>NC_142781.1:12295188-12899938 GCF_988280905.1 Pimephales promelas
CCATGGCCAGGTAGACAATCGCAAACAGACTTGTAACTCGCCCAATGCTTGGGATGGCGCTGGACACAATAATGACATTTTAAATTGCTCCTACATGTCTTTGAGCTCTTTTATCATGACTCGTGTTTCAAGTGACTCACTCCCAAGTGCTCTGATTCGCAAGTGTAATGCTGTACCAGGTACCAGCAAGTTTACTATGTCAAAAAAACCAACACTTTCAAGTCAAGTGGCGTGTTATCTATATCCGCGTATGTCTACGCCATTAAATGTCCGAGCGGAATGAAGCAAAATGTAGATCTACATCTGGGGAGCCATATTTTTTTTTTCCTAGGATGGTAAGGGGAGACTCATAAATGCTATTAACCCCAGTGACGGGTAGATTTAGGGACGGAGTTGGGTAGGTCATATTTATATATACAGTAATGTAACGTTAAGTCAACGGCGTTCATAAACACGCTGAAAAGTGATTATGCGTGTTGATAGCACGCCAAGAATTTAAATACGAATTGGCGTGTCAAACATACGCCATTTCATGAGAACAGTCTGAAAAACAGGCATAGAGAGCGGTTTATGGGATGCACAATTTAAAGTGTATTTGTTTACAAATGATGCACAATGGTAAAAGAATTCTGAGGCCATAACATAATATTGTGCAAAGAACCGTGCGAAAATAAGTCTTTAAAAATTAACAATCTACCCCTGTAATTGTAATTTGTGTGAAAAGTAATATAAGTTTTTGCTGTTTTACTGCCAGTAATGTTCATTTATTTATTTTATTTTATTTTCAGGTTTATTTAACAGGGACAATGCACACTAATGATACATGATTAAATGTACAGTGTGCCAGAATTAGCCAGTAGGCTATTTTACATCTGCTGTCCCTGGACAGATCTTGATGTCACACCTAAAAAAAAAAAAAAAAAAAAAAAAAACATAAAAACAATATAGCTAAGACAATAACTAATGTCAAAGGTTTCTCCTATCTAAACACATTTCAGTTAGGTGTTTAAATCTGAGTCTGAATTTACATGAATTTACATGTCTGAATGTGGGAGAACAGAAGCACAAACCCATGCAGAGTTTGGCCTTCCACTATGTCTGGAGTCTTGATGAACTCTAACCCACATATTAGTTTGGTGAGACATGAACTACAGAATAGTGATGAACATGTTATTTTTAGGGGCCAAGCAATGAAAGTGCAAAGGCACCTTTTGAAATCGGCGTTCCTATAGACAAGTTTCCTGAGTGAAATGCGCGGGCCGCCATTAGCCTTTCACTCTGCCAACGACTTCCGGCCGTGTCTGCCATGCAGTTCCGGTTAGCGAGTTAGCGTCATTTACTGTGGTTAGCCTGCAGAAAAAGTCAACTATGGATTGTGTTACACGCAAACACGGCTCCGGGACATATTGTGCTGTTCGCGGTTGCAACAACTCGTGGCGATTGCTGAATGTTTGGTCGGAAGGAGTATGTTTCGACCATCAACCATCTACAAGGCGCCAATGTGGATGTGCTCCCCCGTATGCGTTGTATGAGAAACCAAAAACAGAGGTTGAATCTCGGAAGTGGCTAGCGGCTTTGAAGTTGAAAAATCCACCCAAAAGGCTGTTTGTTTGTTCGTATCACTTCATTGATAAAAAGCCCACAGAGGAAAACCCTTTCCCGGAACTTTGGTTGGGATACGAGCGACCTCCCCAGCGAAAGAGACGTAAACTCGACAGAAACACAAGTGACACGCAATCGGATGGTAAGTGTATCTTGATATTTTTCTGGTCAGCTAAAGTTTGCAGCATAAGTTCGACTGTTGATATATGTGTGTTTGTCCTGTCTTAGTAGGGTACATTTATTTATAGTTGATGCTGTTTGTCTTTTAGAAGTGTGCATCGAGCCGAAATTTAAAGATGCTGCTACACAATGGGAGGACCTAACAAAAACTGACCACAGCTACGCGGCAAAGTTGGACCACGTAAACAAATCGACGCAGACTGGGGGGCAGACTGTGGCTGATGACATGCTCCTGGATGATGATACATCATTGCTGTACACAGGACTGCGTCTATTATATTTTTTTACTTTAGTGAAAACGATGTTGCCATTTAGTAAATCATCATGTACTATTCCTGTTGTTGACCAAATACTGATGACCCTCATGAAACTGAAACTGAACCTTGTGTTAGGGGATGTGGCAAAGCGCTTTAAAGTGTCTAAAGGTGAAGTAAGTAAGGTGATTGCTCACTGGATTGATACATTGGGTGAGCAGCTTCAACCCATGGTTGCCTGGCTGCCAAGAAGTGTTATTCGTGCTAACATGCCACCATCCTTTAAAAAGAACCACCCCCACACCACTTGCATCATCGATTGTGCTGAAACGGCCATTCAGAGAGCTACAAACCTTAACTGTAGGAGTGCCACTTTCAGTCATTACAAGGGAACCAATACTGCCAAATATCTTGTTGCTGTGTCACCTCATGGGCTGATAATGTTTATATCAGAGGCCTATGCTGGTAAAAGCAGTGATAAGTTCATCACTATAAACAGTGGGTTTCTGGAGGCCCTAAGGCCTGGTGATGAAGTAATGGCTGACAGGGGTTTCACGATTCGAGATGTCCTACATGAAAGGAAGGTGAAATTGAATATTCCTGCCTTTACCCACAAGCGTGGTCAATTGACTAATGAGGAGGTAACGCGCACTAGACGAGTGGCCAATGTGCGTATACATGTGGAGAGGGCAATCCGAAGACTTAAAGTCTTCAAAATTCTGTCCCAAACTGTCCCCATCTCCATGACCCCGAGGTTGGACAAGATTCTCATCATATGTGCTGCTTTAGCAAACATGAGGTCCAGACTCATCCGACTGCCACATGAGTCGTAAGTCCCTGTGAAAAGTAAAACCTGGGTTACCTGCAGGTTTTATTTTTATTGTACATATTCCTTATGTACAATATGTATATATTTATGTATGTATATATATATGTGTGTGTGTATATATATATGTGTGTGTATATATATATATATATATATATATATATATATATATAGAAACTTTATTTTAAGGATCAGAAATTATACACTAATTAATGACTAGTAACTGCATTTGTAAGTAACTACTTAAGACAGTGCCCTGTCAACTTACAAATACAGTTATTAGTCAATAATTAATGTCTAATTTCTGATCCTTAAAATAAAGTTACTATCATATATATATATATATATATATACATATACACATACATACATTTCAGCTAGAAAAACCTGTGTAAATTTATTGTTATTGTACCCTTTCTGGTGTGATTATTGATAAGCCAAAACAGAGTTTTAACTAAGAAACTCTTGTGTGAGTGCTATTCTTTTTCTTATATTGTAAATATTGACACATGACAATAAACAATTTGTTTTTTGAGAAGGAATGAATTAATTTTTATTTATGCTATTCCATAACAAAAGGGACAATTTCATTAACTCCTTAATGGCTGCATTTTTTTTATATAATAAAAGTAAATACAGGAAAAAAAATTCTCAAAATATTACAAAAAGAAAAAGACTGGAATAAATTAAAATACATAAAATAAATAAATGAAAATAAATAAGAGTAAGTAAAAGAAAATAAATTAAATAAATCAGTTTGATAAAAATAAATAAAAGCTAGAAAGGATTGGTCACCAATTTGTCACAACAGGGGACAAGGGGGTAAAAAGGAATAACTAATCAACCCGTATACATAAGCAGGTCATGCTAATTTTACAACATTCATGTATCTGGAGCACAACTGCAGCCTTCCATCATCGAAGTCATCGACAACTTTTGGCAACATGTGGGTGAAATAGAAGGAGTGCAGCCTTGAAATATGTCCCTCAACAAAGGTTTGGTCGTAGGGCACGTTGAGCTGCAGACATTCAGTGTTGCTCCAAATCACCAACAAGGCTTGTCGTAGGCCTGTGCAGTGCATGCCCAGTTGCACCTGCATGTAATATCCCTTTGGCCCATTGAAGGACAGATGGAATTCCCCTGTGGGCCTGCGTTTGATCTCACTGTTTTTAGCAGCAAGTGCTTCAGTAAGGGACTGGTTTTTGACTAAGACAGGGCACTTGATTTCCAGTAGTGTGTCTCTGTTCATGACACCATCCGGACTCGCAGCAAGCCATGGCTCACTTGGGCAAACCACCAAACCTTTCACATCGATGTCATGACCTTGGCCTTTCAGGTATTGCCTGGCGTGCTCTTCACCCTCTGCTCCTTGCCGGGTTGCCGCGTTACCGTGAAAGGTAGGATGGAGGTGTTCAGACAAGAATTTGTCTGGTGCTGTGGTAGCACGAACTGGCACATTCTTCGCTGTGCTTGCTGTTATCCGTACCCGTCGCATGTCATGCCACAGTTGTTCCCTGCTCTGTTCTTTTGTGTGCTGCTCAATGTACATACATTGGGTTGTGGTCATGTCAATGTATGTGGTGTAGAATGCCCTACATTTCTCACATTCAAGTTTTGTGTTGTGATCACCATGATGTAGGGGCAGTGGAGCTTTTGATGTCTCGGCAGACTGAGCAGGGAGGCTGGTGTTAAAAGTGAGCTGCATTAGTCCACTGCCAGGTGCAGTAAAAAGTGCCGCTATTGGTGTGGAGAGACAGTAGTTTTGCCATTCTTCCAGTGTCTCATGGACTTTTACCTTGCGACCAGGTGTAGAGACTATGCTGGAGGAGGATGCCTGTGATGCTGGTTGGTATAGATTATTTCTGCTGTGTCTTCGGAAAGACACATCTCTGATTTTTTGCTGCCCAGTATTGCTTTTTGTCCCGGCATTCCAGCAATTCTGCACATCAGTGCAGGCAAGCCCTGTCTTCCCTTGCCTCACAGCATTTTCTACCTGCAGACAGATAGAAACAAAAAAACACACTTTTTAATGGTTTGAGCATCACAACACAATTGACTTCTTTTAGAGACAATATTTTGTAAATCAAAATAACAATGGTATGATGAAGGTAGAGCGTTTTTGTTACTTTTCAAAACAATTAATGAGCTCGGCCTGCAGCCATCAACATCAATGTTTAACACCTTAATGCCTGCATTTATTTAGACTTATATAAAACAAATCTGGAAAAATTATGAAAAGAATAATAAAAGAATAAAAGAAAATATAATGACATATTTAATAAATAAATAACATTTAATAACGTGATAAATGATAAGTGAGTAATATAAAACAATGAGTAAAAGCAAACAGATAAATAAAATAAATCCGTTTCATAAAAATACATAAAATAAAGGGTTTAAGGGGCTTGCTGCAAATTTGCCCATTTCATACGGATTACAGTTTTCTTTTGTTTTGATTTGTTCTGTTTCAAAGTATCGTTCCTAGTGTTTGTTTTATATTGGTCTGTGTCAGTAAATGGTTCACACACCAACCGCATTATCATTAGATAGGCTGAAGTAACATTTCTGTTTTGCGGTAAAATGCTATAGATTTGCACTCAAATACAGAAGGCTTATCATTCGCGGAAGTCAACACAGTCTACTCATTATTACGGAGACGAATGTTAGCTTTTCCTTAGAAAAAAAAGTAAGTTAATACCTTTATTCATTCCGAAGCTATTAATAGATATGTCAGGGGTGCACACTCTAGAGCGTCATTCGACTTTGAAGGGTTAAACCATGCTTTTAGTGCAGGCAGGCTAGAGTGGATTACTTATCATTTTTCTTACTTTTCGTGTTCTGTTATAGTTTAACATACGGATACATACAAACATCTTAATACAAGCATAAGATGGGCTAACGTACCTTCCAAAGCACGGCGGCAGCATGGCTACAGGAACGTCCAGGTCCGGCGATACAGGTACAGCCTGCAGTCTCCACATCTCCCGTCTTGGTCACCAAAACCCAGGCGTTATGCGCGGAATTATTAACGGACTGGCTTGGTTGAACGTCGGCCTTTAGGTACATTAAACTGCCCATATCGTGTACAAGTACACAGCCCACTTTGTTGGAATGGAGGTACTGAAACGCCTCTGAGCTTTTCAGGTTATTTATTGCATTCCCATCCACCGCCATGGAATCAATAAAATAAGAAAATATCTTCGATGTTGTGATGCTGGGCCATATTGACATGTTGTCCGCCCATGATGTTATCTTACTTGGATGCGGAATGGTCAAAACACCATTTTTAACGATCTCCTCGGTCGAATGTTGCCATTCCAAAGCCATGTTTACACCGCTACTCTACCTGCGCCGGAAGTTCTTGGCAGAATCAGGAAGTAAACCGGATGTGGCCGGGAAACTTGTCTATTATTCTTCTTCTTTCACTTTTTTTCCGCTGAAGTCTATGGCAGCCCATAGAGTCGCTTGCTGGAAAGTTATGAAATTTGGCACAATGATAGAGGACAGTCTGAACAGTAGTAAATTTGGAGTCTTTAACTCAATCCTTCAAGCACCACCAACTGTCCAAAGTTTCACCCATGTTTATGCTAATAAGTTTTGAACTGTAAGAGCCACTAACAGAAATCTTTTTTTTCTCTGATTCCTTGACTCAAGCCGATTCGATTGCAACCTATGACGTAATTTTCAGTCATGAAAATGTATCCGCCATTTTGAATTTTCCTTTTTCTAACTCATCCTAGACAGTTGCTACTCTTTTCACGAAAATTTTACCAGATCATCTTTAGACCATGCCGACAAAAAGTTAGGGAATTTAAGTTGATTCGTCAAACTGTTCTCAGATCCTGTGTGAACTAATTTTACGTAGTTTTCGCAAAAACAAACTCAAGGCTGTATCTCCGCAACGCTTTATCGTATTCAGACCAAACTTGGTACATGTCATCACATCATGACATGTAGTAGTTGAATCGTGCCGCTTTCATTACGTTTGCCATTTGATGTTGGGCAATGTTGTAGTGGTCGCGTCAGCGATGCGTGAGAGCAATGAAAATATCAAGTGCTACCATTTTTTATATCGTTAACGACAATGGTGTGCCGTCGATAAATACCGAACTCGTTATATTGCCCAGCCCTACTTTATTTTAAGGTACCTTAATTTGAGTGTAATTACACAATTGTAATTATGTAATTATACTGAGTTGTTAGATAATTAGGGTTAGGGTTTAGTTTAGGGTTACTTGGACGTAATTATGCATAATTTACTTACTCTAGTAAGTCCGTAACATGGACACTGCAAAATAAAGGCTGAAGTCAATCGTTATTCCCTACGTTAGTCCAATAATACTGTTTACTTGAGCGAATTCGGAAAGCTGTTGAGTGCACATTGTTTGAGGGGACATCCATTTGTAGTGGTGCCCAAAACCATAGTGAACTTAATTGAGTTCACTCATTAAATCCCACATTGCTCTGCAATAAATAGTGCACTCAATTAAGTCCTTTATGGTTTTGGGCACCACTAACAAATGTCTGTCACCCTCAAAAATTCCCCTATTTGAGGATATATGGGGCAAATTCAGATGTGCTACCCACTGTGGCATAGATGTAGCATTCATTATGTAATGAATTGCGAATTGAATGAGGAAAGTTGGACACAATATATGCATGGATGTGTTAAGTAAAATAATGCCTGCGCCTTTTATGTTGTCTGACGGGTCTCGTGAGTTCATGTTCTTGGTTTTCTTCATTACTATGGCAACCAATGTAGATATACTGGATATTGACTATAGTCTTAACAAATGGACTTGACTCATCACTTACGAAATCACAGTGCGGACAACCAGTCCTTTAGATTAAATTAGAAAAACAAAGTGGAATTGGATGAACAAAGCGCTTGGTACAATCCACTTCAAACACAAAGCAAAGTAACTTTGAAGCCAATGACAGACAAATAAAAGAGATTTCATAGAAATAGACAGGCAGCCCATTCAAATCAAAGGTGAGAGGTTTAAAAGATTAATTAAGGCCAATGGAATCCAACAATCCCATCCATTTCAGGAGATCATGCATATTTTAAGCCCAAGTTGTAAAAAAGATACTCCACTGCAGTGAGATTCACAAAGGGCATTTGGACTTTGGTAGGTATGAACGCTTACATGAGCCTTTGACCATTTCTCAAGGGTCTGATGGACTATACAGGTGGAGAATATCTGAATGACATATTGCTTACTATCCAATGAAGCCATGTGAGAAGGGTTGTCACATTCGTAAACGGCAAGGAAACAGCAACTTAGTGGATGTTGCAGGTCACATTATATTCCAAAATGGTGGATTTTGTGTGAATGGATTGTATTGTAACACATACTACACATTATTCAGAAGTAATTCATCAAAAAAAAAAGAAAGAAAGTGATGTAGAACTTATACAAAATTAGCTTAGGCAATGTTTTTGGAAATTAATATTTGGAAAGTTGTTCGGAATCACTAACAAACCCTATAAAATGACATTGAGTTCAGCTGTAAGTTTTATATTACATGCCTCCAAAATTTGGTATGTTTAACCATGTCACACATTTTGAGAGGTGTTTTTGGTTCTCTGGATACACTGTCATACAAGACAGGATTGGCCTTTTTTATGCCTTTAGCAGCCAAACCATACACAACAGAATCGACTGCCTGTCAACTGTCTGTTTCTTGACTCACACTCATAGTATAAATTGCTTCACATGAAGAAACTCTGCAGTTCAGTTAAATATAACCTTAGATCAAGGCTCTGCTGTTTGCTTTGAAGGAACAAAAGCCGTAAGTGTGAACCGAGAGACTGTTGCTGAGTACTGTCATAACACTTAAGGTTCAAACTCATAAGCATAATTAGTATCAGGGTGTGTTTACACTCCCACTGTGACAAATATATCATTAACACTCCTTATTAAGATCACGAAATGGCACATTATGAATGTTAAAATGTCCTTATGTGTCACACTTTCTTTTTTTACAATGTAAAGAGAATAAACTGTTTTGACTGGAAGGGTGTGTGTGAGTGTTCGAGATATCTCATGACAGCCTCCCCTTCAATGCGATTCGCTTCATTTATTCAGAGGGCAGATCTATCGGGCAGCTCATTATTTTGTTGCTCCATCCCATTTGAATAAGCTGAATCTTAATCACAGCAGAGGGCAAAAAGAGGGCCTTTTGGGTAACTACTTGCTGTTACCATACACAGCTCAAGGACAAAGCATTATTAGACTGATCGTTTTGCTTTAGTGAAATTCCAATTGACTTATTACCTTTATTATTACGCTTATCTTTGAAACACTTGATTCTGATTGGCCAATTGCAATATACTGCTTTAAAATATATTACAACTCCATGATTAATCGTCAAAATAAAACCGGAATTGTGATATTACTTTGTGTGATTATCAGATTACAATGGCTTTGATTGTATTAAAGGGGTGATGAACTGAGAAATCAAATTTTCTTTGAGCTTTTGACATCTGAGAGGTCTTCATATACTAAGAATATCCTGTAAGTTTCAGAACTGAAAACGTCCTTGTTAGTCCAATAAAAGCTTTTATTGACAGCAGCCCTCAGCAAACGACTCGTTTTTAAAAGTGGGGAACTATGACATCAAAGAGGATAAAACACCACCCCGTAGAAGAAGATCAACTCCTACTTCAACACGGCCGGTTTAGCCCCACCCACCGATTCGTGCATTACATGTAGGGATGTCCCGATACCACTTTTTCACTTCCGATACCGATACCGATGCCGCACCTTTGGCTTTTGCCGATACCGATATTAGTCCGATATTTTTTTTTTCGTGGTCCGACGTGCCGTATACGGCCCACAGGGTGGTTTATAGGTTTAACTTTGTGAAAGACAAAACAAAACAAACACAAATGTAAACATAATACATATCTTTGGAAAGCTGAGAAACTCGTGATTCGAACGACGTAACCATTTTAAGATACAATCAACACAGCGGGCACAATCTGTCTCTTTGTCAGACCACCAACAGCCAAAACAAACCAACACAAACTGGAAGAAACTCACCAATTAGCCATCTGTTAGTCCACATTCCAACAAAAATGGTTTGGTTTCACTGTAAAGCGTCCATACAATCCAATTTGAAGAAGTTTTTAGTCCAAAACAATTGTATATATGAATAAACATCCATGGAATGTAAATAGTAGCATTTCGCGTTAGCCGACAGCGCTATCACAACTTCGACGCACTAATGCTACGTTCACACCGGACGCGAATAGGGCGTCAGGCGCGAATGATTTCAATGTTAAGTCAATGCAAGAAAAATTCCTGCGGCGCGAATGAGGC
The DNA here is from genome assembly GCF_988280905.1 of Pimephales promelas. Taxonomy (NCBI): domain Eukaryota; kingdom Metazoa; phylum Chordata; class Actinopteri; order Cypriniformes; family Leuciscidae; genus Pimephales; species Pimephales promelas. The sequence continues at coordinate 12,305,379 of NC_142781.1, forward strand.
GTGGAGCGCGGCGCGGAAGACGCGAATACGCCTCATTCGCGCGTCAAGTTGGTGCGAATTGAGCGTTGTGCATTGCGTTTGACGCGAATTCGCGTCTGCCGCCCGAGTTGAAAAATCTGAACTTTGGCGTGAATTCGCGCCGCGTTAACCAATCAGGAGCCTAGCTGCTTGCTCACGTGGTGAAGTGTCTGGATGCTTCAATAAATTATTTTGTTAATATGACTAAATGCATGGTGGGATTATGCACAACAAAGCAAATGTTTCATCACTTAAAACATTATTTCTATATGGAGACATGTTCATTTTGTATTGAATGTTATTTATTCCATATCTAGAAATAGTATTATGTTGTAAAGACAATCAACATATGTGCATAAATTCGTGTCTGGACGTGAGAGAGAGAAAAAAATCACAGGACAGGTTAATAACTTTTGAAGGCTGGCTCTATTTATTATCAAAACAAAAATAAATGACAGCTAGATTAGATGGATGAGGGGCCGGGCGAGGGTGATCCTCGCTCAGATGCGGGACAACAGGTCATCAAACTGAGCGCGTGACAGGCGGAAGTACCGCTGACAGCGGCCGTCATCCAGCGCAGCTCCTGGAGCGAGCAAATGGTGAAACTCGCCAAACGGTTCGGCTCCGAAGGGTCCGGTGGACACAAATATACGGCGACGATGATCCCCACGCCGCTGTTCTGCTATCCAGAGTAAATACAGAGCGGTAACTCTCTTGATGAATGCTAAGTCGACATAAAAACAATGACCGCCAACGGATTTTGATTCTGACGCGCGTCACGCGCGTAAATTTCGCTTCAAACTTTACGCGCGCCAGTTTCGCTCTTGACACGCAAAGCGAGAGTGATTCTCTGCGCGCGTGTGCGTAAACACAACAATCATCACGTGACAGGCTGCGCCGCTAAACTGGATATCGCTCATATTTTTTTCTCCACTCCGATCTCCGATCTAGCGTTCTGGGCCGGTATCGGCGCGATACCGATGCCGTGGATCGGATCGGGACATCCCTAATTACATGCATAGCTAAATAACATAGATTCCTACATCGTGATGACAATCTGGATCGAGCTAACGAGCAATACAGAATATTGTGCAGTGCCTGTTTGTGGAAGAAGACAGTCGCTGCATATACTTCCTCTGGATTCCAATAGGACTGCATCGATAAACTTTATTTTTCATGATGTTCCAGCTGATGAGGGTAAAACCGTCTGTTCGCTTCATTTCACTGAGGATTGTAAACAAGACTGGATTTGCAGACCGATTAAGATTAAAGAACGGTGAAGTGCCGACGATATTGGATCTGACAGGTATTGTGCAACACACGGACTCTGGGTCGAACGTGTATGGGCGAATCATTCCGGTTGCCATTTTACACCGACGAGGTGAGTTGGTTGAAACTCATTATAATAAGCAAAACTGTTATCCACTCAGAGAAGTGGGTGTTTACTTCCGAGTCTTCAGTGCGAGACACCCATAAAAAACTGAGTGTTTATCAGCTAGGCTCAAAACTTGGGTACAAAATAGCCTATTACTTATTCATTTTGATGTTTTTGAATGCAAAAACGAAGCAAACGTCAAAAGTTGACCTCAGACAACAATATAATAAAATTTAAAAAGCCAGTTCATGACCCCTTTAAATAAATGCGCTGTCAGGCAGAAACCTCACATCTCCATATCACCTTTATGTCTGTCCGTGGGTTTTTTTTTTACAAGGAGCTTGTGACTACTCCTCGTCACTTCATTGGATCCATTGGACTACTCACTTCATTGGATCCATTGGACTACTCACTTCATTGGATCCATTGGACTACTCTCTTCATTGGATCCATTGGTTTGAATGTTTTCCATACTAAAGTAACACTATATATATATATATATATTGAAGCAAAATAGAAGAACAAACTGGTGTGATTTAATTTCGAACAAAATCAGACCAAAACGAAGTTAGTTTTGCGTTCGGGAGTCTGGAAAAGTTTGCTCTGGCTGGTAAATATCTTCGTCCTACCACTTTTACACCAAAGCAAAGAAGAAAAACAACTTTGCCATGAGTACACTGGGGCCGTTTACATGATACCATTTTCAACTAAAACGGAAAACTTTATATGCGTCTTGCCTGTTCATTTACATGACAACTGCGTTTTGGAGGCCTGAAAACACAAACATTTGAAAACAGGTTCTCTCTAGAAGAGGGAAGGAGTATGACGTAAGTTAGCTTACGCTCCTGGAAAGATTCATCTTCACGAGTTATTGAAGCCAGAAAAATTATCCTTAATTTTTGTATTCATTGTCAACGCAGTGCAGCAGCTAGCAGATCTAGAGCAGGCTGTCTAGCGTTCTCATAGGCTGCCCTGCGGGAACTGCAGCAGCCTACCACTGAGTCCGCCCTGCACTCGATGGTTGTGCTTCAGATCCTTCAAGCAGATCTTCTTCGTGAGTGGGAAGAGAGAGGACGAGATCCAGCCACTGTCACGGACCTGAGAAGCGCAAAGGAACCTTTCCTTCGCGCTACCAAGTCCGCAGCACAGGCCATAGGGAAATATATGGCCGCGCTGACTGTAACAGAGGCACCTCTGGCTGACGCTTGCTGACAAGAGGGAATCTGAGCGTGCCACGTTTCTCAACGTGCTGCTCTCCCCCACTGGTCTCCCCAGCGGTCTCCCCAGGCTAAACCCCTCATCTTGTTCCCCGACTCGGGGACTCATGGAGTGGATGCTTGACTCGTTGGCGTTGACGTCACGTTGTGCTCAGTGGTAGGCTGCTGCAGTTCCCGCAGGACAGTCTATATGAGCACGCTAGACAGCCCGCTGTAGGTCTGCTAGCTGCTGCACTGCGTTGACAATGAATACAAAAATTAAGGATAATTTTTCTGGCTTCAATATCTCGAAAAGTTGAATCTTTCCTGTAGCGTAAGCTAACTTGCGCAATACTCATTCCCTCTTCTAGAGAAAACCGAGGTTACGTTAGGTAACCGGAAGTGCAAGTTATTGTCTCTGTAGTAGGGCTGTCGCGGTTATGGAATTTCCCTGCGGTAATATTGAGTGGCTCAATAGCGCGATATGCGGTATTACCGCCATTTATTTATTTAATTTATATGTTTTTGTTGCTATATAAATAAAGTTTACGATGTGGACAAAAACGAGGATATTTTCAGTAAGCATTGTAACCGAAACTAAACAGCGTCTACAGTATATGCGCATTGAAAGACTTTCACTCAGCGCGCATATTATTATGACAACGGACTTTGAGCCATTGAACCGTTCATTCAACGAACACGTTTAAAAAGCTGATTCATTAAAAGAGATGTAAAGAAACAATATGTTAATTATTTTTAACATTTATGTTCAACTTTTCAAGGCTCAGCTGAGCAGCAATGCGTCGCAAGGGCAACGCTGAAGCTGATGCTTCACTTATTAGAGACCCATTGATTCAATGCGTGACTCACTGATTTTATTTCGGCTTCCTTGTGCTGTGGGATGCTGACCAGTGCTGCTGCTGACGCACATTTATGGGAAAATACCCGTGAAGAGAACGTTAAAATGATGATGCAACAAATATTTCGCTTCCCTTTGACACGACAAGCTTTTCACGACATCAAAGACAGACGCAGGTAATTGCACGCGCTCTGCCGATCTCTCTCATTCACTGTCTGTGTGAAGCCTGTAGGCTACACATCACCATGATAAACAGTCTTGTTATCATTATGAACTCGTTTAACATTCAATACACATGCATTAAGTTCAAAACAAGAAGGGTATAGCCTTATTAAAAAAAAACGTGAATATCGCGGTTGCTGCGGTTACGTGCAATCCTCTGCGGTTGACTTGTCAGAAGCGCGGTACTACAATATTGCGGTTACTGCGACAGCCCTATCTCTGTGTAAACTACAAAATGCGAATTTGTGAAAACGGTGATGTCATGTGCATGCATATTACTGGCTCAGTCTATAGAAACATAGTTTTTCTTTACAAAGTGACAATGCTCTACTGGCCTGGCATGAATATTGCAACGTGTTTAGGACGGTGTTTCGGTGTTTAGGAGTTTTTAGTACATCATTGTCGTGTAAATGTCCCTTTAGTCTAGAATCAGACTCTTCATATCAAGATCTAAGGATATCACCCAGCCTCCCTCTCCCCACTCCTCTCCAGACCTCAGCCAGTCTTTCTACCCAGTCTCCGCTATCTCTTCAGCCCCTCTGTTCCTCATCAGCCTCCTCACAGTGGCATGGATACACCTCAGGCCTTCTAGCCACTCCTGGGCATGTGGATCTCCAAGATCCGTCTCCAGCCGCTGATCCAGTCACTCCATCTCGACCCATCACCCTGACTCGTCTGCCTTTGCTCCTCCCTCCCTCGGCTCCACCAGGGACCATAGGGCTTATGACTCCACCGGCTCCCTTGGATTACTGTCTCCGCCTTGGTAAGACATGGGGGGGGGGGGTATTTATTTTCCTCGAAGATATTTTCCTCCAAGGCCTATAGTGTCGTTACAGAACATCAGCTCTTCATCTGCGCCTAGGGCTCCACCACCATCGGCTCTGTCACCATTGATCATCACCATAACCACATCAAGGGAATCCCCCCTATGGCTCCACCCTCCATCAACGCCGCCGTGGGTTTTCATCCTGGCTTCCCTTGCTCCAGTCTTCTCCCAGGCTCCTACCACCATCTACACCACAGTAGTTTCCAGTAGTTTCCACCTGGATTCCCATCCTACCCCAGAGCCTCTTCCTTCCACTGTTGACGAGGGGTCCCGCCTCTTCGGGTGAGGGCATACTGTCAAGATTCGATTATGTTTGGACTTTCTTTGCTGCTTAGCCCAACCTGTCTTGTCTTAAAGGGTTAGTTCACCCAAAAATGAAAATTATGTCATTAATGACTCACCCTTGTGTCGTTCCAAGCCCGTAAGACCTCTAATCATCTTTGGAACACATACCATACCATACCATCTTCTTCCGCTCATCCGGGGTCGGGTCGCGGGGGCAGCAGTCTAAGCAGAGATGCCCAGACTTCCCTCTGCCTAGAGTCTAGACACTTCCTCCAGCTCTTCTGGGGGGATACCGAGGCGTTCCCAGGCCAGCCGGGAGACATAGTCTCTCCAGCGTGTCCTAGGTCTTCCCTGGTGCCTGTCTTGGTTGACACGCCTCTGCAGCATCGCGTGGCGGTCGGGGATAGTGCCTCTGGGATGGCAGACCGGGGTGGTGGTTCCTCTTTTTAAGAAGGGGGACCGGAGGGTGTGTTCCAACTATAGGGGGATCACACTTCTCAGCCTCCCTGGGAAAGTCTTTGGAACACAGTTTAAGATATTTTAGATTTAGTCAGAGAGCTTTCTGTCCCTCCATTGAAAATGTATGTACATGTATGTATGTAAGGAAATAAAGACATTATCAAAGTAGTCCATGTGACATCAATGGGTTAGTTTAAATGTTTTGAAGCATCGAAAATACATTTTGGTCCAAAAATAACAAAAACTATGACTTTATACAGCATTGTATTGTCTTCCAGCTTCAATTCGCGTTCAGTGATGCAGTGATGCTGATTTTGCCTTGAGACTATTTTGCTGTTTACAGAACCTAGAGACAGGTGTGATTTCTCAGGATGCTTGTTTTCAGTGATGTTTGACAGGTAATAGGGACATATTACTCAAAGGCTGTTTGTACATTGCTTTTTAATTAAATTGAAAGTGAAGACAAAAACCAATGGTAGAAGAGTTGGCGGTGGTTGAAATTTTTCAGAAGCCGAATTCAAACCTCCAGGCCTCTACTCTGCCAGACATGTTGCCAATTTTTGCTGATTTGTCTGGTGCAGTGCTGTGCCCCTAATAATGATTTATAAAATATTGACTAAATTCTCCATGTTTTGCTTCAACCAAAAAATGACACCAGAGTTGGCAATTTGTTTCTTCTGCATGAATAACTTAAAACTGTCAAACTTCAAACAAATTAATTTTTTGCATCACCACTCAAAAATGTTTTTGTTTTTTTTCTTGGCTTCAAAATAACGTGATTTTAATTTGCTATATTGCCCAGTCCTAGTATGTACAGTGTGAAGAGATGCCAAATATCAGTGTGCAGCACCATATGACCATTAGTTAGCCTATAATAGCACCTGACCGACCTCTGGAAGAAAGCCGAGAGATGACATAAGGAGAGGTACTAAGTTTATTTTTATCCCAAAAAAGGAAACACATGATGCACATATTGCTGTTCATTATAAGTCATGTCAAATCTATAACTCTTGCATATAAACCTGATAAAATAACAAGTGTTGTGCATCTTATTTGATATTTTACTACTTTTTTTCAAAGCTCAGCTTTCACTGATCCTCTGAAGTATATTGCAGGAAAATGACAAGTGCTGGCGGAAAATCTCCAGAATATCACAATCTGATATTGTAGCTGCCTGTTAATAGCTGTTGGGGTTATAAAGACATCATATCTTTGAAAGATATTCAGATTTTAGTTTCAGGTAAACTAGATCAGGGGTTCTCAACTCCAGTCCTCGCGACCCACTGCTCTGCATATGGGCTCTATGCACGGCGTTATTTCCGGTGAAGCATTAGGGATGCTCGATAACTTCCGCCGATCATAGAGTCCAATGCAATACCGAGAATTTATATTGAATTTTATACTCCATGGTTATACTAAAGAAACGTTAGTCACAAAAACAGATAAAACAGACACCCCTCGTTGTGTTTATGCTTCTTTTTAAAATTATATTAAATAAACATAACTATATATAAAATTACATCTAAACGTATGTACGTTTCGTTTCAAAGACGGGAGGACAGTAAATTTTGAAGACTCAGCCATAATCCCGTTTTCTCCGGTTTTCCTCCGCTTTAATCTCCACAACCGGAAATGGACGAGCATCCTTACGTCAAATGCGGAACTTATGCGTGCATATAGCCCATTGTGTATGTCTCCCTTATTTAACACACCTGATTCAGATCCTCAGCTCGTTAGGATAGCCATAGAGTCTATCTTAATGAGCTGAGGATCTGAATCAGGTGTGTTAAGTAAGGGAGACATACACAATATGCAGAGCAGTGGGTCGCGAGGACTGGAGTTGAGAACCCCTGAACTAGATAACCACTTATTGTGGTCTCATCTTTTTCAGATAAACCAACCTCAAAAATTAAATTTTCCAAAACATGTTTTATTCTAAAACTGCGAGAAATTCAAAGCCATAAATCTAAATTCAAAAGTCATGTTCCAAATTTTAGGTTGATATCTCAAAAATTCCTCCTGATGAAATTCGTCTCCCATTCATTTCCAATGCGCTCATTTTTGACAGCGAGGAGCACAATTACTGTACAATGTCTTTTTCAGGACCATGTAAACTTTTCAAATGATATCCATGGATTTTTGTTGTGTTTTCACATAGAAAGTGCCAAAACCTTTACCAAGTTCCATTGAATACTGATAAAGTAAAACAAATTAAAACAAATACATACAATTTTTCAGTCAACAATGATCGAACAATGACCATAAGGTTAAGCTACAGAAAAAGCTGTAATTTGGACCAGACTTTATATCCCATTAGTCAAACGTCAGGCTATGCAACACTTTCATCTAATACATCTTCAACCGAACACTGATAACTTCAGATCTCAGCATGTTTGTCCTCCAAAGACCATTCACCAATGTCTCACAGGTCTCCCCGGAGGAAGATAATCGCAGCAGGGGTTCAGGAATCCCCCTCAGAAACCCCTCAAACCAGCAAGTCTCCCCATCACCATGGGAACAGCTGAGAGATCCACTACAGGTGACTCTTTGTCCCTGAACCCATTTAGTCCAGCCAATTGAATCTCTTGAAACGCCTGACATGAGCCTTTTAGACCTGACATTCACACCAAACACCTAATTGTGTTTGCTTGAAGGGAAGCCCAATGTTTCCTCTTAAACTCTATGTGGACATTGTACACTATATAAAAATGATAGCCTACTTTGGATCAACTTAATTTTCTACTTTTCTACTCTCTACTTATCTTAATTTTCAACTCAAATTTCCCTGTTGATCATTGTGAATCTGCTTTGCAACAATTCGTATTGCATTATAAAGCACTAAAAGTGACTTGACAATTCTAATTTATTAAAAGGAAATTGAGTTTTTACACATTATATTTATGGTTTGGTGAAAACCTATAATTTTGATTTAATATTAATAAAAAAATTTTTTTTTTTCCTAAAAAAAATAAAAATAATATAAAGACAATACACCATGACCATACTTATATTTTATATTTAGGCCACAATGTTAGGGTTTTCAATTAGACCATATAAAATACATATTAATTAAATTAATGCTCATTTCACTTTTGTGTCATGTGTGTGCGTGTGTTAAACCTTCTGCCCATCATCCCTGTATCTGTGTCAGAGATATTAGACAATGTTTATTTTGGAGCTTTTCGTCTGTTCGCCTTTCTTCTACCTACACCACACCGTGACAAACTTTAAGTATCTTTTCAAATAAGAGCGATATCAAGATGCAATTCTTTGGCAAATCTGGGCCATAGTCAGTTTGACAGTAACAGTCTCATAATCCAAAATTAATAATTGGATTTACACCTATAGCATCAATGAATACAACATATAAGCAAACCAACGTAAACAACAACAAAAAAAAAGTCTTTGACAATGTTCAGGCTAAATATACTGTGTTAATGGAAACTAAAATATACTTTATTGTCCCTAAAAGGAAATTAATTTTAGTATCCAATAAAAAGTCTTCTAGAATTATTTTTTTTTTTTAAATAAATAAATAAATATCTAAGATTTATTTGCTATGATAATGAATGTGGATTGGGCAGTATACTGTTTAGTTGTGCTAAAATACTCAATATAATAGCTATGAAGTACCTGATTTTATACCTTTTAGCTTAATCCACCCATCTAGTCTGAAGATATGAATCCTCTCCTCTCTTCTCTGATGACGGGTTTATTAGCATGAGAGCAGGAAAATGTCACTCACATGTCATCGACCAATGGCAAACCACAACCATCTAAATGTTTAATCAATTCCCCATGGACAAATAAACTACGAAAAACGCGAATTTGTGAAAACGGTGATGTCATGCAAAAGAGTATATGTTCAGTCTATAGTCGCAGAGGTTTTTTTTTTTTTTTTTTTTTTTTTTTTTTAAGTGACATCGCCAACTACTGGCCAGGCAGCATAATACAGTATTTTTTTAACCATTTTTAGCAACCACAGCAAAACCCTGAGGAACTGAAGTAAATCACCAGCACTACTTCCTTTCATACACTGTGGTGTGTTAAAGACAGATATATTGCTCCCTCTGGTGGCGTGATGAAGCCTATTACAGAACAGTGTGAACACATGACATTTACACCAAGCAATTCACAGGCAAAAATCTAATACTAAAAACCTGGAAGCACACATCATGGATACTGCCCATTTTTCTACATAAGAACTTTTTTTGTTGAGAACCACCTGAGATACAGGAATTTGCAACTGATTCTGGACCATTTTACTGAATTCCCAGCTAACAACCACTATTAATTTTGACAGCAAATTTTAACTTTAGTTATAGTCATAAGATGCATCCCAAATGATGCACAACACTACGCACTTATACTCTACTCTATGTAATTATCCACTACAGACCATTTTGCAAGATGTAAACAACACTGGTCCAGAAACACTTCCCGTTTCAGTTTGTAACTGTTTTCTTTATTTCACATGTAAAGAAAACATCTTAAAGATATTTGTTTAACTTTTTGATTGAGTTTTATATGTTCTGTTGGTTGTATTTTATCCCAGCTTTTATGTACTGTTAAAAAACTGAAACAGGAAGTGCTTCTGGACCAGTGTTATTTACATCTTGCAAAATGGTCTATATACTCATTCGTGTATATGAACTTCATAAGGTTCTGTTGTCATTCAACATCAGTCTGATAGCCTCTTCCACTATGCTATGTAATTAAAGTTGAGATAGATAAGCGCAGGAACGTCCAACATTTTTTTTCTGTTAATTTAGTGCGTCACAGGGGTATTTAAAGTGTACTTTTTATTTGAGAGACTTTCAGTGTGAACACTCGTAACCTCAGTTCAGTTCCCTGAGGGAGGGAACGAGTGTTGCGTAGCTATAAGCAGTGTGTGTGTGTGTGTGGGGGGGGGGGGTCGGGGGGGGGGGGTGCCATTGGATCAGAGTCGCGCCATTGGATCAGCAACTGTGCATCCAATGGCGCGACTCTGACTTGCGACCAAGGAGCTTGCCTTACGTCAGAGCCTGTCGAGAGGGCGTGACCCTGTCTATATAGACCCCCGAATTTGCCATTATAGCAGGTTTATATGACTGTAGTTCCCTTTCGAACGGTCAGATCGTATTGCGAAGCTATACGCAGTGGGTACACCATGCAAAACCCCGCCCCCTGAGTAACTGGTTGCCCTGCAACTCAGACCCTGAGCTGACATAACAAGCCAAAATCCACTAATATATATGTATACATATATAACCATATATATAACAGACCAGACACCGTCAGGCCTGAAGATATATATATATATATATATATGAGTCAGTCATACTAGCATATTATACTAACAAAACCAGATACCGTCGGGATTATTAGTATAACTCCATAACCGGCCTAAGCGGGCTTTATACAATAATGTGTGTGATTATGCACAGTAAGTTTGTATAAAAAAACAGACACCGTCGGGTCTTAATCGAACTCAAAGTACCTTCGCCTGCAGGGAGGGAAGGGACCTCCATATTATAGAACTTCTTAAATGTGGAAGGCGAGGACCAGCCGTCTACATCACAAATATCTTGAATGATGACCAAGCCCACTATGAGGCCATGCCTCTAGTCGAATGGGCCTTAACACCTATGGGGCAAACCTGATGCACTGAAGTATAATCCAAAGAAATGGCATCCACAATCCATCTAGACAGTCTTTGCTTAGTGACTGCATCACCCTTGGATCGGCCACCAAAGCAGACAAACAGCTCTCCTGTCTGTCTAAAAGACGCAGAACGGTCCAGATAGATTCTCAGCGCCCTAACCGGGCTTGAGAACGACTCTGGAGTCATTTGGTCCAAACTCCAAATATGCAGGGCTCACAGACAGGGCCTGGAGATCTCCCACTCGCTTGATAGATGCCAATGCCAACAGTAACAGTCTTTAGCGAGTGTGGTTTCAGATCAACCGACTGGAGCGGCTCAAATGGTGGACCCTTCAGGGCCCTGAGGACCGTGGAGAGGTCCCACAGCAGCACTGAAGGGGGCCTGGAGGGGTTAATCCTCCTGGCGCCCTTCAGACACCTTATCACTAGAGTATTTTTACCCAGTGATTGGCCGGCCACCAGAGCATGATGCGCTGCGATGGCTGCCACGTAAACCTTAAGTGTGGACGGGGTGCGGCTCGCGTCAAGCAACTCCTGCAGGAAGGAGAGTACCACTGATACCTCACATGACTTCAGGTGCTCGACCACAGACCGGGTGCATGCTTGTCCTCGTGCAGCGCTCCCCAACCCAGGTTAGAAGCGTCTGTAAACACCACTTTCCTTCTGGAAACTACCTCCATGGTCACCCCATTGTGGTACCAGTTCTGAGGCCGCCACAGAATCAGTGTCCTTAAACACTCGTGATTCACCATAATGCACAGGCTGCCTGACTGCCATGCATGGGTTGGCAGACGGCGTTTTAGCCAGTGCTGCAGCGAACGCATGCGTAGTAATCCCAAGTGGAGTACTGATGATACAGCTGCCAATAGACCAAGCAGTTTCTGAAACTTCTTCAGAGCGCGCCTGCTCTAGAGTGAGCAGAGTCTAAAACTGTGCCCAGAAAGACTGGCTGGGGGTCAGTTCGCTCTTGGCAACATTGATTGTGAGACCCAAACATTTTAAATGGCCGAGAATCAAATCCCTGTGAAGTATCAGTTCGTCTCTTGACTGTGCAAGCACTAGCCAGTCATCGAGATAATTCAGCATGCACACTCCCTGACTTTTTGGGGAGAGCGCTGCGTCCATACATTTCGTGAATGTGCGGGGTGCCAGGGACAGACCGAACAGCAGGAATGTATATTGATATGCCTTCGCCTCGAAGGACAATTTCAAGAATGGCCTGTGATGAGGTTCGATCTGAATATGAAAATATGCAACTTTCAGATCCATTGTAACAAACCAATCGCCCGGGCGAACTTGCGCGAGAATTTGTTTGAGTCTTAAGCTTCTGAACAGCCGTCTCATGAGAGCCTTGTTCAAATGTCTCAGATCTAGAATGGGTCTGAGTTCGCCGTCTTTCTTTGGAATAAGAAAATAGCGGCTGTAAAACCCTGACAACATTAGCGCGGTGGGAGGGACTGGTTCTATCGCTCCTTTTGCTAATAAATTCTTAACTTCGGTGCAAAGCACATGACCCATGCTGCTTCTCACTGGTGTCTCGATAACCGCCTGAAATTTCGGGGACTGCGAGTGAAATTTGGCAGGTCAGTCAACCTGTGTGCTTGTCAGGCCATTGCCCGTGTGGCTAGGGCTTGACACACTGAATGGGGGAGGGGGGGACGCCTAACATAGGCAGATCTGATAACCTTATAATGTGATTTGTGCACATACTGAATGTTTGACTGACAGGCTTTTGCCCAGGGGGAAGTCAGTGTTACAACAGGGAGGGTGCCACCTTGTGAAGGAAGTGCTCTTTTTGTGCTTTATTTGGGTCGCCGTGAAAACGGCATTTCTTTGCAAAGACGCGCTCACTGTTGCAGGCCTGTTTACAATGATAAAATGCCCAGCCTGAACTGAAGAGGGAGCTGTGGGAAGTTTTGCTGTTTTTTTTCGAGGGTGGTCCGGCTAGACGCAAGCCCTCTCTCTTTCCACCTCATGGAAGGACGACTTCGGTGGGACCTGGTCGATCACGACGCTCGGTCGAGAGCCTTGACGCCGGGGAAGTGGGTAGCGCTTCGCAGACCTTGACCGGCGGTGGCTATTGCCCCCTTGACGGGCTCTGCCGTAAGGCTAGCTCATTGGGTGCACGTCAGAGTCGCCCGCACCATTGGATGTGGAGTTGCTGCAGCACAGCCTATGAGCATGTCAGTCGCTCAGTGTGCTGGCTGTGCAGCTGCAAGTACGTTTTACGATAGGCTTCAGTAAATCAAGGAAAAGGAGTTTCCCCCCACTGCGTATAGCTACACTAGCCTGGCTAACTCCAAACCCAATTCTCGTTGAGACTTGTGTCTGGGAACCACATACACAATTTCTCGTATTTGAGGCGTGGTTTACGAATGCCTGGCGCCATTTATTGGGTGCTAAGAATGTCTATCAAATGCGCCTGTATGTAGCTCATAGCCAATTGTTTCCATTAGAGTACAGTTTAGCATAGAAGTTGAAGTTGTTATTATTTCCAATGGAAATTGGTTGCGCTTGTACTTCACAAGTAAAAAAAAAAATTAAAATTTAATTTAATGACTAAAGTCAACAACTTTAATCGGGTACGTGTGCACAGCTGAAAGTTATGCTACTAAAGCGGTAGCTGTATATTGATATTGAAAAGCAACACAACTTAGTGGCACTGTGACAACCACAGTAGGTAGTCTACAGGCATAATGACAATATGATATTAATAAATATCACTTACCATTTATAAGTTAAAGGACTTCGTCGACGACGCCTACCAGGTACTATACAACTCCGTGGCTAACATGTCTTGCGACTTTGCGCTCATCCAGGCCTCGGGACTGCCGAACAGAAGTTGGTATCGACAATTCTTTATCGCATTTTCTTTCACGGGACACAGCTGAGCGGCAGATATTAGGGCGATGTAGGTTTTTTTTTTTTTTTTTTTTTTTTATGTTACTAGCACACTTGTTTCAGAATTTTCAGAGAACATTCAATGTTCCCTTAACAATCGCATGAACAAGAAAAACGTTTAAAAGACTGGACACCTCTAAAACTTGATGGGAACGTTAACCTCTAAAACTTGATGGGAACGTTAGCAAAACATTTTAGGACATACTGTATTGTTGTTAGCTGCATTGTGCCTGCTCTCAATTGCCCATCAAAATGGATTGTGTCCTAGCTGTTTCCTAACTTTTGTCCTATGCTATAGTTCCCCCTCATCCATGATTAAAGTCTCTCGACCTACAAAACTAAAGTACAAAAGAGTGCTGCACAAACTGAACAACCGCTATTGAGATGAACAGGACAAATCACAACTAAAAATGGCACCATCTAGTGGGTCAATCTCAAACAGTCACAATCTTAACTGACAATAGGGGGGAAGCCTAAGAAATGGGGAAAAACTGAATGAAATCAAACCAATCAGATGAGTTAGCAAAATTATGACATAGCTTAAATATTTTCAGTATTCAGATTTGAAATGTGTTCCGAGACTTCAAGAAAATGCTGAGCCAGGATGAATGAATTGGGACATTTTGTCCACTCCTCTTCATGAACCATTAGAAATATGATATCACAAATTGTTGGCATAAGGATTGCTCTTGGATCTAGTTTATGAATACCGATAGATTGTGTAGAATATTGCTGAATACATAATCAGTGTCAGATACTGGCTCACACAAACAGATCTGTGCATGTTCGGGATAACCTCCAATGACATCAGCCTCCCTCGTCTCCATAGAAACAGCAGCAGTCTCAAAACATTCGCTGGCACACTGAAGTAAACTACAGCCATGCAGGACATTGTGGGTTGATGCACTTTATGCTGGGCAGCTTGCCATCAATCATATGTAGGCTTAAGAATTGTTTTTTAAATTGCATGAGATGGTTCATCAGTAACCTTGGGATTCTTTGAACCCTGACAGAGAGGGGTGGGTTAACACTGGGCGTCCCGACAACTGACAGAAGCATCAGACACACGGACCAAATCATGCATGGGTTCATGATAATGGTAAAGACATTCACCGCCAAACACAAGACAAGCGTCACGGTTTAACTTTACGATTAATAAAGTAAATGGCATGGAGAGACCACTAGGAAAAGAAAATGGCTTGTTTGATGGTTTTGGCTCATCACATTTCATAATCCACCCCACCCTGAACAAACTTTAAGGAACAGTTCACCCAAAAATGAGAATCCTTTGCTTTCACCCTCATTTCTATAATTTCCTGAGCTCTGCTGAATTTGGTCTATTTGACTTTCTTTCTTTGGTGTAACACAAAAGGAGTTTAAAAGTCTCAAAAAGTACATACCGTGTATATGAGTATATGAGTAATGAGAGATGTGCTGGTTAAAGTCATGTCCACAGATGATAGCTGTAACTATAAAGTTTTAAACCACATGAATAATGAACAATAGAAACATTAAATCCACCCGAATTTAAAGAGTTTGAGCATTTAAAGCAGCAAACAACAACAATGCAGTGTGCTTATAATACACATAATGTTATTGTTGTGAATAGTCCTCAATAATTTTGTGGAAACCTAGATACATGTTTTCAGAGTTCTTTGAAGAATATTAATTTTAAAAGTCAAAACATTAATGTCAGAAGTCATGGAAATTTATGGTGCTTTTTTTTTGTAGACCACAAAAGAAAGAAAGTCGTACAGGTTTGGAATGACTTGACGGTGAGTGAATTATGGCAGATTTTCTATTTTGGGGTGAACTATCCCTTTAAATCCACAAATAACTGCACAGCTCTCTCTCTCTCTCCCTGCTTGGAGTTAAAGGTTCACCTAAAAATGACAATTCATTTACTCACCCTCAGGTTGTTTCAAACCTGTATGACTTACTTCTGTTGAACACAAAAGAAGATGTTTTGAAGAATGTTGGTACCATTGACTTCTACACTATTTTTTATTCCTACTAAGTCAATGTAAGTTCCTATGTAAGTCAATGGCTACCGTCAACTGTTTGATAACCAACATTCTTCAAAATATCTTCTTTTGTGTTCACCGGAAGAAAGAAACTTGTGGGTGAGTAAGTAATGACAACATTTTAATTTTTGGGTGAAGTATCCCTTTAAGATAAGGGGGGGAAATACCCTAAATATCACATCCTGACTCTTACCTGGACTCTTGTCAAGGAAAAGGCAGCAATGTGTCTGCAGTATCCATGGTAACACCTGTGGCAGATGGAGAAATGAAGATGGAAATAGTACAATGGAGTAAATTTCACACACACAGAGAGAACGAGACAGTCAGTGAGTGGATGAACAGATGAGATAAACCATTTCACTGTGACAGGGGCCATGATAACTCATGTTAATGGACTCTTCGACCTCCTGATGCTGCATAAGCAAAAAAAAAAAAAAGAAGAAAAAAAAATCACAAACATACCTACTCCTCCACAATCCACAGCCTAGAGATATTAAACTCAATATTGCCTTGAAACCCTTTGCATGTAAACGATTCTGTACTCGATATGTTGAGTTAATTATATGAGACAGATACATGTCATCACTGTTTTAGGCAACAGCAGGTGGGTAAGAACATAATTATGATTATTTATGACATCAGCAGAAACGTATTATTATTATTATTATTATTTTTATGACACGTGAATAATTGCTATCATCTAAGTTAAAACTCTTGAATTCGACTGGAACATCATTAGGCTACCGAATAATATATAAAGAACACTATTTTGTTTCCATATCTGCAATACCTTTTTCAGAGCTGACATTCTCCAGGGGTTTGTAGCATCGCTTGAATGCGGTTGTTTGTAAGCACAGGATCAGGTGTGTATCAGCAGTCCATGGCTTTCATAAACACACACGTGTTCAGCTGCAGTCCGTTCGCATCAGCACAATCCCCGCAGACCCTCCGCATCATCCGCCCTCTCCAATAAACCACACACTGCGTTATCACAAATCATTTGTACATCTGATTTTTAAAAACAATGAGCTTAGAAAGCAAGAAGGTGGTCATGGTGGAGACGAGGCATTTAAATAAAGCGTCATTGCCATAAATAACTTGACAACTTTTGAGACGTTTCGTCCACTAGGGGGAGCGATAGATAGATAGATAGATAGATAGATAGATAGATAGATAGATAGATAGATAGATAGATAGATAGATAGATAGATAGATAGATAGATAGATAGATAGATAGATAGATAGATAGATAGATAGATAGATAGATAGATAGATAGATAGATAGATAGATAGATAGATAGATAGATAGATAGATAGATAGATACTTTATCAACAACATTAAGTGCTTTAACCATTTTCTATATGAAGGAACCACAGAGTTCTTAATTTGATGAAAGCTGATAATCTAATCATAAAAACGTAAAATAAAAATGAAAAATAATTAGAAAACTATCGAATAATAATATACATTTTCAGTTTTCCTCCATGTCATGTTACCATTAACCGACATAAATTTGAATATGTACTAATCAGAAAAAAAGTTACTAATCTGATTATGAGCATTTTTATAACATAATATTCTAATTGCAAGTTAAGTTTTGGAATCCGATTATGTTATTCAGAGTACATGTAATCACTACCGAGGATAGACAGATCACTCCCAGGATACTGTAGATAGACAGACAGACAGACAGACAGACAGACAGACAGATAGACAGACAGACAGACAGATAGATAGATAGATAGATAGATAGATAGATAGATAGATAGATAGATAGATAGATAGATAGATAGATAGATAGATAGATAGATAGATAGATAGATAGATAGATAGATAGATAGATAGATAGATAGATATAGATAGATAGATAGATGGCTACGTTTTTACAATAAAGGTTAAGATTGAATATATATTAATTTTAATAAAACTTTCTATGTATTTTTATTATTTTTTTTTTTATTAATGTATGATCAATTTTACCATAAAGTGACTTCTCAACAGTTTGGTAGATGCCTATACAAAAAAAAAAAAAAAAAACAGGCTCTATTGATTTAAAAAAAAAAAGAGAGATTGTTTTGTTATTATTGCCCCAACAACATCAAACCTTCAAAGAAATCATTTTTCCATTGCTTATTTCTTGGCGAGGATGATAAAGGGTAAATGTGTTGCTTTTATTTAACGTTATGTTTGTATGTTTACGAGAATTCAGATAAGAAATCTAACAGTATTCACATGAGCAAAATCTGTCATTTCATAATAAGAAATATCTTTCCATAGAGTAAAAAAAAAGACTTTATTGGATATGGAAAGTTTTGCAAACAACAATGATCATACGAAGTGTCACAAGGTTATCATGTATAAATGTGATCTATATTAATAATATGGGCAAATGAGTGAATTATTAATGCAAACCGTATTAAAAAAAAGTTTAAAAACAAACAAGATCTTCAAAAGGCCTTAACAAATTAATTAGAGTTATGCATGATAAATAAACACATTCAACATTAGCAAAATTAATATATATAAATGTGTGAGAGCAAAAAAACACATGCTTTGAATACTAATCATTTCACTGAAAGAAAACAGGAATGTTAGAAGTGAAGAAGTTCACTAATAATTGTTCACTTTTTATTCAAATATTTTCCCTTGGAAGAAGTGTCAAAACAGACTTGAATTTTGGAACCCCTGAATGTGTTTGCACTATACAAAGTTTTCAAATCGAACCGGTTTTTGAACTCTCTGCACTGGGAGTTGGGGCTTGTTCTATGAGGTCGGGATGCCACTGCCGATGGGAGGAGTGGAAAGGGGCGGCAGGAGGAGACTCTTGAGTTTCAGGGACATGGCTGCGATCTCTGGGTCCTGAGTTTCATACATCTTAACCAGCCGTGCGAATTTGAGAACACCTGAAAGCCAAAATGCAGAGTTTGAAACGACAACTTTGCATTAGCGTTTCGCGTGTTTCACGTCCTCGACCTCACCTTCTCCCTCATTGTTGAAGCCGTATGCTTTGATGACCTCCTGTTGGATCTGAGTGGCTACGGGAAGCACCAGCTGCAGCATCTTGCCCATGTCATTGCAGGCGCTTTCTCTGGCTTCCTCCATGCGGGCTGCGTTCTCGGGCATGGAGAAAGCCTGGATCACCTCACTGAGAACAACTGCAACGGGTGTTCAAGTCGTTAATGACGAAACACTTTTGTTGACGAATTTTCGAAGACATTGACATCGTGTATTCTCGCAGAATTTATTGTAAATATTGTTTTTATTCATGTGCACTTGTCATTTTTAACTAAAACCGGGAATCATACCTGACAGCCATATGCCTTATTCACTTTGATTTTTAGTGAGAATGAAAGCGAGGCTGTGAGGGATAGACATGCATCTCTTCAATGGGCTGTACTGTTATTTAATGTGTTTTCGGATTGTTCTGCTCATGAAACACTGGAAAAATATCTTTCCAAGAAATTTCAGTTGACAAAAAACTCCCGATCTGTAAGCTGTGGAAAATTGTAAGTAATCTAGGAGCTTTATTCAGCTGTTTACAGCGGATGCCATTGGAAACACGGTAAGTCTATTCCTCACAGCCTCACTTTCATACCTGTCATGGCGCTGCTCTGAATAAGGTCTATAGTAAGTATCAACGCTCCCTGGTTTTTACGGTGTATTGTGGTACTTTATAGGGAGTGAACGTTTCAGTGCACTGGAAGGATTTTTCAATTGAGACAGCCCTTATAATGTCCAACTCCCTGATCAGTGCCCTACTGAGCTAGGGAGCTGATTGAGACGCACCCGGAAACAGTCATCTGTGTCTCATTGTCTAGTGAGCCAGGGTTCTTAGCAGTGGCGAATTGGTGTACACGATAAACTGATTAACGACCTAGGGAGCTGAAAACTAGATTCAAGTTCCCAGACATTTATCCAACTACAACATGGATAATTTTTAAAAAAAAAAACAGGATAGGTTAACTAATTATGATAATAACTAAAAAAAGGACTAAGTCTACATTAAAATGACAAGAAGACACTGATATCAAAATGGACCATTCTTGTATGCTCAAAGAATTTATTACAAATTAATTTATTAATTCATGTGCCTTCAGAATCTTAAAGGAATTCTAGCTTCAAAACAGAAAAGGTCGTTTTAAAGCTTGGAAGAGGCAGGACATTGTTTAATATAACTCTTGATTGTGTTCATCTAAAAGAAGAATGTCATGTCATATACACCTAGGGTGTTTATGACTTGTTGAGGGTGAGTAAATCATGGGCTAATTTTCATTTTTGGGCATGTAACATCTCTCTCACCTCTTGCCTGCTCCACAGTGAGCGAGGGCTGCTGTGCTGGGGCAGAGGCCATGCCGGCTCACTCCACGGGGCAGATTCACCACCGATGACTGCAATGACAACAATTTAAACAATTTTACAATCGCTTCGCTATGACATTATTTAAGCATACTCTAATAATCAATGAAGCTTGACTGTTCATCTTTCTCCAAAATAACACATTTTCAACATCAATGAGAACACTGGCAGCTGTATACCTTACGGTATCACTACGTACTGTGTGAAATATAATAATAATAGAAGAATACAATCTCGATATTATTATGGTTGTCCATCTGTAGTTTTCATTGTAACGTTAGACCACATCAGCTCTTGCAATATTTATGGGCAAAGAGGAAATAGCCAACAAGGTATAAATAGCGGAAAATATTGCTTTCAATCTGCCTCAGCTATAACTTAGATTATTAGACTCGTATAATTAATTTGTAAGTTATTATGAAGAATGAGACCTATGCTGGGTTTAGCTGTTATCTATCACTGGCATATTAGTTCCGCATACAGCGATTGGTCATTGTCTCTGAGCTCCAAAATTAAACATTTCATTCTATTTTTCCCCTAATGAGATTTTTTTAGCATTTATATGTACTTACATCGTTTATGCCAGTACCTGATCACAGCTTCTCCTGTGACGCGGAGTCGCGGACGCGCGCACACTTCCGGTTTGTACAGTCGATAAAGTGTCCGTTGGAAACAACAACAACAGAACCATAGAAATAAGATAGAAGAATGGCAATGGAACTATCAACTTGTTATAAAATGGGCGAGGCTTTGAGGCTTTAAATTTAGTTTCGGATTGGTCTAAAAATAACACTTCTCTAATTGAACTCTTCACTGTGTATTTTCAGTCAAACGCTCATGAAGTGCGTC
The DNA here is from genome assembly GCF_988280905.1 of Pimephales promelas. Classification (NCBI taxonomy): domain Eukaryota; kingdom Metazoa; phylum Chordata; class Actinopteri; order Cypriniformes; family Leuciscidae; genus Pimephales; species Pimephales promelas. Next base: position 12,326,393 of record NC_142781.1, read on the forward strand.
ACTGTTATTTCCATTATTAGCAGCACCAAGAGTGTTGTCACTTGATACCTGTTACTTTTCTCAGCGCTAGTCAGACTGGACCAGTAACAGAACTGCGATTACAGACAACGTAGCCTACCTAAATAAATGACTTCATGCAGATTGCTGCGCGCTTATGATTTCATTTATGTCATATATAAATCATTTGAAATAATAAACTTAAAAAAAATATATGTTTTATGTGATATTGTTATTCATTGAGACAAAACACGTCCTGCAATTTGAATGTGGTCAAATGAAGGATTCGCTTTTTGGGCCTCTAAGCGCCCCTAAAGGAAACACATTTTAGTGCCATGGTCAACAAACAGTCATTTGACACAGCAGCGTTTGTCGACCGGTGCACAAGTACGCATTCTACGGAAGTCTGGTAATATACTGACACGTAGTTTAATTTAATGACCACATATATATTTTGATCCTAATAACATTACAGGTATGAAATATGGAACGCAAGCTGGCTGAATTCAGAGCCCGAAAGAAAGCCCAGACTGGAGCTGAGAAACCTGTTCGTGAGATCCAGACTGAAATGAAAGCAATCGATGATTCTCCGGCAGTGTCTCCTGACACAAAAGAGTTCCTGAAGCCCGACACCTTCCATCAGAGTCCACACAAACAGGTCTGATCGCAACTTACTGTGTAAAAAAAAAACAAAAAAACATGCACAGTAACACAAATGATAAATAGCAACAATGGAAGCGTCAAGTGTGTTTCCGCCACGGAATAAAATAAAATTAAATAAAGGCAATGACTACCTTTTACCTTACAATTTTAAGTTATCTCACAGTTCTGACCTTAAAACTCTCAATTGCGAGTTGATATTACAATTCTAGGGTCATAGGGTCAGAATTGGGAAAAAGAAAATCGCAGTCAGTTAACGTTACAATTGTGGATTCTAAACTGGAAGTTGTGAGAATTAAAGTCTGATTAGCTTAAAAAATAATTGTGAGATAAAATCAAAACTACTACTCTTTTTAGATGTAACGTTCAATAATGTTGAAACTCTCTTCACATCCTAATAGCAATCAATAATATAAGTTGTCTAAATATATTTCAGATTATATATATATATATATATATATATATATACAATCTTCTGTGGAAGCCAGGACCAAAAAAAAGGTTATCCAATCATCACATTTGGTATGAATGCAATATCAGCGTGTTTCGTAAGGTTATCCAGACAAACTGCTGCGTCCTTTTAAAGTTCCTCCTGAACCAAAACAAGCTGATCTGCGCTCACTCTGTCATAACTGTAATTACAAGATGGCAACCTGTGACATTCTACCGTGACTGTTCACGTTCTCGGATTAATGCGTTTCTATGTCAACGCTGTCATATACTGTTTGCAGACTCTGCTGTATCTGTTAATGTGTTTTAAAGGAGGCGTGGCTTTGGAGATGCTCTGAAGGGAGGGTGGGATCGTATGCTCTCAAAGCTGACTTTCTATTGCTAGCCTCTACGAAATTGCCTACTCTACCTTTAATGTCTTATTCCGAGGAGGATACAAGTTTCCATATAAAACTGAAAACTGACCATGTCATTTTTGTCCAACTAAATGTAATATTTTTCTGTTATTTCAGGATCATGGTGATCTTCTGAATACTACATCCGGTTGTTGGCTTCAGCGTCTGGTTCTTACCCATCTGACCCTGTTTAAAGTGCTGCTGTGGCTTGTGCTGTTGGGGCTTTTTTCAGAACTTGAGTTCGGCCTGCCATTTTTTGTCATATCGTTATTCTACTGGCTCTATGAGGGCCTTCGAAGCCCAAAAGCCAGACAACCCGGAGAAATGAGCGCATACTCCGTGTTTAACCCTGATTGTCAACCCATTCTGGGGACTTTAACAGCTGAACAGCTAGAAGGAGAGATGGGATTCATGGTAATCAATTCTTGATGGCCAATACATGAACATGTTTAAAAGTCATGCAAACTTTGCAGCCAACTGTCTGGACAACAAGGAAGATTGTCTAAATGTGGGCTTGGAAAACTTATTTGCATTATATTAATGTATCTCTTTAATGGTTTACTTGTATTTACCTAAATAAAATGCATTAATTCATTAATATGGATAAGATATCATATACAACCCCTTCTTACTGTTTAATCCAATCATACATCTAGAAAATGAGAACAGGTCACATATTTTTAAGTTAACACTCACCTATATGTTCTGTTGTCCAAACTAATTTAATATCTGGACCTGAAATGTATTAGCCTACTGAGTGATATAACTTTTTGATGTATGTACTGTATATAGAACTGCACTAGAATAAAATCTCTGAGATTCAGATGTATTTAGTGCTCTTTGACTTAAGTTCAGTATTTTATGAGAAAACACTATTAAGCCTACTGCTACTATAACCTACTACACTAAAATAACAATGAGGGCTGTACTGTACTCGCTTTTAGGAAGCATGGTTATGGTTTTACTGGAATGTATCATGTCTCATTTTTTTTTTTTTTTGCAATATGTTATGATATATATATGAAGAGTTCAGATGCAAAAGCCTCTAAATGCCATTTGAAATTTTCTTCTTTAATGATATTTTTTGTCAAACTTGTATATTTAAGTTCAGTAATTTCACTTAAATAACAATTAATAGGTAATTATCATTGCCATTTAAGTGAAATCACTGAACTTAAATATACAAGCTTGATAAAAATAATCATTCTAGAAGAAAATTTCAAATGGCACTTAGAGGCTTTTGCATCTGAACTCTTCATATATATATATATATATGTGTGTGTGTGTGTGTGTGTGTGTAAAGTGACACAAGCCAAATAGTTCTGCTGCTGTGTCTGTGTTTACAAATAACTCTCTTTACTGAATAACTTTTGGTCAATTAGTTCTGTTTGTAGTTTTAGCTTTGTTATAGAAATTGGAATAGAGAATTGTGAATTTTCACTTGTATCTAAAATTTTGGTCATAATTGCCTATTTTTGCAAAAAAAATAAATTGTTTCATAGAAAATGACTTGCTGCCGCCTACTGGCGGTTTTAGTTTCATATTTAAAGTAAAACGTTAACGTTATAAATAATTTCATATTTAAATATTGATTAAAAAACTTAATTATTTTAACTTATTATGACTTAAAAACTTTTAACTTAAAACTTATTTATGCATTGTAAATGGAGTGTAAATATTAATGCCACTTCTGATGCTGCTTCTGTGTCACCTTCGCACTGCAAAGATGGATTTTGATTGAATGATTTAATTTGACTGCTAACAGTGGTACTGTATAATTATTGTAGAATTAAGTATTATTGTATAAATAAGTATAATTACTGTATAATTTAATTTGAATGTTAGTATTTGACATAAAACGTGATGCATAACTCTAAATAAGTTTAGGAAAAAATGTCCATAGGTGAAAATGCCCCTGGAAGTCAATTTAAGGTGGCAAATTGCACATTAATTAATAATTTATGTCACTGCTGTGAACTGACCACTGCATAGAGAATATGAAAAAAATGAATATCTTCGTAAGTCTGCAGTCAACAACAGGCCTAGACCAGCCATGGTACCAGCACAAAAACACAATCAGTAAAATATCATCTAATTATTATAAACAAAACGTTGAAAATATCGATATATTTTTGTCAATATTGCACACCCCTAATGTATGGTATTAATTTTAATTTCTTCAAGTTTTAAAAGGGTCTTAAAAAGGTTTAAATTTGACTTTAAAAAGTGTGCAGGAAAAATTTGGGTGAACTATTGCTTTAAAAAGAAAGCAACACAACGGGCACTAAGACACTACAAGACGAGAACTACAGAACACTACGATGTACACGTCATGACGCCTTCCTTCAATGCTGTCAAAAGACTTTCTCTGGTGCTGTTGTGTCCGACAGGAATCTGTGTGAGCTGTGTGTGAACCGCTGATCCTGATCTCTGCACACGGACTGCAATTAAAGTAAGACCGCAGTTATAGAATAAGTCACCAAAATACACAAATATTGCTAAATAACAGTCTGCACCGCAGCTTTGTACGCGAGTAGCATCGCCCAGGAATGAATGCAGAATAAATATGGAGAACAAGTTCAGACGATTATTTAGCTGACATGATTTAAGAAGTAGACTTATATGTTTTATAAATGTCGTGAGTGGTAACAAGTAAGTTATGAGTGTGAGTTTTAGGCACTATTAATAATTTGGACAACAATGCCTTGTGTCTTCCATGCAGATTGTTCAGGAACTTTAGCAGGGATCATCGTCCATTGCAGCAAAAAAAAAAAAAAAAAAATTCTGCCATTTTTCATAATTACTCATTAACCATCTACACAGTTTGTGAGTATTGTTTTTAAGAAGCCTTTGCTCTGATTCTGATACGTCTGTCTATTCTCAAATTTCAATTTCCTCAAAATGTGTTTTTCTCTCTCACTTTGAATCACAACTTTTAAATAACGTTACAGTCATGGACAAACTTTGATTAACAAATTAACTGAACTTAGTTCAGCTTAGTTCAGAATCCCATAATGATCAGATAATCATCATGACGTTGCAGCAAGACTTCTATTGTCTTCTGACTTTTCCCCTGGTTGTTTGCAGGAGGTGTGTCTTTTTGAACTGCAGCAATAAGGTGTGCTTCTGTTTCAGCTAGTGTCATGGCGAGCAGTCCTGCAGTGCTCATGCGGTTGGTGGCTTCAGCTTATGCCGTGGCGGAAAAGGCTGGAACCATTGTCCGCAAAGTGCTTCAAAGTGGAGAGCTCGGTATCGTTGAAAAGGTACAGCAAGTAGTGGCATGTGACCAAACCAAGAAGTGTTGATCCAAATACATTTCCTATTTGAGATGACAAGTTTAGTTGAAGAATATTAGTTGAAGTATATTGGTAAAATTTTGAAGAATGTTGATAACCAGACACTGCAGCCAATGACTTGCATAGTAGGAAAAATATACTATGGAAGTCAATGGCTACTGTCAACTGTCTGATTACCAACATTCTTCAAAATATATTATTTTGTTTTCAACAGAAGAAAGAAACTCATATCGGTTTGGAGCAAAAAAAAAAAAAAAAAAAAAAGGGGGGGGCGAGTAGGCCTAAATGATGACAGAATTTAATTTTTTGGTTGAACTATCCCTTTAACCCCAAATCAGTAACACTAAAATTTGTTTAGATTTTTAAAATATTTTTTAACAAGGGTACTGATCCAGGAAAAGGGCTGCCCCTGACCAGAGATTTTGCTGTTCAACTAGTATTCATTAATTTAAGCTATAAGTTGAACTTACAGTTTGATATGGTTAGCCATACTTGAGGTTGTTGAATGATAGGCGAACATTTGAATTTCCTGCCTGGCAAAATTACCACATGGACCAGCCGTGTTAACGATCTGTCCGTCACTGACTGCGTAACCTCGCCGCTTCCTGTGGAGTTTGATTTTTCTATGACCCACTGACCAATTAAAATTCGTCAACTGAGCCTCTTCTCATCGGCTAAAGGCCCTGATATACTCGAGGTTCTTTATCATTCTTTGTTTAGGGGTAAAACCAAGCGAAATACCAATATCTGAGAGCAACAGTTAGATGAATATGTAAATATGTGCTGCACGCTTTCCTCTCAATAACAAAAATAAACACAACATAATTGAGAAAACCACAAGCATTTTAATAAAATGTTAGAAAAGCATCTGATCATGGCAACGTGGAAATGTTTGCACAAGCTCTGTAATTCGCGTTTATTTCACGTTTATTTATATAGCACTTTAGCTTTGAAGTGGAAACCGCAAATACCTACCTTGTACGTAATCGCCGTGGACCAAGGGTTGGAAAGTTTTTCTGGAAAGTTTGCTTTGGCAAGCTGTTTCGAACTTCCAAAACAAACTCCAAACGGCCTGATTTTGTTCGAAATGATGTCACATCAGTTCATTTTTCGATTTCCCTTGAAGTATATCGATTCCCTAACATTTGGTGGACTATTAGGGGGGCAGCCCTAGAGCCGAGACTTGAGAAGAGAACGATTGATGAACTAACTCTGGATTGTGACATTATTTGCTCGTTTTGACATATGCTTATGGGACATTTTTGTAACCATTGCTTTTGCCATAGACAGGAGCTGATGATCTACAGACACTGGCTGACAGGCTTGCTCAGAAGAGTATATGTGCATCCCTGTCGAAAAGCTTCCCTAAAGTCACTATCATCGGGGAGGAGGTGTGTAGGTCTCGTAATATAAAGGTGCCCAGCCTGTTTTGGCTCCAAACAGCTGTCTAAACTGCTTTTATTTGTGTAGGAATTACCAGATGAGTCTATTGAGGAAGACCTGATAGAGAACGGGCACAGCAGCCTAATCCTACAAAAATCCTGTCCTGATCAGTATGCCAGCCTGAAAGAGGAAGAGGTAAAGAGAAAGAGGAAACAATGTGGCCATAATGCTTAAAACATATAATAATTGTATGTAACGGAGGCAAGCCAGTAAGAGCTGTGCACATAAACCTCACTCCCTTGGTCTCAAGAGCCGCCCTAGCGATCGACACTAGCGACTGCAGTCTATATAGCATCCTTGTTAGCGCCTCCCATGCCGGAAAGCTGATTCAAATGACACTTGGGTCTAGTAGGACTGGACTTTTCATTTCGAATCCCGCTCAGGGGTGCGTTTCCCTTACAACGACGTAACTCACTGCTTAACTACCGAAGTACGATGCATCGTTGAAGAAATCAACTAGCTAGTCACGACTGTTTCCCGAAACCATATTGTCGCAAATTGGTAGTTGAACTATGTTGGTAAATGATGTCACACAGTTGGTGGAGTTATAACTTCTTTTAATTCATCTTTTTGAGATCGAATTAATGCTAGATGTTTTGCTATAAATTACGGACATGGCATTGTAGGAATATTTCAAATTTTTCTCAGTTATTTTGCTATATTTCCAGATTCAATCATAGGCTTGTTCTTACATAGTAGAGTACTTCGCACAAATGCCCTCTTCAAAAACGACGCTTTAAATCTCTTGACATACTAAAAGACGTAAATGACATTTGTATGTATTCTAAATAAAATATATAAATTGTCAGCTTGCTTATTTTGCTCAAGATACGGATTTATTGAGTCCACACATCATGCAAACAAGAAACTCTGCTTCTAACCACAGGTCAAGAGCTGTCGTTCAGACCACACAATTTTGCGATGCTGTTTGCGATTTGTTCTTCGGAACTGTGTTTTCAGGAAACACGACTCGTTGAACTACGCTGATAACGACGGAACTTGCGACCGTAGTTCTCTAACAATGCTTTTGGGGAACGCACCCCTGAGCGGGTAAAGTAGGACCTGTTACATATAGAATATACCATTTTTAAAACTTATTCTGAAAGAGTTTTGAAAGAGTGGGAACATAAAAGTAACTCATATTGGTATTTGATTAAAGTTTCAACTTTATTTTTCAGCTCGTTGTGTGGGTGGACCCTCTTGATGGCACTAAAGAATATACAGAAGGTGAGCACTGCAGATAAACCGCTTTCAGCATTACTCAACTCTACTCCATTTGAGTTTTGGTCTTTTTCAGCTGTGACTGCACCTGGTATTAACATCCGTATGGGGTGAAGTGATCAAAACCGAACTACATTTTGTCATTGATTATACAAACCACATTTGCTGGTCGAATTTGTAGAAAGAAAGTGTCATGAATGTCTTGTTATTCTAAAATTCTCCTTCAACTCATCGTCTACGAAGTGGACTAGAACAACGTCCAATCAGTCCTCACATAATTGTTCCCGATTGAAACAAAAGATTTCCATGTAAACGTGTGTGGAGATTGATGTTAATATCAAATGCCCTCGGCTGATTGTACCTACTCAAGAAATCCCATCAAAATCCAGATCTACAGTAGATACCTGTACTAAACACCAGTTACTATTTGATTGGCTTTGATTTTTGTCCCTTCCAACAGAATTTCAGTTTCAGTGAGGACAGAAAAATGACTGGACATTCATGTCGAGTCCAGGTTAGGGACCTAGTGTTGGAAGCATGTCCACTGCAACAGCACTATCCACCCGTTCTCTTCTCTCTCTGATTTTTTGTCTAATTCTACCTCCACTTGATCTCCATATGTCCAACACACCTGATGCTGTCACAGAGTGATCTGCTTTGTCTTTTCCCCCTCTCTCTTTCTCTGTCTTTGTTTTCCTGTCTCTGTTGTAGCTGCGAGGGTTTTGTACAACCCAGTTTACATACAGAAGCCAGTGCAGCCCCACAGAGACCCTAACCGTACGGTGATTTTAAGGTTTTTTTTTTTTCTTTTTGAGGCATGACATGTCACCATGAAATTAGTCACGTAGGTTGCAGTCAATCAAAAACAGCTGTTAATTCAGGCAGTTACAATTTCTCGTAGTTGACCAGAAACTACAAATGCATTGCATGTGTGCTCGTTGTTGCTGATGAATTGCAACTGAAAAATGTTTTTTTCATTTAAAGGACAAGTTCGTTATTTTACAATTAATGCCCTGTTTTAAGATAGTTTCTGATGAAATAGAATGGTTAGGATTGTTTTTTTGACAAATGCTGCTGTCACGAGAATTTTCAGATTCTGTGGTTGCACCCCCATACCTCTACAATGGTAGCACAGGAACAATCCTTCATAAAACGCATAAAACTTTAGTTTACAAAGACGTGAAACTCACCGAGTGGTTTGGGGTGTTACCTAATATGCTCACACAAAAATCTCTGCAAAAGATGCTTTCCAACAGGTTTTATCGTAACTCGACTTGTATTGTATGTTCTTTGATATACGGTATTACTCCGCCGCAGGAAACAGAAATTGGGTTGTTTGTATTCTTTCTGTAGTCTTATGCAGTCGCGGTATCGTAGGCTACACTATACAAGTGGTTTGCTTGCAATTGGCAAAGGTGCATTATCGCCACCAACTGGGCTGGAGTGTCCATTATTCAAGCTCTCAACGGAAGAAAGTACGGTTGTGAGGCGTTCGGAAAAATAGGTCTACAGTACAAAGAATGGTAAAACACCTGTTGGAAAGCATCTTTTGCAGCGATTTTTGTGTGAGCATATCAGTGAACACCCCAGACCACTCGGTGAGTTTCACGTCTTTGTAAACTAAAGTTTTATGAAGGATTGTTCCTGTGCACCTATGCAACCATTATAGAGGTGTGGGGGTGCGACCACAGAATCCAAAAATTCTCGGGACAGCAGCATCTGTCTAAAAAAACAATCCTAACCATTCTATGTCATCAGAAACAATCTTAAAACGGTATTTCCAATTGTAAATAAAAATACCGAACTTGTCCTTTAAGTAGTCTAGTGCAGTGTTTCCCAACCCTGTTCCTGGCGGCACACCAACACTGCGTGTATTCTTTGTCTCCCTTATCAAACACACCTGATTCAACCCATCAGCTCATAATCAGGTGGGTTAATGAGCTGATGGGTTGAATCGGGTGTGTTTGATTAGGGAGACAACACGCAGTGTTGGTGTGCCGCCAGAAACAGGGTTGGGAAACACTGGTCTAGTGCACTGTTCTATGCATCTGTTCTATGCATTATAATCCAGTAAAATCTTTTCTATGCATCTAATTTTAGTGGAAGTTACCACCACTTATTGGAAAAGTACCTGGACCCGAAACCGCAGCATTACTGGCATGAGCACTAAAGACACCGATATACTCACAGCAACGTTCTTTTGTAGTTTTAATATGCAAATATGTGCTGCTCGCTTTCCTTTCAATAACAAAATAAACGCACAAAAAAAAATGGAAGCAGTGAGAAAACAATTTCTTCCATAAAGTAGCTCTCCAGTGGGTTTATGTTTTTACTCACGGATGTCTGACCTCAATGAACCCAAAAGAAGAAATGACCTGGAGTACATTTCCATGTCAAAGTAGGCGGAGCCTCAAAGCCACACCTACCTGTTGTGTAATCACTCTAATGTTTACCAGCCAGATGCAAACATTCCTGGAAAGGTTTCGCATGCTTTTGTTCAAATTTTTCCATAGTAAATTGGGGCGTTAATGCTCAAAATTGCTGCACCACAACTCCGTCTTACTCATACCCGTTATAAAAAGGAGGATATATACAAGAGCATAGAGGGGTTAATAAATGTTTTTGTGTCAGGCTTGACTAAGTACTTTGCGTAATGTTTGTTTGGTGTTTCATTGCAGGGCTTTTGGATAATGTGACAGTGCTAATAGGGATTGCTTATAGAGGGACAGCCATTGCTGGAGTCATCAATCAGCCCTTCTACAACTACCAGGTCCAACCGGTTGGGTCGATACATTGCTTAGCTACATTTGGTAAAGGCTGGGATTGGTTAACTTGTTTTTTTGTGCTCTCTGTTCAATCAGATTGGGGCTGGTGCTTCTTTGGGCAGAACTTTATGGGGAGTTCTGGGTTTGGGCGCATTTGGGTTTCAACTCCAGGAAGTCCCAGATGGTAAAAGAATCATCACAACCACGCGGTCCCACAGCAATAATCATGTGGTCGACACAGTACAAGCCATGGAGCCTCATGAGGTCATCAGAGTGGGAGGAGCTGGGAATAAGGTGGGACACTAGCCTTGATTCGGCTGAGTTAATATTGGCATTGAAATTGAACTAATCACGTCTTCGTTCCGGGCCTGGTAGATCATCCAGCTAGTGGAAGGAAAGGCCTCCGCTTATGTGTTTGCCAGTCCAGGATGTAAAAAGTGGGACACGTGTGCGTCTGAGGCAATTCTGCATGCAGTTGGAGGTGATAGTCATTGTTTGCATGTTTTGCTTGATATTTAAGATAAATATAAAGTACATTTAAGCGTTTTTATGTTGTTTTCATATACAGGCAAACTGACAGACATCCATGGTAATGCATTCAGATATGATGCCAATGTGAAGCACATGAATTCTGCTGGAGTTCTGGCGACTCTCTGGGATCATCAGTACTATATCAGCAGAGTGCCACGGGCTGTCCTACAGGCTCTCCCCTCGGACTAAACCATTACACGAAATTAAGTCACAGTGTAAACTTGTGTGCCTCAAAGCTGTGATATGTCCTTGCCATTAATTGAACTGTTTAAGATTAATACGATTTAATGAGTACATTCATTTTCAACCACGTTTATAAGGGGGCCAAATACATTTATTTTAAAACATTTTATTATTTGTAGTAATATAATTTAAAACAAAATTACTGTAAACATATACATTTATATATACGTCATTTTGCATATATATATAATTATGGTCATAATGTTTACATTTTATTTTTTTTTAATTGGGGTGTAGTTCCATGTTTTGACATTTATCTGGCTGTCTAATTTGTATTAGAGAATATGAATAAAAAATTCTGTCACATTAATGTTTTGTCTTACAGCATTGTTGGTAGATACATTTAATTAACTTTATGTATATTAATACTTAAAACCAGAGTTTTCAGTACCAAGTTAGGTATTTAAAATTAGTTCTTCATTGTATTTAAAGTTGCATAAGGAAAGTCTGAACTACCCTGCTACTCTGAAAGGTTGTGTGGATTTTTCTTGTATCTATTAAACTAAACATTAGAATAAAAAGCACACAACAAAAGTGCACTTATAAAATGACAATGTTCCTTTAAGACAAACATGACAAGGAATTGTGTGCGAACACAAACTGAGTAGTAGGTACAACCTTAACACAAGGTTGTGTTGAAGTGAATACTGTACCAACAGTATTCTACATGTATACACATTTGGGAATGATTATGCATGTTCATGTAGGTTGCAATTGGTTCAACCATATATATAAATGTTGCTTATCCATCTAGGGTAACTGAGTGAGAATATGTAGTTGTATCAGTTATATTAAGAAATGTAATATGTATGCCCAGTGCCTCTGCTTTCCATCTTTTGTCTATTATATTGTATTATGAATTGAAGCTGCTTCTCTATTTGCATTTTTTGGGGGGGCTAAACGTCTTGCAACATGCATTTAAAACCCAATGGGATTAAAAACAAGACCACAAGTTGAATGAGAAATCAACTTTATTTTAAATGATAGATATTGTATTAAAATCTCCAAAAATAAAAAGAAAGAAGTGGTAATCATATCTTTATTAATGCATAGTATAAAAAAAGGCTTACCTGAGCTCCATGCTGTCCAGGGCATCTGTTCAGCAGTTACAAGACATTGAGACTTAAAGGCATAGTTCACTCAAAAAATCATTTACTTGCCCCTCATGTCGTTCCAAAACCACATGTAGAACACATAAATGTCGAAGAATGTAACGGCCATTTTCCCCACATGATGTAAATGAATGAAATTACAGCCAGTACCAAAAGAATAGAAACCGAGAAATCAAGATTGGTGCTACAAAATTGGACTTGGGCACTACATTCCAAGTCCTCAAAAGTCACACATCTTTGTGCAAGTAACATCCCATTTTAAGTCACGGTTTACTTATAATATGAATACCCTAAAGGGACATGGTGATGAAAAAAAAGAAAGAGAGAGAAAAACGTTTGTGCTCTTGTGAAACTGCGTGATCACTCACAAAAAAAGTTTGTGGTGTAATGTGAGGTTTGAGGAAAAAACAAAGTTGCTCGGGGGAACGTAATACTTCTGAAAGAGCTAAAACCATTGAAATATGCGTTTTCCTCCCATCTCATATTTTTCCATCATGTCCAGGAATCCATTAGAATTGAAAAATAATTAGAGATGTCATAGATGTAGCATAGCATCTAAAAGTGCCATGTTTAAAATGGATAGATGCAGACAGTGGAGAACAAGATTGACATACAATAATTATCACTGTTCCTTGTCTCATAAGACTTGAAATGTGCAGCACTAGTCATTTTATGGCTTGCTATGAGTTATTTAATTATTCCACATTCTCTTTTATTATGAGAAGATGGGCCAGCACATTACTCCAAATTTCTCTTTTAGTGTTTCACATTAGGAAGGAAGTCACTTGGGACGGCTTGGAACGATATGAGAATAAGTAAACGATGTAAAAAGATGTATATTTTTCAATTTGTGTGATTAATCCCTTTAAAGTCGTGCAACGTCAGGATACTGCACAACCTCCTTAAAAACCAGGCTGCTGTCGTCATGTTAATCACCCTTCAAATAAGAAAAGAAATCATTATAGTCTATGTATTGAATAACTCAGCAAAAAGTGTTCTTTTCCATTGGCTCTCCTGGGTACAAAAGGTGTGGAAGAGGAATGAAATGGTGTTCGTTCAATTGGCCTTGATAAATTGTGCAACATAATATGACACCTAACAGTATGCATATGACCTACGGCCTTAGCGTGGCAAATTAAGTTTTGTGTGTATGAAATGGGTGACAGGTGTTTAGTGCAGGGGTTCCCAATTCTGGCACTAAAGTTCCACTTTCGAAGTTTTGCAAAGTTTTGCTCCAACTGTGATCAAACTCACCTGAACAGGCTAATCAAGATCTTCAGAATCTAGAGAGTTACAGGCAGGTGAGTGTGATCGCTGGGGCTAAACGTATATTCAAGTGAAACAGATTATCGATGGTTTGCTATAGGTTGATGTCATGTGAGTGACAGGTTGCCCCGCCCTCACACCAGTAAACGCATTATCAGAGAAGAGACGTCGCTGCAAATGGGAAGGAAAGTTATTTGAAGAATTATAGATTATGCACATAAATAAAATAAAAAAAAACGTGCAAGCACGGATAAATTATTTATTATAAATACTACAATCTAGCCTGATGCCAGCCCGAACCCCGCCCACAACATTTTTTGGTCGGGAAGTTCGGTCTGGACTCGATCCATTGAAGAGAAATTATGATCAGTCAAAAAATGAACGGGCCAATCACATTGCCAAGGCGGGCTTTAAACGATGATGGAAGAACAACACTATAACTGGTTTCCCTCAGAGATGACTGGAGCTAGGGAATTGAGATGTATAGATTCCGCTGTCGTGTCTGTTGTAAAATAAATCGACAGCACATTCATTTTAATAGTCGAACAGAAAACTGCAATCAAGGCATTTGTCGATCGGAAAGATATTTTTGCCGTCCTTTCCTACATGATTCGGGAAAAGTGTAACTTATTAGCTGGCTCTGATGGTCGCTAAGAAGATGGAACGTAATGAAAAGCCTGTGGTCGTTGTGGTTTCTCCTTTGGTCGCACTCATGAAGGACCAAGTAAGAAGCAACACTCGTTATTTTACTTCTAAAATAAGTAAGTTAGTTGAAAACTGCGCTATGCAAAGTAGTTGACTTACTGAGTTGCTCTGATTGGTTGTAGGTCTACCGACTATCCAATTGAGTGCAGAGTTAGTTTTTTTCCTGGTTCGGTTAAGACACGGCTCATAATCAAAGCCCTATGAAGCAGTATCAGACTCATATCCTCACTAGAATATGAGTATGACGAAGTCAGGCTAACTACAATCTTTATAAATGTATACAATTTCTGAAGATTTTACACTCACCTAAAGGATTATTAGGAACACTTGTTCAATTTCTCATTAATGCAATCATCTAATCAACCAATCACATGGCAGTTACTACAATGCATTTAGGGGAGTGTTCCTGGTCAAGACAATCTCCTGAACTCCAAACTGAATGTCAGAATGGGAAAGAAAGGTGATTTAAGCAATTTTGAGCTTGGCATGATTGTTGGTGCCAGCGGGCCGGTCTGAGTATTTCACAATCTGCTCAGTTACTGGGATTTTCACACACAACCATTTCTAGGGTTTACAAAGAATGGTGTGAAAAGGGAAAAACATCCAGTATGCGGCAGTCCTGTGAGCGAAAATGCCTTGTTGATGCTAGAGGTCAGAGGAGAATGGGCCGGCTGATTCAAGCTGATAGAAGAGCAACTTTGGCTGAAATAACCACTCGTTACAACCGAGGTATGCAGCAAAGCATTTGTGAAGCCACAACACGCACAACCTTGAGGCGGATGGGCTACAACAGCAGAAGACCCCACCGGGTACCACTCATCTCCACTATAATTAGGAAAAAGAGGCTACAATTTGCAAGAGCTCACCAAAATTGGACAGTTGAAGACTGGAAAAATGTTGCCTAGTCTGATGAGTCTCGATTTCTGTTGAGACATTCAGATGGTAGAGTCAGAATTTGGCGTAAACAGAATGAGAACATGGATCCATCATGCCTTGTTACCACTGTGCAGGCTGGTAGTGGTGGTGTAATGGTGTGGGGGATGTCTTCTAGCCACACTTTAGGCCCCTTAGTGCCCATTAGGCATTGTTTAAATGCCACGGCCTACCTGAGCATTGTTTCTGACCATGTCCATCCCTTTATGGCCACCATGTACTCATCCTCTGATTGCTACTTCCAGCATTTCAGTATTTCCAACATTTCTAAAGAATGCTTTCGGCACATTGTTGAATCAATGCCAAGTAAGATTTATAGCGGGTTCTGAAGGTGAAAGGGGGTCAAACACAGTATTAGTGTGGTGTTCCTAATAATCCTTTAGGTGAGTGTTGTGCCAATATATAAAAAAATATATATTTAAAAAAACCCCTGAAATGTATGTTAGTAATATTAATTGTGCTCAAAATATGCAAGTTTCTTATCACAAACCTAAAGTCTGAAAATACAGTTAGATATATATTTTAAACTTGGAGATTTTTTTCTCTATAGGATAAAATGAAAATGCACAGCAAATTTAAACGAGAAACCATTGAAAATAGTGATTATTTGAAATCTTGTACAAATCCTTTTTTCAGAATTAGTTTTTTCTTTACACATTTTGTAACTGACAAAGGTAAGAACAATGTAAGAACACAGCAACAGTAATCTGAATCGGTGTAGAATAGTGAATAATGTGAATAAACTAACACAATTTATTGCTATAGGACAAAAAGTAACTCGTATATTTTGTTGCTCTTTTTGAAACAAAAGAATGAAAGGATTAATGTTTTGTGTAATACCTTTTTAATATGCAGCCTCCGCTGATACAATAAAAAATGTGTATATACTTTTCCAAACAAACAGAAAATGTGCATGCAACTAATCTATGAACCACTTGCATACAGTATTGGGGAAACCACTATGAAATTGTAGCATGAAGTTAATTGAAATCACTTAAACTGCAGAAAAATTACTGTTTTTTTTTTTTTCATTATTATAATAATATTAGACTATCAGGCACAGAAACAATATTAGTTAGGGTCACAGCATCAGAGTAAATATTTATTAACACATTTGCATGTAATAAAATAAGGCCTGATTAATAGCATTGTGCTAAACAGCAGTTTTTGACCATTTATTTCACTACCTTTTGGAAAGCTTGTTACAAAAGCTTTACACAGCTGAGCTACTGAACACTGAAAAATGTACTTAAGTTAATAGCTACTTTAAGTTAGTTATTCCCCCAACACTGCTGGTATATGGAACATTCACACACACACACACACACACACACACACACACATATATATATATATGGAGCAAAACATTACCACAAAAAAAAACAAAAAAAAAAAAAACATAACAGCCTTACATGGCTTGATGGCTGGATGTCCAGGACAAATGAAAGCTGCAGTCCAATTGTCCTCTGTAATCCTTCCATCTGTGAAGACATTTTACGCAGTTTGTTGTACAAACGGGAATGTGGGAACCTGTATTTAAACTCAGGTCTGTAATACCAGGAGTCATCCATCAAGTCATTTCCATTTATCTCAAACAGGAGCTGTGCAGGACCCAGGCAAATATGTGATGAAAGAAATAAATATTTGGCCATGGTCAGTTTTTCACTTCTATCACTGAGGTAACAAATCAATCTGAAGCTGCAGGAAGATGACATCATGACAAAGCTGACTTGCTGAAGAACAAGCAATCCCAAGACAATCACTAGAACCTATCCTGAGATGGAACATCAAAAGGCCCTTCAGTCAATAAATGGGAAAGCAAAGTAACTTAAAGTAACTCAGACATTTTGTTGTAAATTTAAAATGTGTTACTTTACAAGTTATTTCAGGGGGAAAAGTAATCTGATTACATAACTTGCATTACTTGTAATGCCCAACACTGTTTACTGTGGTCACAATATTGGGCAATCCAATTTCCCCATTCATCATCTGTGTCCCAATACTGAGAGGCTACACCTTTGAAGGCTACACCTCTTAAGTTTGCGAAGGTCCTGGTCCTGGAGTACCACCAAGAGTACACATTTGGGATGTATTTCTAATATCTCTAACTGTCTTTCTAAATTACTTTATTTTTCTATGGTTAGATACTTGAGTCAGTTAAAAACCAAAGTTAAGTTTTATCTGGCATTTTCTCAAAAATAAAAAAATTATATTCGCTGTATCCATATACAAAGAAATTTGATGCCTACGCTACGCTAAGGTTGATGCCTACGCTAGCTGAGCAGAAATACATAACCATGTTTGGCTTGGTCCCCTCAAGTTACGTTGGATTTTCTCTTTAGCGTGGCCCAACTATCACTGTTTTTTATGTTCGTAGAGTTAGTTTGTGGAGTAAATATATAGGCTATAATCTGTGTGTTTACACAGCTTTTTTTTTTCTTTTTTTTTTAAATGGGGTGCTGGTGTTTCATATGCGTTCAGCTAATCAGTGTCAACATCACTGGTAGTTCCTATAGTGCTGGGTTAGACCCTAATCTGAAGTAGGAGATAATTTAGTTCCTCCAAAAGGAGTTCCTAGAACTGAAACATTTCCTACTTCCTGCGATGCGAACAAGCCAAAAACCAGGTACATCCACCAATAGTCCTAAAAACTATGAAAAGGTTCCTTCAGTGCGAAAGCCGATAGTGCCAAATTCGTATAATCGTATTTGTTCATTTTCAAACAATCTGCTTCCGCTTCATTCGTGGTTAGGTTTATGGGTGGACTTTCATGACTTTTTCCTAAAAATCGAGATTGGGTTGGCCTGTCTGACCCTGTCATATGATGTGGCCGTCTCTCTGACCTACAGAGTGAGTGTTATCAGCCCCAATGACTCAATTCTCAGCAGAGTTAACCTTTTAAAATGAAGGTTGACAGTGACCAGTGACCTACTTTGGAAAGCCTGCTTGGATCAGATACACATTTTGTACTTGCAAAGTCACATATCACTGATTACGCTGATTATTATTAGTGACGTGGGAACCAAGAACTCTCCAACAAAATTCAGTCTGTTACAAATGTTCATAGGTAATTGTCAGAGACTGTTGTTTAATCTGTATCTCCTCTTCCATTCGCAACTTTTAAGTGTAACAACTCAAGACAACTCAATATTTTTTAGTACTTTTGACATCATAAAGGTATAACAGGCTTAACTTACACTACCACCTTGACCCAACTTGTTTTGTATAGGTTTAGATAATTTTACTGAGACTATATATATTTATTTCAATTGGACGCATAGTTTGCACTAGCTATATGACTGCATTGTAAGGATTGCTCTAATTTTGCTGTACTTGGTATAGTGACAATAAAGAATCTTGAAACAGACGTGACACTTCCAGCAAAACTTTAGTTGCTTCAAACTGTTTAGTAGGAAGACCTCTTAAAATAACTTACATTTCAATTTGAAAGACAGTATGACCCTATATGTTTCACTGAATATATACAGTAGTAGAACAATGTCCACTCAAAACAGCTCAGGTCCAAATATATGCAAAATTCTGAATGTTTTATAAAGGTTTGACAAATATTCAGATCCAGTATTTGGTGTTAGTGATGCCATTCTTTGTTGCATCAATATGGGAATATGGGAAAATCACTAGGGAGCAGTCCCTCATCATTATGTCGTTGCCTAAAACATTACAGTTCCCCAACTTTTAATGCATTGGTTTATGCGCAAAACTCTTAAGAACATCAATGATTCATCACAGCAATGCACTGCTCTTGAATACAAGCAGGATCCAGTCCTGCAATGTGCTGATTCATGTGTGCCATTTGACATAAACCATAGAAATATGTAATTCTGTTAAGTTTGCTAATATGTTTGATCCAGACCTACACATTATATCAACACTATTTAAGTATTACTGACATTGATTATTGCCCTTCATGAAATAATTTTACTATTATTCACTATTTTACTATTAAACGCAAATCAACGAGATGTTTTCTTTTGAAAAGTTCTCATGATCTGTGTATATGCATGAATAAATTTGTTTTTATGCATTTGTTTTGTAACATGCCTGCACATTCAAGTTGTTAATTATTACTGTAGTCTTTTTTTAACATTATTATTCTCATTACGGATGACCTATATTATAAACTTAAAAAAAAAAAAATCATGTCATCAATAATCACATGTACAAGGACTATGATTTTAGTAGCAGTATGCAGAGTTGATAATTTTCACTTTTCTGTAAAATGAACAGATAGCAGACCCTAACTGTCAAGTTCCAAAGATGACAAATGTACAATAGAGCAACAAAGTGGTCCACAAAAATGCTGAATAATATAAGTATTAAAAAATACCTTTGTTACACAGACTTAAATTCATGTTTCACTTGCAATATTGTACAGAAACTGTACATGACACTTGAGTAAACATCTGCAAAATCCTCAAAAAATATATATATCTTGTTACGTGTAATTGTTAACGTCCACCGACTGCCAGAAAATTGTTGTACATGAAATATTAAATTAAAGATGCACCCAATAAATACTGATGGAACACTGACATAAAGCATATTAGATGCATATATTCAATATTTACCATTGATTGCGCTGCATGTTCACACTTACCTTTAATGCCATCTCATTCATATTTGCATCTGAACATTTCTATCAGTTGATTCTTGTAGAATGTTTTATGAGCATTTAATGAACATCACTGTAGGGTGGATCACTTGACAATACAAGTGTAATAATACCCAATGTGAATTCATTAAAGAACCCAATATTACTGCTCCCAATACTCCCAATATTACCAATATTAATAAAAAAAAAATGTAATTGTATAACATATACACTCACCGGCCACTTTAGGTAAACCTGTTCAACTGTTAGTTAACGGAGATATCTAATCAGCCAATCACATGGCAGCAACTCAATCCATTTATATACATTTATATCACATATATACGTGATCAAGACGGTCTGCTGAAGTTCAAACTGAGCATCAGAATGGGGAAGAAAGGACATTTAAGTGACTTTGAATGGTTGTTGGTGCCAGATGGGCTGGTCCAAGTATTTCAGAAACTGCTGAGATTCTCACGCACCGCCATCTCTCGGGTTTACAAAGAACGGTCAGAAAAATGAGTAAATATCCAGTGGGCAGAAGATCTGCTGGTGAAAATGCCTTGATGTCAGAGGTGAACGGCCAGACTGGCTTGAGCTGATGGAAAGGCACCAGTAACTCAAATAAGCACTGGATATGCAGAAGAGCATCTTTGAACACACAACACTTGAAGCAGAAGAGCTACAGCGGAAGAAGACACACCGGTGACGCTCCTGTCAGATAACAACAGAAACTGAGGATAAAATTTACTCGGGATCACCAAAACTGGACGACAGAAGATTGTAAAAACGTTGTCTGGTCTCGATTTCTGCTGAAATTCAGATGGTCAAAAACAACATGAAATTATAGATCCATCCGGCCATGTATCAACAGTTCAGGCTGGTGGTGGTGGTGTAATGGTGTGGAGGAGATTTTCTTGAGCCTCTTAGTACCAGTTGCTCATCATTTAAACACCACAGTCTACCCGAGTATTGTTCCTGACCACGTCCATCTCTTCGTGACCACAGTGAACCCATCATCCGATCGCTACTTCCAGCATGAGAACACACGTCACCAAGCTTAAATCATCTCAAACTGGTTTCTTGAACATGACGATGAGTTCACTAAACTCAAATGGCCTCCAGTCTCCACATCTCAGTCCATTAGAGGTCTTTTATAATGTACTGGAACAGGAGATTCACATCATGGATGTGCAGCCAACAAATCTGCAGCAACAGTGTGATGCAATATGAACCAAAATTTCTGAGGAATGTTTCCAGCATATTGTTGAATCAATGCCATGAAGAATTAAGGCACTTCTGAAGACAAAAGGGGGTCCAAACCAACCCCGGTACTAGCAAGATCTACCTAAAAAAGTGGCTGATGAGTGTATATTCAGCCAATGCAACTGACATCATTATAAATACACTCTCATTAACAGTCAATGTTGCTGCAGATATGTACTTGGTGATTAATACAGCTAATTTCTAGTTTTTAGCATACCCTGGGCAGATTGTATATTAAAAATTAAACATAGAGGTCATGTTTGAACTGCATCCTTGCAATATGTAGATATAAAAGGCTTTTAGGGTGCATGTCTACACATATATAATGTATAATTCAGATGTATACAGAAAGATTTAGGTCCTGACAAACTCTGTATGTCAAGTATTTTGTGATAAATTCCTGTCCATGTTTCCTGGCAACTTATGTGGCAAACCAAATAGCAAGGAGCAGGCCAAAGAACAACCAATGGAACAGACCTGTCAATCAATATCTGTTGCCACATGAGAAGCCAGTAAACTAGGCTACTTTGTAAGTAAAATGTATTGGTCATGTTTCTTGCATCAATCTGAACAGTTTCTTTTGAATCTTTAATTACAGCTTCCACCAACCAAAGTTTCACAATTCAGCTTAACAGACAGTTTTTCTAACAGCAACTTAGTGAAAAATGACTGTATAAGGGTTCTTTATGAGACTGTTTTGTAAGCTTTATTGGGTGTGTACATGTGTGTGAACTACAGGAATATTTCAGAGCCAAATACATTAGATCTATGGAATAAAACTAACAAAAAAGTAAGGATAATCAGTCAAATGTACCACTGCTACAAAACATCACACAATGTTTAAGCTATTAAAATAAGATTGTGGATAAAACAAAAAGGCATTTACATTACACCAGATAATATACCAAGGCCATTTAGTGTACTAAAGGATCGACCAACGACTGAAGAGTCAATGCTCTTTCTTCATCAGGCAGCACACATTGGAAATGAAGAATTTCATGGTGACCTGCAACAGGAAAAAACACAAGTTAAAAAGACATGAAGATTGAATTTTTTAAAACTTGTTTGTAATAATGACAGTGGGTCGCATTTACTACACAACCATGGAGTGCGTCAACCCAAAATAAAATCAAAAAATAAACTTTAGAATCTACAAAAGCTATTTTTGTTGGATTTATGATCAGAATGATCTTAGACTTAACGTTATTTCACCTAAAAAATAATTCTCTCACCAATTACTCACCAATGGCGTTCCAAACCCGCAAGACTTTTGCTCATGTTTGGTACACAAATGAAGATCTTTTTGAGGAATTCTGGGGGATTTCTGTCCCTTCATAGACAGTTACACAACTACCACTTTGATGCTCAAACAGTTCATGAAGAGTTCAAATGTTTCGAAGAGACACGATTGCTTTATATGATGAACAGATTTAAGCTTTTATGCACGCAAACATTCAATGAACACATCAGCTACGAGAAACAGAAGCTCAAACATATTCACTCGACATGAAAGAACCAATGAGATTCACTCTTACAAAAAATAAATCCTAAATTAAATCTGTTCAACATATACACGACCAAGTCTCTTCAGAAAATTGAGTAAACTGCTCAATTCATATGGATTAATTTCACAATCTCTTTATTAACTTTTTTGAAACATTAAAGTGGTTGTTGCATAGCAGTCAATGGAGGGACAAAAATCTCTCAGATTTCATCCAAAAATATCTTTGCGTTCCGAAGATGAACAAAAGTCTTACGGGTTTGGAACGACATGAGCGTTTTGTAAATGACAGCAATATACATTTTTGTATGAACTAACCCTTAAAGTTTAGAAAGATTGAACATTTAACAAAACAGGAAACAAAACTCATGTCTCAAGCTTTCTATCCACAGAGCAAGTCCTAAACTACTATCAAGCTACTCAAGAGCTGAATTACTAGCAACTCACCTTAAATGCTGTACAATTGTCATTACAAAATCTCCTAAAAATACTTGGTGCGGTTGAGAGCTCTCTGAGCAAGCTGGCCGCTCTCGTCCGTGATTTTCTCCCAGTCTGTCTGACCGACTACAAAACCAATCGCACGTTTTCTGTCGGCATCCTTCTTCTCTTCGAGATCAGCCCAGCGCACCTGGAAGATCAGCATGTTTAATGAGTGCAAAATGTTTAAATCATGACCCTTCCCCCCAAGAAAAGCAATGCAAATTCAAATCAGATGGTCAGCAACTAGTGAGAGTCTTTGTTCAATAAAATAAAATACAGACCAACAACTCAACAATTTCTAAAAAACAGGGCTCTCAATCTGCAATTCTCAAGAACATTCAAAATGAGAAACTGAACAATAGGTGACCACAAACAGTGAGTGAAAGCCAATACAGAACATAATGTGCACCGCATTACCCTCTTTTTGCCAGGTTCAGACATGCGACTGGCATAGTCATCGGGCAGCTGAAGGAAGTCTTCCATGCCGGACACATCAGTGTCTCGTTTTCTCTTGCCTCCTCCAGCCAGACCATCCAACTTGTCTGGAAGGACAAAGTAGCATCTAAAGTCATCATCAATTCAACATCTGATGAACATTTATTTGTGTCAAAGCTACTAAAACAAAACAAAAAAGCAATTGTGTCTTTGCACATTATAACAGAATATATATATATATATCCTATGCACAGGCTTTTTAAACAAGGCTGGGTTGGCATTTTTTTTACACCAACAGGGATTGAAACAGTTGCATTTTCTTCTAGGTTTGGTTCGCTTTCACAAGGCAACATTTCTAAATGGACCTAAACGGATTCTGCTCATCCATCAGGATAGGATAGACAACAGGCTTATTGTGGCTTTGTAGCGGTCGCTATGTTACTTTATCATTTTGCTCAAGAATAAAGGCTGTTTTGGACATTAGTTCTGAAATATGTTCATCAGAGCAAATTTCAAATGGGTATTTTAGTTTGTCTTTGCTCCAGGTTACCCCACAATTAATTTTGAGAGGCATTAGCAAAACAAACAGTGCTGCTTTCCAGGCAACATGAGTGATGGTCCATTGGGTTGGATTGCTTTCTCACCACAAGCGAACCGTTTAAGACGACTTTGTTCATGTGATCATAGGATGATTGTTTTTGGTGTGGATTCCAAACGGGACTGCAGTGCTATATATATGCCTAATCGAACTAAGGGGGGTTTTAAACATGAGTTTACGCAGCATGTTCTGAAATAAGTGCTTCAAAAGAGCCAGGTGTGAAAACACCCCTAAACATACACACATACATATACTTTCATGCAGTGTGTTTAACTGACTGTTTCAGGTGACTTAAAGCAGCGAGAGCAGATCTTCGACGATATTCTAACAGACGGACAACCAGTTAATAAAACAGTTCAGATGCAGTGTTTGTCCAATTGTGGTTACAGACTTAGTAAAGGCAAACGGAATGATTTTAATTTGTACATTTGTAAATCCAGGCATAATTTACAATCGTACAATGTTGCAAATGTGCAGTGTCTTGAAACCTTAATTAACCCAGGGTAAAGGTTTTAAATCACCCATAAGACACGAAATATTTAAATCAATTATATTTATATATAAAAATATATATATATAAAATAAAATACAGACAGTACAGACATAAACTGCTTTGATTATCTAACTACAAATAAATAAATACCCACCAAGCTTTGCTTCTGAAGTGTCCATCTCCCATTTGCTTTTCGGAAGGTATCCCTATATTACAGAGAGACACTCCAACGGTTAATCCTCAGGGGGTGAGACACAGAGGGGACAGACAGTGTGAAAGAGGGTGGACAGGGATAGAATAGGGGCTGGGGAGCAATGATGATGCTTTGGATGATGAGAGAATAAGCTTGAAAAAGAGATCATTAATAAGTCACAAAGGCATCAATGAGCTCTCAGCAATTGATAAACAGTCCTTATTCAGAATGAGGAAATGTCTACTGAATACAGAAGAGCATGCATATATTAATACTACTGAGGTTTTAATATATTCCTACATCGTTGACTGCTTTACACATTCATTTCATTGTAAATCATAAAGCCAAGACACATTTTTGCAGCAGAGATCGGTCATTATGGGATAAGACAAAAAGCCAACAGCACAACACACAAGACGGACAAAGGAGTCCACTTTTAAATGTAGAAGAGTTATTCTCTGCACCCTTCAGAAGCATTTCTCAATCCTGCCCAAGAGAAACCATTTGAGAAACTTTTGGATTGAGAAACACGGCCTAAAGGACGCTTTTCTTTCATCTGCCAAATATATATTTACATTAAAGTAGGTAGTTCTGTCATTTTTTTAATAAATAATTTGCATTCAATTATAGGGATACTGTTAAAGTACCAATCCATAAAACTGACTTCACCCAATTAAAATCTGAAGTTAAAGTATAAATACCTATATCATAATTGAAATGAAAAGTCTACGTGTTAACTCTTTCCCCGGCAGCATTTTCTTTTCTTTTTTGTTTTAAGTTGCCAGCCACCGCCAACTTTTTGGTCATTTTCACAAGTTTCATGGCCCCCAGAATATTTTGTTGTATGAATATCTGAACATGTATTGATCAAAAGAACATACCCCCTGTTTTATTATAGCTTAATGCATTATTTTTTTAATCAACACTTGAATGTGGTTAACTTTAAATAAAAAAAGCAGAGAAAAATCTAGTTTGTCAGAGACTACATCTGGTCAGAATGATGATCAAAAGCCAGATGGAGTAGATTGAGTCCATCAACACCCCGTAATGCTTTCACAGTCATATAGCTCACACCGGATTGACATTTCATTCGATAATATTAGGCAGGTTTGATTTATATGCCATTTAAATGTTAGCGACCACTTTATTTTACATATGAATAATTAAATGTGAATGATATAGCTTTTTTTTGTATCTTCCTAAAACATCTTTTGATCAGGAGGTACAGTACTCTTTCAAAAGGTGTGTAATAGCACCCCCTAACATACATAAGAGTAAAAACACAGATTGCCTGAAAATTCGGTCAATGGTGGGGAAAGAGTTAATACTGACTTTTTACACAAATATCAAGAATGAAAACAAATCTTTGGATCAAGGAAGTGATCCTCAAACTTTTTTGGCCCCACACCACTTAAAACTTTTTTTTAAATCAGTCTGAAGAAGAACAATTCGGTGCTGCTTTTAAACGCAGAGCACCCCACCGACTTTCGGCGCTTTTCCATTACCAGTACCAGCTCGACTCGACACGGCTCGGCTTGACTCAGCTCCCTTTTCGTTACGTTTTCCATTGCAGACGGTACCGCCACAAATCATACCCGGTCGTCATAGCGACGCCTTTCGTTCCTCGTTGCCCCATCAACCTCTCACTGGATCCCCTCTTCGGCCACCAAACAAAGGAAAGTCTGCACCTCCTCGTTTGACCACGGCGTATTCTTCCGAGCTGCCATAATAATAGCAGTAGGTTTAGTAACCATCTCTGGCCAAACTATTTAAAAATAGCGGGGTTATTCTGGACACTCTATCTGGCCCGTGTAATGATGACGCAGTGAATGGTGGCGATTCTCTCTGATCAATCAGCAGTCGGCATTGTTCACGTGACATTTTAATATCGCCTTAGCTCGCCTCAGCTCACTCAGAACCTTGCCGGAGGTGGTACAATAAAAAGTATCCGAAAGCAGGTACAGGTACAAATTTTACACAGTGGAAAACCAAACAAAGCCGAGCCGAGTTGGTACTGTGTAGTGGAAAAGCGCCATTTGAGAACCACTGGTTACACTCATCCACACTGAGACCCTCTACGCCAAGGAGAGACAGCGTAGGTCCAGGAGTGCCACTGTCCTTTAGCTCCAACCCTTGAAACCTCCCCTGCCTGTAACTCTTGAAATCCTGAAGACACTGATTAGCTTGTTCAGGTGTGTTTGATTAGGGTTGGAGGAAAACTCTGCAGGACAGTGGCACTCTAGGACCACTGTTGCCAAACCTTGATCTACAATACAATAGCACTAAAAAAAACAAATCATATTCATTCATTTTGTTGGACAATTCATTAATTTTCTGGATAAAAGATTGTAATGTTTTATAATGAACACACATTTTGCCTCTTCTATTGTGTGTAGAATTTAAAAAAATTCTATATTTTCACGTTTTTACAGCCACAAGTACAGATCGCATGCTTGCTTCAGTCCAAAAGCCGTTTGCTATAGAGTCTTAAGCCCGGAACACACCAATCCGACGGTCGGCCGTCTGGCAGATTTTGTGCGTCGGCCAACTAAGTTTCCTTGGTGTGATGCGCACGGTGCCGTGCCGTCGGCTGAAAATAGTCCTCGCCGGCTTTGTTTCGCCCGATTCGACGTCGGGGAAAGAGAGAACTCTGATTGGCTGTTCAGCTTAGTGAAAGAGTCAGGCACGAGAATAAAAGCCAAACAGCAAGCAAAGAAGTCAAAACGGTAAAGATAGAAGGCTGTTCTTATGTAACGTCATCTCACCTCAGTGATTCTTGGTGAATATTTCAATGTTAACATGAGCGGAGTGGAATAAAGAAAGCGTTTAGCAGGATTGATATTCAAAACGGTAAGCATACGCGACTTTGTTTACGTTATGTGTATCTGCAGCCGGCAGTGTCGGTTTTCCTTATTGAATGACGAATATAGACTAACATATCTGCAGAAATAGACAGTTGGTCCATTAAACGCAGGCGCAAAACGCACATTCTAGCGGACAGTGGCCTGTAGTTCTTTCGGTGTGTTCAAGTGTACCTCGACGTGAGGCGACAACACAGTCGGCGCAAGACAGTCAGCGCTAGTTTCGTTGGCATTGGCTTGGTGTGTTACGGGCTTTATAGACCAACAAACTAGCTGATTATAAAGTCTTAATATTACATAGATTTAGAACTGTTTGGTATCATTTCTCTAAGATACACAAACATATAAATAAATCAAAAACAATAATTGGTGTTGCAAATTGCAACTAATCATGACAAAGTTTGAAGCTGTAAATATGCACTCTTTGGTAAGAGTGTGAACACTCAAAACACCCTGGAACACTGATGCATCAAGTGCAGGTCATAACTGTGTCATAGCTATCGTTTATAATAGGGATGTGCGAAACTACTCAACTAGACTGCTCTAATCGACATTGGAAAAGCTAGATGTTTACATTCATGTTTTTTGCACATTTATGTTTGCTTTACATTTTTACAAAGGCTGCATTAAAAATTCTGCCATGTTACACATTTTAAATAATGTATTGTTTTTAAAGTGTATACTAGAGCAGGAAATTATTTTCTCAGACCTTGCATGCATTAGTTTTTCCCATGTGTCCACTCAGTAGATGAGCAAGATAAGAGTGTTTTTTCAACACTTCCACGTCATGTCAAACTGGCATATCAAAATTACCTTAATCGAAGGCTTGTTATACAAACGGTTATCAGGGAAATATGAAATTTGATACCAGCTTAAATGGGAAACGTTATGAAATTAAACTTGACAATGTCAGGGCTTTTTTTTTTTTACCATTTTTCTGGCCATTCAAACTTCAACTTTTATTTGAGGATTTCTGTTTATTCTGGCTATTGGGTTTGTGGTCCTATACTGCCAATTGATTCAGTTGATTTTATAAATTTGGCTAATGTTGAATAAGTGAACGCTTAAGTTTAATTTTACATTGATCACCAATGAAATGATCTCTTCCAACAATGAATTATCCTATTTTAAAGGACATAATTGCCCCAGTTCCAATAAATATATAATTCAAATTAAATATTGCTGCATAATTTGCAAGAATATAAAACAATTTTAAAGATCGGGATAAGTATTACAAGGTATGAGACTGAGCAGCCAGGTTGGAAGAGATCTGGTGTTTTACAAAGATCTGAACGGTCTCTTACATCTCCAGCTGTTCATTAGAAATATGAATATTTAGAATGCATATAATCATGGTTAGTGGCTGAAAGTAATGTATATACTGAAAATGGTCCTGAAATATATATATATAATTTTTTTAGCTTTACATGACTGCTACTGGCACCAGCAAAGAAAGGGATGAATTGATTGCATGTGACCAAAACAAGGATACATCGATTTTTCTTCTTTTACTTTTCTTTATGCTTTACTTCGTTTCAAGCCAAAATAAATGTATTAAGTTGGAAACTGAAGTATGGAGAAGGATGATTTGTGCTTAGGCTTTCGATCCATTCAGTGCTACTCTTTAACTCATCTTCTGAAATTTCAGCTTTACAGTACATAAAAAAGCAAGTTTACAAAGACTGTCAACTTAATTTTAACAATACTTCACTGAGCAAAAGGGGCCACAAAGCTGGATGTACAAAAATTACAGGCAAAAAATTACAGTTACTATTTATGAATTTTGTATTGCAAGTAACCAAAAGCATATGGACAAACTTTATCAAAAACAACACTTGAGTTTGAGTTTCAAAATAAAAGAATCCTTTACTTAAACTAAAATACACCATGTCATTAGTCTGTTTAAAACAGTGCTGTGTAATGCCAGGTTCAGACTAGACTATATTTGTTAAAATATATTTGTTACGATAATCACTGTGTCAGATTATGTAATTCTGACTCCTAAATTCGTGTCGGACAAGAAACATGTCGACTACACGTTGCTTCCAGACCAATCATCGCTTGCCATCTTTAACAACATATGTGATGTCACTGAGAAGGCAGAACTAGAGACTGACTTCGGGAAACAAGAACTTAAAAACAAAAGCTACAGAAGCAGGCTGTCAGCTTAATGCGTATTCCAGTACTCACCGGGTTGCTGAGGCGCCTCTGCTATTGTTCGCCAGCATTTATCTTTTTTCACTCTGTCGTAGTAGTCCCTCGAACAGGAGTATTGTTGCCTCCATTGCATAAATCCACCTAGCAGCACCAAAACCATCATCTCGCTCACGTTTCGCCATGTTTGAAAGCTGTGTATGGAAGAGTTTCTGTGCTGCTATTGGTCAAGGCCACAGATGTGACAGAACTCATCGTGAGTGAGAAACGTGAAGGCCAAGTATTGTAACCCATACTCGGCATTTAACCCATTCAAGTTAGTGCTCACAAGAGTAGTGAACAAACACACACCAGAGCAGTGGGCAAACATTTTCAATGTGGCACCCAAGGAGCGATTGGGGGTTATGTGCCTTTCTCAATGGCACCTCGGTCGTTTCCTGCCGGCACTGAGAATCGAACCCACAACCTTTGGGTTACCAGTCTGACTCTCTAACCATTAGGCCATGACTGCCCCTACACCTCCACCCTTTTTTCAGTGGAGGACCGAAAAAAAAAATGAAATATGCAAGTCTTTCTGCTGTGAAGCTGAAGCATCACAGCCGTGGTGTCAGTTGTTGTCCACAAGAATCGATCGATTCTTGCGTCCTGACGCCCATTGTCTTTTACGAATGATATCGCGTAGTCTGAACCCAGCATAAAACAGACTGAAAGAGTTATTTTTTTCAAATGTAGAAAAGCTTAATTGCCCTCATTTGGTAATCCATCAATTCAGGGGTGCGTTTCCCGAAAGCATCGTTAGCCAACTATGGTCGCAAGTTGGTCACAATTTCCATTGAACTCTATTGGAAAACGACGGAACTTGCGACCATAGTTGGCTAACGATGCTTTCGGGAAACGCACCCCAGGTCAACTGTTCTTTAAGTTCTTCAATATTTAAATGAAAGGAAAATCCACCATCTCTTTAGTGTGCATGTTAATTCCTCATGTAAGAGCTTCCTCGCTTTCTACAATGTTCTGACAATGTCCAAAATTACTAAATTTTTACTGTAATTCCAGCTTGTTAGAACAATCCTTAAGCTTTTATCAACATAATAAACACCAACTTGTATGGCAAGCTTGTGATTTAGGTTTAGGTCTTCACACATCAACCAAAAAAAACAAAAATCCTTCTAAAAGTAGCTCGACAGAATTAATGGCTCTATTGTGAGACCCATTTTAAAATAAGCCACAAAATGACAATAGTGCAGAGTAATGTATAGCTTCCTACAAGATTAAACTGATATGCATTCATTGAATTTCAAGTCGCACAACAAAGGGTCATTATTAGGAGTTGTGTGTTTCTGTGTGGAGCGTACTAATTGTGAGGCTGTTTAATATTGGGCTAGATAAAATAAAGATTTATTACACAAAACAGCAACATCATGAGAAATTCTTGTCCATAGAAGCCATTGCACTAAAATGCTCTAAATAAGCCATCATAAGTCTGACGTTTTACAAGCGGACTTGTATTTGGATACTTAAATCTTTCGCTTAAGAGTCAAGGGTTGCAATGCTTGAGTTGAAAGTGGAGACTTGGATTCAATTCATACCATGCTAATAAAATTGTGCTTAAATTTGACAGACAGTAACAAATGATTCTGCTGAAGGAGTTACAGGTCTTAGTTTTTAAAAAAAAAACGACTCTGCTCCTAGTTTTAATCTAGTGATGACCGTTTTAAAAGCTTAACTTACATTTTACTCAAGAGATCAGTTCTGCCAGTGACATTTAAAAATATATATACATTACCGATTCATTACAAGTCTCAATGGACAGTTTTGTAAATAAAATATTATTTTAAATTAGCTAAATTGTTGTGGATCTTCAAATAAGAATTAAGTAAATGAAGATTTGTGAGGATAAACAGAGAAAGACAATGATAAATACCATTATAAAATACAATACTTTTGGACATCAAAGTTTGTTAGTTTTTCAAACACTTTCAAGTTAGGTCAACTAACTGCCTTTAGTGAGACAACATGATATTTGCTGTTATAATATATTTGCTCGAGAAAGCATTTAATAATCCATATTTGGAATATGGATTGCAATTGTTTTAAAAACCCCAGGAGATCCCATGTCTCAGGAAAATTCTTTTTGGATTCTTTCAACTTGGATTGGGAAAGAATATCCTGAAACATTGATCAATAATAAGAGTACTTACCTTGTTTAGGTGAGAAACTGGGTCAAGTAACTATAAAGTCACAGTTTAAATTATTGGATAAAAGAAGCATGCATGCAACGTGAGGTCCTACCATATCCGTCTCGTCGTCATCCTCCTTTTTCACTTCAGCCTTTGGTTCTTCTTCAGATGGGTTGAAGTCTTCCATCTCCACCTATCACAAAAGCAGTTTATGTTACTATGAGAAGAAAAGAATAAGGAAAACTCATTTACATTTCTTTAATGAACATAATAACGGCACAAGTCATTAACAAACGTACATCTTCAATTGCCGCATCCTGCAGTAGAGACCTGGTATCTAGCCGTATCATATGGGGTGGTGCAGACTCCCAGCCACTGGCCAGCTGTGCACAAAATGCATATTATTAGTCATGCTCATGAAAAAGGACATCATGTAGTTCTGGTGGTATTACTCAAACCGTAAATTAAGTTAAAGAAAATACCTTCGTAATATCCTTTAGTATTCGCCCATGTATGTTTCTCTTTGTACATGTTTGGTGATCAGTGGTGATTTCAGCCAAGTACACCTGAGAATAAAAAAATCAGAGTTAAAGGCGTAGATCTAAAAAGTATATACTGCTGCACTCAATTCATTCCTAGAAAGGAACCACTTAAACATATTAAATAAAGATGAAGCTCACCTCGAAACCTTTTGTCTTAGCAGCACTCCAGAACTGGTCAAAGTACTTCACTTTATCATTAATGGCATCCAGGATTATGAAGGGAAAAAATCCATCATCCAGTGTTTTCTTAAATGTCTTCAACATACTGTTTCGATATGTATCTTCCATCTCCGGTTCATATTCATATTCGAGCACCTGATCGATGGCCAGGAAGATTTACATGATCAGTTAGAGAAATGAGTAGAGGTTTTTCCATTTAAAATAAACGAACACAAAGAAGTTCCAGCTTTAGTTCAAACCTTGTTCTTGACGCGCTTCCCAGTGTCAGGGTCCTTCTCAACTTTTTCCACTTCAGTCATAAAATAATCGTCCAGGCCAAGCACTCTGGGTGGTGCACCTCCACATTCAACCTCTTTGTCCTATATCAGTAAAAGCATAATTACTTCATGGATGAATTGAAATGACAGTCATTTACAAAAAAAAAGGAAACTACATTAGCAAAAGTGTTATTTTGTTCTTTTCTTTTGGCTTTGTGAAGTCTCTTTGGCCTAAAACATCTCATCTCAAGCACTTCCAGCTATGCGAGCTAGATGAAATGCAAATATGCACTGCAGTCTCATTGCCAGCAGGGGCAGTAGAGAGAACATTAGCATAAATTGTTTCCTACTGCGGCTAGTTTTCTGTATATTTATGAGCTAGCTTAATAACAGCCTCCAGTTTAGTATATAGTCATTTGAAGGCAACTCAACATTTACCCTGAGGGACTTGTCAAATTCCATAAACGGCCAAAGTAGACCAAACATTTTTGGGAAAAATAATAATTATAAACATTAAAATATCTTATAAAAGATCTCATGTATTACCCTAATTAGTTTTGCCACATGACTTTTGCCACTTCCAGGTAGTCCACGCATGATGACTACGATCTGAAGAGAAAAAAAAAAATTACTGTGGGTAAAGCATGATTTTCAAAAGTAGAGAATAATTATAATAACTAGAATGTACATTTCCAGAGGAAAATGTGAAGTGGTGCTTGCAGTGGCAAAACTCACCACCCGGTTGCTAGGGTGTTCTGGGTGGTTGCTAGTTGGTTGTCAGGGTATTCTAGGTAGTTGCTATGCGGTTGCTATGCAGTTGCTAGGGTATTATGGGTGGTTGCCAAGGTGTTCTGGGTGGTTGCTAAGTTGTTGCTAGGTGGTTGCTAGGGTGTTCTGGGTGGTTGCTAGGGTGTTGCTAGGCGGTTGCTAGGGTGTTCTGGGTGGTTGCTAGGGTGTTGCTAGGCGGTTGCTAGGGTGTTCTGGGTGGTTGCTAGGTGGTTGCTAGGGTGTTGCTAAGGTGTTCTGGAAGGTTGCTAGGCGGTTGCTAGGGTGTTGCTCGGTGGTTGCTAAGGTGTTGCTAGGTGGTTGCTAGGGTGTTGCTAGGGTGTTCTGGGTGGTTGCTAGGGTGTTGCTAGGTGGTTGCTAGGGTGTTGCTAAGGTGTTCTGGATAGTTTCTAGGTGGTTGCTAGGGTGTTGCTATGCGGTTGCTAGGGTGTTCTGGGTGGTTGCTATGGTGTTGTTAGGTTGTTGCTAGGGTATTCTGGGTAGTTGCTATGGTATTACTAGGTGGTTGGTAGTGTTCACATATGGTTATTATAGAGTTTTTATATTGTTCATGGCATGATTTAGCACTTAGCTAATCAATATTAGCATGTAGCTATTCACAGCTAGCATGTTTAGCATTTTGAAAGTTCTATGTGCTAGCATGAGTCAAAAGACCCAACCCCCATCTCTATACGGTGTTTTGATGCAGAGATGTAGGTCTTACAAAATGGTTGCTAGGGTACTCTGTTTGGGTGCTAGGGAGTGGCTTGGCAGCTGCCAATCATGAATCTCCAAAGGCTGCTGGTCAGTTTGATTGATATAATACAACTCCCATGCCTCTCTGACATTCAGAATGGAAGATATACCTCTTTAAAATTTGGTTGCTAAGGTCCTCGATAATGGTTGCTAGGGCGTAGCCAGAAATTGTTGAGGTTATTCATGATTGGCTGTTTGCTACCCCGAATCAAACGAGACCACCCTCGTGTTTCTATGACACTTCTATCCGGAGATATCCCCTTGATCTCTTTCAATGGAAGTCTATGGGACTTGTTGCTAAGGTGCTCTATATGGTTGCTAGGGCGTGGCTTAATAGCTTCACAATAACCCTGAGGGACTGATTGGTCGTCTGAGTAAAATGAGCCCGCCCCCTTGTCTCTATTACACTGTGATCCAGAGCTATGTTCAATGCAAAATCCCTATGCAATTTACCATAGTAGGAAAAACACATGCATTTGATGGGATGTCCTTCACCATAGTAAGTCAATGAGGAAACTTTGGGGGCCACCTGCCCCCCAGGGGTGCAACTTTTACCCCATTGTGTGGTATTTTCTTACAGAGCCTGTCAGCCTCTTCAAATGTGGTAAATCACAGATTTCTACGAAATCCTCGCTCAGAGCTATGACCCGTCAAAGTTTTTCGCAATGTTAAGTCTATGGGATTTTTTTTGGCCGTTTTTCGCCCCTGGGGCGACCATCGTACCCCCGATCTCTTAGAAAAGTCATAGCACACCTCTCCTAAACGAGCCGGTCGATTTGACACCACTCTCATGAGTCTGTGACAAAAGCTGCGGGAGGAGTAGCGCGCCGAAGTTTTGTGTGGAAGAAAAAAAAGATTAATAAGTATGGAGGATAACAATAGTGTTGCTTTGCAAGCACCACTAATAACAACAAAATAACTATGGCATACCCTGTCAGGTCGAGTTGATCGTCCTGGGTGTTTGAGGATGTCCTCGGCATTCTTTATCTCTGGTTTCTTCTCCACACGAGGAGGGGCAACAGGTGCAGGAGGGGGCAGTGATGTGGAGGGTGGGGGGCGCTCATCTGGATAGCTCCTCCGATCACCTGGGTAAGAAATAGAGGTATCTTAGACAGGTCCCAATTTTTCAGGCTTAGTAATTACTCGGTTATTCATTACTATAGTGACTTACTTCCATAGCTTGAGGATCCATGGTCATAATGCTCAAGACTCCTTTCATAGGAAGACCTCTCATAGCTTGATCGGCTATAAACCTCACGGTCCCTGCTCGAGCGGCTTGGGTGATCTCTTTCTCTGTCTCGGTGTCCTGGACGAGGCCCAAGTGGAGGTCTGAAAGCAGACACACGAAAATAAAATCTAGATTTAATACTGCACTCTTGCTTTCCAGTCTGTGACAAACAAGTGCTTGAACCAATATGGGTATAAAATACATAAAATGTCAAATAGAGTGAGAAATGAATGCAGCAGGAAAGTCTTGAAGTACCTACCGTTCATCTCGTAGGTAACGGTCCCTTTCATATCGGTCTCTCCCATAGTCCAGTGCTGGCTTCTCCCTATATGGATCTCTCTCCCAATCCCTGTCATAATCTCTGGCACCACCATATGGGTCACTTCTTCTGTCATAGTAAGGGTCTCTAGGGCCAAGCAGTTCTAACAAAGAAGAGAAGTTCATCACACATAAAAAAAACACAAATAAAAATAAACAGCCCCAATGTTTTTATGCAAACAAACCCAATATTAACAGAACAGAACCAACCTTTCTCATACAGCCGCTCAGATGGCGGTGGGGCAGGCCTCAACACAATCCTCTCTCCATAAGATATCCTTTCCA
The DNA here is from genome assembly GCF_988280905.1 of Pimephales promelas. Classification (NCBI taxonomy): domain Eukaryota; kingdom Metazoa; phylum Chordata; class Actinopteri; order Cypriniformes; family Leuciscidae; genus Pimephales; species Pimephales promelas. The sequence goes on from NC_142781.1 coordinate 12,362,514, forward strand.
CTGTTGCACCTGGATCTGTTAAATGAAAACACAATATAGTTTGACTAAATACATTTAAAATTATGTCAGCTGAGAGGCAGAATATATACTGACCACGGCCATGCCCATAGTCCACTGTTTTAGCAATGAATGTGGCAGTAGGAACAGGTGCTGAAGAATGAAGAAAGTCTGTAGATTGATTTGAAGGGGCTAAACCAGCTTCCAAGATCTGTCCCGTTTCTGACAATAAATTGGCAGCCTTTGAGAAAAACAAAATAGTCATTCAATTAGAGTTTTTTCATTAACATACTATAGGACATTAGTTTCGGAATTAAGGAGCATAATTTGAAACCCAAAGTTGGCATACCTGCAGAGCACTTTTAACCTCAGGTGTAATTTCCAATCCAAGAATTCCAGGAGGAAGTTCTGTAGGCAACCCAGTCGAATCAGGGTTGGGAGCATCTCCCAAAGACTTCTGGCTTTCCTGGAGCTCTCTAAAGTTTAAATAAAATCAGTGAGATTTTAACTTATGAAATCTCATCCAGCTAGCCTGTATGACTCGAATGTTATTTAAATAATGATACTCTGTTGGGAAATAAATTTTACCTTATCATTTTCAACTCCTGAGCAGCTTTTAGAATGATCTCATGCTGCCTTTGAGAAAGAGCAAGTACAGCTGTATTTGCAGTAGGTGAAGACTGTTCAAGTGGGGTCTCCGGGGCATGAGGTGCAGGCATGCCAGCTAGTGGTTCTGGGTTATGTTCATATTGGGGCTTCGTTTCACCAACTGAATGAGCGTAACCTCTCTCTGGTGGAGGCAGGGGTGGTGGCCTTTCCCAATCAGGATGAGAGTGAAATGAAGGATCCCTATCTCGTTCTTGATAAGGCGGATCATCAGGGTAACAAGGTCGTCTTCGTTCCTCTCTATATCGATCCTCTTCCTCAAATGGGAATGATTTTTCTCTTCCCTCTAACCAAGGATCCTCTCTAATGACCTCTGGGCGAAGATGCGGAGGATACTCTCGGTCAGGTTTCTCCCTGCCCCATTCGTCACGAGAACCATAATAGTCATCGTCTTGCTCATAATCTGGATGATAATCATGAATAGGCCTTCTGGGTGCATCATCTTCTTCACCATATGGGTATTCCTCATCATAATTTCCTTCTTCATGGGGTGGTGGGACACGCCACCTCTCCATTGGCATTGGGGGCCTCATAGGTGGTCTTCTCATCCCTCTGCCCATTTCTTGGGGGGGTAAAGGAGGACGCCTCAGCCCTCGACCACGTGGACGAGGCCATCCAGGTTCTCTGTCTATTTCTTCATCATATTCAAGAGATCCAGCTGGTTCCCTTGCCAAGATTTCATGAGGTGGTGGTGGCCGTCTCATGTCTCGCTCCATCATGTCATGGTGGGGTGGTGGTCCCCATGGGCCTACACCGCGTCTGAATCGTGGTACCATTCCCCCACGTGGTCCCATGTGAGGAGGTCCATGTAGGTTGTGTTGCAAACTTCCAGGAGGAGGGGGGCGCCTTGGACCATGAAGCATAAATCGTGGATTGAAAGGGGGCCTTCTGGGACCTCCTGGAGGAAAGGGAGGTCTAGCATGCATTGGAGGTCTTCTCTCTGCCCAGTATGGATCTTCTTCCTCCCAATAATCTTGTTGTTCTTCTTCCCAGTGTTCACCCGGAGGAGTGCTCTCTGGATACTCTTCTGGGAAGTGTTCTTCCTCTGGATGCCACATCTCAAGGGGTGCTTCTTGGTCCTCTAATTCTCCAGGACCATCTAAAGAGGGATCTCTCCAAACCAAATCCTGGTCCTCTTCATGCCTTGTGTCATCGGTTTCCTGATGGTCATAGGGATCCTCCTGCATAATTTCTCTCTGGCAATTGGGATCAGCCACTTGTCCCCCATACTGCCCTCGACCACGTGCACGGCCCATTCCCCGAAGAGGCACTGGCCCTTGGCCCCTTCCTCTCCCTCGGGTGGCCTGAGGTGGACCAGTCTGAGTCGTCATCTGTGGCCCCCTAGTAGCCTCATTAATTGTTTCAGGTTTAAACTTATCATTTTGAGGAGGCTTTGCATTTTGTGGTGGCCCATTTGCAGCATGAACGGTTTTAGGAGGTTGTGAGCTAGACTTCTGAGGTTTCTTGTTTGGGGTGTTTGGACTTTCCGTAGGTAAGGATGGTTTAGAAGCATCTTCTGTTGGCTTATCCTGCTTTGCAGTATCAGCAATGGTATTCTCTGATTTAGTATCCTTAGTTTGAGGAATGGGTCCACTCTGAATAAAAAATCCATCCACTGAGTCCAGTAAATCATCTGTCAGTGAAGGACCAGTGGAAGCACCATCTTTTTTGCTATTTTGATCTAAGTGATCTTTGTGTTTTTCTGGGCCTGTTTGAGTTGGAGGAACTGGTGGTGCATCGGGTTTTGCTGATTGTTGCTTTGTTTGAATTCCAGGTACAGGACTGGATTGCTGTCCATGCCCTGGTTGTTGAGGGGGTATATGGGGTCTTTCAAAACGTGTAGGTGCATTCTGTCTAGGGGGGTTATCAAGTCTTGTTGGAGCCCCTGGGTGTTGAAGATTACCTCTGGGAGGTTGACTAAATCGCTGGCCACTGTCAAATCTGGGTGGCCCGCTAAACCGTTGCTGGGGTGGCTGTTCAAACCGTGGGCCTCTGGGACCTTCAAACCTGAAAAGAAATTAAATAAAATCAGAAATTAGTAGCTCCAAATAAATAAAATATTACCCAATTAAACATTATTCTAAATACAATACCTTGGGCCATCAAATCTTCCATGAGGCCCAGGGGGTCGGACCCCCAATCCAGGTGGTCGAAACCCCTGTCCATGTGGTCCAGGCCCCGGCCCATGTTGTCCAGGCCCCGGCCCATGTTGTCCAGGCCCCGGCCCATGTTGTCCAGGCCCCGGCCCATGTTGTCCCGGCCCCGGCCCATGTTGTCCCGGCCCCGGCCCATGTTGTCCCGGCCCATGTTGTCCAGGCCCCGGCCCATGTTGTCCAGGCCCCGGCCCATGTTGTCCAGGCCCCGGCCCATGTTGTCCAGGCCCCGGCCCATGTTGTCCAGGCCCCGGCCCATGTTGTCCAGGCCCCGGCCCATGTGGTCCAGCCCCCGGCCCATGTGGTCCAGCATGTGTTTCAGAGACAGTATCTGGACCAGACGATGGAAAAGGTTCTGCAGGTGATGGCCCCTGTGGAATACCTGGTCCAGAAGGCGGTGGGCCCTGTGGTCTTGACATGGCATCCATGTTACTTGGTGGAGGCATAGATGAAAGCCCTGGGCCGGCTAAATGCATGTTTCCATCTGGTCCGGGAAGTCTATGCTGCCCATATGGTCCCATCATGCTCCCATAAGAAGGACCTGTTCCATACTGAGGCTGCATAGCTCTTAGAGTAGTGACTCTCTCTTGCAGATGAGCTGAAGTTGAATTCATTTGCTCTTGCCATTGCCTCCACTGGGCTTCATAATCCTGCAGCTGGTCTTTGTGTGGGTATGTCTGAAACTGTTCTAACCACAAATTAAAGTGCCTGTCCCATTCTTGGTACAATGGAGAAAATCGCTGTTGCTGCATTTCGTAGTGTTGCAACTGCATTTCCATGGGCAAAGTCTGGTGGATATAATTGAACAATCATAAATAATATTGTAACCTTATTTTACACTTTTTCTGAGCCAACCATGCAAATTTAGAACCACTGAGAGATTTAATAAGACAGGAGATTGTACCTGGAGATGCGCAGGCTGTTGAATAACCTGTTGGTACTGTTGCAGGATCTGCTGTAGTTGAGCATGCTCTTGCATCAGTGCCTGGTACTGAAGGCTGGCTCTTTGATGCTGCACATGCTGCCAATGGGCAGCTGCCGCCTGTAGCTGCTGAAGACGTGCTGCTTCTGCAGGGTCTCCTGTCTCATTGATGCCACTGGGCTGTAATGAATTTCAGTAATCAGTTAAATATGATCAGACGAAATGATACACAATAATTAGTTCACAAACACAAGATCATTACACCCCTATACATTTATAAAAGTAATCAATTAATGCTGTACCTCATTTCAGAAGGTATAAAACTGGTTGGGTGGAAACAGTGTGCAAAAGATATTACCTTCGATTCCTCAGGTGGTGGGGGAGGAGGGGGTTCCTCTTTGGGAGGTGGTGGAGGAGGGGTGCTCTTTGGGGGTTCAACTGGAGGAGGAGGAACTGAAGCATGGCCTCCATTAGCTGAACCTTGATTCTGCATCGCCTTCTCATTTCTCAGCTTTTGCAAATTTTGACGGTGCTGCTGATACCAATAATCCTGCTGCTCCTGTACACAATAAACACAAATGTAACATTTTTGCATTGTTTGAATTCAAACACTGTACAAACTAAATCCATTTAATAACATAAATAGTTCACTCAAATGTAAAAATTTATATTATAATGTCCATGCCTATTGAAAAAAAAGCTATATTCCAAGACGTCTGAAGACTACTCAATTAAGTAGTTAGGTCTCTTGTTATACTCCATTGCACATATTCCAATATGTGTGCCATGTTTGATTACGACATACAATACTGATGATGAAAACAAAAATGTTTGAATTTTTGAATCTCAAAGCAATTGCAAGGAAGCATACTCTTTAAATGAAATTCAAATTAATTTGTTAAAATGTACCATAATAAATAGATAGTCAATTGTAAGGCACCATCATCCCACCAACTTTGGCTTCAAGCAGGAAAAGAGAATTCTTTCATGAAAAAAATGAAAGAATGAAGGGAAAGAGAGCATTCAAAGAGGCTAATATAAAACACAAGGTCATTAATTTGCATTGAGAAAAGGCCAGAAAGTATGCAACATCCTGTGATATGTATAGTGTACTTGGCTGTTAAAATAGATAAAAGAAATCTTTAAATGTAAACATTCGAATGTGTAAAGCCGCTCATATGATTTTTCCGATTCAATGTTAATGTTACTGTCCTGCACTGTTTTTTGTTTGTTTGTTTTTTTACCTGTGCCTTGTCTTATAGGGATAGTTTACCCAAAAAATGTTATTCTGTTATAATTTACTAGGCTAACCCTAATGTTTTTCCAGACCTGTACGAGTTACTCTCATTTGTTCAAAATAAGCTATTTTGAAGAATGTTGGTTATCGAACAGTTGATGATAGCCATTGACTTCCATAACTACAATGGCTACCATCAACATTCTTTAAAATATCAGAAGAATGAAGAAGAAAAACTCATACAACAACATGGGTGTGAGTAATTGAAAGATTTTTTTTTTTCCTTTTTGGTGAACCATCCAAAGTGTAAAAAAATTCTACAAGAGCTAGACAGAATATTTTACGAGTATGATTTGCTAATTATATTGTAGGCTACTCTACCCAAACAGGAAGTCTAATAATGTTTTATTAATAATAACATGACATTAATAAGAAGAGGAAGAAGAGGAAAAAGAAATGCAAGAGAAGCTTGCCTGCTGAGACATCGACGAAAAGTCTGGCTTTTCATCCGCCACCGATGAACTGGTTTCGCTAACCTGTGGTACTGGAGCTGCAGATAAGGAAGATGATGTGGGCTCGGGCGCTGGAGGCTTCGCCTCCGGCGGAGGAGGCTGAGGCTGGCCGGCTGGACCTCTCTGGGTTGAGGGATCCTGAAAAGTGTTGGGTGGTGCACCGCCGGCCTGCCAGTACGGAGCAGGCCCGCTGCTGGTGTTGTTGCCGGAGTGATGCAGCACAGACTGAAGCTGCTTCTGATGAAGCTGCTGCAGTTGCTGCATTTGTTGTAAATGCTGTTCGTGTAAACTAGAGAAATTAGATGACGCTTGCACCGACGGAGCTCCATATCCCCCAAATCCTCCCCCAGCTGCTGCTTGTGCTGGTGCAGCTGCTGATGGGGGCTGAGCTCCCCTAAACTGATGAGGCCGCGGGCCGAAGTGTGGAGGAGGTTGGGGTCCCCCTCCATATCCTCCCCAGGAGGGATGCATGCTTGATCCGAGACACTGCGGGCCAGGCGAGGCCTAGCCGCCTGATCGCATAAAGCCGGTTCCTTCGAAACTATCACTACTACAATTTGAAAATACGAACGCAGTTATAGACACAGAGTGTAACTATCTCATGAAGTAGAAAAAAGATTTTATCTTTGCAGATGTGCAAAAAAGACAACGCTTACATAAATAATTATTGTTTGAGTGCTGTTTCCTCGTCGAGCTTGTGCGTGCGTGCGTGTGCCCAACTGCGCCTGCGCCCAAGCGTCAGTGTGTTACGCCCACTTGCGTAACACGTCATCGCATTTCCTTTACACTTCTTCATGGACGTGCGCATTACCACCACCTGTCGCACTGGTTCAGTACTAGGGCCTGTGCTTCAAGGTGAAATTGATTCGATTTAAATCATACATTGAAAAACGTATTGTCCACAAAGCTCTTAACTTAACTTAATGAGACATAATTGCTAGGATTTAGTATTTTTTAACCTTTACGTAATTGCGTTCAAACTCCAACTCAGTAGGTGGCAGAAATAAGCTGGTTTGCCAACCATAATACTACAAAGAAGATATTTGTTGTTGTTTTTTTGTTTGTTTGTTTGTAAATAAAAACATAGTCTTATTAACACTGAGTGTAAGCCTGGTCCATTAAAGTTTCTCACTTGAATTCCCAGCACAAAATGATCTGAAATCGTATAATTTCTTGAAGTAGCCTACTTTTTTTCTTTTTTTTTACGGAGATAACTGGGTACTTTTTGCCTATTTTATGAGTAGCCTACTGTGAATTTGGACATATCGGTACTTCTTTTGTAACATAATGTTTTTCGCCTAGGCTATACGAATCCGGCGAAACTACCGGAAGTAAGCGGGCGCCATTACTGAGCTGTTGCTGGGTAGCGTTGCGCCATTGCCTTCTATTGTTTTAGTTGCAACTTGTGTCCACTGGAATAAACAGCTCGCGATTTACGACTGTCACTAACGTTACAACGTTAGCCCTTAATTGTATAATGTCGAGTGGGTAAAGAGTTTCCGTTATAAATTGTTTCAATGGTGGCAGTAAAATTTCAATTTTGAAGAGAAAACATTGTGAATACCCCGGGTCGACTGCCCCTCCCGGATAGCAAACTGACATTGAATCAACGTGGAAACGACGTCTCTCATGACATTGAAACAACGTTGATTTGCTCATCGAATTAACGTTGAACCAACGTCAGACGCGGCATTCTTCAAAGCTAAATGAAATCGAAAATTGGTTTGCTTTCATAACGTTGAAACAACGCGTTGATTTCAAGTTGATTTTCCGTTAGTTTTGAAAGAATGACGCATCTGACGTTGGTTCAACGTTAATTCGATGAGCAAAACAATGTCAGATCAACGTTGTTTCGATGTCATATTTCCACGTTGATTCAATGTCAGTCTGCTATCTGGGCTGTCTGGTGCCGTACGGTTTACACAGATTTCCTGAGCGAGTACAAGACGCGGACATTCGCGTATAATAACAATTATTTAATGACATAAGTAAAATAATAGCCTATAATAAATGTGTGATATTAGTGATCAGCAAAATCTCCTCTCTTGTTATTTTTTCTATTCAATTTACATGCTATATGGTCAAATGGCTGTAACGTTAAAATGAATGTAACGTTATGTGACATAATTGTTCTCCTGCTGTTATATTGACCTCTTTCCATGGTTTAAAAACAGTATTTGGTCGATATTATGTATACTTTCTAGCTGTAACGTTACCTTACCCATGCCCGTTGCAATGTAAAAATGAGATAAATAATGGACACAAATGAAAAACATGAAATTGTTTATTTGATTTCATTTATTTATTTATTTATTGTTGCCAAATGGACAGATCTTTTTTTTAGTTTCCTCGGTAGCAAACGTTAGCCTAGCTTGCTTGCCAAGCTATTTTCATAAATAATCTGTCGTTTGTACCTTCATCTGTGACTGGAGGCCAATGTCTAACATCATCAACCCAACAAGTCTGCCTGGCTGTAGCTGTCATCAAGGGTGCGTTATCACCTTATCTCCGAGGTTTGTAAATTTACATACCGGTGCATATGTCTATGCCGGTGTAACAGCTCAGTAATGGCGTCGCCACAAGATGGCAGCCTACACAAGAACGCTCGTCGGATTCGTCTATAAGGACATATGAAGAGTTCAGATGCAAAAGCCTCTAAATGCCATTTGAAATTTTCTTCTTTAATGATGATTTTTATGAAACTTGTATATTTAAGTTCAGTAATTTCACTTAAATGGCAATGATAATTACCTATTAATTGTTATTTAAGTGAAATTACTGAACTTAAATATACAAGTTTGCTAAAAATTATCATTAAAGAAGAAAATTTCAAATGGCATTTAGAGGTTTTTGCATCTGAACTCTTCATATGCAATTTTCCAATGTTTTTACAACTTCACAAAGTTGTATTTAGGTAAATGGTAAATGGACTGCATTTATATAGCGCCTTCATAGACCTAATGGCCACCAAAGCGCTTTACATTTGCCTCACATTCACCCATTCATACACTCATTCACACACCGACGGCGGTGTCAGCCATGCAAGGCGCCATCCAGCTCGTCGGGAGCAGCTGGGGTTACGTGTCTTGCTCACGGACACCTCGACACTTGGTCAGGTGGAACCGAGGATTGAACCACCAACATTTCGGTTCGGAGACAACCCACATGAACCACTGAGCCACTGTCGCCCCAGGTACTGCTACCTTTACAGCTAGTGGATCCGCTATCACAGTGGTAGTTTGCTTGGGCACATACAGTTTGGGTGGGATGGGCCCAGTGTTGGCAGTGTGAACATTGCCTCCAACGCCAGGATCTGAATGGGGCGTCGGAAGGCAGACTCAAGATTTTTGTAGGTGACCCAGTCTCGGCGGAACTTAACCCTTTCCTCTTCTCTCCTGGTGGACCAGGATGGCTTCTGCAACTCAGGGACAACCGTTATCTTGGGAAAGGGGTTGCACTTTGTAGACTGAGGTCGTTGTCGGAGCTCAGGCTCTGGCTTGGACTGAGCCTAAGCGGGCGACATGATAGGCTTTGCGGGCCTCTGATTTGGCGGGGCCTTCTGGCGACTTGAAACATGCATGAAGCATGGCTTGTAATGATTTTTGCGCTGCCGTGATGCAATCCGCAAAGCCATCTACAGTGGTTCCGAACAAGCCGGTGGGAGTTGAGGAAGGTGGGCTGAGGTGGTTCTGCAGGGCTTAGATGGATAAATCGCCTTGGTTTTCCATCCCAGAGCGGTGGGCGGACAGAGGTGCATAGCAATGCCCTCTTCAAGAAGAGGGAGCTTCTCATAGCCAGACAAAAGAGTAGATGCGAGCCGAGTATGTGGTGTACCACAATTTGGTGAGTTCATCATGAACTTCCGGGAAGAATAGTGCAGGTCTCTGATAGGGGGCTCGCAGGTGGCCCCCTGGCAGGAATTACTCACCCAAGTGCTGCGGACGGGCTCTTCTGGGGCAGACCGCTCCAAGCCGAGCTCCTCAATGGCCTTCATCCAACATCCATCCACCGCCGGAATCTCTGGGCAGAAGGCAGCTGGAGTGTGGTGAGGGGGGCGTGGTTTGCGCACTGTCTGCACGGAGAGATGAGTCAAGGGGCTGTGCGGTGAGTAAGTGGATCAAGGACAAATGATAAACACCTGTGTCTGATTGCAGTGATTGGTGTGGGGAGACGGTTAAAACGGGCACAGTGTGAGAAGGACGGGGAGAGAGAAACAGGCTGGAACTCGGGCTGTCAGTCGAAAGCTGTGAATCAGCGGGAAGGAGTGGGATCTGAAACTCCCTGTGGACTCATACCCAGTGGACTGAGAAGCTGTCATCAACGACGTGGAAAGAGTTTATGAATGAGAGTTGCTGTAGCAGAGGCTACGGTGAACGCGCTGTGTGCGCACCTTTGTTTTGTGTTTGAAAGAATAAAATACAGTTCGAGTTCCAGTCTCGCCGACCCTGTCTCCTTCTTCCTATATATATTGAGTAAGAACCTTGTTACACTGGTGCCGAAAACCCGGGAAGAAGGAGTCTGCCGCCGCCATGCAGAGCCCGTCAGGATCGCCATTTTCGGAGATCATCCAGTCACTCGCGGCTCTTCAGCGCGATCAACATCAAGCCCTGCTGAGCATGAAGGAGGAACAGGACCAGCGCTTCCAGGCGCTCCTCCAAGGCCAGCAGCAAGACCGCGAGTTGTTCCGGAGCTGTATCGGCCAGGGGATTCCGGCCACTCCCCCACCAGCTGCAGCCTCGGCCACACCATTGACCCTCGGGAAGATGGGTCCACAGGACGACCCGGAGGCGTTCCTGGACCTTTTCGAGAAGGCGGCCGAGGCCCGGGAGTGGCCCAAAGAAGACTGGCCGTTGCGACTCATCCCGCTGTTGTCCGGTGAGTCGCAGATCGCCGCCCACCAACTGCCAGTCGCGAATCTCCTGGCCTATGACGACCTGAAGCGTGCCATCCTTCAGCGGGTCGGCCGGACCCCCGAACAGCATCGACAACGCTTCAGATCCCTGACCTTGGAAGAGTCCGGCCGGCCCTTCGTGATGGCACAACAGCTCCGGGACTCCTGCCGAAAATGGCTGACGGCCGAGGGTAGCGACGTCGAGAAAATGATCGATCACGTGGTACTGGAGCAGTTCGTGGGAAAGCTTCCGAAGAGGACTGCCCAATGGGTCCAGTGCCACCGCCCGACGTCGCTAGACCAGGCCATTCAACTGGCGGAGGATCACATGGTGGCGTGCTCAGGGGTCGGCGAAACCCTCCCATCAGTCTCTCTCTCTCCCTCTCTCCCTCTCTCTCTCTCCGCCTCTCTCTCTCCTAAACCTCTCCCCGCTCCCAGGTCTCGAGGGGGCCTGGTGCCCCGCCCAGCGCCGCGGTGGAAGTCTGGCTGGCCAACGGATAGCGCTTCCGCGGGGAGAACGGGTCCGCGGGGGCCAACAGCGGGGGACACGTCCACCCTGGTTCCGGGGACAACCCTCTCCTCACGGCAATCCCTTGTTCCCCTTCCCGCCGCTGGGGCAGCGGTAAAGCCTGGGCCGGCCTGTTGGCGCTGTGGGGACCCGGGCCATTTTATCGACCGGTGTCCCGTGATGGAGGTGGGGACACTGGTCCGGATCCCCGACGCGCCAACGGCCGCCCCCGATCAAGCTGGCTTGTACCAGATACCTGTGAGTATAAAGGGGGGTACCTATCAGGCTTTGGTGGATTCGGGATGTAACCAGACCTCTATTCATCAAAGCCTGATTCGGTCCGGGGCATTGGATAACAGCCGCTTGGTTAGGGTTCGGTGTGTGCACGGGGAGGTGGAAAATTATCCGTTAATGTCCGTCGCGATTCTATTTCGGGGACAAAAGCATAACGTGGAGGCGGCAGTTAATCCGCGCCTCCAGCATCCGCTAATTCTGGGAACTGATTGGCCAGGTTTTGCGAATCTATTGGGGATTTTATGTGCGGATGCTTCTTGGAGAACGAAGCAGCAGGGGAAGACAGCGGTGGTGCAGGTGGGGGAGGCTGTACCGGGACCTCTGGGTGCTGCTGTAGGGGAAGAGAGAGCTTTAGAGAGAAATCTCCTCTCTGAGCGCGATGATTTTCCCCTAGAGCAGTCCCAGGATGAAACGCTCAAACACGCGATTGATTCGGTCCGTTCCATCGACGGACAGCTACTCCACCCGGACCAACCGCTCTCGTATCCCTACTTTTGCATAATTAAAGATAGGTTGTATCGGGTGACCCAAGACGCCCAGACAAAGGAAGATACAACCCAGTTATTAGTGCCAAGGAGCCGCCGGGAAATGCTTTTCCAGGCGGCTCACTGTAATCCGATGGCCGGACATTTAGGACAAAAGGCGACACTAAACCGTCTCATGGCCCGATTCTTTTGGCCGGGCATTCACGAGAATGTGCGCAGGTGGTGCGCGTCTTGTCGTGAATGTCAGTTGGTAAATCCACCGGCCAGTCCAAAAGCACCCTTGTGCCCCCTTCCACTGATGCAGGTCCCCTTCGAACGAATTGGCATGGACCTCGTCGGGCCATTAGAACGGTCAGCACGGGGGCATCGTTTTGCGTTAGTCTTGGTGGATTACGCAACACGATACCCGGAGGCAGTTCCGCTTCGCAACATCTCGGCTAAGAGTGTGGCAAGCGCGCTCTTCTCATTAATCTCCCGGGTGGGGATCCCTAAGGAGATCCTCACCGATCAAGGCACGGCGTTTATGTCACGGACGGTTCGCGAACTTTATGAATTATTGGGCGTTAAATCGATTCGCACCAGCGTCTATCACCCACAAACGGATGGTCTGGTCGAACGCTTTAATCGCACGTTAAAAACCATGATTCGTAAGTTCGTTCACGAAGACGCCAAAAATTGGGATAAGTGGTTAGAACCCCTATTGTTTGCTGTGCGAGAGGTCCCCCAAGCCTCCACGGGGTTTTCCCCCTTCGAGCTTCTCTTCGGTCGTCAACCTCGTGGGGTGTTAGACGTACTGAGGGAGACTTGGGAGGACGGACCGTCGGCTAGTAAGAACGAAATTCAGTATGTCCTGGACCTGAGAACAAAACTCCACACACTGGGGCGGCTATCCTTGGAGAATTTGTTACAGGCTCAGAACAGACAGAAACAGCAGTACAATAGGGGAACTAAACTCCGTCAATTTTCACCAGGAGATAAAGTGCTTGTATTACTCCCCACGTCCAGCTCGAAATTACTTGCAAAGTGGCAAGGGCCCTTTGAGGTCACACGGCGAGTCGGTGATCTCAACTATGAGGTAATTCGAACAGACAGGGGCGGGGGACGTCAGACGTATCACCTCAACCTACTAAAAAAATGGGTTGAGGCTGAGGCAGTGATGCTGGCGACGGTGGTGAGCGGGGAGGAGGATCTCGGACCAGAGGTGAGTGTTAAATCGCAACCCTGCTCTCTGGCTCCATCTGGTGACCATCTCTCGCCCTCACAGCTCACTGATATTAAAAGATTACAAGCGGAGTTTTCTGATGTGTTCTCGCCTCTGCCTGGTCGAACGAATCTCATTCAGCACCACGTTGAGACCGATCCGGGGGTCGTTGTACGTTGCCGTCCGTATCGATTGCCTGAACACAAGAAGAAAATGGTTCAGGCCGAATTAGAGACAATGCTGGACCTGGGGGTAATAGAAGAGTCCAACAGTGACTGGGCCAGCCCGATAGTTTTAGTTCCAAAACCTGACGGCTCGATTCGGTTCTGTGTGGACTATAGAAAGGTGAACGCGGTGTCCAAATTTGATGCTTATCCAATGCCGAGGATTGACGAATTGCTTGATCGGCTTGGTTCTGCTCGCTTTTATTCGACGCTGGACTTAACAAAGGGATATTGGCAGATCCCCTTATCTCCAATGTCCAAAGAAAAGACAGCTTTTACCACGCCGTTTGGGTTACACCAATTCGTCACGCTTCCGTTCGGTTTGTTCGGGGCACCGGCAACTTTTCAGCGGCTGATGGACAGAATTCTCCGGCCGCATGCTGCATATGCCGCGGCGTATCTGGATGATATTATCATCTATAGCAATGATTGGCAGCGGCATATGCAGTATTTGCGTGCTGTCCTGAAGACGCTGAGAAGAGCTGGGCTCACGGCCAACCCGAGGAAGTGTGCAATTGGGCGGGTAGAAGTAAGGTATCTGGGCTTCCACTTGGGTCACGGACAGGTGCGTCCCCAAATTGATAAGACAGCAGCGGTTGCAACCTGTCCGAGTCCTAAGACCAAAAAGGAGGTTAGACAGTTCCTGGGGCTAGCGGGATATTATAGACGTTTCGTTCCCAATTATTCGGACCTCGCTAGCCCGCTGACTGATCTGACTAAAAAGGGCGCGCCAGATACGGTCCAGTGGACGGAGCAGTGCCAGCAGGCTTTTACCCAGATAAAGGCTGCTCTGTGCGGAGGACCGCTTTTACATGCTCCTGACTTTTCTCTCCCCTTTGTCCTGCAGACAGATGCGTCGGATAGGGGTTTGGGCGCGGTCCTGTCCCAGGAGGTGGAGGGGGAGGAACGGCCGGTGCTGTACATCAGTCGGAAGCTCTCTAAGAGAGAGACGATGTACAGCACCATTGAGAAGGAGTGTTTGGCCATCCGCTGGGCTGTCCTCACCCTCCGCTACTACCTCCTGGGACGGGAGTTCACCCTGTGTTCGGACCACGCTCCCTTGCAGTGGCTCCACCGCATGAAAGATACCAACGCGCGGATCACCCGTTGGTATCTGGCCTTACAACCATTTAAGTTTCAGGTGGTCCACAGGCCGGGGGCGCAGATGGCGGTGGCCGACTTCCTCTCCAGGAAGGGGGGGGGGGGGGGCTGCAGGCCGGACGGTTCCCTGGCCTGAGTCGGGCGGTGGGGGTATGTGGTGAGGGGGGCGTGGTTTGCGCACTGTCTTCACGGAGAGATGAGTCAAGGGGCTGTGCGGTGAGTAAGTGGATCAAGGACAAATGATAAACACCTGTGTCTGATTGCAGTGATTGGTGTGGGGAGACGGTTAAAACGGGCACAGTGTGAGAAGGACGGGGAGAGAGAAACAGGCTGGAACTCGGGCTGTCAGTCGAAAGCTGTGAATCAGCGGGAAGGAGTGGGATCTGAAACTCCCTGTGGACTCATACCCAGTGGACTGAGAAGCTGTCATCAACGACGTGGAAAGAGTTTATGAATGAGAGTTGCTGTAGCAGAGGCTACGGTGAACGCGCTGTGTGCGCACCTTTGTTTTGTGTTTGAAAGAATAAAATACAGTTCGAGTTCCAGTCTCGCCGACCCTGTCTCCTTCTTCCTATATATATTGAGTAAGAACCTTGTTACATGGAGTTTTCCACTGAGTTTTCTTTTGCGTTAGAAGCCACCAATGACATCAGCGGCCTCTTTCTCAGATCCATCAAAGGAGACCATACCGCTCACTCCAGATGAGGGGGTGCAGATCCTTCTGGGAGAAGAGCACGGGTGAAACATCTCGTTGCTGGGAGAGTGAAGCACACTGGCCCTGCACATGCGTGGATTCACTAAAACGCACATGCTCAGCCCTCTGACTTTTTCTTTCTCCAAGGCTCCTGGGAGGAGGGAGAGCATGAGGGGCGGGTGATCCATGAGCGCAAAGTTGCGAGACTCGCAATGAGCGCAGTCTTTCCCGGTGAGCACTGCTTCAGTGTGAACTCAGCCCAGGCAACCAACACACTTACTGTGCTTGTCTGAGTAGTGGTGCAGCATATTGAATTAAACACCTCCGAAATAATTAGGCATGAAATTTGCTCTTCTTATTTCAATTGTTGTTGGATGGCTGCAGGGGAAAAGCGCTGAGCGGGAGCTTCTTTCCTTTTCCGAGACTCTTCTACGCAAAGTATCAGGTTTCTTCTATATTCTTTCATCATAGTCCAGTGAGGAGATGTTCTTCGCACTGAAGAAAGATTCGGACAATATGGCATTTGCCTCTGGATTTTAGTTACCTTATAATTAAAGTGGCTTGGCTTGTAGTGCTGTTCATCGCCATAGTAACTTACACAGGGAGATCTCAAACCGAAATTGGGCCAGTCAGGATCCAGTTGAAAACATAGCCTCTAAGTAAAGACTGTGTCTTGACGGGATAGTTATGTACATGCTAGTTATGATAGCATGTAGTCATATACACCTAGGAAGACTTGGGGGTGACTAATGCATGGGCAAATTTTCATTTCTGGTTGAACTATCCCTTTAAGAACTAGTAGTTAACGTCTAGCTAATTAGGGATAATCACTTTTTGGATTCAAATTAGACCAACCTTTTTATGTAACTGACTGAAAGTTATGACCAGTCTTTAAGAAAATGTTAAAAGACTGACTTGTAAGACTATTCTAAGCGGTTAATGCAATAAAGTCTCTCCCCTTGTTTCTCTTGCTCCAAATTAAAAGTCACTATTAATAATTTTAAAATACAAAATTGTAGCTTTTAGCGATGATAATTTATTTAATATTAATTACCCTTAATGCATTGCACATGAGCAATTTTACTTCAACAATTATTATTAAGCATTTAGTGTATTAAAGGTTCTCTAAGCGATCCTCGGTGTTGACGTTCGGAATATTTTCAAACAAATCGGAGGCTAGCTAGACCCTCCCTCCTCCGCATCTCATCTCCTCCCCCTCCCTTCCTTCTTGAAAAAATTGTGAATGTGCATTTCTAGCAAATTATATCATTGTGTGGGTTTGGCGAACATAAGCGTCAATTCAGAAGAAATAACAATTTAACGTTTCCCACCTGTCCAGCAAAAACAGAGCAACCTGAATGTCGGACTGGAAGCCCTTCTGCCGCCGGAGTTCTCGCCATCATTCAAAAGCTTTGCTACCGATGTAAATTCGGAACTTCGCACGTTATTTATCCGACTCCTTCTTCTTTTTAATTTGTTCTTCAGAACGACGTCTCTTTGGTCGTGTCGGCCATTTTTCAAACTTGATGCTTCTATCTCCTTCACACACACACACCCTTCATGTGCACGCGCACTAACCCCCCAGACCCACCCTCAAATACTTCTTGCCAGTGATTGGCTGGAACACTGTTTGTTAGGTTTCGTGGTCCGGGTGAGACATGATTGTTTTTGTTGCCGTTTTCGGAGCCTGTGGTGTCTACAGAGACCGCGTTTTTTTACAGTGTGTTTAGAGGACAGGCAGCTAGCCGATAGTGAGGAGACGTTTGATGTATGTGACAAAAAATGTTTTGGCCCCACATCGCTTAGAGAACCTTTAATATAAATAGATACTGATAGTATTTTGATGTAGGCTACTTCATATTCTTCAATCTCTTAATCTTCAGCAGAAGAGAAAATTGAATCACGCTGATTCTCTCGCGTTAATTGAATCTCCGTTTCTCAGTGTTTCAAGGCATGTGATTGGCTGTCCGCTACTGTCGTCACTCCATGAACTCAGGATCCAAGTTGAGTTGACAGAGAAAGTTGATGATCAGTGTTATGGTAGCACACCCAACTATTGGGTTCATTTGGTTTTGTTGATTTGAAACTTATCCCGTTACTGTGAGTGTGTTCAACTACCATCATGTTATGGGCCCCAAGTCCTAAAACACTAACTGAACTCATTGCCCCTAAGAATAAAATCTAAAATCTTATGAGCCTGATTCCAGACTTTTCCATTACTGTCCGGATATTTGCATTATACTGTAGCTCAAACAGTCGAACACTGTGACAATAAGGTCATGAGTTTGATTCCCGTGCAGGGATTAATTGAACTGAAAAAGCAATACATGCGACAATGCATTGGATTAAAGTGTCTGCCAAATGCATTAATGTAAGTTTGATGCAACAGAAACCAGTGTTTAATTCCCTTTGTTTGCAGTTTCTTACCATACTATTCAACTGTTGTCACATGTGATGAAACACAGCCAAGATGTATGGACAGAGGCTGCGGTTCAAATATGTAATAGCTAGTGCTGTTGCCAAGCGACAGGTTGAATGCAGGTTTTGCTAATAGACCTTATTCAGAGCAGCGACAGGTATGAAAGTGAGGCTGTGAGGGATAGACTTAGACTTGTTTACAATGGCATCCGCTGTAAAAAGCTGAATAAAGCTCCTAGATTACTTACAATTTTCCACAACTTACATTGTCAGGAGTTTTTTGTCAACTGAAATTTCTTGGAAAGATGTTTTTCCAGTGTTTCATGAGCAGAACAGTCCGAAAACACATTAAGTAACAGTACAGCCCATTGAAGAGATGCATGTCTATCCCGCACAGCCTCGCTTTCATTCTCATTAAAAAACAAAGATGGCGCTGCCGTGAATAAGGCGTATGGATTGCATTAGTGTTTATTATATTCATAAGAACTGGATGGGCTACAAGCAGGTCTAAAAATGTCTCCATCCTTCTTTATCCTATTCCCTGGTTTTCTTCTTCTTCTAATTTCTTGTGTCCGCTCACTACATCTGGTCTCTCATGCTTTTGAGAGTTTATTATGATCTCTTTCACATATGAAGAGTTCAGATGCAAAAGCCTCTAAATGCCATTTGAAATTTTCTTCTTTTATGATGATTTTTATCAAACTTGTATATTTAAGTTCAGTAATTTCACTTAAATAACAATAAATAGGTAATTATCTTTGCCATTTAAGTGAAATTACTGAACTTAAATATACAAGTTTGATAAAAATCATCATTAAAGAAGAAAATTTCAAATGGCTTTTAGAGGCTTTTGCATCTGAACTCTTCATATGTCCTTCAATCCCACACACCGTTTCATTATATCTGTGTTTTTACCTTTGCAGACACAACAGCACAGTTGATGTGTTCATTACAACAAATTAAATGCAGAAGAGCGTAGATGGACAACAGTTTAAACCATGATATTGTTAAAAAATGTTTTGTTATTTAGGCATTGGTCACACTCAACATTTACACAAACTCCTTGTCTTGTTGGAAATGCATCTCAGAGCACAATGAAAGCTGGTGAGAATCTTTTAAAGGTTAGCGAGCAAGAAAATGTCATCTGAGCTGTGATCATTTGAACCTTGAGAGAGTTTGGTGATATTCACTCCTACACAACTGTGGTAGTCAATCTGGCCGAGCACAAGCTGTTCCCTACAAAACACACACATAAACACACGCACATACTGTACATAAATACGCTCAAGAGCTCACAGATGCAGGCAAAGGTCTTTGTGTTTAGTCTTAGAACTCTCTGTGCCTTTGCTCATTAACCCCAGCATGGCTGTTATACAGAACATATAAACCCCATACTAATTAAAGTCAAGAAATATATTTTTGTCAAATTTAGTTCTGTCTTAAAACTCCATTTAGAGTCTTCATTGTTTAATAAAACACTGGATATGCATGAGTCATAATGTCATTTAAACCTTCATGGACCATTAAATATGGAATATTGACCATATTTCCCCAAATGTAGCATGTGATTTCAAGCCAAAATGGAGTGATACAGTATAGTAGCCTGTACATAAACTACATATTTTAACATTTCATGAATGTATTTGAAAGTGCAAACATAATTAAAAAAATCATTAAACTGTGAGAGACATTCAACTGCTGTTTGAACCATGCGGTTAACAACAATTTAATGTCACACTAGCACATGTTTGAAACCGCCCCCATACTCTCATTCACTATCTTCTAACTCCACTAATACAGTCAACATTTGAAGTGGATCAAAAAAAGTTCATCAAAGTTGTCCTAAGAACAGCTTTTGTTCAAAATTCATGTTTAACTTTTATAAAAGGTTTTGATCTTCATATGTTTACATTGCTGTTCAATTGAAGTAGTGAAGTGAGTGAATTCGGACACCGAGTTCACCCAAAGGGTTGCCGCTTGTATAGTTTGTCAGTCATTTGAAACTTATAGCAAACTGACAGCTTCAGCAGTAATGAAAAGTAATCAAAGTTGAGAGTTCATCGGTTGTACATCACTGATCTGAGAACATTATACAGGTCAGTGTACACTTGTTATTGCGGTGCATTGTGGGATTGAATTAGTGCACTCAATAAGGTCCACTATGGTTTCAGAGTTCGGACACTACTAAATGGCTGTCCCTTCAAATAGTGCCCTATTTAAGGGTATAGGGGACAAGGTGTGTTTGACAGGCTTTTAATTTTAATTTGATTAGCCCTTGTTTGCTCGACCATTGGTTGAGCACATTTTGAGTCACTATATTTCATTGAAAGGAGTACCTGACTTAAACTGATTGAGCCATCTCTGCCATCTGTTTGAGCCTGAGGTATGTTATGCCAAAAAAAAATCCACTAGATGTCATAGTGTCAATCAACAGCACGTATCACGACACTTACATGGATGTCAGAAACAAATAAATCACCCCAGCCATGTGAACAATGCACTGTCTATTAATACTTGGTTGTAATTGAAGAATGCTTTGGAAAAAAGACCTAAGTTTGGTCTTGTTTCAAAGAAACCACTCAGCAGATCAAACAATAAAAGTATAAAAAAATTTATGGAAGTTATAAAATTTATATTAAATCAAATATAGCCTACTGTACTTAATATTTGTACTTTTATATCAAATATATATTTTACAAAATATTTTTTACTATAAAATTACTATAAAATCACAGCCGTATATCTAAACAAGTTATGTTCCAAATTCGAAGTTGATCACAAAAATTGAAGTTCCCATGAGTTTTTGTTTAGGCGTAAATTCCATTGAATTTAATTGTACACATTCTGCCATTACAAATGTATACATTTCTGTCCAAATATCACTTCTGTCACAAAATATGGAACCTTGGGACTCAAACCTTTCTCACATGTGTTTTGACAAGATTAGAAAATTCTTAGATTATAAATTATGATGGGCAATGAAAAAAAAAAAAACTTGACGGCATCTTTCTTGAAACATAAAAGACTATAACAATATATTACTATTTTTTTTTTTTTTAGTTTTTGAATGCATGAAAGAATGCAATGTATTTGTTTTTGTCACTTTTAGTTATTTGTGTTATTTATTTTTCTGATTGTCAAATATGTGTATGAATTCCCATAAAAATTATATGTTGGGAAAAAAAAAACATTGAATGTGGTTACTTGCGACATAAGGAGATAAGAAATGCAAAAAAAAAACAAAAAAAAAAATCCATCACTTTTTTCTTGGTACGGACGAATAGGCTATAGCCTATTATTTATTCATATTTATTAAATTATTAGAATTGACTTATTCCTTTTTTTCTTAACCCTGGTGACATTTAGCCTATAAATCCTACAACAAAATTTGTCAAAATAAATAAATCATGTGTTATCTATTTTGCATTACACATGCTACATTAAATCTATGGAATAATGCGACTAATGTTAATTATATCGGTCATAGCTAAATCAGACTATAGCCTATCTTAATGCAGGAACCATAATTAGACTGTGGATCCCGCATGGAACCCTGTCCCCTTGGAGCAGCGACGAAAAATTAACTTTCGCAGTTTACATTGCTCGAAGAATGATGTGCAGGATAATGACAGATGTGTGCTTCTGGGTGCCTGGAAATATATGACGTGACTCGCAGTAAGGCAATTCCACATCCCGTGAAAAGGTTGCCCTCTGACGCAATTGCCCTTTTTAGGAGACATCCTCCAAATAATTATAATTAGGCCAGCAGCGAATGCCTGTTGCTCCTCTGATTGAATTTTAAGAAAAGTGCATGTGCGCAACTGGTATTTCAGCACCGGGACTATTAAAGCTCAACCATGGTAAATCCTTGATAGCTTTGACGTTTCTTTTTAATGTATCCGTCAGCAAATGAGGGAAAATACCATTTCATTTGGAGATATCTGGAATGGAGCTATCTGATCTCGCAATGCAACGCAACTGCATCTCTGGAGGCGAAATCTCCAGTTCCATCAGGTGAGTAGAATTTATGTGGTAGGCTACGTCAATCAATTCGCGTGTTTTTAACCATATTTGCACGTACAAACGCACTATTTTCCACGTTTTCTAATTTATTTACAGCATGTTTTTCCCCCCCAATCTCCTCTTTTCAGACATATCGAAATGCAGGTCTCCAAAAGCCCTTTCACCTCCCCCACTATCGATGCAGTCACATCGAGGCAAGAGCTGCGATGGATAATCGAGCCAGTGATGGCCAGTGAGAGACTGGACCAGACCAGAGAATTAACAACAACAACAACAACCTACAACCGAAATATACAGGTACAAATAATTAAAATACAAAATATTAAGGCATTTTGACTGAATATTTTTTCAGGGTTAGCTTAATTTTACAAGAAAATTACGTCTATATACAAATAAAACAAACAAAAAAATATAAAACATAAAATAACTAGTTGACTGTAGCCATTGAGATGACTTGGAAAAAGTGTCCCAATTAACCCAATTGTGTTTTGCAGCTTCAAAACCTTGTACTGAGATAGGGCTTCTGACAAATTCCCACTTCCCAATTTAACAATTAGCTCCTCTATTATATTACTATCAATAAAGCAATGAAGGACAGAAATAAATTATTCCAGTTTTTTTTTTTTAATAATCGCTGACACATTTCTCAATGTGCAAGCCAATTTGCACGTGTGTTTACTTTTTTCAAAACTTTTAAAATTAAGTTCAAAACGTAACATAATAAAAAACTGAATATGACAGTAATTTGCTGCAATTCTACTGTTATACCATATAGAAATGTATTCGAAGTAAAAAAAATAATATGAAATACTATCAAAACTGTTGCGGAAGCCCTTTCAATTTCATTACCATCTATACAAAAGGGACAATTTAGGAATATTTCTGTAATGTAATCATGGATCGTAACATATACCGTACTGCAGTGACTTCAGTAAAGAATGCCATTCTTGTTTTGTATAGAAACTTTACAAAAGAAAACATTGCTATTATGTGTTGTCATTGTTTTTGCTATAGTGTTATAGAAGAATAACTTGATTTTGAATGGGAAATAAACTGCTGTGCAAAGTTGGTTAGGAGAATTGTGTGAAGAGTTTTGAATAAGTGACTCAAGTAAATGTGTCCAAGCGATTAAAAAACTGTAATAGTTAAAACAATTCAGTTATATTGCTTAAAAGTTGTTTGTTCCATTATTAGCTCAGTCCAGATGAAGAGGAGAAGAGAAGACGGAGAAGAGAGCGAAACAAGATGGCTGCTGCCAAATGCCGCAACCGTAAAAGAGAACTTATTGACCTTCTGCAGGAGGTGAATAATAGGGCTGTACTGCCAATTTTTCATTAAGTGTTCAGGGTGATGAACGTGTATCTCGTTTGTCCAGTTTTAACTTTAGACTTTTGTAATTAAGCAAAGAATCTATTACAAATGACATGATGAATGAATCATCCAGGTATTAAAGGGATGGTTCGCCTAATAATAAGTTCTTTCCCACAATACTTTTGCTCATCGTCAGAAATGAAGATATTTTTAAGGAAATCCGAAAGATTTTATTGTCATTTAAAAGTCAATTCACCCAAAACTCGGACGCTTCAGAACGTTGAATTTCCTGCTTGGTCTAGGGCAGGGATGCAACCTTAAAATGGATGGTGGTGAATGAGTGTGCAACATCATGAAACCACCCTGTCTCAAGCCCCAGAACTGTTTCACAACAATAACCCAAATACCCACATAATATTTCATAATAGACAAGTGTTTTTTAAGCAAAAGAAAAAAAGGGTATCTTGTTTTTTAAATGTGGCATCAAAAATAAACAAAAATATGGATCAGTTGGTTAATTGGTTCAATTGGTTGCTAACGCTCCTCGTTATTAAATTCGCCCGCAAACTCGTGTCCATCTTATGCCCACTCTGTCACATGGCCAGTTCAACCTCGTTTAAATCAGGTTAAGTGTGTAAGTCACGTGCCCGCTCACGAGCACTCACTCTCACGAACAGACACACTGTCTCCGGCGCTGCTCGCGCGTCACAGAATGTTCATAAAGTGATCCCGGTTCACAGTAACCGGGTCGTCTCATTCGAAACAGCCAGCTGTTGCTGTCAGCGAGCCGCCGCACATGAATACTCATATGAGTCAGGCTGTGAATGTTAGTTACGTGCCCGCCCCAGCGTGCTCACACTTACTAATAAACGCCTCACCTCCGGCACCGCACACTCACTACATTCCCTTTAGCACATCTAGTGGATGCATAACGCAAACCCAGTCAAACGTTTCACTGCAGTATCTTATGCATCTTATAATCTGGTGTGAAAAATTTTCAAAAATAGGTAATTCATTGAAGGTGCGCCTTTTAGTAAGGTGCGCCTTATAGCGTGGAAAATACAGTGCCCCCATTAACCAAACTACCTAAACCAGGGGTTCTCAACTCCAGTCCTTGCGACTCTGTATATTGTGTATGTCTCCCTTATTTAACACACCTAGACAGAGTCTATCCTAACGAGCTGAGGATCTAAATCAGGTGTGTTAAAGTTAGGTGTGTTTCCACCGCGGAAACTTTCCCCAGGAACTAGGAACTTTGGGGTGGTACTCGGTGTGTTTACACCGCAGGAACCAGGGTCTAAATGAAGTTCAGAGTAAAAATTCTCCCCCCGCCCAGAAAGTCCCTGCTGGCGAGGTGGTACTTTTCAGAGTTCAGGAACTTTCGGGGTGGGACTTGTGCGCTGTACAATGCTGATTGGTTCTTTCTTACCACGCTATTCTTTCTGCCCGATGGCCCGCGTTCGTCCCATTCTGTCACGGTCAATGTCCGCTGATAAAAAACGTATACTTTTATACCTAACATTACGAGCTTTTTGAATACGCTTTGGGTGCTCTTCTCTTTTCTGCCGTTTTGTTAATTACCTCGTTAGTAAACCAATCCCACACAAAAGCGGCAAAGCTTGAATCTCCTCCATACAAAACTCAAAACAAACGCGCAGGCTAGGAAGAGAAGTCGCACGCAGTTAATCTTCCCGCCTCGGACCGGTACTTTAGTACGCGGTGTAAACGCAGTAAGCAAGCGGTCTGGGAAAAAAAAAGTTCCTGTGAAAAAAGTTCCTGGGACAAATAGTTCCTGGTAATTGCGGTGGAAACACGGCTATGCACAACATGCAGAGCAGTGGGTCGCGAGGACTGGAGTTGAGATCCCCTGACCTAAACTAAAAGAAAAGAACACAAAAGTACAGGAAAATAATCTAACTGTCTAGAAAACATAGCAGATCCTAGGGCCCAACAGAAGGAGGCAGAGATAGCGATAACTCATGCTCATGCCAACTGCGATGGCTCATGACAGGTGCTAACTCTGGCCCCCAAAATGCGCCTTAGGGTGGTGATGATGCGTTTTGGGGTGGTGATGGTGCAGTGGATAAGACACATGCCTTTGGTATGATAGACCCAGGTTCGAATCCACTGCGAGACACCAATGTATCCCTGAGCAAGACACTTAACCCCTAGTTGCTCCAGAGGCGTGGGACCTCTGACAAATATAGCAATTGTAAGTCGCTTTGGATACAAGCGTCAGCTAAATGAATAAATGTAAATGTAAACACAAACTTTGGAGAACGGGTATCAAAGTACACATTTTTTTAAAACGGTTCCGTTATTGTCTCAATGTTAAATACAAAAACACTAATTTGTGAAAACAGTGACATTATGCGTATTACGTGTTCATTCTATAGGCGAGTTTGTTTCTTTACGAAGTGACATCGCCAACTTCTGGCATGGCATGATAGTTAGTGTGAATGGAGATCATTTTAACAATGTTGTAGTCTGTACGTGAAATATGCAAGCCGTGTAAACGTACCCTGCAAGGCTATACTGTACATGAAACCAAGACACAGATAGAATCCTAACAGTTCCGAAGATAAACACAAGTCTTATAGGTTTGGAATGACATGAAGTTTGGTGACGAGCATAACTTTTACACACAAGTTTTCACACCTGCACAAGTTTTAACACTGTTCAAACACAGGGAAGTATTACTCACGAAAGAAAATTAACGTTGGAGCGCGCATCTGGTTTTGAATGTATGTAGATCTGTGTATCGTCTGCATTCAAATGATAATGGAGGCCGAGCGATCTCGAAGGATAGCCAAGTGGTGATAGATAGATGTTAAAAAGTAAAGGGCCCAGCACTGACCCCTGGGGAACACCAGTGAGAACACAGCTAATCTCAGAACTATGGTCACCCATTGAGATGAACTGGGAATGGTCAGCAAAGTAGGACCGAAACCACTTCAAAACTGTCCACGTCACACCAGACACTTCTCTCAAGACGTGTGAGCATTAGACTATGGTCAACAGTGTCAAAAGTGTCCATATTGAATTTGGTCTCACTATATTGGTACTTAGTACAAACTTGACTGGTAAAAATTACTGGTGGGCAATGGAGGAAAGCCTCGTTCCTAAGTGTTTGACGTAATGTGAAAATTACGAATTGAGAAAATGGAAACAATTCCATTGGACAATCCGGCAGTGTGTTTCAGGGCATCTGGCAATTACCAGAAGCACATGCTAATGAGAACCAGCTGTGAATTTGTTTTCAGGAGACCGAGCGCCTGCACATGGAGCAAGTCTTGCTGCAGAGGCAGGTGAGCTTCCTGCAACAGGAGAAAGAACAGCTGAAAACGCTGCTGGCGTCCCATGCAACCACCTGCACACTGGCACAGGACAAGACTCATTCCTTGGATAACTTTCTGTCAAGAGAGCTTCAACCATCCAGAAATTCCATCGCGATTAAACAGGAAACTTTGGATGATGTTAGCGGGTCAGAGAGTTTGGCGATCCAAAATGCAGACATGCAGTGGAACTGACAGAGAAAAGCCACGACTTACACTAAATTCTGTGAAGATGATGCACTAGAGCTTTTTAATCAAATATATTTGTAAATACATAATTACCCCAACCTTACGCAAGAGACATTCTGGATTCAACATTCAACTTTTCCTGTGGTAAGAAACCCATTCCAGATGGGGATGAAATCACTTCTGGTGCTCTGTTATAACTTTTTTCCCCCCTTATTTGTTCAATGACATGATAAATAGTCTATTATACCATTTGTCTTTGAAATAGTGATACTTTGTAACAATGGCTGTTAATGTTTGGTATTTTTAAATGTGGTAAGTCTTACTCAATGCACTGACCTTATACTGTATGTATCTGATTTGTCAAATACATAACAAGGGCTTGAGAAAAAGAACATCCTGATGTTGAACATATTGAACATTGTTGCCAATCGTGCAGACTGAATTACCAAGGTAACGTTATCTAGTTGGCTTTAACGTTAATGATTTGTAATAGAAAGGTACCAGATAGAATGGTTTGCAAATTATAAACCAAATCAATGATGTTTAACACATCACAGCGTATCATTTTCTAGCCAAAGTGTGTTTATGAATTTAAATAATAAAAAAACATGTTTAAATTTGTGAACTATAATAAATATATTAAATAGAAATCAGAAATACATAATTTCATTTGTGTGTGTGTGTGTGTGTGTGTGTGTGCGCTATACTGCAAAGTTATCGGCAAATCTCTGTTTTGAACAGAAAGCACAATAACTGTTGGTTATACTTTTTAAATTCTGTAACTTCATAAGTGTACAAATACATATTATACATATTCGGTCTGTAATAATTACAATTTACGACTATTACGAACCCACTGACTATCATTGTATAGACAAAAATATAACAAAACAAAACATTTTTCTAAATATCTCCTTTTGTGATTCACAGAAGAAAGAAACGCACATAAGTTGAGTAAATGATGACACAATTTTCATTTTTGGCGTACTATCCCTTTAAGGATTTATCTTAAACTTTCAGTACATGCAACAAGATAGAACATGCCCGATGGAGACTATGTTGACATCTGCAAAGGAGTGGCAATACTCAGGCACACATGAAGAGCCCCCTTCCATTACATTCCATTACAAAAGGAGGAGGATTTCCACTACGCTGTGGGCATGAGTTCCTGTTTGGGATTTGGGAATTTGACTTTCAATTCACACAGGCTTTTGCGTTTTCTATTTATAGGTCACAGGATATTGTGTAAAATCCCCCAAACTTTTAATAGTTTTCTTCAGGTGTGAAGAAGGAAGAGTACTGTTAGGTGTCCGGTGTTCACACGGAGATGTAACCTTGACTCACGTTTCCTTTGATAAACAAAACTTAGCATTTTACTCAATCAGTAAGATGGAAAACTACTGTAGGCCAGATGTTACTCTATAATCAAAAATGTCTTGTAAACTTTCTAACACTTATATTATCACATTGGCATAATGATTAGCAATGTTTAATTTCTAAGATTATTTCAAATCACTTTCAATGCAACCGAAAATAACTGGAATAAATAGGGAGGGGGGGGCCTTGACTGGAAGTTTGTCACACAACCACAGATCTCAGATCTTTTATCTCAACAAAAAGAACAAGACAAAATAAACCACCAATGAAAAAAATCCACTGACCTAAAGAAATGTAATTTCATAGAAGTAATTTTAATGTAGATTAAAATAGTAAAATATTTTAAATTGTAATATTTGACAAAATTACTGTTTTTTTCTGTATCAAATAAATACAGGCTGATGAGCATAAGAGACTTACAAAAGAATAAAAAAAGAGAAATGTTTCCAAACATTTGACCGGTACTGTCCTGAACATTTTTTGTAAGTGGAACTGTCCATTGTTCATACGATGACACACAAAAATCAAAAGTTTATTGCCATCAATCCTTCGGTTTCATGAGGAGCCTTAAACGTCATTGGAACCAATTTCCATTAGAAACAAAGTTCTTTATAGTGGAAAAATGCTCTTTAGATTATTCAAAATTTCTTGGACATTTTTTTTTTTGGGGGGGGGGGGGGGGACTTTTAAAAACTGTTACTTAAATCAATCAATTTTGAAATCCTAAAATTGGAATCTTATTTTTAAAAAGTTCTCTGCAGTTGGACACCTGTGTGAACTTGTGGAGAACTGACTTCATACATCGATTAAACACCTTAAAGTATAATTACAAAAATGACTAAGAAGAGTTGAGTTGTGAGTTCTCTTTGTCATCTAATGCCATAGACTTTCATAGTCTTTACTTGCGTCATTAAATATGTCTATTGTTCAAACTAAAATGTATCTTAGAATCTACAAAGAAAAAAACAAAGAAAACCTCTGGAAAAAATTCATAGCCTCTAGCAAATCCGGACAGGCAGACACTCCTCGCGTTCACACTTGCAGGCGTGGTTCCGAAATCCACTTCCCCCTCACCCGCATCATTACAAGTTACACATCACCAGAAACTTGGGAGACTTTAACAGTGCTTGCTTGAATGTAACTGAGCAGAGAGAAGGAAGTAGGCTACTCCAATATTATGGCAGACAAAGGACCTATTTTGACCTCAGTCATCATTTTCTACTTGTCCATCGGAGCCGCGATATTTCAAATTCTCGAAGAGCCTAATTTGCAATCGGCTTTAAAAGATTATAATGATAAAACTGTCATATTATTAAATAAATATCCATGTTTAAAGAAGGATGATCTGGATGATATCATTAAGGTAAGCTGATTTTTATTCCAAAAGTTTAGGCAAACGATTTGGCTGGTTAGGTAAACATTTTAGAAACACTTTAGAAAGTTTTCAAGTGTTTTCAAAGTGTTTATCAAGCGTCGACTGTTGCCAACATGTACCGTTGCTATGGTGCTCTCAAGCACAAGCGATTGAGAAAGTCAACCCTTTTAGCTGGTTTTGTTTCGCATGTACGCATGGGCTACAGAACTTTCATACATTATAGGCTTTACGAAACAAACCGAGACCTTGTCGTAAACGTGTCAAATATCTGTAGGTGACGGGGTTCGGGATACTAAAAAGACTGAAGCGCTATTGTTTCATGTTTGTGGACTTTTCCCCCATGGGCAATAAAAGTGGCGTAGTCATTCTCAGGAATGTGCCTTGCCAGCCACAATGTACACTCGCTCAAGCGCGACAAAGTACCACGAGAAAGCGCGCGCCCACGTGCTATGTGGAACGAATAGCAAAACAAAGCAATCTTGTGCGTTTTTGATTGTTTCGCTTTGATGCAGTTTGTGAGTTGTGTTATTATTCAAAACTACCTTCAAAACTTCTAGATATAATCTTAATATTATTTCCCCGACAACTGAATTAAGTATAAGACAGACAATCACCTAGTAACATTAAGGTCCATAACATACGCTAATATTTTGTTTTACATCTCATTCTGGTTCATTTGACTATGCTTAATCAGATAGTAGTTAATAGTTAATTAATAAACCAAGGATATTATGCACTTGTGTTGTGTGTAACATCTAAATTACATGTTTGAAACAGGATCATTTATTTAATTTGTCACCAGTGAACATTTTACTGCAACTGAGAAGACAGTCAATTCCCTTGCAGAGGCTACACAATTACTGAAAAGATGAACTAGTTTAAATTCTGTCATAGGCTTCTATAAGAACATTTTATGAAGAACACCAGCCTAGGAAATGGCCTTCCTGTGTACATTAGTGCAGATGCTTGTTTTACAACTTTCAGTATTTGGTTTACAGTATTGTACAGTAAGGATAAATATTATTTATGTAAAAAAAATTTTTTGTGTGTGTTTTCAGTTTGTTTTGGGATATGTTTTCTAATATGGCACTTAACATTTTAAGTGCATGTCATTTGGACTCTCTAAGGCTCTAATTGTTTGATATTGAATTAGCTGATTAAATTTGACCATAGTGCTAACATGATTATATTAAAAAACATGTTTAGAAAAAAAAAAATCGTATTTGTTTCTTGGGTGTGATGTAACATGATGTGGCTAAATAAAACCTGTTCAACAGGTTTTCATACTACGATACTGGGGTGATGTGGGTTTTTTTTTTTTTTTTTTGCATTGATCTTTTTGTTTAACCAAAGAACATTTCAGCAAAAAGTTCTTAACATTGAATCTAAAGAACCTTATTCCTATATAAAGAACAAGTTGTGCAACAGAACCATAGATGCCAATAAAGAACCTTAAACAAGTAGTTTCAGTGACAAGTCAGTATGAGATCAAGACTGTAGGGCGTCCCACTCTTTTAGTCATTTTGGTTAGGGTGTGTTTGTTTGCTTGGCCGCTAATTTAGGCATTTAAATAATAGCTATGTTTACCGTCTGCGGAGATAGGCTGACTCGTATTAGTGTATATGAAGACAGGGCTTTATTTTGCTGATTTCTTTACAAATGCTTAACACTCTTCCTCTTTTCCTGTTGTTTGACTGTCTGACGAATGGAAGCCTGTTTCCGTCTCTGAGTAAAAAATAAAACCGTTAACTGTAAGATAAGGTGTAAAATATGACTTGAAGTTGCAATTGTGGAATACGTTTTTAATTATTAAGTCACAGTTGTGACATTAAGTCTTATGGTGAAAACCGGTTTATATTACTACTAATGTGATTTAAAACGCAGATGAAATAAACCCTAAAGCTGCATCTAATTATAGCTTGTAAAAGGTGAAGAATTTTTCATTCATCCCCATTGTTTACATATAAACATTGTGTATTTCTTTTCTAGTTTCAGACTCTGTTCACAGTATACTCAGTTGACATTTGTATTCATTGTTATATATTGTAATTCATATTTTGTTTAATGTTTCAACATCAGGTTATGGCCGAGGCCGCTGGAAGAGGTGTGACTGTAACAACAGGGAAACAATTCAACAATTGGAGTTGGGAGAATGCCGTTATTTTTGCTGCCACCGTCATCACTACCATAGGTAGATATTCCTATAGAGACGCGTTTTTTTTTTTTTTTTTTTTTGACTGACTTTACTGACTTATTGCAGGCTTAAGTTAGAACTAGGGATAGCTCAATTCCACTTTTTATCAGAGCTTTTATCGAAATCTCTTTTATCGATACTGTAGCCTTGTGTATCTCTCTATACCAATTCGATACTAGTAGAGTAGTTATATATATATATGTACACACTGTATACAGTGTATTATTTAATTGCATACTTTGCATGTGACGTCACAAGTACTGGCACGAAATTCTTTCTCTAAGGATCTTGCCAGGTCGTCCCCAGTTTTAATATACTAAAGTTGGTGTTTTGAGGTGTAAACGACATGCCAGATAGTTTTTGTGCAATTGGATGCACTAATGTCAAGAACGCATTCATCTGTATTTGATTTGATATATGATATGAGAAGATGAATACATGGAGAATGAATGACACTTTTACTGTTGTACTGCGTCTACTTTTTACTTACAGTTACTTTGCATGCATACTATCGTACACTTATGACTATACTATAACAGATTTCTAACAGGATTAGACACATTTCATTGCTCTTGTCTGTTGTCAGATGCTATGTGGAATGGATAAGCAGGTAGGCTACAATGTTTGACATCCTACTAGCCATATATGATACAGTTGGCATACGTTTTTATTTTGTACTACTTATCAAGCTGTCATTCGCAGGCAGGCAGTGTATACATATACAGATGACTTCATCACACGATGTCACTTTGTGTACCTTATAGCTGCAAATATTAGCAAACGGACCTTTGCTTTGACTATGAAGATATTCCTGTTTTTCACCTCCCATACGACAGTGTTGTTAACCTATCCACTCTTGAAAAAAAAGATAGCTATCTGTACTTTTGTAGGCTTTCATTTTTTGTGCGGTGTAAGGTGACGAATTCTCTATATGTAACGTTAAAGTTGCTGGTAGAGACTTTACCAGCTTCAAAGCAATGAAAACAGGTGCTGTGTATGGATCACACGTTCCGAGAATGTTAATCTTTTCTTGATGTCTAATTTTAGATATCCGTGACAAATGGTCTAAATAGTTAATTGATTGTAGTATTGGAAATTTGCAAGGCTGCAATTCCCCTGGCTGGCCACTGTTTGTCGCCATTTTGTCAGCGTTTGTTGCCGCCAGGTATCCATGGTGGTCATGTGACTGCAAAGTATGAATATATATCCTATCCTTATTGGAAAAAAAATCCATCTTTCTTTTAAATGTCTGTGTTATAAGAGTACGTTCGGCCGTTTAGCGGAGCTAATTGCTGTATAGCCTATATCCAATTTAGGCTTGGGGTCTTCCTTCATTTTGTAACTGTTGTTTGAATGGTAGTTTAGTAAATTTGTTTGGTTTGGTGTGTCCCTAATCTAACAGCCAGTTAATAAGCTGGGTTAATTCATCCTTAAAAGAACGATTTGTTGAGTAAAACAAGTCTTTAGTTTTCGGTGTCAAAGTATTATTATTAGTATTTGATTGAGTCGAGTGTCAGTTGGATTTAAGTACAATAATGGTTCCCAGATCTCCTATTGACAGAAAACAAATATTTAACATGGACTTGTCTACTCAATGATTTCAGGTTACGGTAATGTTGCCCCGAAGACAACTGGAGGCCGTATGTTCTGTATCCTGTATGGACTCTGTGGCATTCCTCTTTGCCTCACCTGGATAAGTGAGCTGGGTACTTTCTTTGCCGGCAGGGCAAAGCGCCTGAGTCAGGTGCTCCTCCACAGAGGCCTCGCCGTGGTAAGAATATCATGATCCGAGACTTTCACTTGTCTAAAGAGAGAAACATTGGTTTTACAATTTCCCTGTTCATGTTTTCTCCTTCACTACAGAAAAAAGTGCAGTTCATCTGCACTCTTGTATTCCTTTTATGGGGTTTCCTGGTTCACTTGATCATCCCAGCCTTTGTATTCATGACCATTGAAGACTGGACTTACTTGGAAGGCCTGTATTTCTCTTTTACCACCATGACGACTGTTGGTTTCGGTGACTATGTAGCTGGTATGTAGATTTGTACATTTTTGCTGCATGCAACATATAAGGTTTCTGTGATACATTTATATCATGCACACTTGCACAGATTAATACACAAGCTGCAGGACATTATTAGCAGCATGTTAGCCAGTGTTCAAAGCACCAAATGAGAGTAAAAGTCAAAAGATTTGAAACGGTGTTACTTGCCAGTTGCCCCGGTAATTTTGACAATGCATGGTAGTGATAATGTGATTATGATTTAGTACAATAATCAAATCTCAACAGTTGTGATCTAATTATATAAATATATAGTGTGATGGGGGTGCATGTTTTGCCTTGCTAGAACTGTAACAGTACTGCTTTTTCAGTTTCGATTCACAGTAAATGCTACTCTGCAAGTGTTATGTGTTTGATTCGCTTATATGTTTGGAAGTGCAACATTCACCTTGAGAATCGTTTCTAAATCTCTTGTTGTATCAACAAAGAGAGGCGATATTGTCTCCCAGCAGTTTTCCGCCAAAATAAAAGCTCAATGATTTAACGTTTGTAAAATTAATAATAATTATAGTAAGAATTAATAAAATGTATAATAATAATAGCTCTAGTAATACTTTTGTTATAACATATTGTATTATAATATAATATCATGATTATTAAATATATATATATTTTTATTATTATGCATTTATTCATTTTTTAATCCAATTCTGGAATTGGATACTTAAGGTCAGGAATCAGATACTTACATAAAATGAAATTTTCAGTTCTGCTTATTGATTTTTTGTGTGCGCAATTTAATGTTATTTTTAAATCGTTCAAGCGCACAAATATGCGAAAGAGAACTCAATTCGGCACTTGCGTGCTGTTTTCTATGAGCAAACATCCACACAGAAAGCCGACACTGTGTTCCATGCATAATTTTATGATATCTATGTATGTGTTTACAGACAAATCATATAAAACAGTGAATCAAATCACTCTGGATGGAACTCTGTTCTATCGTGCTTGCAGTCGAGACTCGAGATGGTGACGTGAGCTTCTTCACTTCTATTGGTTGTTGCTCGCGAAATTTGTTTCTCATTTGCATAAAGTTGACATTTCTAAACTTTTGTCGCGTGTCTCTCGTCGCTTGACACGCCCACATTCTGTCGCCAACGGTCAATACCGCTTGTGTTGCTGGAAGTTGCCAGCCCTCCATTGAAATGAATGGGATCATGCCGCTTTGTCAGTGGCGGTGTGAACGGGGCTTAAATTAGCATATAGGTATATGTTTTGAATAAAGGAAATTCTCTTTTGTTCCTCTATAGGTGTGAACCCAGAAAACAACTACCCGAATCTCTACAGATTCTTTGTGCAGCTATGGATCTGCCTGGGTCTTGCCTGGTTGTCACTGTTCTTCAGCTGGAATGTGCATATGGTGGTCGAAGCTCATAAAGTGCTGAAAAAAAGGAGGATGAGACGCTACAAGCTGCCCATTGATGACGTCCCGGATAAAAAAGAAGTCAAAAAAGCCCAGAAGCCGCCGGGTCTCACTGGCGCCATCGACATCTTTGAGTTCATGTCTGAGAAAGTCGAAGACTACACCGATGTCATCCAAGCTATCGGAGCAGCCGAGAGAAAGAAAAAGAAGCAGGAGGAAGAACTGGCACGGTCTAAGAGCTGCAGTGACCTATTGCAGGGCCTGATAATCCCACTCGATCACTCTCCTCGACTGAAACGGCGGTTCAGCGTCAGTGCGAACATGCGCATGGACATTTCTGGAGAGTTAACGGATTGCCTCAACAATAACCAAGAGGAACAGGCATTACTGAAAAAGCATCACAGTGTTCAAAAAGACCCTAAGATTGATAAAAAGGGAGTTAAGAGAGCTGAGAAGCCTGGACTCTGTTCATGGGAAACCAGAAAATCTGACCCATCAATCTTTCAGAGCTCTGTTCAAAGCCCTACCGTTACTACCAGTAATAGGGGTTCGAGATTCTCAGTGTCCAAAGTCTCAGAAGACCATTTAGTAGGAAAGAGAAAAAGCATTGGTTGAAGAAGAGACCGATCTTCGATGTCTTCAAAAACAGTTCAGCTCTGCTTTAAATCTGTAGTGAGGGAACAAGATTCTCCACGTCTAAAGTATTGAAGACTATTTGTTAAAGTGAAATAGCACTGGTTGAAGAAAAAGCTTATTTACAAGGTCTAAAAGACTGATCTACAAGGTTGTAGATCGAAAGGTTGATCCACAATTTCTTCAAAAGCAATTCAGCTCTGCTTTAAATCATCAGTAGGGGATCAAGATTCTCAGTGTCTAATGTATCAAAGACTATTTGTTAAAGAGAAAAAGCATTGGTTGGAGGAGAGACTGATCTACAAGGTATGAAAGACTGATCTACAGTGTCTTCAAAATCAGTACTAGTGGATCAAGATTCTCAGTGTCTAAAGTTTTGGTAGACTATTGGGGAAAAGAAAGGGCATTTTTTGAAGGAGAGACTGATCTACACTGTCTTCAAAATGAGGAGTAGGAATCAAGATTTTCTGTGTCTAAAGTTTCACTAGACTATTGGGTGAAAGAAAGGGCATTGGCTGAGAAAGAATGATCTACAAGGTCTGAAAGACTGATCTACAATGTCTTCAAAATCAGTAGTAGGAGTCAAGATTCTCAGTGTCTAAAGTTTCAGTAAACTATTGGGGAAAAGAAAGGGCATTGGTTGAGGAAGAATATTCTACAAGGTCTGAAAGACTAATCTACAATGTCTTCAAAATCAGTTGTAGGAGTCAAAATTCTCAGTGTCTAAAGTATCGGTAGAATATTGGGGAAAAGAAAGGGCATTGGCTGAAGGAGAGACTGATCTACAATGTCTTCAAAATGAGGAGTAGGAATTAGGGATCGACCGATATGGATTTTTTAGTGCCGATACCGATACCGATTTTTTTCCCATCAGCCTTAGCCGATGACCGATACGGGCTGCCGATTTTCTTGAGCCGATATTTGGAGCCGATACATTTTGCTCCCTCAATTTACATCTTAAAAATAACATGATGTTAACAAATGTTACAGGTCTCAATTTAATAAAAGTAACATTTAACTAACTTCAAAAATTAATATTTAACAAATAGTAAAAACATGTGAGGTAGAACAAGAACAAGTAGATAAACAATTTAAAAAATATTAAAAACATGAAGTAAAACAAAAAAAGTTCAGTGCTGAAAATGAATATTTAAGCATAAATTAAATAATTACACTATTGCACACAGTAGCAACCAGCATAATAAAGTGCACAGTGCACACTGTACTTCATTTTAAAAGAAACGAACTATGTACTGCATGGTTTCAATTTTCCTACATAAAATAAAATGAGCATGTCTAGTCTCTAATATTACTGCGATTGCGAGGGAGACAAACTCCACCAGCCCCAAACCTCAGCCAGGTGAGCGCTGAATAAATCTCCCACAAAAAGCACAGAATAACGTTGGCATTCCTTAATCCTATGACCAGAGTTCGTTACCGTATGCATACTAGGGCTGTCAAAATTCCTCAAATGGCGTTTGCATATTCCCTCTAAAAAACATATTCGAACATCCCGTTGCGCGTTTTGTTGTTGACGCGCATTACATCAATAACAGGACACATTAATAAAAAGAGACATAACTACTAGTATTAGATGGTTTATTTGAGTTTAAACATATTTGACAACGTATTAAAAAGCAAGTAAATCAACTAATGGCCAAGACCGCAGAGCTCACTCTGTCTCGCCCTGGACTCGCTCAGGCACTCTCTCTCTCTCGCCCTCACGGTCTCTGCGCGTCGGTTAAATGAACAACAAACAAATGTTGAGTGCTAAACAAGAGTTTTGTGCAAGCAATTTAAGTTTGCGAGTCGCGACTCTTGTCCCAAATATAGCAGGCTTCAGTTCATTCAGTGATTGAAGTTTCACAGTATAGAACCGACAGTGAGCGCTCCGAGCGAGCTGTGCAGCTGTGGTAACGTTATTAGTCTGCAACCGCGGGCGTGTTTTTCCACATTCAAATATTAATTTTCACCTTCAAAATTAATAGATATTCGAATGTAGAATATTCATAGACAGTCCTAATGCATACTGAACGGATAACCTACACCTTAACTATTTGCAGCTTCTTAATACAATGGCAAGCAGTTAAGTTTTATAGACGAGGCATTCGCGTTTTCCATTTGGACCCACAAACTTGCTTAGTTGCAAGCACATAACAGTTATAGGGCGACGTGTTTCCATTTTCAAAGTGTTTGACAATATTTCAGGAGTCAAACATTTAAAAGATCCTTTGAAAGTTTAAGTTACCATTCTCGTGAAGAGCAGGTTGCACTCTGCTAGTGGAGGAGGGCGGGGCACGTGAACTGCAGCATCTCCAGCAGCACGGAGCTGCCCGTTGCCGCCTGTCTATAAATAACGGCGGGAAAAAAAAAAACTATCGGCGAACGCGCATCGGTGTATCGGCCGATTCCGATACACGTAAAAACCTCAAATATCGGCCCGATATATCGGCCGGCCGATATATCGGTCGATCACTAGTAGGAATCAATATTTTCTGTGTCTAAAGTTTCACTAGACTATTGGGGAAAAGAAAGGGCATTGGCTGAGAAAGACTGATCTACAAGGTCTGAAAGACTGATCTACAATGTCTTCAAAATCAGTAGTAGGAGTCAAGATTCTCAGTGTCTAAAGTTTCGGTAGAGTATTGGGGAAAAGAAAGGGCATTGTTTGAAGGAGAGACTGATCTACAAGGTCTAAAAAGACTGATCTACAATGTCTTCAAAATGAGGAGTAGGAATCAATATTTTCTGTGTCTAAAGTTTCGGTAGACTATTGGGGAAAAGAAAGGGCATTGGCTGAGAAAGAATGATCTACAAGGTCTGAAAGACTGATCTACAATGTCTTCAAAATCAGTAGTAGGAGTCAAGATTCTCAGTGTCTAAAGTTTCGGTAGAGTATTGGGGAAAAGAAAGGGCATTGTTTGAAGGAGAGACTGATCTACAAGGTCTAAAAAGACTGATCTACAATGTCTTCAAAATGAGGAGTAGGAATCAAGATTTTCTGTGTCTAAAGTTTCGGTAGACTATTGGGGAAAAGAAAAGTCATTGGTTGAGGAAGACTGATCTACAAGTTCTAAAAGACTGATCTACAATGTCTTCAAAATCAGTAGTAGGAGTCAAGATTCTCAGTGTCTAAAGTTTCAGTAGACTATTGGGGAAAAGAAAGGGCATTGGTTGAGGAAGAATGATCTACAAGGTCTAAAAGACTAAAGAAAAGACTGATCTACAAGGTTGCATATAGACTGGTCTAAAATGTCTTCAAAACAATTCAGCTCTGCTTTAAATCCTTAATTTTCAGATGTGAAGATCATTAGATTGAACTGATACTAGAGGAGCTAAAAAGAGGAACTTCAAGACCTAAGAATGTTGCTCTGATATGCAGACCGTTGTGAAATCAAGCTGCAAAATTATTCATTTCTTTTCACAGTATTGAAAAACATTCAGGTAACACACATGGTCTTGCAGACGGTCTGCCCAAGATAAGGATATGAGGGTTGGCAGAGGAAATGAAACCGATTTCCTTCCATGCCCTGGACCTTCACAGACTTTGGACAGTTTGGGTGTGGTACTGTGGTTTTAACCATGGGTTTTTCATTCTTTCTCTGGATTTATGTTACCAAAATGACTGCCAGGACAAACATCTGGCTATGTTTGAAATGGAATACTAGCACCCTGCTAACTGTGCAGTATATATGTTATATAAAGTTTTAAATTAGTTTAAAATAATGACTTTTCAAGCAGGTCTTACAAACACTACTTGGTCGGACCAGATAGCCCTGCCCTGAACTCAAGCCATTGGTTGAGCCAATATTGCTGTGTCGGGATGCTCAAGCAAACAGACCAATGTTTTGATACCATTGCAGTGTTTTACAGTATTGTCAGATGGAAACAGTTAAATATTAAGCTGAAATTGTCAATATCCATATTTAGTATAGATAGATAGAATATTAAATGATATCTAGTGAACCGGGAACTTCCCTTTCAAAGTAGTTTGTGAAACAGAATGCAAAATGAGTATAATGCTGTTGTTGTCACAACCTTGTATGTAGAAATCTGTGTTTTATCCAGTTATCATTTACAAGTTAAGGTTTTACCCAATTTTATGTAAACAAACAGTACATTCTGATCCCGATAAAATAACTTTTGTTTGAGAAAGGGCTGTTAGAATTGTGCGTTTGATTGTGGTTTCAGTTTATTTCCAGTCAAACTGGAATTTGAAAGGTCAAGTTTATTTCACTGACCACACAGTGGCTCACACCGTGGTCCCACAAATTTTTGAATTTTGAATTCTTAAGCATACCTTGGTAAAGCTTCCTTTTACAGTCCAGTTACCCATGTAATACTATGTACTTATTTTAGTAACTACAATTACTGGGTAATAACTAGTACTAACCCTGAACCTACCCCTGTTCCATGTACTTACCTTATATTAGCCAGTACTTTCTAGGTAAGTACACTGTAAGTACTGTACTGTAAAATGGAGCATTACCCATACCTTCTGTCTTGAATGCTGTGGCTGTTCAACGGTTTGGATGCGTGTAAACATGGGCCGACTGAGGAAGTACCTGAGATTTGTCTATGGAAGATGTTATGGGATGTAACTTGATCTTACCACCTGACTGACTATGGATTTTTATCAAGAATTTTGCTTTCCATTCTTTTTGATTATCCTTTGTATTTTCTGTTTTGTTTTGTAAGCCACTTTTGATAATAAAAACAATATTTTTTCACATTATGGCTCTTTTTGCTGTTGCCAAACCTCCTTCGGCCTGTTGTCAGAAGTGACGAAATAAGTTTTTAAGCAAGATTGAGCATGATGAACACCTAAGTTCCTATTAGTTAAGTCCTTCTCATTTGCACTTACAACATTTCTAAAAACATGTATCTTCTCAGTAGGATAAGCTATACACGTGCATTTGAATGCCATTATTAGTTATTTGTAAAATTGTTTTTCCAAGCATAGTAAAGTTCATAACATCACTAATGATTGCATAAGTGTTTTTAAATTCAGATTTTATTAAATGTTCACATTGTTCAAAGATTAAAAATGAACCTGAATCAGCGTTAACATACATAATGCAGCATTTACTTCCACAATATGAAAACAGATGACAAAAATAAACGAGTTAAATTACTCCGATTTGCATCAGTAATATTTAGGCATCAGTTAAATGGTTACATTTAGACAGTCTTCAGCAGCCCTACTTTTTGTATGTTAAATATTTTGCAACATTGCTGGTATGAAACAGTCCTTATATCCCTTGATAAAACAGAATTATGTATGTGAACTTGCGCTTTGGTCCTATATTTATTATGAATGTATTCTCTTGATGCTTCAGCTGTTACCATGCAGTGCATATTTGCATTTGCATATTTGCAAGTCAAGTATAAAGGCAAAACCTCAAGTAGTTTGAATGCTTATGCAACTGCCAACAGTACAGTTATAGTTATGCTACGATGTGAATAAACAATTGGTACAGATGGCAGTGCCAATGGCAGTGGGTCAGTTCTGTAAGGCGTCTTTTTTTTCCAGTCGGTCACTGTTCTCAACACTGCAAAAAAACAGCAGCTCCATTACTGATATCCTGAGGATTATCGCAGTTACTAAGTGGTCAACAGCACCTCCAACATGGAGGATTCCTGTACAGTTGAAATTAAGGTGCTGTCGCATTTACGTTTAGTAGAAATTCCATGGACGAAATAGTCATTCCAGTAGTAATCAACGCGATTGGGAATTTAGCTTGAAGCGCCAATGACTTGAAAATTCCCCCACGCGGATTTCGCATTAGATTCATGATTTTGCATCAGACGCTAAATTTACTGCGTAAACCGATATTAAGCTGCTTGTTTTAGAAGTGACTACTAAGCAGTGCTTCATGCATGGACACTGAATGATAGACCTACTTTGCCCACAAAATTTCGATGACATTTCGTTAACGTGACTGCGACGTCACCCACTTCTTTCGGAATAGTTCGCTCAAAAATCAAACTTTCTGTAATAATTTACTCCCATTCATGTCATTCTAAACCCTGTATGACATAATTGATTAAATAAGGCGTGTCAAACTCCAAAATTGACACACAAAAAAAGGTGTATCATAAAAAGCACATGATTTTTGTACAAAATTGCCAGTTTTCTGAAGCCTAAAGATAGCTGTATGTGATGTACGCATAGCAATTTAAGTTGATAACCTTGACATCAACTGTTATCTGATCATTCCCATTGTTATTTCTGACTATTATCAGTGTCATTTTTGAAGTCTGATGAGATCCAATTGAATAATTGAAATTGCATGGAAGAGAATTAACATTATTTAAATGTTCTCCCTTTGTGGGGTTTGGAGTGACATGAAAGAATAAATTAGGATTGAATATTCAATTTAGTGTGAATAAATCCTTTAAATTTACTCATCCTAATTCCCACTAAAGCCATGGGTGTCTAAACTTAGTCCTGGAGGGCCACTGTCCTGCACAGTTAACCTCCAACTTCCCTCAAAACACCTGCCTGGAAGTTTCTAGAATGCCTACTAAGACCTTTATAAGCTGGTTCAAGTGTGTTTAATTGCAGTTGGAGCTAAACTTTGCGGGACAGTGGCCTTTCAGGAGCATGATTGGACACC
This sequence comes from Pimephales promelas, assembly GCF_988280905.1. Lineage (NCBI taxonomy): Eukaryota > Metazoa > Chordata > Actinopteri > Cypriniformes > Leuciscidae > Pimephales > Pimephales promelas. Next base: position 12,404,299 of record NC_142781.1, read on the forward strand.
CCTGTACTGTACAGATGACCAAAAACCACATTTCACTGCTTCCCCCTATGGATTAAGGAGCGTGTGCCACTGGCAGACCTGCTGTCCCTCTGACTCTTTCATCTGGGTCCAGTGTTCCTCTTGTTCCTCCGTGGTGCTGTTGAGGCCCAGAGCGACCCAACCAACCCGCTCTCTCCTCTTCATGCTGCTCCGCCTACTGTACACCGACACCTGCAGGGTGACCTCAGATAACTGGAAGAGTGCCACCTGGAAGACAAATGTCTCTTTGTAGCTTGGGTTGGGCTGGCCATGGCAGACTGAGGTCTTACATTTGGACATCTCTTTCCCTTTGGAGTCCACCATTGTAAGCTTCACATAAGTGTCTGTGGGAATGGGAAGGGATAAAGTCAGTTGGCTCCACCTGGTGGTGATGTTGAGCCCATGCAACAAGTCAAACATGGGCTATGTTCAGAAAAAAAAAATACTAGCTTACTATTTACTGAATACTGTATACTATTTTAAAGTGAAACAGTGGACACTATAACACGATAAATATTACAGTAGTATGCAATATTATCACATGACTTGAATCTACAAGTTAATGTATCAGAATGCTAATGCATATTATGTATCGCTCTCTACAATGCTGGATATGTTACAGTAATTGATATGATTAGCCTTGGCTTGACTATGTTGTTAAACAGCTAATGTGATGCTAATGTTCTACAAACCATGTTCCCATTCTCAGAGTAAGAAAGCTGCTTTCTAAAAACCAGCATCCTTAGAAACGCTTTCAACAACTTTTTTTAATCTGTTTTTGGTACACTCCAGTTTTGAAAATGTTCAGAAAAGGTGTTTACTGATGAATTTCCACATGGTTTTGTTTTAAAGCACATTAAAAACACCACACAGACATACAGGGGTTGGACAAGTCAATTTAAACAACTGGTCAATATAGTGTTGAAGTTTTAAAACTTCAGAAGAGGACAAATTGTTGGTGCAGGTCTCACTGGCTTATCTGTGAGCCGGACAGCAGGTCTTTGTGGTGTATCGAGCACCACAGTATGCAGGGTAATGTCAGCATACACCCATGAAGGAAGAACCACATCCAACAACAGTAACTGTGGACGCAAGAAGAAGCTATCTAATAGGGATGTCTAGGTACTAACCTAGATTGTATGCAAAAACATAAAACCACAGCTGCCCAAACCCCTGCAGAATTAAATGAGCACCTCAACTTCTGTTTTCACCAAAACTGTCTGTCGGGAGCTCCATAGGGTCAATATTCATGGTTGGGCTGCAATAACCAAGCCTTTGGTAACTCGTGCCAATGCCAAAAGTTGGGTTGCATTGGTGCCAACAGTGCAAATCTTGGACTGTGGACAATGTGAAACATGTATTGTTCTCTGATGAGTCCACCTTCATTGTCTTTTCCACATCCAGGAGGGTTAAGGCCAATGTATACTTCTGCGTCGAGGGTACGCCGTAGTGTACGGTGTAGGCTACGTTGGAGTTGGAGCTTATTGAGGTGGAAAAAACAGTTAATTTTAGGGAAATTACTAAAACTAAAAGGCAGAAACGAGAGAAGACGTCGGAGGAGATGGTACGTGCGGAAATGCGTAGGAGGAAATGCGATGCTACCAAGCCGACCAATCACAGATCTTGCGGTCCGCGTCGTCGCGATGTGTAGTTACATTTTTGAGGAGGTGTGCGTATGCTACGCCGTACCTACTGCGCGCACCCTACACAGAAGTATAAATTGGCCTTTACGGTGCGGAGAAGTCCCAAAGAGGCTTAACACCCGGACTGTTGCTGCCCAGAGTGAAGCAAGGGGTGGATCAGTGACGGTTTGGGCTGCAATATCATGGCATTCCCGACTGTCACTTCCAAAAACTACCGAACCATTCTGGAGGACCATGTGCACCTAATGGTTTAAACATTGTACCCTGAATGGGGTGCCGTGTATCAGCATGATAATGCACCAATAATGGTGACGGAGTGGTTTGATGAGCGTGAAAGTGAAGTTGAACAACTCCCATGGCCTGCACAGTCAGCACATCGAAATATTTTTGAGCCACTTTGGGGTATTTTGGAGGAGCGTGTCAGAAAACGTTGTCCTCAACCAGCATCACATTGTGACCTGGCCAGTGTTCTGGAAGAGCAATGGCTCAAAATTCCTCTGGCCACTGTGTAGGACATGTATCTGTCATTCCCAAGACGAACTGATGCTGTTTGGCTTCAAAAGGAGGCCCTATATAATGCTAATGAATCACTGTGGTCTATAGACCATTTCACAAGATGTAAACAACACTGGTCCAGAAGCACTTCCTGTTTCAGTTTGTAACTGTTTTCTTTATTTCACATGTAAAGAAAACATCTTAAAGATGTTTGTTTAACTTTTTGATTCAGTTTGAAATGTTCTGTTGGTTGTATTTTATCCCAGCTTTTATGTAGTGTTAAAAAACCGAAACAGGAAGTGCTTCTGGACCAGTGTTGTTTACATCTTGTGAAATGGTCTATAACCAGGTGTTTCAGTTTCATTGTACAACCCCTGTATAAATAACATTAAAAACTTTACATTCACCATAGGGGGTTGTTAAAAAACTGATCAACGAATGTAAGGCGAAGCTGTGTTTAAATGTCTGAATATTAAATCATTATGCATTTTTGGGGGGTAATGAAGTTAGCAAAATGATTACTTTTTACATCACCGTTGCATTACAATTAGTATCAGTATAATTTATATATAAATTATGATTCACAAATTGGTGGATTTTAAATATCCCTGATGCCTTTATCAAATGATATCACTGAAATAGCCTAGGTGTCCTGAGAAATTACACTTTAGTTTTTTTCTATAAATCTCACAAATGTCTTTCTCTTTTGAGTGAAGTAGAATCTGAGTGTGAGTTGCAGGTGCTGGCTAATTAGATAACTGACAAACCTAGACAAAGCTAACCGTTAACATTCCCATTCTCCATGGCAACTGCTTGGGATCTTGCAGAAGTATGCAAGTAGAAATTTGCCATCTTTACTAATGGGCACTCAGTTCTATAGCCTGATTGTTTTGAGCCAATCAACTGAGCCATACATGCCATGTGACCAATTATTCTCGAGCTAGAGCCACAGGAAGGCATAGGCTGCATCCAAAATCGCATACTTCTTTTCTAGTATGCGAAAAACAGTATGTGACAAAAGTATGTCCGAATTCACAGTACTCATAAAAGTGTAGGCAAAACGTATCTGGCTCAAATTGTAAAAGGATGGTTGGAAGGAAGTATGGAAATAAATGTTGTGATGTAATTTCCATCTAGAGGTGCATTATTTTTGGTCAAGATATTGTATTGATATTGCAAGAGTCCAGCACTCAAGTCGGTCACCGTGATTTTGACAAGTAAAATCCTGGATCAACATACCTGTCCTGAAATGTAGTCCTTACCCAATCCCTACCTCTAAACCTAACCCTACCCATAACCTTTCCCTGAAATCATAGGGTAATGATAGGTGAATAACACTGATGTTTAAGTACTTCACTCAGGTTCTAAGCCTAAACTTGACATAAACTGTAAACTTATGCCTCAAGGAGAAGTTTTTCCTTCAAGTTTTCCGAATAAAGACATTGTCAAAACGATCACCATTCACACGGATTCGCGGAAACGACAAAAACCCACTGTATTCTGCTGCCAGACCATTATATGGTAATGCAAAACGATAGACTGAACACGTAATACGCATGTGCATGACTTCATCGTCTTCACAGATTCACGTTTTTGTTGTTTACACGAATACCGTTTTCTTGAAAAACTTGCACTTTGAAACCCGTTTTCAAAAGTTTGCAACACTGTTGTTGTGTAAACGAACGGCCAAAACTCAAAAAAGGTTTTACGTTTTTTTACATTTACGTTTTTTTTCTTTTCGTGTCATGTAAACAGCCTCTTAGAGGTGCCAATTCATGTGTGAAAATTATTATTCATGCTCCTTCCAACTATTACAATTTGAGCCTAATGATTCTTGACATTGTCATCCTGGAATATCCTGGCAGTGTATATTCTACAAGATCTACAGGACACGGCTCGCAAATACAGTACAAATAAACTTTACTGAAAGTCAAATGTTGAGGCAGTTGAGCACAGCAGGTAAAGACGGAGAGTCTGTTAAGCCTGGAACACACCAAGCCGGCGCCATATGAACAGCCTTCTATCTGTACCATTTTGACTTCTTTGCTCGCTGTTTTGCTATTATTCTCGTGCATTGACTCGTTCACTAAGCTGAACAGCCAATCAGAGTTCCCTCTTTCACTGACAGCCTGATGGCAATTCACCATGTCGAATTGGTCGAAAAAAAGCAGACAAGGACCAATTTCAGCCGACAGTTTGGAACACACTGAGAAAACTTAGTCGGCTAACGCACAAAAACTCCCCGACAGCCGAAGGCCGGCTTGGTGAGTTCCAGGCTTTAAATGGGTGGTTTTGACATTTTGACATGGCAATAGACTTACCTCTCATGATATACAGTTGCCCACTAATGAAGTGTTTTACACAACAAAACAGGCCAACTACAGGACAGGACACAGAAAAAGGAATATGATAGAAAATACAGTGACAGATAAAAAGAGAGCAGTTAAATTTACAAGCAGAACAGAAAAAGGAAGAAAACATTAAGACTGCACATGCATGAATCGGGTTTGCTTTTAAAAGGATTCTTACTTGGCAGTTTATCTGTGGCAGAGTTTTTAAAATGGTTGCCCTTAATAACCTCGGCGGACAGTCTCCCTGTGGTGGAGTTGTAGAGGAGACCCAGCAGAAGCTCCGGAGTGGAGGATTCACCAGTTGAGCGGTGCGACAGAGCTCCCGCACTCCGAGAGACGCTCACCACAGATCCACAGCCCTGAAGAACAGTGACATTACCATTATAAAATGGATTGTTATGACTCTGAAACCTGATTGGCTACGGAAAATGTATCCTCCATGCACACAAACACTGCTTACAGGAACTGAGGTGCCAGGCTCCAGAGTGACAGGAAGAGCGAGCTTGCCCCGCATATTGAGTTTGGTTAAGTAGAACACCTTCTCCCCAAGGACCTTCTCCTTTTTCATGCGCCGCACACTGTAGAGACGAAACCGGACTGCGTAGTCCCCCAAGGCCTCCTGCTCCACACATGAGAACCGAAATGTTTCTGTGAAGACGGGACAGGGTCCCTTCTGGACTCCTGTTTTGGCTCTCTGCTTTTTGGTGGGCAGTAAAACCAGGTGGACCTGCCAGGAAATGTTTCCAGTGCTCTTAAGTGTTGGGATATCTGTGGCAGCGGTCACTGTCACCGCAAGCCGTTGTTCACCAGGGTCGTATTCGAAGGCCACATCCAGTGTGCCATATTTGCCCAATGCCTCTGGTTCATATGTTTCTGGAAGGGGGGGGATTAAGCTATCCTGTCGGAGAAAAGGAAAGACGGGGAAGGTTTGATGGGGGAAATGGATGTGCATGTAAATAAAAATGAACAGCTCAAAATTCTTGAGGGTGCCTGTGTTGGTGACATGACAATTTACTGTATATGATGGTCATCAATGTAAAAAATACGTTTATAAATCATTGAGACTATATATCAACAATCCACACTGCAATGTGCTACTGAAACCGTTATGATTGGGAATAAAATGATCAGAAATCTTGTTAGGAATTAAGGTTTTACCATATGAGGCAAATGCTACACACATCCAAAACAAAAGCTAACATAACTTACAATATTATATTGATCATAGACTGTTTCTTAACACTGAATAGCAAGCTCAATGCATTTTAGACCCCATTTACACCTGTATTTAGTGTTGTCTTGTGATATGATCGACCAAAACTCATCCTAATGTACCATTAGCGGTAAACAGGGCCTTGATTTCAATAAATGCTCTTTTTGGACTGGAAGTAAGTTTTGAGTTCTGAGATTTACAGTATAGAGTTATATGATCTTTGGAGTAGCCTGAAGTAGCCTGGCTTTACGTACAAGATGTCTTTATCTGCATTCAGGCTTTCAGTGTCTCCAATCACAAGCAAACTCAAAGGAGAACTTACCAGAATGAACCAAACCTGCCACAGCCTGAGAATCCATGAACTGTCGTCCTTGCTCCTCATAATTAAAACCATCAGTGATATGACTCATTCATGTGACAATGAAGTGATATTTTAATAAACAGCTGAAAATGTTACTGTTACAATGGTTTCTAAAAGAGAGGACACTAGTTAATGGGAATCCAAACAGACAGAAATGTAAAAAAAAAAAAAAACTTGGAGAAATGGATGACAGGGGCCAATTGCATAAACATAGCCATTGGTTTTAAGGTGCTCTAAGCGATGTCACACATTTTTTTTTTTTGTCACATACAGCAAACATCTCCTCAGTATCCGGTAGCTACCAGTCCCCTGAACACATTGTAAAAAAAGCGACCTCTGTAGACAGCCCAGGCTCCACAAACAGCAACAAAAACAAACTGAGGCAACCCACCCCACGAAACAAAACAGTGTTCCAGCCAATAACCGACAAGAATGGTAAATGGACTGCATTTATATAGCGCTTTCATAGGCCCAATGGTCACCAAAGCACTTTACATTTGCCTCACATTCACCCATTCACTCACCGACAGCGGTGTCAGCCATGCAAGGCGCCATTCAGCTCGACAGGAGCAGCCTGGGTTAGGTTTCTTGCTCATGGACACCTCGACACTTGGTCAGGTGGAACCAGGGATTGAACCACCAACCTTTTGGTTTGTAGACAATCTACATGAACCACTGAGCCCCTGCTGCCCAAGAAGAAGGGTTTGGGGGTGGGGTTAGTGCATGTACATATTACGGGGGTGTGGAGGAGAGAGAAGCATGAAGGGGGAAGTTAGAATTATAACTCTTTAAGTTTGATATGGCCGACACACGACTAAAGAGACAAAGTTCAGATGAACAGATTGCAAAAATGCAAAGAAGAGGGAAAAAGAGAAGGAACGCGCAATTGTCCCAAATTTACATTGGAAAAGCCTTTGAAAGGTGGCGAGAACTCCGCCGGCAGAAGGGCTTCCAATCCGGCAGAATGTTCATTCAAAATTAATTGAAATATTCATTCATAGCCTATTGACAACTTTGACTAAATTTGTTTATGACGAAGCCGTTGTTTATGCTCACTGGGAAACGCGAAGCTAACTATATATATCTTGCTATTATTGTGTCCTTGTTTGGGAGCTAAAGTTATAACCTTAGGTGGCGAAACGTTTTATGGCGTTTTTCTGGTAATGTTTCTCTTTTTCTGCATTATATGAAAGCATTTATCTAACTTGGCGACATTACACCTTGAATGAATTATCAGTAAAACCACAGGGGTAGGGGATGGGATGAGGAGGAGGGATGGTCTAGCTAGCCTCGAACGTCAACAAGAAGTGACGTCACCCAACATCGCTTAGAGCACCTTTAAGACTGTGTCTTAAGAACTAGGATGCAACTAGCAGTTAGTTAGGGGTAATCAGTCTTACTTTTTGGTTTCAAATTAGACCAATCTACATTTTTATGTACCTGACTTGATGGTTATGAACAGTCTTGATGACTACCTTGTAAGAATAGTCTCAGCAGTTTATGCATTCGGCCCCAGGTGTCTTAGTTTATAAGTTTGGCATTGCATAAGCATTATCGTGGATGAACACAATATTACTCAAAGAAAAGAAAATGGAATAAAAAAACAAATCTCATGTCAAAAAATAAGGGATTGGTGAAAAAGGTAAAAAAAAAAACATGCAAATATTTGTCACAACATACACTGAAGTGAACAGCTCTCTTGGAGACATAACAACACTGTGTGAGGATTTTGATAGTTTCATTGGTGAATAAGAGCATCGGAGGGTAGGGCCAGGATTCTCATAGAAGAACACATCGGAAACGACGGGAGGAGGCGCTCACCTCCGGGCCCAAAACCGCTGTGCTGTCACTGGGTGCGTCCTCCTCATAGCCCTTATTCAGGTAACTCTCTGTGTCCTCAGGGTCTTCACTGCCCTCACTTCCACTGCCCTCTGCCGAATCACTGCGGCCCCTTGAGCCACACTTGAGATCGTCTTTGTCCAGGTATGGTGGAGGCTGGAGTTCATTCAGGGAACTTGAACCTTTTTTCCTTTTAACTGGTTAGTGAGACAGAAATGCAAAAATGATTACATCCCGATTGCAGAATAATTAAGATTATTTCATCATTCAGGCAGTGTACAATATTTACCCTGCTCAGCTGAGGCTTCACTGCTGCAGTCCTCATTTTCATCATCCCTGTTTTTCCACCCACTTCTATGCTGGTGAGTGGACGAGTCTTTGTGTTTTTTTGGTGTTTCGTCCTCACTCTCAGATGATCCTTTATCTGGACAACCCCCATCTAAGAAAGAACAGAGAACTTTATTTACAGTAAAAATACCCTACTGAAAACTTTTTTGCAGATCAGTGGTATGCAAAAGCAGAGAGTCATTGTTAATTTCTCACCCTCTTGTAATTTATAACCCATACCCATGTTACAAACAAAACTATTGACACCAAACACAAAAGTAATGATTGTTTCCAAAAAGGTTTCCCTCCTACTCCACACCCCAAGTACACTTCCAGTGTTTGAGGAAACAGGTAGTCCTGCCACAAACTGACACCACTTTTTAAGCTAGAAGTTGACAACCAATAAATGGCTCATTTAAAGCCATTGTCAATTTGGAAGTATGAAAGTATTTTACAATGAACATATTACACTCTTCACCAATAAAAAGGAAAACATCAGTAAAGGGAGACCATCACTAAAAGCCTGGGACATCATTTTAATGGGTGCATCTCAATCAGCTCCCTAGTTCAGTAGTCAGGCCATTATAAGGGCAATCTCAAAATCCTTCCAGTGCACTGGAACATTCGCTCCCTAAAAAAAATCCCATAATGTAATGCAAACAGGACAGCAGCCTATTGAGGAAGAGATTCTCCAAAGGCGTTGGGAGATGGGTTGGCCATTCCCTTCGCAAGCCTGCATCAAGCATTGTAAGACACGCCCTCTTCTGGAACCCACAAGGGAAAAGGAAGAGAGGCAGGCCAAGGAATAGCTGGCGCCGTGACCTTGATGCAGATGTGAAGAGGTCTGGCCACACATGGGGACAGCTAGAGAAGTTGGCCCAGGATCGGGATGACTGGAGAGCCCTTGTTCGTGGCCTATGCCCAAAGTTGGGCGGTAGGCGTAAGTAAGTAAAGTAATGCAAAAATCAAGGAGCATCGATGATCCCTTACTGGAAATTAGGTCAAATTACTGAAGCGTGAAGCATAAAAATGTTCTACAACATTGTACGTTGATGTTGTCTGTAATCATGCCTCTGGAAATTGAGTAATAACTGTCCCAATGTGTGGTGAACCAGGGTCCTAAACAGTGCCCGGATTCCTGTACACGATATGCTGTTCACAAACTTGGGAGCTGATTGAGACACATCATATGAGTTCAGTTCCAAGCCTGCATCAACACACATACAGTATTTGTAGTTATCAAGTATCTATAAAGATCTTAATTTGCTGGTTCAGGTGTATTTGATTAATGCCCAGTACACATTGTAGGGTTTTGGGCTATCCCAGAGGGAAGATGACCAATCGTGGTGATTTCTGTGGTTTTGGGGCCTACGTCGTACAGTAAGAGAGGTTCAAAGCTGTCTGTTGTCATGGCCTTGTGACTAAAGATAGCCTGTGATAATTTTCTGACATTGTCAGCAAAATTGACATGTGTTTTGGGCGTAACGTGCAATAAACCAATCAGAGTCTCATCTCCCATTCCCTTTAAAAGAAAGTTGCTCTCGCGCCATGGCAGATTGCTATTTACATGGCGGTATTTGCAAGTGGAAAGACTGAACGCTTCTCTAGAGATTTTAAGGTTTCGCAAGGTTAAAGCACACAAGCAGACCATCTACGGGACAAGCCAGATTCCCCCATATCTTTATTAACACAATAATAATCCTTTCAATGGTAATCCTTTTAGTTTTAATATTTGGCATGTTTGTGTGCTGCTGAGTATGAGTAATAAGCTTTGTGTGCCTTGAGTAGGCAAAGCGTTGTGGATCTGCCTAAGATAAATACTGCGCCGTTGACTTAGACCAGGTTTCAGTTGGTCAATGGTGCAGTCTATTTCAGTTGCCTCAAAATAGCAATGCACCAACCACAAGCCTGAACACACCACGTTATCAGACCAGCAGCCCATGGGCGCAATGCATTTGCTAATTAAACAACGTGGCTCAGGACGTGAAAATGATAACTCCGTCGAGCTGAAACTACCAAAAAACACTTGCGTCACGCAAGGCGCCGAATTGCGCCGGATGTACTGTATGATAGGGCCCATCTATTCAATATGTGTCATCAATCGTAGTCTACATACATGTAATACAGTGTAATAATTTGTAATGCTCTTATAGGATTGCCGAAATCGCAAAGTCTGTAGCATGCATAAGATTGTAGGTCAAATTTTCAACATTGAACACCCGTGGACTAGGCCAGTGGTTTTCAATCCTGGTCCTGGAGACACAAAGCTCTGGACATTTTGTCTCTCTAATCAAACACACCTGAACCAACTCATTAGATGATTAGTAGAGACCCCACAACCCGAAATGAATGGCTGCGTCCGAAATCGCATATTTCTTGAGTAGGTGCTTATTTTGAATACATGTAATCCGGACAATCTACATTCGCCATGCTGTCATTTTCATGTGACCTTCCAGCCTCAGTTGCACCACTTCACTACCAATCCTCTCCTGTGGCTCATGGGATAGTAAAATTTCCATTGTGTGTGCACTTCAGAATCTGGGTACTTTTTGCCTACTCATTTGAGAGTACTGTGAATTCTGACATACTTCTTTTGTCACACACTATTTTTCGCCTAGTAGTAGGGACGTATGGGATTTCGGATGCAGCCAGTGTGTCAGAAAAGGGAGGCATCCAAAATGTGTACTGTTGGGAGCACTGTGGGTCCAGGGTTTGGGACCACTGCAATAGTCTCTAGTGGGCCACCCTGGTCACGAGACAATTTTACAGGTTGTCCTCCCCTTGTGACAGCTCAGGGCTGTTTCTCAAAAGCATTGTGAGCTAAGTTAATTGCAGATACCATTGGTGCCAATGGTTCAACAATCTACTTTAGCATGCAATGCTTTTGAGACACAGTCCTAGTCAGCAGAAAAACAGAAAATATTATGAAGAGAAAGGTTTTAAAACCTTTAAAACGCTGTCCATTTGTATGTGTCAATCAAGGGGTGCAATAAGAAAACCAAAGAGAACCAGTGATTCTCTAACCAGAAGAGCACAGCAGCACAGCAAGTCCAGCATACAGTCTCACCTCTACCATCTTTGTCCTTCTTTGCCTTTGATTTTGACTTTGAGCTCTTGGACTTTGAGTCCCGAGTGCCCTCCTCATGTTCTTCATCACTATAAACTTGTCCTTTCTCCTTTTGTTTGGATGTCTTACCTTCTTCACACAATGCTTTGTCTTCATCTTCTTCATTTCCATCTTTTCGTCTGCCTTTAGATCGTGTCGTTTTCTCACATCTTTCAGAACTGTCATCTTCCTCAACACTATTGCGCTCTCCATTCTTTTCATACTTTGATACTGATGTAACAGGATCACCAGACAAGTCCTGTTCTTCCAGACTATCATATGGGTACATCCCATTAGCATTTGCATTGTGGTTGTCGCCTTCATTTTTGTGTTTGCCGGACAAGGAGGCACTTTCTTCCTGAGAGGCAGACTTTACCTTTTGAGATGCCTGGTCACTGTTCCCTGTCTGGTTGTCTGTGCTCTGAGATGAGCTTTGTGGCTGGTTTGGGTCCCTCCTTTTACGATACCATCCTTTAGCAGGGGTGTAACACCACTCCCACTCATCCTCCTCAGCTTTCCTTGCTTCCTCTTGTCTTTTTTTCTCTCTCTGGATTTCCTCTTCATCTATTTCCATAGTCCACATTGAGTTCTTTTTTGATTTCCGGCTCTTTCGACTTTCCCCATCGATGTCTGCAGCATTAGCTTCTGTCTCCTGCCGCTTCAGCTTGCTGTTTCTCCTGTCCTTTTGGACTTCGTCAGTAGACCCTTCAGCCTCATTTTCATCCTCTTCAGTCTGTACTTTATGGATGATTGTATTGACCTGCTCTGTTAGTTGGTCACTGACAGTGTAGGTGACGTCACTCACCGCAGAGGACAAATCGTCCACAGCAGTCGAGACAGTGTTTGAGACAGAGTCCAGAAGGGAACTGACGGAAGGGAGACTCTGTTGGAAGCTCTTGAAAAATGCCATTTCTCTGTGCCTTTGTTATGTGTCTGCTAACTGACCGCAAATTCTGTTGAAGAGTCAGCTTGTACATTAATCTTCAGGATATTTCATCAGTAAAATTTTGTTTGTAAGCATCTCATATTTAAAGGGACACTCCACCCATTTGCATTAAGCTTTCCATTGTTAGAAACCCAGTAATACTATTGAATGGTCGTGAAACACTCTTTCCCCTGAGACGAGGGAAATCTGCTATTTACCTTTTTTCACTTCCTCCTACAATGACGCAAAAATCGTCATTTCACGTCATTGTAGGAGGAAGTGAAAAGGTGGAAATTTCTGTAAAGACTACAAGCACTAGTTCCCACCCTTTCAAACCTGCCCATAGGGGCTTGGACCAAATGCTCTAACAGACCGATCACACATCAGTGCCAGTGCGTTTGATTTTACCAGCAGAAACTTTTTGAAAATATGGACGAAGGTACTGATTACGCAGACGGATGCATTATGGAGGATTGGGATTACACATAGTGTCAGCCTTCTTTTTTGGAAGGTAAGCTATCTGGCTCTTGTTCTGTGGAGAAAGCCGAGTAGTAACTTTAGGGGTTACCGTCCTCTTTTTCCCGGACATGTCCAGCCGTCGATGTCTGGGATTCATCTTTTGCTTTCTGCAGTCGCCATTCATTGTTTACATGTACAGCTTTTGTTTCAATCCAACTGAATCCTGGACATCGATGGACATTGCTAAGAAACATTCCTACTCCTCCGTGACCGGTAACTTACGTCTCACAGTTGTCGCCACTCGGTAATCACGCCACCGGCCTCGCACCGTTCTCCACAAGGCCCTCACTCACCTCGCTCGCCACAGTAAACATGATGAATGACGACTGTAGAACGCAATAGCCGAATCCAGGACATTTTGGGCGATTTTTGGGCAGACTCATCACGGAGACTCACTAGACTAGCCTAGACTTGTTGTTTAACTACTGCGCTGTTACCGGTAGGCGTGGGCAGCGAAGCAAGTGCATTCTGGGAGTTGTTTTACATCCATATAAGCCAAAAAATACATTTTCTGGCTTTTCTCAGTCTAGAAAGCTCCATATTCAAAAATAATTTCACATTTCTTGTACATAAATTACCCATTTTAAATACACATTCATCCAGAGGTGGAATGACCCTTTAAAGAACAACGATACACAGGGCATACAGGTGTTTTAAAACCTAGTTAGCTAACTTGATATAGGCTGCCAATAAGGCCAACCTGCTAACAGATCTACTTGCTTTCAATACTTTTATGATCAAATTTTGGATTCAATCTTTTTGTCAACTAGTTTTCTTTCAATTACCACAGGTTTTGTATTTATTTTTTAAGTATATTTAAGTGCACCCAAGCCTTTAGATTTAATACACAGCCATATATAAAACTGAACAGTGAACGCATTGAAAACTCTCAAAATATTTACCTTGCAAATCCTTGTTAAAACCCTCAAAATGTGGCAAATCACTGCTTGGGCTCTCCACTGAAAGCTTGCTGCTGAGGTAAAGAAAAAACAGAGCGATCACGGCCATGAAGAAAGCAATGGAGGACAGGACACCTAGCAGTTCAGGAGATACTAAAGGAAAAAAGAGAAACAGAGAAAGAAAAAGCATAGGGTTGGAGGACAAAAGCTGAGAAAGTAAAGGTCAAGAGCTGAGAACTTGATCTACCAAGATAACAGATAAGCAATGCAGATGGTGATGGATGCTACTGTGATGACAGGGCAACAAACCTTGGTATAATTTTCTTAAAAGGAAAAGTTACGTACTCAATGTCAAAATGGGACGAATCACACTGCCATTGCTCGATTACCATTATTTTTATTAACATGGACAGATGACAAGACATAAGCCTTTTATAGATGTTTACTAAACTTTCAAACAAGTTTTCAAAAAATTGCATAAATTTTCATCACTGAGAGCAAGTTTTAACAACCATTAAACCCGTACAACTGCAAATCACCTATACATTATATACACAAGTCACTCTTTACAGGTGAAAAGTATAGACCCCAAAAAAATGTGAAAAGTTATGAACACAAATAAAGATCCTTCTATTTTGCAAGATAATAATATTTGAATATAAACCTTTAGTTAACCTCCTATTTAGAGTATAAACATGGGAGTAAAGCACAGACTTCCTCTGATTCTTCAACAGACCATGAAATACATACGTCACAGTTTATTTAAACTAACAGTGCATTACGATCAGCAAAACTGTAAAAGCACTCAACACTCCAGCAAATATTACCACAATTTGCAGGTAGCAGGAGTCCATCAATGTGTCTTAAATCCAATTATCCCTTTGTTCAGTCAGCTCCGTATTCCTCATAGATCAGTTAAGCCATGATATGTAAAAGGTTTTGCCTTCTATCCCTTACAGTGAGTGAATCTATAGCTCCTGTCTTCAATCTATCTCTCCCAGTGTTGAATAATTCACTAGTCTAAGGTAATCGGATGCCCCTTGACACTTTGTGCACACAATACTATTGGACCTACCATTGGAACCTACCCTACATTAAAAGAAACTGGAACTGGATAGACAGGGATATAAGTGGCAAAACACATTTCCTTATGCTATAGATAGACAGAAATATAACCTGAAACACCACTAAATTCAGATTATAAAGCAGTGTTTGTAGTGCATAGCATTTAGAATAGCACTAAATAGCATTTTATACTGTACATGCCAAGAACAAATATCTTTGTACATGTACTTAACAGTATACTCAGATCTGTGAGTTTTGTGACCCATTTGTGACAATGCAAGCAAGTTTGCTAATCCAAATGAAATTAAATCCCGGCCGTAAGGCAAAGATATTTTACATTTCACCATTAATATTTCACCGCTGCCAACTCTTATGTAACTAAATCTTCCTCTTTACTCTGTGGCAGTTATAGACAGAGATAAAGACATGATTATTTAAATATCAGGGACTAAGTAGTAGAAATTGTGTTGTTTACACATAGGTCTTCCGGCTCGTAACATAATCCTTTGCCATGAATTAATAACGACACTTGTTTTTGTTCACCAAACTCGATAGGTCATTCATAATTGATAGAAGTATGGGACAAGGGAGGTGAAGGGGTACAAATTATTTACTCATATTTTATCTATTTAAAAGTATAAAGCACTACAAGTCAGGCACAGTTGGTGCATGTTATCATGGAAGATGCTCTCACCTCGTCTAGCGCAGATGAGTTCATGAACACCACAGCTCCGCCCCCCACCTGAGGACAGGATACAGCTCTTTTAAGATAGCACTTGTGATAGAGAAAAAGCCTACTGACTCTTTGACATCATAGCTATATATTTATGTAACTGACTTTACAATTCATATTCTACAGAGACACCGTTCAAAATAAGTAGCTGTTAAAAATGGTGCAGTGGCATTTTGATTAATGAAGATGCATATCTCACTTATCTCACATCTCTCTCTCTCTCTCTCTCTCTCTCTCGGAGTATCATTACAGCCCACAGTGGGCTGTACTTCACCTTTCCGGCTCAAGCTATTCCATTTTCTTTCCATTAATATTGTCACATACTATTCTTATAGCAATAGTTCACCCAAAAATGAATCACTGAATCAAAATGTTTTTGTTTTTTTTTTCTGATCATTTAATCACCCTCATGTTGTTCTAAACCCACATGACTTTGAAAACACAAAAGTACAATTTCAGAAGAATGCCATTGTCTGTCGATCCTTTCAAAACAATGAAAATTAACGGTATCTGAACGTTGCATAACACATAAAGTGGTAAGGTGCAATTGATACCTTAAATAGCTGATTAAAAACTTGTTTTGTTAGAATAAATTTTAGTTCAGTGATGTTTAATAATACTTTTGATTTGAATAAAATCAGTGTTACCATTTATTCCAGTGCAGATTCAAGAATAGATCATTCAGACTAACTGATTCATTGCAAAAATCTGCCTCAGACATAATTCATGAGAGAACCACCAAGGAGAGCATTAAAGTAACTTACTGTTAACCAAAACTATTAGATCAAGACAAACAAAAGTTAAGAATACAAATAAAAATAATTCGGTTTTTTTTTTGTTTTGTTTTTATTAAAAATGTAAAAAGACTAATTTTGTGTTCCTTCAAAGAAATAGTCAGACAGGACAACATGAGTGGCAGTGACCAGATGTTTTTAAAGGCAATTTTGCTTTACTGCTAGTTTCTTTACTTACTCTCAGGCATTTACACTTCTAATTTCCAAGCCCATATGTAAGTTATTTGGTGTCTAGAGATTTTTTAAAATTTGTTTTATTTTATCTGAACATGTAAGTTATTGTCAATCAGTAAGTAAGCCATATTGTAGCACTACTAATCTAACTTTACGTGGCCACCTGGCTGGTCAAAGACATGAACAACACAACAGACGGAGACCTCGATCACATGCTGTTATAAACACTGTCGCTTTCTAACGCGACGACATCACAACGAAAAAACTAACAGAAAATTAAGCACGCTGTAGCCTAAATGAAGACTTTAACCACTTCATTAAAACACGTTATTGTGTTATACCCTTTAGCTGTCATTTCAGAAGCGCTTACGTTACTACTCCATATGTCTGTCCGCAATGGTGCAGTAGCCCATAACCATATTGCCACGTCAAAATACATTTAAACTTACACTTAAAAAAATAAAATCGCTTAGGTTTACCTTCCTATAAACGTCTCGCGCAAAGTACGTTCAGACTGACAGACTGTTACATGTTTTTAGCCATAAAGATCACGGTGTACTCTAGCCACGCTGGTCAGTTATGATACTCACCCTCAAACGCCATGATGCTGTGAATGGGACGCGATGAGGGGTGGTTTAGAGATGCGCGAGGAGGAGAGGAGAGAATCTGTGACAGTGTACTGGGACAGTGATGCATGCTGCAGCGCGCGTGACACAAACACACGCTGTAAAAAGTGCCAACGTGCAATTTTAATCATAAAAAGCTATTTATATGTGATTTTAACCCTTACAATTGCTATCCCGAATTTCATCATTGGGATCATAATCTTTATGAGAGGTCGTTCAGAAAATGTAGCCTATTATGTGAAATGGTTTAATGACAAACACGTTGGTATAATACATTACACACCAACTTTAGATAGGTAGTTTTAGATAAGCTACATCGGTTTGTTCAAGTAGCCTACACTTGGGTTTGTTCGTTTATACAATTTTCTTTTCAAATATAGGTGTAAGTATAAAGTTTGTTCAAATATAAACATAGTTTCCTCAAGTATGCAATGGTTTCCTCAAGGACATATTGGTTTGTTCAACTAAATATTACTTTTGATACATCGGTTATCAAGTGGTTTGTTTGAGCATATAGGCTATTGTTGTTTTTTCCCCAAGCATTTACATTGTTTTGTTCAAGTACATTGGTTTCTTAAGTACTACGGTGTCTTCAAGTATTGTTTTGATCAGTAAACATTGTATACTGTTTTTTTATTTCAAAAATTGGTTAAAAAATGTGTTTTCAAGTATAGAGTTATTGTCATGATAGGTTGTAGGAAGACACACAACGATGAAGAATCAGATCAAATGCAGCCTTATGCTGCGTTCACGTGCTATGGAAAATAGGATATTTTCCACTTGTGAACTGGATGTGTGTTGCGTTCAAGTCCTTTTGTTGTCGTAATGTGGTAAAAAGATGGAGATCCAGACCTGTTATTTAGCTAAAACTATTTTAGATTGCTTAAGTCATCTGCAACAGCAAGAAAATGATTTATCAAAACTCAAAAGGTAAATATGCCGTAGCCTATATTTTCTAGATCATGAATAGTATATATTTTTACCATTCACGACTCTCGCGGTGCTCTCCGCCATTTTGAAAAGATCAAAGGTTATCTCATCTCGGCAACTCGTCCATCAAAATATTCTACGAGTTGCCCAGTGGAAAATACCACATGAGGGGGTGCTCATGTGCATTTTCCACGTCGGCTTTTGGTATTTACCATAATTACCATAGCACATGAACGCAGCATTAGTATCCACAGGTAACTTAACACAAAAGAAGGCAAAGAAACACAATCGTAGCATCAACGAAACCAGACAATTCTCAAATGAAACACAAAGCCTTAAATACAAGTAACAAACAAAGGGAACTAATTGACTTTATGCACAGCTGCACTACTTCCTGAACATAAGCCAGCTCCCTTGTTTCCTGTCTGCCATTATTGGCCAAGCTTGATTAATTCAGGTGTGTCTGGTTATTGTTGCCGTGACTAATGAGGTCAGGCACACCTGAACTAATCAATTTGGCCAATAATGGCAGACAGGAAACAAGGGAGCTGGCTTAAGTTCAGGAAGTAGTGCAGTTGTGCATAAAGCCAATTAGGATACACCTGAACAGAATGACTAATCAAACGAGTAACCGCAGAAACTAACGACCTCCGGCAGGAAGGAAAACAGCAATGACATAAAACAAACTCAAACAGAACACAACTGTGACAGTATGCTCCCTCCTGGTGTTAAAGGAGGGAGGAGATATGTTGGAGATTTCCTTAAAGGTGCCATCTGTAAAAATTGAGGTTAAAATATCCCAAAAATGAGCAACACGCATCAAAAGATTGAGAAGAAATAAGGTTGATGATGTCATTAAAAAACTGACAAGTAATAGTGCTGCCGAGATATTAACCTGAATTAGCATGCTAAATTACTAGCCCCGGCCCGGCAGGTGTCGTAATACCAGTTTCGACCATGGGAGGCGGTATGCGGGCGGGCAACGTTACCACCAGCCAAACTGCAGTACACGAGTAAGTCGCGCTCGCGCCAGCTTGTGTGTACTTGAACCTGACGTCAGTCGTGTGGAAAATACAGCCCACTACTACATTTCAGTTCAGGGAAGAGTTAAAAAAAATGATTGGTCGATATTATGCATGAGGAATACATTTTGGTAAGTTGTAGCATACTGTATCTTTCAACAGTGTTCGTGTTCTTTTACCATTAGCTAGTAGAGTCTGTCGTGTAAAGCGCCAATACTGTATTTATTGTTTGAATTGCGTAATAAAATGAACAGAATCTGAGAGCTGACATCGGTCTCCGTGTCCTTTTCTGTGCATGACAAAACTGATGTGTGGCGTGAAAGTGTGTGAAAAGTGTTGTGAGAGTTGGCAGCTCTGAAAGACGCTAGCTTGGTCCACATCAGGGAATTGCTGTCTGTCAAATTAATTCAAACTAATGATAAAAATGTAATATGAACAAATCGAATATCATAAAACTAGAAATAATAGCCTGGGCTTTAATTTTCCCATATCGTCGAAATGCACCGACTTGTCTATGAAACGGCCCTTATAATTTAGTATTGAGATGTTGTTCATTAAGTCTCTAATCTCTGAAAATCTCCAAATGCTCCACGTGAAACTGCGGTCTTCCAACCTTTTACTATCGCGTCAATTGATTTGATTAATATGCACGAGGGAGACAGAGCAACACAGCACTCGCCCATATTGTTTGAAGACATGAGAGAGCGCGTGGCCGTGGAGGTATTTCTGGAGGTATACTGCCCCCATCTGGTATGGAACATGTTGTATGATTTGATTTTAAATCCCATTTGGCACCTTTAATGAGGGCATGGGGATGACTGATGGTGACAGAGCCGATAGTGGTGGAGCCCTAGGTGCAGACGGAGAGGCGATGGTGGTAAAGCCACCATGTTCAGTCTACTATGTGCAGAATGTTTCTTTACATTACAAATTGGTATCACCACCTACTGGCCTGGCATACAGATTTTATTTTATTTTTTTTTTATTTTCACTGTGATCATTTTGACAATGTTTTCATCTAGTACATGGTTGTCATGTAAAAGTACCCAAAGTAAAGATAAAAAAAATACAAAAAAAAAAAAAATAATAATAATGATGTGCACAGATAAATCATATTTTAATAAATACTGCAACACTCCATAAAAAATGTCAATTTTAATTTCATGGTGACTTCTAGCACTGCAATTATTAAACTGCATCATCACTTACATACTGAACAGACATTTAGCAGTTTTATATAAAAAAAAATGAAAATCTTTATTGAAAATCAAAGTGTAAATTAAACCAAAAAAAAAGAAAACTAATCTTAAAAAAAAAAAAAAAAAAAAAAACTTTATTTGCAGTTTTACCACACTTGTGTATTGTGTCCCAACAGGTAATCAAAAGTTCCACACACACACTTGTGGTCTTTTAGCACACTTGAACTAAATACAGGAAATATGTCATGTAAGTAGACGAGTGGTCAAGTGAAAAGACCACAAGTTATCTCATACTCTAAACATATGTCTTTATTGCATCTAGCTGATACCACTTGTGGTAAAGTTTGTTTTTCGACAAGCAAAAATAATAAGGCTATACGTTCCCTTTTTCAAAAAGAGCTAGTCAGTAAACCTTGTGTCATTTCCTATTGGTCAAGGTTTATAGGAAATGTTAATTCGAGTAAGGTCTGGTTGTTACCCAATAAATATATTATTACAAATAAGGTGAAGGAAATTTAATTTAAGATACTGCATACATTTTACCCAGCTAAACATTTTCTATCCAAATTTATCAAATACATGGATGTAAATTGTTCATTTTGTTTTTTGCAACCAGAAACTGTACCTCATGTACCTTTTTGGCACTGTCAACACCCAAAGGTTGTGGTGGGAAGCTTCTAAATTTATAAATAACAAATTGGGATGTAATTTTCTTTTGTTATACGAACATGTAATATTTGTTTTTTTACAATATGAAAAGAGCATGGAAAAGGAAGCATATATTATTAATCTTTTGATTATTTTAGGTAAATTTCATATTCATCTGTGTAAATTTACTAATCAGAAACCTTTTTTTTCTGTGCTATTGAAAGAATTAGAGAATTATATGGTTTCCATTAAAGACAGTACAAATAAAAAAGCTGTTAAAACCCTTTATTTGTTGAATACTTTTCAGATTTTGTGAAATGTCAAAGCCTTTTATTGTTTGTTTGGTCAATTTAGTATTGTTTTCAGTCAATTTTTGTATTGTGTATTTGTGTATCTTTACCCCTGGCATTTTTATTTATGTACCTTTTTTGTATTATTTATTTATTTATTTATTTGTTCATGTTCTGTAATTGTTGTTCATGCAATTAAAAAAAAAAAGAAAGAAAATACCACAAGTTTGGGTATTGGGACAGACCCTGAGTCTGCTCTAAACACCACATTCTTAAAAATAAAGTTACTCCTTTGATGAGAAATTGTAACATTCAACAAAAATCTGTGGCCAAGTTTAAAACACATTTTTATATTATATTATATTATATTATATTATATTATATTATATTATATTATATTATATTATATTATATTATATTATATCAAATTATATTAAAACACACAGTATCACAGAAAAATGTGAACCTGACCTATTTTAAATATTTTTACAGGAGTTACAAGAAACTGTGGCATGGTCTTGGATGGAAAGCTACGCATAGTTGTTCACAGTGAATAAAAATGCCCGGCTGTGAGTGAAAGCAAAGCACAAACGTCCTGCGTCAAAAGGGAACTCCTCCTCCTCAGCATCAAACCCCCTTACATTTCCTCGATGTCTGACATTCATACAGCCCTGACTAAACATAGGAAGTTCAGCAAGCACACTAACATTTTTTAGACCTGTTAATAAGAAACAATGAGCGAAATAAAACCAACAGTAGCGGCTTCCATTGACAAAAAGGAATCTACAGCAGAGGAAAAAGACTGGGCGGCAGCTAAAGCGCACTTTGAAAGCTTGAAATCAACAAAACCGCGACCCGTGAGTATACTGTCAAAATCAACACGGCGTTATGCTAGGATTTGGTGCCGCTAACACTGTTTTTGGATGTGTCTTTTAACAGCCCAAGCCGAAACATGCAGTTACTATTGCAGTTTCATCACGGACATTGTTTGATATGGTCGCGGAAAGGAAGATATATGAGGAAGAAGGAGTGGAGAAGTATGTTCAATATCAGCAAGAGCACGAGAGCGAGCCACTGAAGCCAGGAGTTGCTTTTCCTTTCGTTAAAGTGAGAATAAATAACACTTCAACATTATAACAGAATCCACACATTTTTTTTTTATTTGTTTAGGCTACTTAGCCACCTAACCAACTTTTACTCTTATGCTGCTATAATATTTTTTATTTTATTTAAAAAAAAAAAAAGATTTGTCACACCCCTACTGCACCTTATTTTACAGTTTCGCATGAACCTTATTGTAATATGACACTGGGTAGTAATATTAGTAACCCTGAACCCTAAACCTTCCCATGTAGGCTAGTTACCTTACATTAGCCTACTCAGTAGGGGAGAGCGGGGCACAACGTAACACTTTTTGACTTTCTCAGTTTGTGTAAATCTATTTAGGTTTTATAGTATTTATTTTTCCCACATTAATTTCCCACATGTCTAGTACAATTATGTGGTTTTGTTTTATTAATACAGTGTATACTTTTTTTCTTGATTTACCCTGAAAGAATGGAAGTTAAAAGTGTCACAAATGCCCCATAGGTGGGGTACATTGTAACATGTGAGGGGCACATTGTAACATCACCATATGACAGCTTAAAATGCTATCTGATCTAATCAAAAAAGTCTAACAAAAATATTTTCTTAGTAAAATACAATTATACACTCCTTCATATAAAATAATGGAATTAAAAATAAAGTAATTTTTGAGTTTGACAACAAACACACCGGAAAACACAGCTATTTAGCATAGTCCAAAACAAAATAATAATTAATAATTTCTGAACATTGACTCTCAGTCTTTATCTACATGTTTCTCATGTTTTCTCAATAGAATCCATAAAAGTATAGAATATAGACGCTTTCAGCAGTAACAACATAAACAAACGGTACTGCGCATGTGCATTACTCTGGCCCAAACTTAACTTCCAGCCGACAATACATAACAAGTAAATAACGTTAGTATTAGCTGGTATTTATTGCCAGTCAAATAAAAGAAATGTTACTTGGCCAAACTGAAATGTGACACTACCAGACCTGTTTAACAAAAATTGAAAACAAGAATGTTTTTCTACTGACGTGTCTGATTTACCACAGTGTTAAAAAAACTGTGGCGAATGCGGCGGGGATAAAGTGCAACCATGTACACTGGAAGTGAACCTAGAACACTTAATCTCCATTTGGAGAATATGCTTATTCATTTGAATCGGATCTTTAATGACTCGATTGCTTCTGTCCAAAAACTCATTCTGAATGATTACTTTACGGCTCGGACCCAGTCCGAGAACCTTGAGAACCTTTTGGATGCCCCATCTAAAAGCATTAAAAGTATGTCTATCAAGGTTTTGCCGGATAGGGTAAAAATTAAGTTGCTTTAATATCTGAATAGCAGAAATGTTTCAAATACTGGAAAATATTTATGTAAACTTATGTTCAGTACACATTAGTTAATTTTTTGTAAGTTAAACAGTTCTGAATGACATTTTATTGAGCTGAATCATGACTGCAACGGGGGACACAACGGGGACACAAAAAATGACAATGAACACACCCTTTTTTTTAAATTCAATGAAAAGCAACATGTGCAAACATGTTTCTTTAGTGGAACATTTCGAGCATGTGGGTGTTGTGATGATGTACAGTACATGTCATGACATAAAAGAATCACTGAATCACTGTTTATTTGAAATGAACTGATTCGCAGAAGTCCCACCATTAGAACAATCCAATTATAATCAGTGAAGCTATCCATACTGCAAGTGCACAAGTTATAATAGAAACTTTCAAATTGCAATAATAGGCCTGGTTATATGTTGTGTTTTGTTTGGCCAGCAGTCGTCAGTGAGGGGCTGCTGGTTTACACTTTCGTTTTGTATTTGTTTTATTTTATTAAAGTCTGTTAAATGTTCGCCGGTTCCCGCCTCCTTCTTCCCGGGTTTCGGCACCAGCGTAACGCGGTTCAGTTGTTATGGGATGAAGGAGGCAGGAACCGGCAACGTTCAACAGTATTTAATCGCATAAAATAAAAATAAAAAATTCTAAACAAAAGTAAAAGACAGCAGCCCCTGACCGACGATGGCTGTCACATATAATAAAACAAAACACAACTTAAGTTCAGGCCTGTCTTCTCTTGATCTGTCGTCGCTCCTCCTTTTAAGCATTCACTGCTCCATGAGAGGTACGAGACCGGTGCGCAGTGGTGGAATGTAACGAAGTACAAATACTTCGTTACTTTACTTAAGTACATTTTTCACGTATCTTTACTTTACTTAAGTACAATAAATAGTGCATACTTTTTACTTTTACTTCGTTACATTTTGCAACAATTATTCTACTTTCTACTCCACTACATTTCTACAACTTCTGTTACATTTTCGTTACATTTTCTGATCAGTTTTTCCCCTGACAAAACGTAATCTGACCGTCCGTTCGTTGCACGTTTGTCTCACCAGTGACGTTTGGTTGCCATAGATACATCAACTAAATGCGTCTCACACGCAGTGTGTTTATCATGCAACTCATACGCGAAAATTTGTTTTTACGTGCATAGGAAACACACCCTGTGTAATATACGTTTGGTTAGGATTATGGCAAGCCAAGAGGTTCAGAATTACACCATAAATGAATCGCGTCTACTGCCAAACATCGTTATTAACATATAGTAAGAATAAGCATGATATTGCCTAATTGCAAGCTTGTTTCAGAAATGGTGACATTTTTTTCCATCATTATTGAACATCATTATAGGAGTAGGCTATTAGGTTGAATGAGTTAGAATTAAATGTTTTATTAATCATTAGAAAATAGACATTAAGATAATAAATTGTTATGCAAGTACTTTTACTTTTAATACTTAAAGTACATTTAAAATAAAGTACTTTTTACTTAAGTATGGTTGTCATTGTGTTACTTCTACTTTTACTAAAGTAAATATTTATCTGGGTATTTGTACTTTTACTTAAGTACTGAGATTCAGTACTTCCTCCACCACTGCCGGTGCGTTGTTCTCCCACGGCCCTCGGCCTCGCCCTGCTCACCACAATACCCACCTAGCCAATTCTTACTTTCCAAGAAAACTGAATTTATAACCAGATTAAAGGAGCTAATATATTGAACCAATTAGGTTAGAAATGTCAAGACGGTCACCAACAGTAATGCTTACCCCTAAAATCCACTGTATTGTCTACGGCGCGGAATGTCAGCGCCACGTTTTTGATGCTTCCCTAGCTCGGCGTCAAAGTGCACTGGAAGCGTCTCAGTCAGTTCAGCAGCGGAGCATTGGTGACTTCTTCAGTCTCCACAGGGTGTTTTATTTTGAAAATCTACCGGATCCTCTATGCCGTTCTGCGTCTGACTTCCTTCCCGGTACGATGTGCTCTGTGTTTCTTAACGTGGCAAGCGGCGAAAATAGACCTGCTACCTATTCTCTGTGGAGCGGAGAGACGCTTCTGAGATGTGCTGCGTCCGTAGCTGGTGGACTTAAGAGCATTGACTATAATGGCCGCGATTAGCTCCGGCATCAGCGACGCTGACATTCCGTGCCGTAGACGGATCCAGTGGATTTTAGGGGTTAGAGTTAAAGGTAGGGTAAGCAAATTCGGAGTGGCTAGCTTTAAAAGCATTAGATCCCACCCTCCCTTCAGAGGGGTGCCAGTAAAAGCCACGCCTCCGCCAAAGCCACGCCTCCTTCAAAGCCACGCCTCTTTCAAAACACATGAACAAACACAGCCAGAGCAGATTCAACAAAGCGTCATGAGATGGCGTTAAATTACCTCATGTCTCAAAGGACATAACCAGTGTGGGAATTATACCGGAACTCACGCCTAAAAACAGCAGTGCAAGAAGCACGTAACGTCAGCACCAACAGTAGAACGACACTCAGGTAAATATTAGCATAGCAAACGAGCTAAGCCGGTTTGATATGATACGTAACTGATTTATGTGGTAAGGTTAGGATTTGACTGAACGTAACACTTACCGGTATCTTAAACCTGTTAACCATCGGTGCACAAGCGTTTTTTTTAATAGTTCAAAGTTACTATAAGATTTAATGTTTTTACCTTGACAAAATATATACATCATTAAAAAGATATGACTCACGTTTCAGTATTTGACCACTATTCTGAGAAATTTATATTGACAGACAGTTATGTCTTAATTTGCGTCAGACGTTCCCATTCATAAAAAAAAACTCCTGACCACAGCGATTCACAAAACAATGTCCCTCACGGCTTTTAGCTCAAAAGTGTGCAGATTTGGCGAAATGTTGATATATTCTCAGTTTACATCAGATTTCTATAGACAGGAATAATATTTTATTGAATTTATAGCCAAATGCGTCGATGTAATCATTATGAGCGCTGTATAGTGATGTGCGGGCGCTCTAACTGATCATTATAGTCCATATGAAACACATGAAGAAGAGCGTTTGACAATGCATGAAAACCAAACAGAGCTAACAGATCGCTGTAACATGGAGATTATGTTGTTTTTAAGACAATAAACATTTTTGCAATTATATTTGTCTTACCTGTTTTCAAGCCATGTCAGGCATTTTAATAATAATAGTTTATATGTATAATGTTATGATAATCGATAGACTTTATCATCGTTGCATTATACATAAAATATTATATTTTCTGTCTGATTTTTTTTACCTTCTAGAATGTAATGTCGTGCTTTCTCTCTCATTAAAAAATGTTTTTTATTTTTTTATTAAGAAAGTCGTAATTCATGTCTTATTCCAAATTAGGATATTATGGTATTAATCTGAATGGGAAAACCATCGAATTGTACTCAATGGCCTTTTGTGCCCTGTCATATGGCTTGGTGCCCCTAAAAAAAAAGAAAGGGTGGAGGCCAAATGGTCTTGCCCCTAAAATTACATAATTCCCACCCTGTACATAACATTGCAATAATGAACGTAAACAACTTACAAAGCTCTGACCTGTACCACCTGACTGCTGCAGATTCACTTTGGTGTTGACAGAGAAACGCATAAATCCAATTCTGAGGATGTGAACATGATGTCGCCATCTCTAAATTACGGTTACGACATGGTATGAACTGTGAACGGTTCAGGAGGAACTGTAATAGGCGGCTACTGATTGTTTGTGGCACTCGATGACTGTGTATCTACAACTCTGCATAGCATTTTGGAACACGCTGACGATGTCCAATCATTGCATTCGGACCGAATGCAACGATTGGCTGATGATTTGTTTAGTCCTGCGATTTCCAAAGAATATAAACAATTTTTAATAGTTAGACCAAATTATTGATTGCTATCAGGTTGTGAAGAGAGTTTCAATAAGAAAAACAAAATGTTTTATGAAAAAATTGCCCACTCTACCTTTAAGAAATAGTAAATGCAATGAAATAGTATAAACTGCTAGTACATACAAAAAACTAGGGGAACAAAAAACTATTGCAGGATCATGCAAATCTCCATTTATGTCACATTGCTAGTAAAGATTTTCCAGAATAACTTGTAGACAGATATTTGCTTCCTTTCTTATGAAAACAAAACATTAATTCACAGGCACTGATGACTGTAAATGAACGGCTGAGGATTCTCTATCCGGACAGTGAAGAGCTGTTTGACATTGTTCTCATGACTAATAATCACGCCCAAGTTGGGGTGCGACTCATTAACAGCATAAATCACTATGGTAGGTGTGCAATTTCTCACTGCATTCTGGTCTGAATGTTACATAAGCTTGGACAAACTGTCATAATTCTGAGCAACCCTTCAAAGTTTACAATTTTAAGTTGAACTGAAAGTTGACTTTGGAGTTTATTGGACAATTTAGTTTGTACATACAAGGAGTTTGTGTTAAGGATAGAATTAAATACAATACAATGTACAACATACAAGGGAAAATATACAGTCAATAATACATGGTGGATTGCAATCAAATTCTATTAGAAGATAAAGTAGTCTGTTGCTGAATGATAATGTGAAGATTCCCCTCTTTCAGATCTAACGATAGAGCGATTCTGCATGACCGGAGGTCAGAGCCCAATTGACTACCTCAAGGCCTACATGACTAACCTTTACCTCTCAAAAGACTCCTCAAAAGTTCACGAGGCCATTGAGGAAGGTACATACAGTACATTTAAAGTAATGAGTGTTCCTCTTACTTTAGTAGCCAGTGTTTGTTGCTTTGCATTAAATTGGCTGTTGTAACATTTTGTTTATTGTAACAGGTATAGCGGCAGCCATCATGTTTAAGCCTGATATGGAGACTCAGCGGTCTGAGACTCAGCTCCGTGTGGCCTTTGATGGGGACGCCGTGCTCTTCTCAGATGAGTCCGAGATCATAGTGAAACAGCATGGCCTGGACACATTCTTTGAGCATGAGAAATTAAACGAGAACAAACCGCTTGCACAGGTATGTCAGGTATTTCGACTAAATGTGGATCATGTGATATTCTTCTTCTATGCATGGAATCTTATGTATACACTGTGTATCAGACATTGCAACCTTGAGGATTAACGGTGAATTGCACTTAGAGTCATCATAGATTAAATGAGGGGGAAGGTAAAAAATGACAATTACCACATGATTTACTCACCATTAAGCCATCCTATTTGTAAATGAAATTCTTCTTTTAGACAAATAGAATCGGAGTTATGTTAAAAAATGTCATTCCAAGCTTTATTACGTCAAGGTTTATAAGCGCATCCATCCATGATTAACGTGCTCCACACGGCTCTGGGGGGTTAATAAAGTCATTCATAAGTAAGTTTGTGCAAAATATACATACAAATTAAATATACATATTTAAAACTTTATCGACTAAAATAACTAGCTTCCGGCAGATGGCCTACGCAAGTAAACTTACGCCAAAAGAGGAACACTTGATGACGTATGTATGACGTAGGATGTAGCAGTAGCGTAAGATTTGACTCCTCTCGCGGTTCTAACAAACAGGGTTGGGCAACAAACTCAAGCACCTCTGACATTTGTCTTTAAAAATTCTCATTTTAGACTTCTAATTTGTGACTTGTGTTTGTTTTGCTCGATCCTCTGCGCTTCATCATTACGTTGTGTGTCAAGAGTCACTCTTCGATCGATTCGTACGGCCGTCTGCCGGAAGCTTGTTACTTTAGTCGATACATTTTTGAATATGGATATTTTTCTTACACAAACGCATCATTTTACTTCAGAAAGCCTTTATAGACCATTTCACAAGATGTAAACAACACTGGTCCAGAAGCACTTCCTGTTTCAGTTTGTAACTGTTTTCTTTATTTCACATGTAAAGAAAACATCTTAAAGATGTTTGTTTAACTTTTTGATTCAGTTTTAAATGTTCTGTTGGTTGTATTTTATCCCAGCTTTTATGTAGTGTTAAAAAACTGAAACAGGAAGTGCTTCTGGACCAGTGTTGTTTACATCTTGTGAAATGGTCTATAGAGAGCCTAAGTCCCGCCCCTCCGCTTCTGGCTCATGGGACCTTATTTCGGAAAAAATATGAATGGTAGTCAATGGAGAGAGACAACTTATCTTTTTATTCTGTCTGAATTGTGCCCTCAATTACACATATGATGTTTGTCAATTTAAAAGATAATTCTGAAAGTCAAAAACATCGCAGTTTGTATAAAACAGAAGAGTAACATTTAATTCTATGTGAAAATCGCTCAATGAACTACATCTCCCGGGAAGCGAAACGAGATCCGCTGCTCGTGTGTGTGCAGTCTGGTACAAAACACTCAGGTAGGACGGCGTAACGTTACGATTACAACGTAAGACTATAGAAACAATGACAGACAGCCTCAGTAAAGTTAGCTTCATTCATTGAGGGAAAATGTGCGCCTTTGGGGTTTGTAGTCTTTGTAATTACGTATTTTCACAGTCTTATACCTCAACGGTTTCATATCAAACTGCCACTTTCTTTACTTTAAAATCTATCTTTTAAATTGACAAACATCATATGTGTAATTCAGGGCACAATTCAAACGAGATCAAAATATTTGTTATCTCTCGCCATTGACTACCATTCAATATTTTTCCGAAATAAGGTCCCATGGTGTCGACCGGAAGGGGAGGGACTTAGGCTCTCTATTAGCCCCCTAGAGCCATGTGGAGTTCATTTATGATGGATAGATTCAAAATTCAAAACGACTTTTGAAACAAAAACGGCCATTCACTGTCATTATAAAGCTTGAAAGAGCCAGGACATTTTTTTAATATAACTCCTATTGTATTCGTTTGAGCAAAGAATGTCACACACCTAAGAACGCTTGAGGGTGAGTAACTCGTTTAATTTAAATTTAAGGATGAACTTTACCTTTAATGCTGCGTTCACACCGAACGCGAATAGCGCGTCAAATTCGCACCTGACGCGTCTAGTTTGATGCTTGACCACTTTGTGTTAATTCACGTGTCAAGAGCGAAATTGACGCGCGTAAAAACAAAAGTTTGAAGCGAAATCCGTTTGCGGCCATTTTTTTATGTCGACCGAGCATTCATGGAGAGAGTCACCGCTCTGTATCTATTCTGGAGAGCAGAACAGCAGCGTGGGGATCATCGTCGCCGTATATTTAGGCGCCCACAACACAGGAACAATGGAGACTATCGAGGGGATGGTGTTCCTGATTCTCGGTATGTGGTTGTTTTTAACTGCTAGACGGAAAAATTTGTTTAAAATGAGGCTGATGGCAGCAAAACAAAATACTGCTAAAAAAGTGTATTGTGTCTCGTGTCGCAAATCCAATGACGCTAGTAGTGACGCTGGTAGTGACGATTCTGTCTGACCAATCAGTGATCTGCAGTGTTTCACGTCACATTTTAGTACCGGTACGGTACGCTTGGAACCTCAACAGACCAGGTACCATTTAAAGCGACCTGAAGCGAACCGTACTGTACCGTACCATGCAGTGGAAAAGCACCACAAGTGAGCCGTACCGAACCGAACCGTACCGTACTATGCAGTGGAAAAGCGCCATTTGTGTCCACCGGATCCTTCGACGGTAAACCGTTGGGCGAGTTTCACCATTTGCTCGCTCCAGGAGCTGCGCTGGATGACGGCGCTGTCAGCGGTACTTCCGCCTGTCACGCGCCCAGTTTGATGACCTGTTGTCCCGCATCGGAGCGAGGATCACCCTCGCCCTCATCCACCTAATCTTGATGATAAATAGAGCCAGCCTTCAAAAGTTATTAACCTGTCCTGTGATTTTTTTTTTCTCTCTTTCATGTCCAGACACAAACTTATGCACATGTTGATTGTCTTTATATCATAATACTATTTCATATAATCTAGATATGGAATGAATAACATGCAATACAAAATGAACATGTCTCGTATATAGAAATACAGTTTAAGTGATAAAATATTTGCTTTGTTGTGCATAATCCCACCATGCATTTAGTCATATTACAAAATAATTTATTGAAGTATCGAGATACTTGACCTGAGCAGCAGGCTCTGAATTGACGTCAAAGTTCAGATTTTTCAACTCGGGCGGCAGACACGAATTCGCGTCAAACACGTGAATGCACAAATAGCACTAACTAAATCATTCGGGCGTAATTAATTAATTCGAACTTGACACGCGAACGAGGGGTATTCGCGTCTTCCTCACCGCGCTCTACGCCTCATTTGTGCCGCAGGAATTTTTACGCGCGTAACGCGTCTTTGCATTGACTTAACATTGAAATCATTCGTGCCTGACGCGCTATTCGCGTCCGGTGTGAACGCACAATAAGACTATTATTGTGGACTGTTGCAATTGCTCCAGTATTGGCAGCTGCCAATAATATATGATCAGGTTCTCTCTAATCCCATTGGCTGACACGTTGCTGTATTTTGTGTTCAGGGTCCTCTTAAGTGCTTTCTGGAGGCTCTAGGGAAGCTCCAGAAGAAATTCTATGCCAAGAACGAGCGTTTGAACTGCCCTATCCGTACCTTCTTGGTGACGGCCAGAAGTGCAGCGAGCTCTGGGGCCCGTGTGCTGAAGACTCTCAGAAGCTGGGGCCTGGAGATCGACGAGGCCTTGTTTCTCGCTGGAGCCCCCAAAGGGCCCCTGCTGCAGAAGATTCGCCCTCACATATTCTTTGATGATCAGATGTTCCACATTGAAGGGGCCAAGGAGATGGGCACTATTTCTGCCCACGTGCCATATGGGATAGGGCAGAAATATAACAAAGGGAAACTGATTGAACCAGAAAAGCAGCAGAAATAAAAGATGATACTCGGATGTTACAGGTCAGCCTTAGTCACTAAGGGAGTTTATCATATAGTATATATTGCGTAGATGAAAATATCTACCCCTGTTTTATGAAATGTAAGTAAACATATTAGAGGAACTGCTGTGTTTTTGTAAACATTGTAGAAATATGTTTTATAGACTTATATATTATTTTTGCAAAACTTTTTATTAGCAATAATGCTGGACAAGTATTTTTTTGTTTTTTTGGACAAGGAAAGGCCTTATGTTTGATACTATCTATCTATCTATCTATCTATCCATCCATCCATCCATCTATCTGTTTGACACTGTTTATCTATCTATCTATCTATCTATCTATCTATCTATCTATCTATCTATCTATCTATCTATCTATCTATCTATCTATCTATCTATCTATCTATCCATCCATCCATCCATCCATCCATCCATCCATCCATCCATCCATCCATCCATCCATCCATCCATCCATCCATCCATCCATCCATCGATCCATCCATCCATCTATCTCCATTCATCATCTATCACAGGATCTATCATCTAGCAATATATATTTTGTAAATCTTTATTTGGATATTTTTATATTTACCTATATGCTATATTTATATGGAATGTTTGATCATATTTGGGATATTTGTTTTTACTTTGATTTACTTTATATATGAATAAAGAGCTAATAGAAAACTAAACAAATTAACACTTCACAGACTGTATTTAGTCTTATCATAACAGATATTGACTGTCTGTTCTGAATGCACTGCTCTTATTTTTGAGGAGGATCTACAAAGTTCACATTAGATTTCATTAAAGTGTAACATTCATTATCATCATTATTAGTTTTCTTTGCAATTCAGGCTGATCATCTGCCCATTATGGTCGCAATCATTTACTGTTGCGATATGTTCTCATCAATGTTACCGGGGTTAATTTGCTTTCCACACATTGTTGTTTTACATATGAGTTACATAATGTGTTGATGTCTCTGCTTGTATTAAAATGAGCAAAAACATGATTGATTTTGAGGTTATGTTGCATGTCATTGAATCTCATAAATATTTTGTAGAGCTGCCATGTGATGTCTGCATATAAGCTCCTAAACTCCAGATGGAAATGCATTGCTATTTGTACAGTATGTTTACAAATGTGATCAGGCGGTTTCAACAAAATGACATTTTATGCTGTATTGGTTTTGTTCCAGACTTGTAATTAGGAGAGCTAAATAAAGGTTTTAAGGTGAAAAAAAAACGAGTCAAGTTGAAGGAAGAGTTAATTGACACTTTCATGTCGTTCCAAACCTGTATGGCTTACTGTGAAATACAAAAATGCAAAAAAAAATCCATAAAAGGCATCCAAAACACTTGTAGGACACTGTTAAGTCTTCTAAGCCATATGAGAGCTTTGTGGGATGAACAGCTAAAAATGTAAGCCATTATTGGCTGCAAAACCTCCACTGTAGTTCTCACTGCTCTTGGTACAACTGTTATATTACTACAATGTTTATTCATAAACTTGTCCTCAATGGTGTACAAATACCTCTTCCAATTATCTAACTTATCCTCGTAAACGAACAATTGATTATCTTTATATACAGTACATGTGACAGGTACTGTAGGTCCAAGGAGGCTTCCATGTAGTTCCTCCATCTTGAAAAACTATAATAGCAGAGAGGGACTAAAAGTATTTGTCCAACGCATTTCCACAACACGTTTTCGTTCAGAGCCAGCGTGACATGACTGAAAGCAGCAGAAGTGGAGGAGCAGAGCGGTGAGAGAGTGAGAGGCGCTTGCCACTGTCCCGGCAAGTTTAAAAGGCTGGATTGCAATTGCTCGTCACCAGAAAAGTCCAAAATATTTTATGAAAGTAAATGTGGTTTAATGTCGGGATAGCTTTTTCCAGGTGGATGCAGGAGAAAGATTTCAAAAGAGACGCTGAAGTCCTGCTTTCTTAAGTCAATGTTCTTCATTGTTTGGTTGTGTGCTTTATTTTATAGATAGATGAACATTTATAGTTAAAAATTGATGATGGTATCTAACAATGCACATACTTCAGAAAATATAACGAATAAATAGGCATAGCTACATATTACATTAGTTCATGTTTTTCACAGTCCAGTGATTCATACTAACATTCGTTTGTTCATTGTGTCAAGTTGCTGTTTGTTTAAAATAACAAACCTGTTCACCGAAGGAACGTTCCACAAAGTGCCATTAGAGGACATCCTGTCATAGCTTTTTGGTACATAATGGCTACTGTAGATGTAACACGCATTTGAAAAAGCGAGGTGCTGGAGAGCACAATTCGTTTGAATGCAAAATTTCACAGCTAGATGGGAGAAATTCCTACATATTGTCCCTTTAAGTGACTTACATTACAAACAATATTACCAGTTACATTATCTGGTTTCACCCCATCAACCAAAATATGACCAATGCCAAACAATGTGTCTCTGAGCAATTTTCGACAACACTAGCCATTGCAATGCCCAACTTTCAAAAATACAATCAATTCCCAAGGACGAAATCAAATCAACACTGGGTCCGAAAGTTTGTTTAGGCAGCTGACTTGTTGATAACATGCTTTATAAGAGAAGTGTCATAGACATAGACAATTGCACAAGTTTAATTCAGTTTACGGAACTCATTCATTTCAATGGTGTTCGCTAACAGTACTTGACTGTCACACAACCCTGATTTTTTTTTTTTTTATTATTATTACAGCAAGGCTGCCGAAATTAAATAAATAAATTAAACGATAAAAATTAAAAATAAAACAAGTTTAACCATTTCATTACAGAAAATGGTACGCAGAATATGTGACAAAATTAATAATGAAATTAAATGATTTCATTTTCATTTTCATGGTTGATAGTGCATCATCCCTGTCAAATTGAAAAATAAAATGCAATTGGTGATTTCACGTTTCATTTTCACTACAATCTCGAGACAAGACTGCCAATATTAAAATGAAAAGGCAAAAGTGAAAAGAAACTGCAAATACAGTTTTCACAAAGCTTTTTTATTAACATTCATGCTAGTGACAGAAATCAAATTCAAATGTAAAGTTTAGTTTTAAATTTTAATCATTTTATTTCCTCTTTTATTTTACATTTTTGATTTTCGTTTTCATTTTCAAAGACAACCTGTATGCAAATTATATGTTAATGAGTGGGTGTGGTTCGCAACGCCGTTGCGTGGAGGAGGGAAAATGTCGGTTATGACCAGTATAGCAGCAGAGTTAAACCAGCTTGCAAATATTTCGGATGATGATGACTTCATTTTGCTTCGAGTTGAATCTATCTTAGACACACTTGGGCACTTTGCAGCCGTCACAAACTCCGATGTCGATCATCTAGTGGTTAATAATCTAGGTGAGGTTGTGCAGTGCCTTCAGGCAGTAAATTGTCCGGGGAGTCTCGTTTAATGTAGGCCTACATTAAATTACAAATAAAGTGCACAATATATATTTTACATGAAAAACGCTTTGCTGACTTTTACGATGTTACTACTAAACGTGGAAATGTAACTTAACCAGTCCGTGAAAACTGAAAAGGGTCCATTTTAAATATAACGTTACGTGCAACAAGGTGAAAGCTGTTCGCTTCAGTTCCGTTACCTCATATGATGCTCTTTCATCCTCCGTCTGATGGTTCTCTCGCTCGCTCCGAATACTACCTCTTGAGCAGTAAAACCATTTAGAAGATACATCCTTAGCGTTTCTACTGGGATGTCATACCTTGGACGACCCGGGCCGACGAGACTCCCCGGACAATTTACTGCCTGAAGCCTGAAGGCACTGCACAACCTCACCTAGATTATTAACAACTAGATGATCGACATCGGAGTTTGTGACGGCTGCAAAGTGCCCAAGTGTGTCTAAGATAGATTCAACTCGAAGCAAAATGAAGTCATCATCATCCGAAATATTTGCAAGCTGGTTTAACTCTGCTGCTATACTGGTCATAACCGACATTTTCCCTCCTCCACGCAACGGCGTTGTTGCGAACCACACCCACTCATTAACATATAATTTGCATACAGGTTGTCTTTGAAAATGAAAACGAAAATCAAAACTGCGAAATAAAAGAGGAAATAAAATGATTAAAATTTAAAACTAAACTTTACATTTGAATTTGATTTCTGTCACTATTATAGCATGAATGTTAATAAAAAAGCTTT
Organism: Pimephales promelas; assembly: GCF_988280905.1. Classification (NCBI taxonomy): domain Eukaryota; kingdom Metazoa; phylum Chordata; class Actinopteri; order Cypriniformes; family Leuciscidae; genus Pimephales; species Pimephales promelas. The sequence continues at coordinate 12,440,896 of NC_142781.1, forward strand.
GTGAAAACTGTATTTGCAGTTTCTTTTCACTTTTGCCTTTTCATTTTAATATTGGCAGTCTTGTCTCGAGATTGTAGTGAAAATGAAACGTGAAATCACCAATTGCATTTTATTTTTCAATTTGACAGGGATGATGCACTATCACCATGAAAATGAAAATGAAATCATTTAATTTCATTATCAATTTTGTCACATATTCTGCGTACCATTTTCTGTAATGAAATGGTTAAACTTGTTTTATTTTTACTTTTTATCGTTTAATTTATTTATTTAATTTCGGCAGAAAATGCCTTCCATAGTAATGGGATATCAACACAAATGTAATCCAAGTAAGTTGTTACACTTTTTTACAATGTTGGAGCCATAGACCCTCTTATGTCCCAATAATGAGACCATCTCTGGAAGACACCTTAAATGGATAGTTCACCCAAAAAAGAAATTTCTCCCATAATTTACTCACCTTCAAGCCAGGTGTAGGCTATATGACTTTCTTCTTTCATCCAAACACAATCAGAGTTATATTAAAAACATATCCTGCATGGATCTTCCAAGCTTTGTAATATCAGTGAATAGTAACTGACATTTTGAAGATCCAAAGGAACGGATCCATCCATCATTAAAGTGATAGAAACGCCAGCACCCGCAGATCACTTGGACATGGCTGTGATTACAAAAGGTAAAAACGATATAATTACTGTTTGTTTTCATACACAAACCGCTTGTTTCGTTTCTTATGACATCAGTGTGTACTTACATTTACGAGTCTTTAAATCATGTTTAATCTGGACTTCTCTGTGCATGCTCTTTGAGGTGGCGACCATAGACATCCATTATTTGACAGACTAGAACAGTTTGACCTAAAAATATCAAAATTGAAAAAACTGCGGAAACAAAGACACCTACATCTTGGATGCCCTTGAAGTAAGCTAAACATATCAACAATTAATTTCATAGTGAACTATCTGAAGCAAAGCAATGTGTTTTTGTCAGAAGAATATCTATATATAACATTATATACTATAATCACTGGCTGAAATTAAACTATTAAAAAATGCTATCATGTCTTAAAATATAATTGATTGTTTCTACTGTAAATCTATATCAAATTATTATGGGACATCATGCAATGTTTTCAGAATCTTTACTTTTTTACAATTATTTTGTTTTTAGGCTATTTTTAAAACATATTTTAATGACAGAATATTTATTGAACAAAAATGAATTATTTTATTTATTAAAATTAACCAAAAATTGTTGAAACTTTGCCAAAATAGTTGTTTTGAACAAGTATAAACTTAGACATTATTAAAAACATATTATTTTACCTAAAATACTTTTTCCCCATGCTGCGAATCAGTGAACCCCATGTGAGAGGTAAAAGCCCCCTTTTATTTAAACAAATTTTATTTATTTTTTTCATTTCACTTTTTTATTTATTTAAAATCTGCTGCTCCAGAAATGTTCAATACAAACATACATATTTTCTCTGCAATCATGCACTACTAAAAAATGTTAAGGGGATCGCGTTTAAGGAAATACCGACAGAACATTAAAAGACAAACCCTTTAAATAATAAATTCTTTAATAAAAATCCCTTAACTAATCAGAAGAGGGCACTATGAGACTAAAGCATGTTTGTGCCATTAATCCTTGATATCGCCACAGCCTTTCTTTTCACAGCCAGTCTTTTTTTCAAAAAGAGTACATTTAATGCAAAATCCTTCGTATTTACTGAATAACTTTCAGTGATATTCCAAAGAGTGCGCCAAAACTGAAGCACAAGGGGGCCAACGTCTCTTCCCAGCCCCATCGAAACATTTGTCCATTCTCTTTTCTGTTGGGCAACAGACTGCCTCTCTTTATGAGCTCTGCCTGTCCTCCAGTTTCCATGGATACTTCAGCACTGACTCCAGGAGAAGTGAGTGGGCTCAGTATGTTTGAGACATAATTAATGACAATGGATTACAGTCAGTGAGCGCCCTGAGCTCCTGCAAAAGAAGCTTAACCTCACATACCTATAATAAGTGTTCATGAAAGAGGACTAAACATAAAAACACAGACTCAGAGTCCTGGCTGAATTGCACTATCCTTTCAGTCAGAGGTGATATTTCTGCGGGTGAGGTGATGTGCGTATGTGCCAGTTTGCACGATCTGGGTATCGGGAGAAAGTGTGGCTGCGACACGCGTGGGTGTAATAGCATTAGAAAGTCATGCATGGGAGCTTGGATTTTTCAGAGTGTAACTGAGACTGAACGTGAAACATGAATTTTAATTTGGTGTTGTTGGTGATGTTGTGATTATAAACTCATTGTAGTCATTACTATAAAACCTATTTGCAAAACTGATTCAGTTCCCAAACTGCTTTGAATCTGAACGCCAACGTTTCAACAAAAAAAGATACTGAGGAAACATTTGGAAACAGATCTGAAATACTATTTCTGTGAGCCCTTGAATGTTGAGTATGTTTACACTGTAAGCCAAACCCACAGACTGAGCAGACTGGTGTTTTTCCCCTCGGATTTTCTGTAATGTAACGTAATGAAATGCATTCAGGTCAGACCAACCCTCGTCTTGCCTGTGGGACTCCCAGAGCACAATGGTTTCCAGGTCAACAGGAACCAGAACCAGTAGTCAGTAAAAACACCATGACAGCATGTCTTTCACAGTGAAGCATTTAAAAGATTCATAAAAGTATGATTGACAGCTCTAGTTTCCACCGCCCTGTGAGGATCTCCTGAATCATATTTAAATCTGTCCCAGTGCGACACATCGACTATGCTGCTTCATGGCTTCTACAAAAACATCATGCCTGGTCCATAAGGCCATCTTTCCCCTGTGATCCAAAGCTCCAAGCCCCACCCATCTGGGAAAACCTGCCTACTGTCTGTTATTTTCCACATGTTTTTATTTGCCTGTGCAACACATTTTCTAGGTAAAGGCAATGCTGAAAGGTAGAGAGCTCCTGTGGGGTGTTAACGATTTACTGTTTTAATTCTCTCTCCATCACTGGTTCCCAAAACATTACTTATTCAGGCTGCCGGTGTTTTCAGATCTTTCGATTTTCCGTACCTGAATCACACACATGATGAGAGATAAGCAATGCACTAACCGAATAACTTTCGGAAGTGCTGGATGCTTGTCTAAACCAGTGGTTTTCACTCCTGGTCCTGGGGACACACACCCAACTGTGTGTGTCAGATAAAGGAGACATATAAAATGTGCAGAGCTGTGGGTCCCCAGGACCAGGATTGAAAACCACTGGCCTACACCACAGAATAAAAAATAAAAAAAGGTAATAGAGTGCATTAGTGCCCGTTCCATTTATTAGCAGGGCTGGTTCCCGAAAGTATTTTTGTATTCATTTTTCCAGAACGCCCTCCAAGTGAAACGGTGTCTGAAAAACTATCCAATCACGGCAATCGATATTGACCGGCGACAGCCTATGACATCACTTTTGTGTATTGTAAAGCGCTTTGTGACTAAGGCCGTGTATCCACCAAAGCATTTTTAGCCAGCTGAAAACGCTAGACGCTCTGCTGAAGACGCCGTGCTTTGGGCACTTGAGAGTGTTTTGGCAGCGCAGCGTTTTTTCCGTTGAGACGTTTCGTTGCTATGATACAGAATATCCGCAGCAGTTGAATGTTGTGACAGTTGGTCGGTGTGGTATTAGTCCCGCCCCTCCTACACTGTGATTGGATGGCTGGGTAAAAAGTGACAGTGATGAGCGTTGCGTTTTATCCAAATTTGGACATTTTTCAACTCCCAGCGACCACTAAAAAACGCTGGCCGCTCGGCGCTTCAGTGTGAAAAAAACGCTCAGCGCCTCGGTACGCTCATGGCGTTTAAAAAACGTGGCGCTCCCATTGAAAAAAATTGAAAACATATGCCAGGCGTGTGGAAAAACGCTTTGGTGGACACACGGCCTAAGTCTGCGAAAGGCGCTGTATAAATACATTTTACTTACTTACTACTAGTGCGACCCCGGAAGTATAAAAGGGGCGCCTAGAGAACATGTCATCCTCTTTTCGTCTTCAGGGAATGTTTTGTCGGATTTGCAAATCACCTGAAAAAGTAAGAATTATGAACAATTATGGCAAGTGATAAGCGTTTCGAGAAGTGTGTGGATCCGTGACTCAGGTTTCTGATACCAGATGACACACACAACTTGTACGTTTACTGTTTGGACTCCGAGCTCTCACAATCAGCTCATTAGGGATCTCCTCTAAGAAAACTCTGCTCTTGTCTGGCCCTCTTCTGGAGGGAGGGACAGACATCTATGCCAGGCGATTCAGGTCCCGCTCGCGCTGAGGGAGAGCAGAGACTAATCGTAGGGGTTTCCGAGGAGTTTGAGAGAGTGGTTTGTCTCTCTTGCCCTTCAGAGGCTCACGAGTTTGAGCTGCTGGATGAGGATGTGTTATCACTAACATCCTTTGATCTGACAGCGAGTGCTCTGATAGACAGCAAACTATGCTGATGTTGAGGGGATGCGCGAACACGGGTATGTGTCGATGCCTCAATGGGCAATAGGTCCGCGAACTATCTTGCGGTTGGAGAGGCATCGACACTAAGTGCTCTGACCCTGCCTTTTAAACAAACATTGTGCTTAAAAGGCAGGGCATACGCGATGGTGGGTCTGGCTAGTGATGCCTTCCACACAATGGCTGTGTTGCAAGCATACCACGCTGACCTGCTGAAAGATTTGGACTAAGGTCAGGGTCTTTCTCCTGACGCAGTGAAAAAGAGCTGCGCCGCACCACAGATTATCTCTCTGGGCCACCATACAAACAGCCGCCGCAATCCGACAAACTCGATGGCGGCAATGGTGGCCAGGGAAAGGCATCTGTGGTTGAGCTTGGATGACATTTGGGAGAAAGAAAGCTCTAGTATCGCCTTCTGAATTTTTTGGCACCCCCGTTGAGATGGTTATGGGAAAGTTAAGAGAGGCGAAGGCGCTCGGCTGCATTAAATCTTGCATAACCCTGCGAATCTGCACACTTCCTACACCGCAGGCACTTCTTGCATCAGCCCTGAGGATGGTCCTGTGATAAGTGATTCCTTCAATTTTGCATCGGGTTTGGTAGTAAGTGCTCTCCCTTGAGCTCTTATGGTGATAGGCCTCCATTTTATGAATGTTGTTTAGGCCATCGCACTACGGGCAGCAGGTTGAGATATGTAGGTCTCCTCCCTTTACGAGAGTTTTTTGAAAAGTAAGGTTGTACAGAAGACCTCGGTTCCCTGTGAGAAATTATTCAGGGGTGTGTTAGGTACGGTTTTTATAAGAGTAGAAATGCAGAAAAGAGTCGTCAGGCTTATAGAGTGGGTAGTGCCATACAACAACAATTCTAGTCAGGCCACCGTTCATATGAGCATTAAACAGACATATGGCTTTCTCCCTATCGGGAGTCTTTCTACTGAGGCCACCGCTCTTTCAAACTCCAGATAAAACTACAGAGCCAAGCATTGGTCCTCGTCAGGCCACCTTGATAGCCACCTTATACTAAAGCAGTAGTTCTCCTCTCACTTTTGAAAGCCGTTTTGAGATTATAGCTCTGATCTTCAGACATATACTGTACATTCGTGTGTCGGCTCTCATGGGGCCGCATCGATATCTGGCTCAGGCTTAGTATCTAGGATTTTTGATGGCGGTCTACTAAGCATTCCTTAATATATACCTCTCAGTATCTGAGTGTAGGTTCTGGCTCAGGCCTCCGCCCTTTACAGCATCGAATGTGGTAGCTAGCAGCAAGGCCTCAAGTTAAAAAATGATTTTTCTTCTGAGCCCCTTGAATATAAGGATTCAAGTCACAAGGTTGAATGTTGTTGACCAATTACTGAGCCCTCCACTCCCTTGGGTTTAGTAGAGAAATATAATATCTGTCTTGTAAAATTACAAGATAATAAGCCTCAAGCCTGATAATGGCTCAATGGTTCATGTAGTTTGTCTACAAACCAGGTTGGTGGTTCAATCCCCGGTTCCACCTTGACCAAGTGTCGAGGTGTTTATGAGCAAGACACCTAACCCTAGCTGCTCCCAACGAGCTGGATGGCACCTTGCTTGGCTGACAACGCCGCCGGTCTATGAATGAGTGAGTGAATGGGTGAATGTGCCCATAATTGGCATGCACTCCCCTCAGCATGGTGGGATTGTACATCATTCCTCAATAACGACATTGACACCCTTTCGAAAAGGAATGTCTAGGTTACGACTGTAACCTCTGTTCCCTGAGAACATGGAACGAGATACTGCGTCGTTAGCAATTCCTCGGGGATGCCTGCTGAACAGTCCCTTCAGATGAAAGTGGATGCCATGTTCTCTAGGCGCCCTTTTTATACTTCCGGGTCACACTAGTAGTGACGTCATAGGCTGTCGCCGGTCAATATAGATTGCGTGATTGGATATTTTTTCAGACACCGGTTCACGTTGAGTGTGTTCCCCAATAGCGTCGTCGACGCAGTGTCTCATTCCCTGTTTTCAGGGAACAGAGGTTACAGGCGTTACCTAGACCTAATGAAAATATTTCCAATTTTCTTCTTTAATGTCTTCTTCTGTAACAATGGGAGTTCAGTGATAGTTATGTCAGTGTTTTTCAGACATGTCCATGTTTTCCATTACATGAAACTAGCATTTTTCTTCTCCAAAAGAACTGCATTTATCTGAAATAGATTAATTGTAACAATGTAACTGTCTGAATCAAAAAGTCAAATTTGACTACTTTTGTTCATTTTAATGTGTCTTTGCATAAAATATTAAATGATTTTTAAAAATCATTTTAAAAAGGCAATTAAATATAATTTAATAAAAGACAGGTATATGTTACTGTAATTTCAGAGAAAAACAAATGTCTTCTCTGAAGAACAAATAAAATTGCTAGGCCCCTGAAAGATAGGATCTCTCCAGACGAACCAAAGGTAAAACTTCAAGGGGTAACGGTGATGTTATGGTTACTGCAACAAGTGAAGAAAATTCTGTAATTTTTAGAGGTGGGAACTGACTCCCAGTCTAGGATCCTACACCTGCATATGTTTCAGCATATGTCCATTCAGGGATTCCTGATGGTGAACGATGGGACTGTCTATTAGAGTAAACAGTGAGCATATTTTTGCCGAGCCATCACCAATTATCCCCGCTTGTGCTGATGTAACAAAAATCAATTTCACAGCTACGATCCCCCAAGGGTCCCATCACCTCATCGTCTTTCCGTCCAGAGGATGTGGGGCTAAATTTTCCTCTGGCACCATCGGAATATCGAGAGATTATTAAAGGCGTTCATCATAGGAGAATCAAAAACTGTCCACTTATTATGAAGTTCAGTTCATATAATAGAGATCTGCAGCACTTGTGGGATAAAGATCCCCTTTGCTTGGACTCTTCCCATACTTGGCAGCAAAAAGGAGTCCAGAAGGAGTTGTTTGCCTGAACGTGTGCAGAAGGCTGGGCTTGTAGCACAGCACCAGGGGGAAATCAAGAAAATGCCCTCAAGCCAAGGCTATATTTAGTAACGTCCACAGCATAGCACCATGGGCTTGGGGGTAGTTCTGGGTAACCATGGTAAGTCTCCAAGGGCTACATCCTGCAACTAAATAGTTACATTTTGTGACCAATATTGCTTCCATTGCAACATTGTCCTTTTGAGGTCCAATGACAAAACCAATGTTTCTGTGAAGCACATAAGGGGAAAAGGTGTTCTAAAATCTAAAATGGGTGGAAAAATAAACACAATCTAATGGCAATTACTAACTATTTTACACATTTCCGAATTAGCAGCTAATTAGTATGAATTCGTACATCTAATTTGTACGTTTTCGTACAATTTGTTTACACCCCAGTGATGGTACAGTTTAGAGTGGGGTTACAGGGGGTGCTTGATGATAAAAAATTTTTAATCATTTGTTTTTGTACGATTCACTGTACAAATTAACACAAAATCACCCCGTTTTTTTCTGTGAGACCAGGTTGAAAAATTCACTAAAGACATTTGTATTCGCCCGCAGAGCTAAAAACTTTTTCGGGTGCTCACAAAGAGTGCAAACAGTTTACAAGAAATATTTTAGGGAATGTAAGAGAGAACACAAAAGCATGGAAAAATTTGGTGACAATATAAACAATCAATCAGTTGAGATTCATGATATGTACAGTAAGAAGTTGAAATTGGATGCATGTAAACTTGACATTTTAAGTTAGTAATTTGGTTTTGTGATGTTATTGAGAATTATGAAAGGTTTTGGTCTCAATTTATATAATTTAAGAGCTAGCTAAAAAAAAAAAATAATAGTGTAGCTTCCCCAACAATATAGTAATGATGCAGGTTGTAGAAAGAGTCAGCAGGGATTTTTACTGTGTTCTCTCTTCTGTGACAGTTCTGCTCAGTAAAATCAAAATCACTCATGAACAGAGCCTGGTTTAGCGCCATTATTTTCCTTACTCCCTTATCGTTTCCAAACCTCCTCTAGTCCTCTGCCCCTCTAATTTAGATGAATATTCACTTTGGCTATGAAGCATAAAGTGTGTGTTAAGACACATGGCAGTAAAAGTAATTTGTGTGGTGGTTTAGATAAAATGTACCGAAGGCATATGAGGCACAGCTGAGCTGTTGCTTTGTTCAGGCTGTATCTGGGGTGTTTTTGTATGAGACACTTCACAGAAGTAACATCACAGAGAAGCATCTATCATTGGGTTGAAATTTTGGCTCACTTATTAGCCACACAATCAACCTAATTAAAACTCTTGTCATCAGTGACTCATCACTTCAACCTCAAACAGTGGAGGGAGGGACGGTCAATAATGTGTAATGGTGACATCTGGAAATAATGAATTTCTATTACAGAGCTAAACGATAAAACAATCCCATTCCTTTGTGACAGGTGACTTTATATTTGATGAGCATGTTAAACTCTCAGCTATAAAAATGGGTCTCTGTGCGGTTATCTGGTTAACTGTGATCAATGTGCAGTAGAAAGCATTGACCTGGAAGAAAGACGTTCGAGAGAGAGAAAAAACACCCAGTCTGTTGTGCTATCAATAGATGTCCTAATTAAGGACAAACATCTACAGCATGACTTGCTTTTGTATATTTTTTAAATATACAGAGTTCTCAAAATGCACGTCATACAAAACATCTTTGAATACATCTCTTCTATGATGAGAATGTTTTTAATTTCTAAATACGAATTTTGATATACGTACACCAGGAATCTCAGTGGGATTTAACAGTCTCGATTTAAGTACAGAAAGTATCAAGCGTCGGAAGGGAAAAAGAAGGGGCGAGGATCAGTAAAGTTCATTTGAGAAAACACATAAACAGAGTAGATAGAAGCACGGGTGCAGACACAGGAAGTCGAAACGAAACATAACATAAATCATAACATAAAAACGAATGCAAACGAGGCAGAAACAAATGTAACAGTTTGCAAGGGCTAGATAAAAACACAGGGGTATATATATATATACTGAATAATTACTACTATATTGTAGGCAAGACAGTACACCAAAAGAGCAGTATGCCGAAATATATAGTTTCGAAAAACAGTTGATGAAAAGTACCCAGATGACTTACCTCTTCTCGCGTGATTCTAAAGTGTGCATTCGATGGACACTTTATTATCCAATGAGACCAGGTGAGGATTTATGAAGCGGTGTGATGCAACATGAGACGCAACAGTAACCACATGGCAGATGTAGTACATAAGAATTATTGATACCACTCATATTCATAATAACAAATTCAAATGTAGTACTCAGAGAGTATGCAAATTTGGAAGCAGCAATTAAAACAATGGGAGCAGAAAACACTTTAAAATAAACGTCCTACAACACAAAACCTAGGAAACAAGACAGGAATGTAACACAAAGCCTCATCCAAATTTTTTCCTTTCAAATATGTCATTCAAGTATGAGCAGTAGGAGCAGTTTTGTAAAAATAATGTTCATATTTAAAAAAACAAACAGAAAAAAACCCTTTTGTTCTCAAATCAAAGTTATGTGGCACAACCGAAAGGAAAGGATATCACAGAAAAGACCCTCATGACTATATGTTAAGTATTTTAATATGTAAGATTATTTCAATATAATATCTGAAAAAAGACATTATCTGTATGAATTAATGATATACGATATTTGTCAAAAAATACTAAAAAAAATAAATAAATAATACTGCTTTCAGAAAAAAAGATGGGTAGACTCACCACTCAATCAATCATGGTAAGGATTTCCACATGATTAACTTGCTTTAATTCAGCATTATGCAATTATGTTATTCCAATTTAATTTACTTACGTTGGGTCAACTTAATTCATTAAGATTGATTCAACTTATTTACTATGTTTGGACACAGCCTTATTTAATAGTGTCAGTGAATTTAGAAAAGGCTTCCTGTCCCCTTAAATGATTCAGGTATGATCAAATATCCATTCATCAAATGCAATTACCAAACTATAGCCATCTACCAATAGCACTTTTTAATATCAATTATTAAGATTTACTTGCTTCATCTGCCAAAGCATATAATGTGAATACTGCTCATTCAGTCTTCAGACTAACCAAATGCTCCACTCTTGTCCACAATGGTGACCAACTGTAATTTAAATGGTTCAATAATTACAATGTAATTGAAGATTAAAAACAAATTACGTACTACCAAGCCTTCCCCTTTTCTCATTTTCTTAAAAACACAAAAAATAACACATAATTTTAACACATATTCTCTCATAATTCAACCATATGCAAAGCATGCTGGGAACTAATAAGCACCACCTAGTTTCAGTTAATACAACACAAATCATTCATGTAATCCAAACGGATTGAGTAAACTTAAATGTTACATATATTTAAGCAGATTGAACACAATCAAATTAAGTCTGGACAAAATGTATAGCAATTGTGTTGCTTAAGCTCATTTTAATTAAGCAATTTGAACAAGCATCAAAAATCATTTTTGTTCAACCTGTAAGGATCTTTTTTTTAATTGACAGTTGTACCTTTTGACATTTGTAGAATTTTTTGTAGAAACCTTTCTTGGAAACGGTGTAATTTTTCAGATCAAACATAAAACAACATGACTATTACACATGTAAGAACTATTTGGTAACCTTTCTTTGCCGTGGACCAAAATTCTATATTAATAAGAGTGTGTATGATAGTGTGTGCATTTTTGTTAGTTAAATAAAATCTGGATGGTAAACCCACATTTCTACATACATTGCAGCCAGGGCACTGAATGATTCTCTGGCCTAAATATTGAGTTTTTCCCAGCCACTAATGCAGACGATGGGCAGTGATTGAGGCTAAACGCTTTAAAAACTGGGCTCCGTGCTCATTAATTGTCTAGGCATCAGATCCAGTGGACATTTCCTACCTCCTGCTTAGGCCAACAGGATTAATGAGTTTCATGGGATGATGGATCCTGCTTGCAACATGCAAAACCAGTTCCAGTTAAGGAGAAGATCATGCAGTTCCACGACCTCCTCTAACTCGTCCACCTCGCCTCAGCTATATTATTCGTCTCAAGGGCGTGTAGGCTGGTATCTTGCAGCCGGACAAACCAGCTGGAAATCATGCAGCCTCACCTCCAGTCCCAGTGGAAGGAGTACCAGCACCAGCAGCAGCAGCCCACAGGCCTCTAGCTGGGATAGTCTGAGCTCGGAGGCAACCACTTGCCTAAAGCTCAACCCCGACAGATCCCATGAAGCAGAGCAGGGCCGTAGCCCACTTGGAGAACTCAGGTCCAAAGCAGGGAGCTGCCAGCAGGGGGCAGTATTGACCAGTGGGGAGGTAGGGAGGGGCTCCAGTAGGGGTGTCCGTGTGACCTCTGATCCAGCCGCGTCGCATCCTGTGGTGTTACAGCATCAGCTGGAACAAAAAATCGAAGCCAAATTGAAGTTCTCGCAGTTCTTGGATGAAGTGAGCAGACAAGTTCTTTGTCCTACCAACACGTTCATATTTTCCAGGCAGAAGGAGTCCTCTAGGTCTAGCTCTCCCAGGACACCAGACCCCCAACAGCAGCCAGGGGACGTGGATTTTTCTCAAAGCCCAGTTCAGCCTCAGGACATCCCATCAGTGGACGGGATGCAGGAAGAACAAGGTACACCAGAGACTGTAGGAAAAGCTTACCTCGAGACGGACATCGACTGTGTGCGAAGGGGGGATGAGATAAAGGAAGTTAAGACCAAGAAAGAGACGGCCATTACATTTGAGAGTAACGAGAGAAGAGAAGTTAAGACTCCTGCAGAATGTCATTCACACCGCATCCTGAGAATCAGACCCTCGAGCCCACTGCTCTATAGAGAGGAAACCCTCTCTAGAAACCCCTACCGATCTGTTTCCCTTCCCAGGGACATCAACATGGTAAGTTATTCCTGTCCTGTTTTCACAAATCTCATCCTTTTAATCAATTACTTCTCCTTGACAGCAATAACATTAAATAGGAAGAAATATATACAGTGTAAAAAAAAACATATTTTCATGATTTGTAATCACATTTTTTCTTTTGTCAAATCAACTTAGATAATTTAAGTAGTTCAGATAACATAATATTTTGAGTTTCTGGTGATTAAATTAATCTCCTTCATTGTATTAACTAAATTTTTCCATTTCAATGAACTTAAAATTGTAAGGCAACCAGGTTACTTATTTTTTTTAAGTTACCAACAATATATTTTTTTTTTTACAGTGAATGGTCACCGTGATTTCGCTAAGTAGCCTAAGACATTTTCCTGGGTCGACACTTTTTGTTGATCCTGGAATAACATTACTTTCCGAAATTGTTGTGCCTATAACTGTAAAAAAAAAAAAAAAAAAAAAAAAAAAATTCTGCCTTACATTTTTAAGTACAGTCAACTTGGATGTTTAAGTCATTTCAACTTAAATTGCTTTAAGTGTATAACTTGCAATGTAAAAACATATGTTGTTGATCAACTGATTGATCATATATTTTATTTATATATGTTCAATCAATTGTACAGTGTACCCCTAAACGTAACACTACTTACCTCTAAAGACAGAGGTGAATGATAGCTGAATAACACTGATGTAGAAGCACCTAACTCTGGTTGTAAGCCTAAACTTGACATAAACTGTAAACTTGCCCATTAAATCTGATTGGTTGATTGGAATGTTGATCCAGGAACGTGTTGTTATAATTAAAAGGCCAAATTATCACAGCCAGAGTTAAAAAAAAAAAAATGTTTCTAGATTTTATTTCGCCATCAGAATTTTGTAAAAAGTTTTTCACACAAATAAAACAAATAAGTCCATAAAGTCTCCTGCACTGTAAAAAAATATTGTTGGTTTAACTTAAAAAAAATTAAGTAACCTGGTTGCCTTAAAATTTCAAGTTAGCTGAAATGGAAAAAATGAGTTAATACAATGAAGGAGATTGATTTAATCATCAGAAACTCGAACTAATAAGTTATCTGAACTAAATAAATTCTTTAAGTTGATTTGACAAAAGAAAAAAATGTTGTGATAACAAATCTTGAAAATATTTTTTACAGTGTGAGAACCTCTGAGCACTGAAACTTTCCTTTGCTTCCATCCAAAAAAATAAAATAAAAAAATGATAAAAAGCTTTTTAACAACTATCTCAGCAGATTTTTGGAGATATATAAAGGCCGGGCTGTGTAGGATGAGTTATAATACAACCCGTAGTAAACAATACAGTCTGTCCATTGACTCATAAATACATCAGACGGCATTGCTATTGAATCAAGCTTTTAGTCGAGCTGAGCTCTGAAAGGATAAGAGTGCCAGAACTCACACAGAATTGAGCCATGGCACTTTACTATCCATAGTAAACTAAAACACAGTGTGTGCTACACTTGTGATGTTGTTCCTCTGCATGTGAGCTAATAGCCATATTTTAGAGATGCAGGGTTCGTCCCATTCTGTTCTGGTGTGATTTCAGAAGAAGAAACCGTATGTGTGAAGGATAATCAGATCAATAACTAATCCGGCACTAAGGGAAATGGGTTTCTCATTAGTTTGTGGATCACTTACTGTATCTGCCAACTATTGGATCGATGTAGCTTTACATAACTGTAGTGTAGACAAACATGTGTCGTGTCATACTTAATTGGTGCGATCACTTTTCAAGCGCAAAATACTCATTATTTATTAGGCTTCATTATTCCGGATGTTTACCTGTTAAATTCACAAAGCATTCATTTGTAGAACACACACACACAAAAATCGTTGCCTTAATTTATTATCTTATTAAAATGCAGTCTTTGCCGTCACCTTAGCAACTGCTTGAAAAAAGGTGGGCGGTGAGGGGGCAGAGAGACAAGTCTGTGTGTGCCTGAGAAGAGAGAGAGAGGGGGGTGGGGGTGGGGGGCTGACAAATGAAACTTGCAGTGCTCCCTTGCCATTTGATGGAAAGTGAGATTTCAGATCGTTGCCAGAAAAAACGTTCATTTGAAAGAAGATGCTGATCTTAATAGTAGAAAATTGAGTCAATTTCCTGATTTAATAAACACTGCGGTTAATAAGTGTGAACCTTCGTGTCATACAGTAATACACATTTGCATAAACGTGTAGAACTACACCGATAAAAAATATGGATCTTGATCATAAATGTAAGGGGGATGCATTTTTTTTTCAATGGGAAAATTAGTTGCAGTTTATTTTACAGTAGGGCACTTATGTGTACTTACTGTGTACTTAAGTACTGAGCAATGTATAAGGGTTTAGGAGTAGGTTCAGGATTAGTAGTTATTACCACATTATTGTAAATATGGTCACACTTTAGATTAGTGTCCAACTCTCACTATTAACTACAGTAAATGCCGAATTTCGCCTCAATAAACTCCTAATTACTGTTATTAATAGTTAATAATGTAGTTGTTGAGTTTAGGTTTTGGCTAGGATTAAGAGATATACAAAAATGCAGAATAAGTCATTAGTATGTGCTTCATAAGTGCTAACAGCCAGTATCTTTATATGAATGCTAATAAGCAACAATTGAAGAGTTCAGATGCAAAAGCCTCTAAATGCCATTTGAAATTTTCTTCTTTAATGATGATTTTTATCAAACTTGTATATTTAAGTTCAGTAATTTCACTTAAATGGCAATGATAATTACCTATTAATTGTTATTTAAGTGAAATTACTGAACTTAAATATACAAGTTTTATAAAAAATCATCATTAAAGAAGAAAATTTCAAATGGCATTTAGAGGCTTTTGCATCTGAACTCTTCAATTGGACCCTAAACTAAAGTGTTGCTGTAATTATGTATATGCAGAACTGGAGTGTTAACTGCTACTGAAGGTGTAAAGTGCTGCTGAATTTTATTTTATTTTATCACAGCATTATACTGATTTTATGATTGACCGTATGTAAACACCGTGGTTTTGTTGCTCTATTAAAATATTGCTGTTTATTGTGGTAGTCCAACATGGCAACATTGGCTTAAGCAGGGGTGTGAGTTGTTTGTGCAAACCAAGGGCTCAGGGTTTGGCCAATGGTGTAGGCTAACTCGGGCACTTTTATTTGATTTAATTTTCTCATTTTGTTATTATTTTATTATGTCAAATATTATAACATGCTGATTTGATGTAAAATGTTGAATGATATTATAACGTGTTGAATAGTTGACTCTATTCATCTTGGTGAGATGAATGGAGTGAAGCAAATCATTTCAATATTTATTGTGTAAATATAAAATCTGTACAATTTACCGAAATTACGACCCATTATGAATTACATATAGTTGTCGCATCATTTCCACCATTTTTTTTTTACTTTGTGTACTTGTTACCAAGTCAACATTGACAATAATCAAAAATCAAGCTGTCAAATTATTTAAAAAAAGAAGTAAAACTATATATTATTTAATTGTGTATATTTATGACATGAAAGTACATAGATATGAAAAATGCACTTTCTGTAAACCTGCTTTGAAACAATATGTATTGTGAAAAGCGCTATACAAATTAATTTGAAATGAATTGAATGTAAGATACAGGCTATATGAAATTACCCTTACCAAGACAAATTATTTGCCATTTCATTCAAGAATCAAATATGATACAGTACATCATTTATGTGGTGGAAATGTTCATGACTAAAAATTATTAGTGTTGCAAAAAATTACAAATGTTACACAATTCTCCTGGTAAGTATGTTCAATGTTAGACATTGTTGGTAAAAAAAAGTACCACTGAGTGTATGAAAAGTGTTTTATGAGAGTTTTTTAAAAACATGTTTAAAGGGCCTGAAGTGTTGAAGAAACACCCATCTGCATCATCTTTATTAATTCATTCAAACTGGGCGCAAACTACAGCTTCAGCTTCATTCATATTGCCTCTTGTACTGCTTTTAGTTCTGTTTTTTTCCTGAAACTTGAATTTATTTCTTAATTTAGTAAAGTACAAGTAGCCAGATGGTGGGCTTTGCAAATAACTTTACCCAAAGATATGAAAAATAGCAGGCATGTTTTCTGTCATTTGTAAATATTGTAAATATCATAAATAAATATACAAATGACAAAAAAAAAAACATAATAGAGGAGATGTGTAACAACCGAGCTCTTAACCGTGGACCATCTATGGCCCATTCATGGCGTTTAAGCCCAGGTGATTATAGCAAAAAATATGTATTTCTGAATCTTGGTGTTAAAGGTGCAGTATGTAATTTTGACAGCTATAAGTTGCCAGATTGAGGACACGCAATAGGAGCGAGCGCAATTGACAATGCCTGCTACAGATTTGCAAAATCACACTGTAGCACATGGATCTAATAAACTTGGGTACAACATGTATTTAGACTACAATGATGACACCGTGTTGGGAAAGTTCACTTTCTACATGAACTAGTACAAAGTTTAGTTCACACATTTTAAAATGAACTAGTTCAGTTCATAGTTCATACTTCAAAAACTTAACTAGTTCATAGTTCTTTTTTCCCATATGTTACAAGTTTTTTATTTTTATTTTTATTATTGCTACAGCCCATTTACAACCACAGACAACAATTATTTTATGGATGGGTAGTTTGCACAGAAATGTAAGATTTTCCCATCCTCACCGACCTCGTCATAAAATCTGTTTAAATGACCATCGCAGTGCGACACCGGTGGCTGGTGTTGCCAGATTGGATGTTTATTCGCTACATATTTAGGCCTGTTTACGTGTATTTTAGCCGGGTTTTCGCCTGGAAGGCTCTGTAGAAATCTGGCACCCTATTGTACAAAGTCAAACTGAGAGAGCGTCCGTTCACAGACACTAGAATGAACGCGTGCACAGTAACGTTTATCAGGCAGTAATACAGTAGGCCTACGTTCAGTTCACGTTCGCCCAAAATAGGAGCGCGTTCAGGCACAACCCTGGATGACACCTAATCGTAGGCTACAAAACAAGTTAGGATAAAGAACCTCATCAGCATGTGCTTGTGGTAAATAAATGGAGCAAGGTGGAGCAATTGTGTTTTTTATATGGGCTGGAAGTGGAAGAGGAAGTGAAAGAAGAGAAAATAGACGTGATCATGGCTAAGGAAAAGAGGCCAACTTGGCATGTCAGTTTTGCAAATGGAGCTTTAGGTAAGTAGTTTTAAGTTTTAGCACTATGTCTCATTGATCAACATGCAGTATCATGTTGCATTTTTATTGCCAAGTAAGTAGACTAAGTAGCGTTAAAACGCTAAATCCATCCCGAGCCCGTTCTCATCCTTTAGCGTCATATGTGACGCTATATGACAAAACGGCAAAATACTATGCACATGGCACCCTTTATCGTTAATATAACACGCGAACCCAAGGCGTCATAAATCCTTTAGCGTAATATGAGACTACCCTACCCTTCCCCACACCTAAACATACCCATCACAGCGCGTGTTATATTAACGATAAATACCACGTGCGTAGTATTTAGCCGTTTTGTCATATAGCGTCACATATGACGCTAAAGGATGAGAATGCGTTGGCTAAATCATTCCAAAATTCTGACACTGTCAGAAAATTATCGCAGACTATCTGGGGTCGCAAGTCTGTGACAATGGCCGTCTTTGAACCTCTCTTACTGTACGGAGTAGGATCAGCGTTTAGGAGCTACGACAACGGAAATCGCCACGATTGGCCATCTTTCGTCTGGGACAGCTCAAAATCGTACAATGTGTACCAGGCATTAGTTGATGAGTTGATTGATCCTCATTTTTATATGTCTATGAACATAGAGCTTTTTAGGATGCCAGGGAGGTTTTAGAATTTGCGATCTCTGACCCAGTTTGTTTGCTGGATTCCATGGGTGTAATACACTGTGTTTTCCACAAACTGGCAACCCAGGGTGTCAAGATAATATTGGCTAAATTGGCACCAAAATAAAAATAGACATTCCGACAAGGAACATACATTTCAAAGCTGAATAGCATTGTTTTTCAGAGAAACGATTATGTGAACTCAGCATGTTTCCTTAAATATCTGCAAACGTATTATGGTATTTTTATGCTTCAGTAAAGAAAAGAAAAAAAAAGTCAAAATCAACTGTCTTTGAGAAGAATGGGAATGCTGGGTAAAAATTTGTACACGTCTTGTTTGTTGCTACAAGTGGTGAAGAAATTACATAATTCACAGTTAAATACGACAAATCTAATAATTTCCGGCACAAAATTGTAACAAACTTTCTCAAAATACAACAGTGGTGTTATACATCCATGTGAAATTCTTTATATATGAAGAGATTTTTGGTCTGTAAAACGAAGGTGTTGACTATGTATGCAACACACAAAAAAATATATAACTAAGTAAAATTAGCATATTGTACAAACATAGCATAATAGCTGTACATATTTTTTTATATTGGCATGTACATTTTTAATCTAACTTGAATGTCTCATACTACACTGGATCCCGCACTTCCTGCTTGGTGTTGAATTAATAGGACTGCTGAAACGGTCCTTGGTCACTGCTGCACACTAAATCTGAATGAGAATTTGAATTCCTCTGACAAAATATCACTCTTGCATTATTCATGGGGTGGCAGAGAGACAGACCGAGCGAGAAAGAAAGCTGTAACACGCAGTGGATGTGAGAACCGGAGAGCCTCCGCAACCCCATCAACAGATGATCCCACCTGTTTCCCTATCTCTCACACTCTTTTTCTCACCTTCTCCCTCTCTCTGGTCCGCTGTCTGTCCTCACATCCTTTGGATCTCAGTGAAGACTAAGAGTGAGTTTCTCTCGGGAGAAGGAAGGAGAGGGGGCGGCATGCATGATGTTGTGTATCTGCATTCTGGCTGCAACTGTGCCTTCCATTCGCACTTAATCTGTCAAGATTTCTCCCCTGCTCACACATGAGATCGGTGCAGAAGTATACTGGCACTGAGAGGGAGAGAGCGAGAGAAAAGAGAGAGAGACAGAAGGAGAGAGAGTGTGAGCGAGAGAGAAAGAGAGAGATAGAGAGAGAGAGAGAGACGCTGTGTGTGCCTCAGACTGCGCAGTGATGCCTTGGCAGCTTCGGGAAGCAGGCGCACGTTCGTTTCAGTAATATCCTCTTATTCCTTCTTCCAGGCTTCGGAAGAGGAGATGCAGACCATAAGGTAAGCGGCTTCACCTTTCTATCGTTTTCTATTCTTCTACCCCTCTTTTTCTCTTCCTTTTATTGATGACGCTCTAAATGCCTGTTAAAGCAGTTTAAAGCAGGACTGCAGCAGGAATTCACCCCCGTGATGATGTAGGAAGCAGGGAGAGCCCGCGTTCTCCACCACAAAATAGGGGTTTACTTAGTTGAAAAATCTCCAGCTTGTTTTGAAAGCTCATTTGTTTTGGTTGGTTATACACATCAATTTGACTATTTACACTTGCATTTCAGAAA
Organism: Pimephales promelas; assembly: GCF_988280905.1. Lineage (NCBI taxonomy): Eukaryota > Metazoa > Chordata > Actinopteri > Cypriniformes > Leuciscidae > Pimephales > Pimephales promelas. Next base: position 12,460,696 of record NC_142781.1, read on the forward strand.
GTGCATGTTTCGTTTCCCTCTTTCCCAATCATATAGATTGATCGGAGAATACCTGTAGAGAGATAGCAAAGCGCATACTGGCCATTCCCAAACTGAACTGCGCCTTTCCATTGGCTGGAGAATATTCAAGCTGTGCATGTGCTGTCATCAGATCGTTGTTCCCTAAGGCGGCATGAGAGATGGGGCCCGGGCAATTATTTATGAGCATGCTTGGTGTTCACTGCTGCTGCTGTATATTGTGGTATAGAAGTCATGCGGTGGGGAAAAGGGATGACTCAAGCTCTGTGGGAGAGGCTGGATGGATTTATTGGGGGTTTCCCCTCCTTTCCATGAATTATTAATAAATCACAGGGAGGAACAGAAATATTTCGAGTCATGCTGATGGATTTTAGCTTACTTGTCTTCGTGTTGCTAAGAGAAATGAGAAAATGCAAAGTAAAGGTGCTTGCAAGGACTTGGCATCTTTGAGGATGAGCACACAGTGCTCACAGTGGATCACTGCAATTGGCAGAACGGAGGTCCAACATTCACTGTCTAAACATTTATTTGCTGATTAAATTTACTGCAATGAATACATTAGAAGTTTAGTTTAGTGTAGTTTAGTTTATTTGTATAGCACATTTAACAACAATGCGAGTTGGCCAAAGTGCTTTACATTAAAACAATATTCGAACAGCATCAATACAGAAAACATTAAACACCACACCAAACCAAATACAACTAAAATGCAAGACAACAGTAAGAAGAAGAACATCGGTAGAGTCAATCATCTATGTGCAATCACAGTAGGGGATGCATGTTTTAGGTACTCGTCTAGAACAAGGCTGGGCAACTCTGGGCAAACCCTCGAGCTCCAGTTTCCTGCAGAGTTCAGCTCCAAGCGTGATCAAACTCACCTGCCTGTAGCTCTCTAGTAATCCTGGAAAACTTGATTAGCTTGTTCAGGTGTATCGGTTGGGACTAAACTCTGCAGGACAGTGGATCTTCAGGGCCAGAGTTCAGAACCCGTTCTCTAGTATTGGTTCCCATGCCTGGTCCTAGAGTACCAACACTGCACAGTCTCTCTTATCTGATGAGTTGAATGAGGTGTGTTTGATTAGGGAGACATCTAAGGGCACGTTTACACCCACTGTAAAAATGCAAATGCCTTATCTAATCAAGAGAATTGTGGCAACTGATTACAAGCAATATTATTAATTAAATTTATCAAATTAGAATTGAGTAATAATTAATCAAATTATTCCTTAAAAGTTAACCATTTAAAATGAGTAAAGTTTACACCAAAAAAATATCTCACTAACAGACAGACGTCAAAGATTAATTAAGAACTTTTTATTTTATATTGCCAACATTGAAGACACCTGATGTTAACAAGCAGAATCACGAAAGGAGAAAACCGTCATTTTGAAACAAACCTAAAACAATCACCGATCACCATAACGATGACTTAAATGTATGTTTTTTTGGTTGTTGTTGTTGTTGTAAGTTTTACTCATTTTAAATGGTTAACTGTTAAGGAATTAATTTGATTAATTATCACTCAATTCTAATTTGTTGACTTTAATTAATAAATTTGCTTGTAATCTGTTGCCACATTTTTTTTTTTGATTAGATAAAGCATAGTAATTTTTACAGTACTAAAAATTTTGCATTTTCTGTGTACAGCTGAAAACATTCTCAAAACGACCCCCTTCACAGGGATCTGCAAAACCGACTAAAACACTCATTCTGACAAGCCAGTAGTCGTCGATGTTACTTTGTAAAGAAATGCTACGCACCTAGACTGAACACAATACGCATACACATCAAACCTGTCTTTATTTGAGTTTTTTGTGTTTTCAGGCCACCAAAACGTTGTTGTTGTGTAAATGAATGGCCAAAACGCAAAAATAATTTGTATGTATTTTGTTGAAAACCTTCCCCAAAATGTGCAGTGCTGGGGGAACTCCAGGACAACTGGTCTAGTATACGCAATGTTTTAAATTAACAGTGCACCAAATTATAATCTGTCAATTTTGATCCTGCCTGAGCTGGATTGAATAATTAACTATTCATTTGAATTGATTACATGGGAAGCAGTTGTTGGATAACTTCCATTAAAAGCTGCATAGATGAAGTTGCTGCATTGTGTGGAATAACCATATGTAAAATATGCAGGTCAGCAATGATTCATGCGAAGGTGATACATGAGGGGGTGGTGGACAGAATATGCACACATAAGGTGAAACACCAATTATCATCCCAATTTATTACAAATGGCCAATGTGGCCTTGACCCCTCAGTGCAGCAAATCTGATGTAACACACTGAAATCACTGCTTCTTGGTCCTTTTCTCTTCTTCTACGGATTAGGACTTGCACTATTCACGTTTATTTCAGATATTACATGTCAAAGGACATGAAGTAACATTTGTTCAAGGCACCATATAAATAACCATAATAATATATTTGTTTATGTGTGTGTGTAGGGGGGGGGGGTGGGGGGGAGGGGAGGGGGGTGTGTGTGCATGAAATCTATTCAGTCTGGATAAAATATTTATTAATTATAAATTGGTATAGGTTAAAGAAAATACAACAGACACTACCATGATGCCTTTTTTATATTAGATTAATGAATTATGGGGAATGTGATTGGGAAAAAAAAATTCTTAATTTGCAATGTGTTTTTTTTTTGTGGTAAAATATGATTCAGACATATTGATATATATCTGCAAAATGAATGCATGCATAGTTAGTCATTTCAAAATATGGTAATCTTGTTGTTTTGTAATAGTTTGGTATGTATGATATGTATAGAAATATATCACAAGATGTGTATGAGAGTTGATTTCAATAACTTACAATAACAGAATTGGGGTTTAATGATTTGAAAAGTGTGTGTGGAAACACATTACGACAAGCGTTTTTGAAAATTATAATTATTTAGCAAAATTTTGAAATAATGCTACACTCCTGAATGTCATCAGTATAGTATTAACAATAACTTCTGATCAAATAAGCATAGATGGTATTCGAGACTGCCCAAAACAGTTGCATATATCATTCTGTTTGTTTCAGTTGATGTTGTTTTGTGTATTTACTCCATCAGTTGAAGGATATCTGCAATGACGTGGCTGAAAACAATCCATGTTTTGCAGCCTTGGGCTCTGATGTTCTCTGTCTGTTCTGAAGAATCGTTTATTATAACATGTTTTAAATCAATCAGCGCTGCTATTTTTAACACGTGAGCTCGTCTGTTTGCTCTTGTATGTGTTCAAATGCCCACATGTTCAGAATTGTTCCCGTACCGTTCAGCCTGCCAACATTCAGCCTTGTAGGCTTAATATTTCATATCAGATCCCTGCCTCTCAGAGGTATTAGTGGTGTGTGCATGTGTATTTTCAATGGTTTAAAAACATTAGGAATGTGTAAATCAATGAAATTGTTGAATCTAGCGAAACTGTCAAGAACATGCACAACTTATATTTCACACCAAAGGTATATTTAATAATAATGAGAAAAATACTAATATTTTGCTTAAAGAAAAATACTAATATTTTTAGGACCGTTGGGTTTTTTTTTATTGTTATTGTCATTATTTTTTTTCCCCAAAAAAAATAATTTAGTATTAATTCATTTATTTCGTTTTTATTTTGGTGTGAAATATCATCATGTTCCTTTTGAGTTGCTGATTTAACCTGTCCAGTGTTGGGTGTTGTAAAATACTAAGTACTTTTCCTTGAAAAAGTAAAATAAGGCATTATTTATGTACAGTTACTTAATTGCATTAATGTTAAAAAGTACAGTATTTTCTTTGAATGTAACCTTCTTCCTTTACACACTTTGGTCAGTTGGGGAATAATTTGTTCAATTGTATATTGTTTATTTGGAAGAATCAAGTTTTGTGTCTATCCTTGTATTGTTCAACTGGTCGACGTTGATATAGGAAGAAAGTAATCCTTAATAAGTAATCAAATACTTTTTAGAGAGTAATTACATCATCACATTGTTGTTGATGTAATTAACTAGAGATGCACGATTTTAGATAAATTAAGAATTTCAAATAGATTTAACTTTAACGATTCTGAACAGACAACTAAACAAAATAACGTATACTATTTAACTAGAGGATCTGACAAAAATGATAATGCAGTATATTGATCTGAATTAATTATTTTTTAATGGTTTGACTGAATGATTCAACAACTCATTCGTAAACACTTAATTGTTTCATCAGGTCTTTTGAACAAATCACTTGAGTGAATAATTCAATGACAAATACATTTTTTAACAGTCTATTGTCGCCACCTACTGGCATAACCATGTAATCGATACAGTTGTTATTTGAAGCGCTGTGTTATTTTCAAAAGGTGATTTATTCTGTTTGATTTCTTCCGTACACATTAGTGTTTATTTCTGAAATAAACATTTTTATCCCAGTACATCTGTGATAATATAAATATATTCATAACAAAGAAATAACAATACTGTGTTGTTGAAAATACTATTTGTGGAGCAGTTTCATACTTATACATGACAACCGCTCTCTTTGGATTAGCGGGAGCACCGATGCGGATTTGAATGTGAATAGGCAGGCGAATCGTTATCATTTAGGAATGAGATCACATGGAAGTTTGAATTGAGATCTTGATCTTTTAAGGATTAGGCTAATCGTGCAGCTCTAGTAGCAAGTAATTAATTTACTTAATTAATTCACTTTTTTAAAGTCAGTTACACTCTGGGTAACCTGTCCACCATCCTTTGCATTTTTGAAAAGTTTTGCGTACAGACGACAATGTTGTCAAAATAATCTCAGTTCAAATGGATCCGCGAAAACGATTGAAAACGCTGTATTCTGTTGCCAGGCCAGTAGTTGGCGATGTCACTTTGTAAAGAAACATTACATGTCTACAGACTGAACACGTAATAAGCATGCGCATGATGTCACTGGTTTCACAATTCGGTTTTGTAGTTTAAACAGAGACTATAATAGTACCGTTTTCAAAAACGTGCACTTTGAAACACTTTTTCAAAAGTTTGCGTTTTCAGGCCCCTGAAACGCAGTTGTCATGTCCAAAATATATAAAAAGTTGTGTAAATGACCCCCTCGTTTTGAAAGTACCAAATCGTAGGCATTAAGCATTGATGAAAAGCTTAACCCGACCAAAATGTTCCTCCAGGATGACACATTTCATTCTCATTTGGTGTCAGGACATGATGGCGTCCCAGCAAGCTTTCCGATCCTAATTTTCCACAAAACTGTATCTCATCCCAAAGCAAAAATGATTCCCAATTGATTTACACATTTTAACATGGCCCTCGGCACAACGTGTTGCTGCTGCTTCCTGGAATCCCATTCCACCCATCAGATTTCCGTTGCTCATCCTCAATTCTGCCCGGATAGACTGTCCTGATTCATCTCCTTTTCGTTTATCTGCCATCTGCAGGCCGCATAATCCACTTAAACCGTAATTATTCCCCGCTGCTTGCAAGTGGGTGGCTGGTGGAAGGAGGGATGATGCGAGATTGAAAGTGAGAGTGAGAGATAGATAGAGGCGAGAAAGACAGAGAGAGTAACAACAAATCAAGACAGAGCAGATAAATGACTGGATTGTTCCAGTGTGCCTTGTGTGAGTTTTCGGGCTTTTCTTTTTAAAGCCAGAATGAAATGGCATTCACAAATCGTTGTACTTCCATAATATGAATATTCAGTGAGAAAAAGAAATGTAGGGCAGGGCTTGATTGTAGCAATTGGGAATTGAGTGCATTGTAAAAAGTGGGCGTTTCATGCCAGAAAGGAGCCAGACCTGAATGCGAGTTTACAATTGATTGTGGAGGAGTACTTCCGTCTTGATTTTTCAGGAGGATTTTTGGCCAGGAATGTGGAGAATGGAGCTCTAATTTGTGTTTTCTAAAACAGTAGACTGAAATAATGTGTAAATACATATTTATCGCTGCTTCGGCTCTTACTTGCAATTAGATTGCATTGCATTTTAAAACACTAATAATCAGACGACTCAAGTCACGTTGACATTCATAGTTGAGTCAAGTCACGTTTATTCATAGTTGAGTCAAGTCACCTTTATTCATAGTTGAGTCAAGTCACCTTTATTCATAGTTGAGTCAAGTCACCTTTATTCATAGTTGATTCAAGTCACCTTTATTCATAGTTGAGTCAAGTCATCTTTATTCATAGTTGAGTCAAGTCACCTTTATTCATAGTTGAGTCAAGACACCTTTATTCATAGTTGAGTCAAGTCACGTTTATTCATAGTTGAGTCAAGTCACCTTTATTCAAAGTTGAGTCAAGTCACCTTTATTCATAGTTGAGTCAAGTCACCTTTATTCATAGTTGAGTCAAGTCACCTTTATTCATAGTTGAGTCAAGTCACCTTTATTCAAAGTTGAGTCAAGTCACCTTTATTCATAGTTGAGTCAAGTCACCTTTATTCATAGTTGAGTCAAGTCACCTTTATTCATAGTTGAGTCAAGTCACCTTTATTCATAGTTGAGTCAAGTCACCTTTATTCATAGTTGAGTCAAGTCACCTTTATTCATAGTTGAGTCAAGTCACGTTTATTCATAGTTGAGTCAAGTCACCTTTATTCATAGTTGAGTCAAGACACCTTTATTCATAGTTGAGTCAAGTCACCTTTATTCATAGTTGAGTCAAGTCACCTTTATTCATAGTTGAGTCAAGTCACCTTTATTCATAGTTGAGTCAAGTCACCTTTATTCATAGTTGAGTCAAGTCACGTTTATTCATAGTTGAGTCAAGTCACCTTTAATCATAGTTGAGTCAAGTCCCCTTTATTCATAGTTGAGTCAAGTCATCTTTATTCATAGTTGAGTCAAGTCACCTTTATTAGTTGAGTCAAGTCACCTTTATTCATAGTTGAGTCAAGTCACCTTTATTCATAGTTGAGTCAAGTCCCCTTTATTCATAGTTGAGTCAAGTCACCTTTATTCATAGTTGAGTCAAGTCACCTTTATTCATAGTTGAGTCAAGTCACCTTTATTCATAGTTGAGTCAAGACACCTTTATTCATAGTTGAGTCAAGTCACCTTTATTCATAGTTGAGTCAAGTCACCTTTATTCATAGTTGAGTCAAGTCACCTTTATTCATAGTTGAGTCAAGTCACCTTTATTCATAGTTGAGTCAAGTCACGTTTATTCATAGTTGAGTCAAGTCACCTTTAATCATAGTTGAGTCAAGTCCCCTTTATTCATAGTTGAGTCAAGTCATCTTTATTCATAGTTGAGTCAAGTCACCTTTATTCATAGTTGAGTCAAGTCACCTTTATTCATAGTTGAGTCAAGTCACCTTTATTCATAGTTGAGTCAAGTCACCTTTATTCATAGTTGAGTCAAGTCACCTTTATTCATAGTTGAGTCAAGTCACCTTTATTCATAGTTGAGTCAAGTCACGTTTATTCATAGTTGAGTCAAGTCACCTTTATTCATAGTTGAGTCAAGACACCTTTATTCATAGTTGAGTCAAGTCACCTTTATTCATAGTTGAGTCAAGTCACCTTTATTCATAGTTGAGTCAAGTCACCTTTATTCATAGTTGAGTCAAGTCACCTTTATTCATAGTTGAGTCAAGTCACGTTTATTCATAGTTGAGTCAAGTCACCTTTAATCATAGTTGAGTCAAGTCCCCTTTATTCATAGTTGAGTCAAGTCATCTTTATTCATAGTTGAGTCAAGTCACCTTTATTAGTTGAGTCAAGTCACCTTTATTCATAGTTGAGTCAAGTCACCTTTATTCATAGTTGAGTCAAGTCCCCTTTATTCATAGTTGAGTCAAGTCACCTTTATTCATAGTTGAGTCAAGTCACCTTTATTAGTTGAGTCAAGTCACGTTTATTCATAGTTGAGTCAAGTCACCTTTAATCATAGTTGAGTCAAGTCCCCTTTATTCATAGTTGAGTCAAGTCATCTTTATTCATAGTTGAGTCAAGTCACCTTTATTAGTTGAGTCAAGTCATCTTTATTCATAGTTGAGTCATCTTTATTTATAGTTGAGTCAAGTCACCTTTATTCACAGTTGAGTCAAGTCACCTTTATTCATAGTTGAGTCAAGTCACCTTTATTCATAGTTGAGTCAAGTCATCTTTATTCATAGTTGAGTCAAGTCACCTTTATTCAGTGTGCTTTTACAATACAGATTCAAAGCAGTTTTACTGCTATAACCAGTATATTATTTAATTATTGATTACCTGTTGAATTAATATTCACAAAATGGCAGTAGATTGATCATTTGTTTTTATAATTTTCTGTATATTTGTATTTTTTTTATCAATTTGGTACCATATTATACTATTAAAATCAATGTAATAAACAACTTAAAATCTAAAAGTAATTTAAAAAGTAGTCGTTACTAACTAATTTTACTGCAACAGTAAGATATTTGTTTCCACAAAAATATTATGTACTACAACATCGAAAATAATAGGATAGATCATCCCAAAATGGAAATTCTGTCACCATTTACTCATGTCATTCTAAACCTTGATTAACTCTTTCTTCTGTTGAACATATGGGAAGATACTTTGAAGAATGGAAAAAAAAAATACTATGGAAATATATATATATATATATATATATTATTGGAGTAAATATTGTACAAATGTTCACATAAGATATAACTGTAAATTTGGCCAATTTTGTTGCCATGTTGACTTTGAACTCAGGCAGTTCGACTGTTGTTTAGTTGATTCACGGGTGTTTGGTGCTTCTTGGAGTCTATGTCTATTCAATGAGTGTGTTTGTGATGAGGGGTTTCCTGGGAGATAATCTCCCTGCGTTGAGAAGTGCAGAATACAAAGTGGAGGTGAGATGAGAGGGCCGTTTCACACCTCTCGTTTTCTGTCGCTCTCATTCCTTTCTTCCATCTCACTCCTGCCCCTCTAATCTTCCAGCTCCACTTGTCTTTCATTCCCTCCCCTCGCACCTCTAAAATGTCAGCTGCTCTTTCCGAAAGATCAAATTCGAGCCAATGCAGTGGATGCAGCCCCTCGTGATATAAGACGCATTGACTTCCATGGCCGGCTGTGGGAGTATACTTGCCCCTCGTGATGTGGTAAATGTTCGTGGGCGAGGATTTAGGGAGATGTGTTATACTGACGCCCTGCAGTGATTCAGATGGGAGAGAGAGAAAAAAAGCGAGTGTGCGATGAGTCAGAGGTGGGGGAAACCAAAGAGAAATGCACAATCAGTTGTTGCAATAAATCTCTCCATCCTCACCTGATGGAGTAGATGGAAATAAGGACAGGGAAATGTCATTTATTGAGAGTATTTCTTCAAAAATAAAATCAGACAAGTAAAAAAACTTTCCATAAATAGGGTTAAATGGGGTTTTATGCCGGAAAATATCAAATCAAAATTGGATGAACGAGGTGTAGTTGGTGCTGTATTTTGGGGATTTAAAAAAGTTTTGGAGCTGTAAATCATGATTTTTTGGTTTTCTATGTTATCTAATTACAAATTTTCAATTGAGGCCATAATGTGGTTTAAATCATATTTATAAAATGTTAAGGGTTATAAACACAACATCAGAATATTTAGATTCTAACTTTGGAGTCCCACAAGGATCTATCTTAGGCCCACTGTTGTTTAGAATGTATGTACATGATTTACCAAATGTCTGCCTGTCAAATGTAAGCTGATGATGTTATTTTGTACGTAAATGCAAAAGGTCAGCAGCAGGCTACTCATGAAAAAAATGACTTTTACGATGGATCAGGTTTTACAATGGCTTACTAAATGTTGCTTACGCCTTATTGCCATGTTTTATTTTTAATAAAAGTGCAAATGATGATGCACAAGCAGAAGTGTTTGTCAGTTCAGGGATAGAAACTTGAAGTCATACATGAAATTAAATATTTAGAAATAGTAACAGATTATCAGAAGAAAAAAGAGTGAAGTTTAAAGGAAGTTAACACAGAGATGTTCAATTTAGCCAATTTTAGATTTTTTAGAAATAGTTTGGAAGGTAGCAGCAGCTTTATGTATTAACTCCATGATTCTTCCACATATCACAAACTGTATAACAAACTGGACACAAACTTGCAAGTCTAAACCGATTGAAAGTATTTATAAACAAGCTGTTAAGGTCATTATTGTATTGTTTAAACCAAGTGTTATTTTTTGAGTTGGGAACATTTGAGATAATATTCAAAACATCAACCTGCCAAGGGATTACGGATGACAATTAGCCAATTTGTCAAAATCTTGCACATTTTATATGTTGATGTATTATTAATGTGTATTGTCCTCGATTAAATAAACAAATAAATAAAAAATTGGTATCCCATTTGTGTGTAGATTAATCCAAAACAGAGCATGACGCAAAAGGATTGTGATTCCACAGAGCTAACCCTACTTATTCACATTTATGATGATATATATATATATATATATATATATATATATAAACGCAGAACTAATGGCTGTGTTCCAGACGAGTTTGGACATGGGAATATCGTAAATTAAATGTCTCGCATCAGACCTCTGAGTACTTTCACAAGTTGACCCCATGGTGTCGCCACGACATCGAGTGTATATTATGTTTTTCATGTTAACAGAATAAAAACAACTTAAAATCCCTCTAAAATCAGCTGTTGAACAGCAAAAACGAAGGTATTATTACATAAACTTAATGTCTAATGTTAAAGTTTGTTTCTACATTCATGCTCATCGAAAGCAGGACTTGCGGCATCTTGGAAGTGATGTCAAATGACGCGTCTCACCGAGTTTGGGGTTAATCGATGTATCTCGAGTTCACATGATGAATGTCTGACTTTGAGTAGCGTTTCAGACGTTATTCCCAAGAACGAGGTGGAAAAAAATCCGAAAAGTCCAAGCTGTTTGGAATGCAGCATAAGAAAACAGCTCAACAAGACAAGGAACAGGTGTGAAACTAATCAGAAACCATGGTAACAAACAAACGTGTGACTTAACAACCAAAAACGTTTTAATGCGTTTTGGTCCTTCGTTTACGTGACAATGGCATTTTGAGGGTCTGAAAACAGGTTTCAAAGGTAAAAACGTAAAACGTAAACTAAATGGTGATGTCATGCTCATGCGAATTACGTGTTCAGTCTGTAGACGCATAGTTTCTTTACAAAGTGACATCGGCAACTAATGGCCTGGCAGAATAATACAGCGTTTTAGTTGTTTTTGCAGATCTGTGTGAACGATGTCGTTAACACAGTCTCATCCCAAGAAGTCATATAACTGACGTCTTGGGGCGTATTTTGACCATACGTCAACATCCGCCTTTTTAGGGCCCACTTAAACGTCGGTAGATGGCGATCCCGGGCCGTCATACAACTGACGCTTTACCTTTAACGTCAGTTAGGTGACGGGTTAGGTTTAGGGTTAGGTTTAGGTCTGGGGTAGAGTTAGGATCCCATAACCTCATCTACCGACGTTTAAGGGGGCCCTAAAAGGCGAATATTGACGTATGGTCAAAAGACGTCCCAAAACATCAGTTATATGACGTCTTGGGATGAGACCGGGTTGATGTCGTCGGTATGTGAAAAAGAACAGAATGACGGAAATAATCAGAACAAAGACTTTTAAACTAAACAGGATATGATCGTCACACAAAAACTTGTTTTTTGTATTTTAATTTTAACCATATGTTAGATTATTTTATTAACTAACATTTTACCAACTAAATAAATCTGTTAACCGCTAGAAGGGTTATTATTCAAATCATAATAAACATTGCTTTATGGCAATACTGTGTGAATGGAATACAAAGGAACATCGTCAAAAAGTAGTCTTTCTATAGAATTATGTTTTTCTGTTCTATTTAATTGCAAAATTCTTTTAGAAATTGATCGATTTATATTGGAACTCACGCAAACCAAATAATCAGTAGATCCCTGTCATTTAATCCCTATTATAAAAAGGTTAGTTCCAATCCTTGATTCTGATTGGTCAATAGCTGTGCTTCATTCATGATAAAACACGGCTATGACCGCTTCACCCAACGGTTCTATTTATCACTGCGCAACACTGCAGTTCCTATGTTGTTTATGCATTTAACACATTGGAACGTTGTTGCTGTTTACGGTCAGGGACTATTTTTTTTTCGTGTTGTGCCTAGAAACGCCCTTCAGCCGTTACTTATTCACGATACAGCATAGCCTCTCGTATCTTAAATTGCTTACTTATTCCCAATAGAGAGCCTAATCCCTCCCTTTCCGGTCGACCACCATGGGACCTTATTTCGGAAAAATATTGTATGGTAGTCAATGGCGAGAGACAACAAATATTTTTATCTCGTTTGAATTGTGCCCTGAATTACACATATGATGTTTGTCAATTTAAAATATACATTTTCAAGTAAAGAAAGTCACAGTTTGATGTAAAACCGTTGAGGTATAAAACTGTGAAAATACGTAATTACAAAGACTACAAACCCCAAAGGCGTACATTTTCCCTCAATGAATGAAGCTAACTTTACTGAGGCTAATGTATATCATTGTTTCTAGTCTTACGTTATAATCATAACGTTACGCCGTCATGCCTGAGTGTTTTGTACCAGACTGCACACACATGAGCAGCGGATCTTGCCCGTTGTTTCGCTTCCCGGGAGATGTAGTTCATTGAGCGATTTTCACATAAAACTAAATGTTACTCTTCTGTTTTATGACAAACTGCGACGTTTTTGACTTTCAGAATTATCTTTTAAATTGACAAAAATAGGGTGACCAACTGTCCTGTTTTCCCAGGACATGTCCTGTTTTCATATAACAATATAACCATTTTCTATCCATACAGAGGAGGCATAACCTACTTTAAATGTATTGAAATTAATGAGGTATCTTTGAGTAAACTTCGAGTATCATTTGAGTAGGCCCATCTGTTTGCCGGGCCGAGTGTCCTGGTTTTTGGTAATCAAAATATGGTCACCCTAGACAAACATCATATGTGTAATTCAGGGCAGAATAAAAAGATAAGTTGTCGCTTGCCATTGATTACGACACCTATTTTTTCTGAAATAAGGTCCCATGAGCTGGAAGTGGAGGGGCGGGACTTAGGCTCTCTATTCCCCCAAGAATCCCCCTTGAGAAGTGACATTTAGAAATGAGGTTAATAGAGCAATTTCTGGAGCACTTCAACAGGTGTCTTCCGTGTGACGGTGGGAAAGATAGATTTGGAAGGGATGCGACTTAAAAACAGCACATCATTGGCTGCCCTTTTAATTCCCATAGTGCAATATATTGTATTTTTTTCTGAATAAAAAGAAAACGAATAGAAATTTATTGTTGCCATGGTAACACCGTCCCATTAAGCTATAGTTGCCAAGGAAACATTTCTCATTTTCATTTAAATAAACTATAAATAAACTAAATCTAAAAACTAATACAAATTACAAAAACTTACTAATGCAGATAATCTAAAAATAAAATCCAAATCTAAAATATTAACAAGAACTCTGATAGTCTGTATTGATACTAAAATAGCATTGACTATTAGATACTGGCTGTGAAATTAAACCACTTCAAATGTCTGCAAAAGTCTCATTGTGATAGAAATTTTCATATATATTTCTAATGATTATTTATCAAATGCATGAAATAAATATTAATTAATGATAGCTAAACTAGATTGTAGTAAATGCGTATTTTTCAAATGTATACATGTAATGTAGTAAAGCGTACTACAGTAGTAAATTACTCATTGTAATTGTCAAAACATGTAATACTTACATTTTGCATGTCTCCCTATTACAGAAAAAATCGATTCTTCCTTTAAATTGTGACAACAAAGAATTAACATAATTTGAACCCGTTCTATTATATGGTGGAATAATCTCATTAAAATTTCTCAAATTTTGCAGACAAAGTAACAGCATTTGTTTGATCTCAGCCATGTTACTTAAGTTATTCTAAGAAAAAATATCAAACAATTATTTTCTCCAATATACAGCATGAGTTTTGGTCCCCAAAGCATCTAATGATGGTTACATTTTATGCAAAACCTGTTAACTATGACTATGTTTCCTTCCACATATTTTTATGTGCGATTTGGAATATTACATAAACACATGAGATGGAAACGGTGCTTTATTCGCAAATGTTTTATTGTCCAATTTTGTGCATAAGTTAAATCCGCAATTTTGGCTGGAAACAAAGCTATTGTATACATGTTTTGTTTTTCATTATATATGTGTATGTGTGTTTATCATACATTTATTTCAACTGCCATTTAATACATTTATTAAACTGTATTCAGGCATGTTTTGTTAATTTTGGGAACGGTAACCCAACTTAGGTAACAGGGTTGCAAATATTCCTCATATAAGTCCTTTTCTGAAATTTAAGCACCTCCTTTCAAACTTTTGAAGTTCGAAACTTATTAAATGTTGTGTCAGCGATTGAGGCTGACGTCACTTCTGTTTGACTTGTGTCTCGCCCCTCCCTCCCGTTTCGTGCATCATGAAAAAACATTTGATCACCAAAAATAAAATAAATAAATAAAACAATAAAACTAAAATGTGAACTTGGCTGCTTTGGATTACAAAGTATCATGATGTATATAAAATCTGCAGTCGAGCCATGTCATTTCATACGGCTAGTTTTGCTGGTGCTTCACTGGAAGCAGCACTGTAAAAAATATCCGTGATTTTAACAGTAAAAGACTGTAAAAATGCAACGCATTCTCACCCCAAGGCGTCACCTTTGACCATGCTTCAATATTTGACGTTTTAGGCGCCCTTTAGCGTCACTTACATGACGCGATCCTACGGCGTCATCTAACTGACGCTAAAGGAAAGCGTCTGTTAGAGGACGCGGTTAGGTTTAGGTGTGGGGTGGGGGTAGGGTACACGCGATCCTAGGGCGTCATATAACTGACGCTAAAGGGCGCCTAAAGCGTCAGATATTGAAGCATGTCCAAATGCTTCCCAAGGCGTCAGTTAGGTGACGCCTTGGGAGTGAGAATGGGCTGAAAAATGCTACAGTGCAAAACTGTTAATTTGTTAACAGAAAGTTTCCGTACTTTATACGGTAAATAACTGTGATATAATTTTACAGTAAAATACCGTTAAATTTACCGTTTTTGAAAGTGAAAAAGAACAAATCGTTGTATAATTTACAGTGAAAAACCGTAAATTGACATTCCCACAATTCCCTGTGTGACACTACATTTGATGTATTTTTGTTGAAATAACTATAGTTCCTCATAGTTTTATTGTTTTTTTTTTCTAATCCGTTATGTACATTAGGGTTTTATGTTACATTTAATGTTGTTAAATTAATGTTTATTGCATTTTTTAATTTCATGTGTGTTACCATGATGGTGTTTAATGTTTGTGTGAATGACACTGTGCAGCTTCTTTATATAAGTATTATTTAAATAGGCAATCACTTATGATGATCTGTGATTGCTCAAGTAACTCTCATCACTGCTGTGATGATTAATGGTTGTCAGTGTATTACAATGGTCTAAAACAGATATCAATAAGTTGGTAAATCAACATTTAATCAGAAAATAAAATATGGTTTATTACTGTAAATTTTAAGTTAAGTCTGTAAAACCATTAACGTTCCTACCGTATTTTTAACGGTAAAGTTCTGGCAACCACAGCTGCCGTTTTTTTACCGTAAAATTTACGGTTTATTTTTTACTGTGTATGATAAAACGTACCAGAATCAGTCATTTAGCTACAGATCTAACATTATGGGGAAAACTCATGGTAACAACAGCTATCTGGAATAATATTATAATAGCTTATTATTATTATTCGGCTAACGTCCTGAACGTATAGTGTTATTGCTAATAGTACAATGTTAACGTAGACACATATGACAAACGCAACTCACACGCTAAATCCCGACAATCTGATATTCGCTAGAGCTATCCAAGTTTAGTTGAGCTTCACTCACATATTTTTTTTAAAGAATTATATTTTTACACACAGTTCACATACAAAAAAAGTCAGCACTAGAAGCTACTCACCTGTCCAGAAGAAACATTGCAACCTCGGTGTCCGATTTAAAATTTTTCAATTCTCTTGAGTTCTCTCCAAAGCCTTCCAGATTATTATTCGTTTCTTTGGCGAAAAACGACGGTATTCCCTCGCCCTAATCCTCCTTCTCTTTTTGGGGATGGCCTCTTCCATGTTAAATGTATCTGGTCCGTTGATAGCATAGGGTTGATATTCTTCAGCTTTGACTTCGCCCCCCGCCCCTGTCGGTGATTGGTTAGAACACTGTTTATTTTGATTTTGAGTGGTGGTTGTACCCATTTGTTTTTGTGTGCAGATCTCAGAGCCTAGGCTGCCTACAGAGACGCCTTTTTTTGACAGCCTGCTTATGAGGCGGGCAGCTAGTGGATCGTTAGGAAAGATTAGATGAATGTGATCATTTTAGTTTGGGCCTGAAATCACTGATACAACCTTTAAGCGGTAAGTGTGGTATAAATATTCCCCAAGCTGCAGGGCTCTATAGATGAACTAGGGTCTACGTTCACAGAAGGTTGTGCATGTGAATGCACTTTTAATGAAGCCACAAGCTGTCTCATCGCGTTCCTACATTAATTCATCTCGTTGCTCAGGAACGTGCCCGTGACCCCCAGTCACGCGAAACATCAGCGCAGTGGCATCGGCCCAAAGAGGTTAATTACGCCCGTCGCTGCATGCTCGCTCTCGCCGCGACAGTTTCACGCACGAAGCTTCAAGATGAACCGCAAGTTTGATGACATTTTCTTAATTGCTGTGGCTATAATTTTGTAATATGATTGCAAGCGCCACCCCGACACTCTCTTTGCTCTGTTGGCAGGATCTCCAGCGGTCTGTCAGGACTGCATGGGAACTCTAACCTCAGACTCGAGCAGGAATAAGCCGAATCCCTGGTAGGGAGCGGAGAATTTATACACAGAATCCTCATGAGAGGTTGCCTACTGCGAAAAACCATGAAAAAGATATATATTGGGAAAACGGCCCTTAAAACCCCTCGAAATGGTTGTAAACATCAGAAAAAGAGGTAAGATGCTCTCTCAACCTCGTCGTCCGCCCACCACAGTCATCCCATCAGCCATGTGCATCCGTCGAGTGCCGAACTCATAGTGCTGTGACAGATTGGTTCCACCCTCACCATCATGAGTGCTGTTGCTACAAGTGTTGGCCAATGAATGTGCTATTGTACACACTACATACAGTGCGATAATCATGCTCTCCAATCCACTTGTGACTATGGAAGTGTTATTGGTTTGCTAAATAGGGCTGTTTAAAGGAATTAGTAAACCAATACATGAACCAACACCATATAGTGGGTAACAAGTGGAACAAATTGTGTAGTGTCAGATATACAGACCCCTGTATATCTACTTACCTCCATCTTGTCTCCTTCATATGAGGTAGAGTTCGGATTATATGTCAGTCACACTATATGTCAGTAACTGTAAGGTTTGAGTAAAAAAATGCAGTGGCGTATATTTAGAAAAGGCAAGTTGTCACATGTTTTTTTTTTTTTTTAAATCCCCCTGAAAAACATACACTGGAGAAAACATTTGATAACCAGCTTTGGTCTGCCGGTAATGCAGTTATTTTGGGATCCTGTAATAATTTGGTCAGTTTTCAATATCAATGTCTTTTGTGCCTCCACATGTTAATCATACGCTGGCTGGCAGATTCACTGTATGATAATGAAAGCTGATTTTTGCTGGAATCAGATGAGATTGCGCAATTTGCATTTGGAAATTTGCAATGGTTTATTTTAAGTGGTTAATTCTCACCTACAGCAAAAGAACATTTCAAATAAAATTTGTCAAACGATTAATCGTGATTAATCACATCCAAAATAAAAGTCTGTTTACATAATATATGTGGGTACACTGTGTATAATTGTTTTGTATATATATATATATATATATATATATATATATATAAATACACACACATGAATATATTTAAGAAAATATAAAATATTTATATTTATATATCATATAAATTGTATGTAAATCTATACAGAATATACATGAAAATATTTCTTAAATATATACAAGCATGTGTGTGTATTTAAATATATAAAATAATTATACACAGTGCACCCACATATATTATGTAAACACAAACCTTTATTTTGGATGCGATTAATCGCGATTAATCGTTTGACAGCCCTAAATAAAATAGAATCATTAAATGAGACGTTTTATGCTTATGTGAATATTGTTCACTTAAATTAAAAGTTGTTCGAATAGGGGCTTAAATGTTAAATGTAAATTCAAATTGTATATTTTTTCTACTGTAGGCCTTGGATTGCAAATTGTAATGTTGCATGGGATTATTTGCAATTATTTGTAGAAATGTATTATTTACAAGGGATTGATTTGTGAATGTTCTAACAACTCAACAACCCTAGATAAAAAAAAAAAGTGAACACTAGTGCATCGACTGAGGTGACCCCGAACGTGATTTCGACTGAGCTAAACCGCCAACCCCCCACGCCCTGCTAAATGTGAATTTGAATGTGTTCTTTGACATTTCTTGGAGTATTATGAATAACATTGTAATTATTCATCATAATATTTTCATGGTGTCAGCTTACTACATTTTCTAAAGGAAATTTTCATTTTTAGTCTGGCTTAAGGCTCCCCCTCCCCCCTAGTCTCTATTGAGGCAGCACAAGTGATAATAGTGTGTGAATCTGTGCGGTGTGCGTTCCACTGTACATGTACCCTGCTGAGAATAAGTGTGTGTGGTCTTGCATGTGTGCTCGCTTCCAAATAGATGTGTGTATCGATTGTCGGCACATTTATCTCTCGGACGTGTTACATTCTCACCGCTTCAGACACGTGTTGTCTGACAGCATGATCAAGCTTGGTCTGTGGCACGCCAAAGAAGTCATTATCGTTCACCACACATCTGTCCGTCAATACAAACCCATTAAGAGCTGTCAGTGGTTTTCTTACATATCGTAAAAAGCTGTGTTTGGCTCCATCCATCTCTCTCACCCCATCCGCTTGAGTGTTTGATCTATAAATAGATGTACATGGCATTGGTCATGTGACTAAGGATCAATGTGGGAAATGGGGAAAAAAAGAGTGTTGGGGGTTTAAAAAGTCATCCTGACACAAGTGTGTGCGATTAGTGGGTTATTTGACAGTTATTGATCACGTCAGTGACAATGAAGCGAAATACGTTCGTAAATCTGGTTTTGCTTCATGTAAAACAGCTGTTTTGTTTTTTTTACATTCCCATTATTGATCCTGAATCTCTGCCTGGTCCATGTAGAAAGGATTCAGGGAGTATTTTTGTCAGATTTTGGGAATGTAATCACATGCGCACCTCTATGTAGCTCTCTGCAGGAACAGAAGGAAGACCTGCGGAAGCGTCTCTCTTACACCACTCATAAGCTGGAGCTTTTAGAGCGAGAGTTTGACTCCACGAGGCAGTACTTGGAGACAGAGCTGCGCAGAGCCCAGGAGGAGCTCGACAAGTTCACCGACAAATTACGCCGGTAAGGAAAGAGGCATCTGGCTTTAAAACAGTGTGGCTGTTACCATCCACATGTGGTAACTAACTAACTAACTAACTTTTTTAACATGACAATGGACTTGGAACTTGGCAATTGTCTTCATCCCATCGTTGTACTTCATTGGTGATAGAACACAACATACTTTTTTAGTGTGTACCCAAAGAACATTAGCCTGGTAATACCAGACTCCCCAGATAGCAAACTGACATTGAATCAACGTGGAAACATGACATCGAAACAACGTTGATCTGACATTGTTTTGCTCATCGAATTAACGTTGAACCAACGTCAGACGCGTCATTCTTTCAAAGCTAACGGAAAATCAACTTGAAATCAACGTTGTTTCAACGTTATGAAAGCAAACCAATTTTCGATTTTCATTTAGCTTTGAAGAATGCCGCGTCTGACCTTGGTTCAACGTTAATTCGATGAGCAAAATCAACGTTGTTTCGATGTCATGAGAGACGTCGTTTCCACGTTGATTCAGTGTCAGTTTGCTGCTACTTCACTTTGCTTCGTAGACAGAGTCTGGAATGGCATAACAGAGAAGTGTTTTCTCTCTCGCAAGGGGGCGCTTGTCTGAAGTTTAAAATCATTGGTTACCCATAAGCCAATCAGATAAGTTTATTTATGATGTATATTATGCGCCGACACAGCCTCATCGAGACATCATGCATCGAACTCAAATCTATGATCTAACTTCCACTGTAAACAGGGAGCGGTGCTTTTGTAAGGGCTGCAAAATGTGTGCCAACCAGGAATGAACAATTCACAAACTAGGTTATTTATATGGTTTACTGAGTTGCGGCCGCCCCGCAGCGTCGGCACGCCCTGCTCTCATGAGTCATGACTGATTTAGCGTCCGAGCCCGATCACGACTGGGTAATAGAAAGTTCATTTTACTGACTCTCTTGAGTCACTCGAGTCATTTCGTTTATTTAGGTGGCTTTAAATGTTAGAATTTTAGCAGCCTAATTCCCCGATCAATCCACCTACGCAATGTTGATCATATTCGGCAGTGTTGTAGTACTCGAGACTCGGACTCGTCTCGGACTCGGTCTCGAGACCATATTTTAATGGTCTTGGTCTTGTCATGGACTCGTGTCCATTTGGACTCGGAATTGACTCGTACTCGAACATTTGTTTTTTTAGGACTCGGAATTATTCCCGAGTCCACTCGAGTTCAATTAAAAATATTTTTCATGATTATTAATATATGTGAATAAAATATTTCTTTAAATTGATTGACACGCCCAGTGATTGGTGATTTTCTAGTGCGCAACTGCGCATGACAAATTGTAATAAAATTACTTTTAACACCACCTACTATGTGGCCTTTTTACCCTAAACTGATCATATTTTTTAAACTCTAAGTAAATTCAGTAAAAAAAAAGGATTTCTCTAAGTAAATAAAAGTAAATTAGATAATCAACCCTCACTGGTCTCGGTCTCGACTCGGACTCGACCGTCTCTGGTCTCGGACTCGACTCGGACTCGACTTTCTATGGACTCAGTCTTGACTCGGACTCGACTCTCTCTGGTCTCGGTGTCGACTCGGACTCGAGTGAGGTGGTCTCGACTACAACACTGATATTCGGAATTAAGAAATCATAATGTAGTAAAAAATGATTTACAGGGAACATAAATAATCACTTTACCTTCCGAGTCTTACGTTCATTTGTTACGTGACATACGCAATGAACAGATCGTTCATGAATCACCTATCTGGGACTAATGCAGCAGGATGTCGAAACGAAATATGGTGGATTGTTGTTATTATTATGATAATAATAATATGATAATAAGAGCGCGACAGGAGCGTTCACAGCCGAGGAGGCTCTTGTCATGGCCGTAAAAGACGAAGAAGTGACGTTGTATGGGGGTAAGTTATGTCCTTATACATCTGTCTTGCCACTATATAATAGACCAAACAGGTCTGATCCGTCATTACTACAATTAGCCTGAAAAATGTGGGTAGCCTAAATGTGTAAGCTTGAAGTGTTAATATGTTTTCTTGTTATAATGTATTATTTGCATAAATAAAAATGGCTGCATCTGTGTTGATGAGAGAATCAAAGTGTATGCGCGTTGTGCACAAGCTACATAATGGCCAAGCATGCGCCCTTAAAATAGCATTATTAACAACACGCAAAGCGCCACTGACTTTAGACTAGTTTTTTTACGCGTTATATGGTATGTTGGTCTTTGTTTGTTGTTGCGGGTATACGTTGCAAATAGAGGGGCGGCAAAATTGTTTTTCGCCTACAGCGGCAGAAGTGCACGCGCCGGTCCTAGCTGGAAACACTTGATGATGCGAGCGAAATACCGGAGTGAATATGGCTGTAAATGACTTTTGCTTCAGTTTGAAAAACCCTGGAAGGTTCTCCATAACAGAGCGAACTTCATCCCGTGTCTTGTTTCCCATTTGTGCGGCCGTTTCGGTTTTCGTTTTCTCCTATATTTTAAAAAAGAAAACATCGTTTGTTTGTTTATTAATAGACAAAGTCACCAACAAAGTGAACTGAAACTGCTAAAAATTATTTTTGGGGCATATTCTGTAGACAAAAATCTAAATTTTTTGGAGGTTGAAAGTCTGCTTGTATCTGGTCCCAAATGAATACAGGATGCTGCTGTAAGAATGTCACACTTACAGAGAAACATGATGGCAGCACTGTGATTGTCCAGAGATATTTTGCAGCCATTGACAACATGCTGTCATTGAAGAAAGTATAATTTCTGATACATGCCAGTTATTTCCTAAAAAGAATGTCTGACTATTTGTGCGTGAGCTGAATATAAATCGTAATTGGTACTGCAGCAGGACAATAATTCACACAGAATCCAACACCTATACACAATCAGGTGCGCATCTTAATGGCTAAAAACTAAATTAAGGTTATGGATTGCCCTATAGTCAAAGCCCTGATTTTAATCCAACTGAGAATACTTTTCGCAAGGGGACTTTATGAATGTATTATAAACGTGCATTCAGTAATTGTTTTCTCATTAAAAAAGTTTTACCCCAAGAGAAATAAACACGACTACACAAAGAAATCAGTAACTTCAAATTAATAAAAGCTGTTTTATTTTCAACAGAGCAGGTCAACTCATTGGGGCCACCATGTTGAGATCACATGACCTGTCAAATACCTACTCTAACACAAATAAGCAGTCATGGCTAACTGCCAATTGCACATTTATGCAATTTAATCAGTAAATAAATATGTGAATCAAAATATTATCTTACACACAATTTATTTGAAATAGTTGAGAATGCCATTCCAAAAAGTGAATAACAGAAAATATCACAGACTTCTTCAGACCATGTACTTTAAAAAATTGCTTTTGGCAGCGGTTTGTGGACAATATTAATAGACACTTGCACAGATGCACACTTCGAAAATCCACTGGAAAACTATATAATCCAGACACTTTTGCCTTAAAGGAGTAGTTCACTTTAAAAAAAAAAAAATTGCTGATAATTTACTCACCCCCATGTCATCCAAGAGGTCCATATCTTTCTTTCTTCAGCTGAAAAGAAATTAAGGTTTTTGATGAAAACATTCCAGGATTTTCTCCATATAATGGACTTCAATGGGAACCAAACGGTTCAAGGTCCAAAAGACAGTTTCAGTGCAAACTGCAAACTGTTCAAAGGGCTTTAAACGATTCCAGACGATGAATAAGGGTCTTATCAAGCGAAACGATCGCTCATTTTAAAAAAATAATAACAAGTTTTATAAGCTCAAATTTTTTATAAGCTCTTGCTCTGTTCTGTGATGCGCGTTCGTGACTCTCCTGTTCGAACTCGTTCATCAAAATGAATCATTTCCTGAGTCAATTCGTTAATTTCGTTCGTTGAATGAACCAGATGACACGAAAAAAGATGATAAACGAGTTCGAACAGGAGAGAGCTCCTGTTCGAACTCGTTCATCAAAATGAATCTTTTCCTGAGTCAATTCGTTAATTTCGTTCGTTGAATGAACCAAATGACACGAAAAAAGATGATAAACGAGTTCGAACAGGAGAGTCACGAGCTTATAAAACTTAAACTTTGTTTTTTTTTTTTTAATGAGCGATCGTTTCGCTTGATAAGACCCTTATTCATCGTCTGGAATCGTTTAAAGCCCTTTGAACAGTTTGCAGTTTGCACTGAAACTGTCTATTGGACCTTGAACCGTTTGGTTACCAGTAAACTGCATTATATGGAGAAAATTCTGGAATGTTTTCATCAAAACCCTTAATTTCTTTTCGACTGAAGAAAGAATGACATGGACATCTTGGATGACATGGGGGTGAGTAAATTATCAGCAAAAGTTTTTTTTTTTAAAGTGAACTACTCCGTTAATATTTTAAACATACTATGATTTGGGATGCACTATTTCTTAGCTAGCGTACTATTAGTATTTCGGATGAATAGTAAGTGAATTTGGAGACAGAAATTGTTTCCCTTAGGCTAGTCAGTGCCAAGTGTGTAGGAGTCAGTTGTACAGTTATGGCTTGGCAATGTGTTGGGCTCCTCGGTCCATTGTAAAATAAATGTTGTGAATTGAAATGGCAACAGATACCATAACATAATGCGGAAGATGAACAGGTGCGCTGGTGAGAGTTTTGGCAACCGACTTAAAAAATAAATAAAACCTGGGATTATGTAATATGTGTCTAAGGAAATAATGAAGGCGTAAGACCTTCTTGTACGTGCAGGATTTGAAAAAAAAAAAAGACGTTTTGTTCATGTGTTTCCCACAGAATACAGAGCAGTTACTCAGCACTGCAGAGGATCAACCAGGACTTAGAGGATAAAATACACCGAAATGTGAGTGCACACATGTGGCCACACTCTAAAAAGAGCACAAATTATTCAAGAGGTGTCTGGGCGCACTGCTTTTTGTTTTAATGTGCGAATGGTTTTGTCCACATATGTGTTTACAAGTACTCATCCCCCTCTTTAAGTGTTTTCCTGCTTAAATGGGTTTTTGGATGAAAGTGTTTACATCGCTGTCCACACTTTTGTCTATACGTGCACGTGTTTTGTGGTGTGACATATTAGTGAATGTGTTAAATGTACAATAGCGCTGAATGCACTAAGAGTCTATTTGAATATCAATACACTGCCACTGGTGCGCCTGACATTAATTACAGTCCATTACAACAACCTGTCCGCCTTCACATGGCAGTGTGATAGTGAGTCTATTATGCTCGCTGAGTCTGCATCACAGCCTGTTTGTTAATTTGAAGTTCGAAAAAATTAAATTATAATTAGCCTGCCTGCCGCAGTACATCCTATGTCCAGTACATGTCTGTATTAGGATCCACCCCAAGTTCGTAATAGTTTTTTAGCAACATATTGCGTCAATGATGGCCCTGAAGTTTATGGGTCCAGGTATGAAAGGAAAATTATATCAAAATCATCTGATATCAGCCTTCTATTGATGTTCCTTAAAAGTATGATGATTAATTCCCATCTGCTGCAGGGTGACTTTACACATGCATTGACTTCTAACTGTGTGAACGTGTCAATATTCCTACTGGTGATCCATTAGGGCCTATATCATTGCAAATGCATATCATAGAGTTGTTTTTTTTTTTCTGAAAATGTGCTCCTTTCATCCAGTCACAGCACCACGATGATGAGAAACGGGCTCTCAGCCGAGAAATCATCGTCCTGAACAATCATCTCATGGAAGCTAAGATGACCATAGAGAAACTGAGAGAGGATAATGTAAGAGAAATAATGACAATCTGATTTCTTTTACTCACGGAGGCTTAATGGAAGCCTTTTGGAGGACTGTGTATTTGCTTTGGATTATCTAATGTTCCTTTTCTACCACTCTCAATAGGACTTATACAGGAAGGATTGTAACCTGGCTGCACAGCTCTTGCAGTGCAATAAGTCACACTACAGAGCCCAGTTATCTGAGGTAAGTCAGCATGCATGCAGTTTTAACAAAGAACAGCAGTTCTGAAACGACCTGTAAGTGAAATGGTTTGAGTGGCTCGCATATGTAAACATTGTTGGTTAAACCTAAAAAAAATAAGTAACCTTGTTGCCTTAAAATTTTAAGCTCATTGAAATGGAAAAATTTAGTTAATACAGTAAAGAAGATTGATTTAATCATCATAAACTCAAAATATTATGTTATCTTAAACACATCAATTATTTAAGTTGATTTGACAAAAGAAAAATATGTTGTGATTACAAATCATGAACATTTTTTTTACAGTATGTGCTACAGTAAAAAAATGTATACATTCTGGAATAAAATCAAATGTCTATAACAATGATGAATAACAACAGAATGCAGTCTGTCAAAGTGCGGGATAATTGTTAGATATAGCACAACCTCTGGTCTCTCTTTGCACATCCTCCACACAATACCTTTTCCAAAAGATATTTCATCTATATAAACCCAGCCATCACCTTTAGTGACATATTGTTTAACCACTAACTCTGTTAGCTAAATGTTTTTGGACTGATATGAATGTAGCAAATCAGCGCAGTCTCATCCCAAGACGTCATATAACTTGACGTTTTGGGACGTCTTTTGACCATACGTCAATATCCGCCTTTTTAGGGCCCCCTTAAACGTCGGTAGATGAGGTTATTGGATCCTAACTCTACCCCAGACCTAAACCTAACCCTAAACCTACCCCGTCACCTAACTGACGTTAATGGTAAAGCGTCAGTTGTATGATCGCCATCTACCTTCGTTTAAGGGGGCCCTAAAAAGGCGGATATTGACGTATGGTCAAAAGACGTCCCAAAACGTCAGTTATATGACGTCTTGGGATGATACTGTGTTAAGCAAATCAAGAAGTAGGATTCTTTTTATTTAGTGGGATATACTAGTATTTAGGTCAACTATAGTAAATCAAATCCTTGTTTAAAGAAATATTGAGGCTCTGTCCCAATTAAGAATGAGTGACTATTCTGGAAGGGCGAGAGTGGGAGGAAGTTTAATAATAGTGTGTGCCAATAAACTTGCCATTTTATTCATCGAATCTGCTTCATGCCTCATGCCAGTCCCACGATGTCTAGAACAGAGACTTATGTTGGCATGCTGCCTGCTTTAAAAACCTGTTCATATTTGGCAGATGTACCTGAAATGGAAACATCAATGTGTCTGTAACAACGTGTTCAGGGATTTCAGCCTTAAATATTGTTTTATATGAGAATGTCAAAGAATTGGCACTAAGCATTCGTTAAAACAGTTGGACATAGCTGAAGGTGTCACATGTTATGAGAGTTTCTGTATAACCACAGAGAAATTTCTTTAAAAGCTGCCCAAAAGTCTTAAAAGCAAGAATACTCCGAAGGTCAATAGATGTCGTATAACTTAGATATCAAATCGGATTTGTTGAACCAAGACCAACCCTACTGGTTTGAAAAAGGACTAAAATGTGCTTTGTCTTGGCTCCTCTTATCATGCTTATATAATTAGCCATGTTCTGTTAGCTAATTAGCCACAATTTACTTTCTTCTTGTTGCTATGGTGAGAGAACTGAGGTAAGAAAAGAAAAAAGAAAAAGTGAAATTGGATTGATGCCTAGTTCTCTGTGTGTAGTGTCAGTGGCAATGAAATCTGCAGTTCTTCCCTCTGGCCAATTTTCGCTAAATGAAAAACTAAAAACCATGTACTTGCATGGACCATTAGTACAGATTTGAAGTCTTAATATCTTTGACCGTCTGCTTTGCAAATGTACTTCCATTTCCAGTTCCATTCATCAATCCTGTATGTCTCTTACAGCCTCTTAAGGATATTGACCTGATCTGAGCTATTATTTCCCTTTTACCCTTGCCTGATAGGTTTCCATAACAGCATACCCTTTTCTCTTTGTGTGCGAATCTCTCAACTCTTATTGTTCATTGGGTACATCTAATGGAAATCTGTTTCACTCTCTCCCAGTTACCTGCAGAGTTTCAGGAGCGTGTGAGCTTGCACATGGAGGGTTCATCCCTCTGCCACTCCCCATATGCCGACACAGTGCCTGCCTCTGTCATTGCTAAGGTTCTGGAGAAACCAGATGAGGTCTGCAGCAGTCAAGCCTCTCGCTCACCCAGCCCACAACCCCAGGAACGCCAGGGCTTCCTCGTGGGCACGAGCCTCGTAGGTAGCACTGAGCGTCTCGGCCTCCGAGCTACTTACAAGTCAGATCTGTACAGCAGTGACACAGCACTTTATTGCCCTGACGAACGGAGACGAGAGCGGAGACCCAGCATGGACCTCCATGGGCAGCGGAAGGTTTATGAACCCCAGAACTCCACTGATAGCAACCCAGAAGAGGGATCCATGGCACTGCAGCCTGGCTTCTCGCAGGACCACTTCAGGAAGTTTACAACCTCTCTGGGAGGCGGCTCCAGCTCTTACTCCAGCTTTAGTGCAGGAGGGTCCGAAGACAAGGGTCAGGATCCTCCGAGCAGTGCTGCATCTTCTCCTCGCCACCCTGCCCTTTACATGGAATGGAGGGATGGGGCTGAATACGAGCACAAAAGCGACTCTTCCTGGGAGAGGGAGAGTCCAAGCGCCTTCACAAAGGCCCATGCTTTCCAACCACCTGAGACAAGCCACCATCAGAATGGTAGCTCACCTATCTACAGCAGAACAATGTCCTCCTGTTACAGTGAACCTTACGAGCCCCTGCCAACTTCCACCTCACCCAGCATAACCTATGGTGACAGTCGCCGTGGAAGTGCTTTTGCTCCTGAGGAAGAAGAGCTGATTGGTCGGTGGAGGCAATTGAGTGTGGAGGATCTGAGTGCGCACTCATACCGCAGTCCCGGGCGGGCCTCACCTTACAGCTTCTCAGAGCAGCACTTCTCTGTCCGGCCTGCAAAAATTCGCCTTGGTCCTCTCTACAGTAGCTTCCAGGAGGGAACTGATGTATACCACCATCATGGTGGAGGGCTAGACCCCTTCTCCAGCCCCAGCCCTGATTGCAGCCCAGGCCTGCGGCAGCAAAGCCAGCCCCACCTGTACCACTCCAAGGAGGATAGCCAAGAGTCCGAGCAAAGCCTCTACAGCCCCAAGGACGGTGTGGTGGCAGCTGGGGGACAGGCAACCGAGTACGTTGACGTAAGTCCCAACAGTTCAAATGAGTCACTGGACCATGGATCTCTGGAAATGGCTGCAGAGCTGCAGCATTATCAACCCGAGAGGCACAGCGTGTCCCCTCAGGGAACCACCCCACCACCACCTCCACAACAACCGTACCAAAAATTTGGCACACTAGGGCTGTCACGCAAGGACAGTCTCACCAAGGCACAGCTCTATGGCACTCTACTAAACTAAGAGTAGAGTTTCCTGGTTAATCCTCTATTACAGCTCTGTGGGACTCTACTAAACTAAGAGCAGGGTATCCTGGTTACCTGCTTGTTTCGGTAGGATTTGAATGTTCAGCTACAGTTTGAGCCAAACACACGATGGGATTTTCTGTTGAATATTTTCAGTCCATCTGCTTTTTTTCTCTCTATTTATGTATCTTTTACAGTGTTTTCTAAACATCGAACATAACCGGCTCATGTTTCTACGGTTGATATGAAGCTCTAGCCTAACACTCAGCACTATTTGTATAGCCTATTTTGAAAGTTTATTAATGGTTCTGTGTGGTTTGTGAGAAAGTATTTTAAGTGCATTAGGTGCATTATGGATTTTTGGAAACGTGTCTTCAGAGAGATTATCTTTGTTTTACCAAAAGCCTTCTGGGCTCAAAAAGAGTTTGTGAATGGACAGCACATGCTTTGTAAAAAGAAATGCTAATTTTGACAAGAAATTCGATCTTTTATTATATAATTTATGAATAGCTGTATTTATTAAGTATGCTATATCTATAATTGTTTAATAAATGTAACACTATGGAGAGATTGAACAATCTATAATATAATTGTAAATTATTTTTATTGCTATACATAAGGCAATCGGCACAATTATACATGCTGCAAACAATTAAAAATGCCTCAAACGAGTAAAGTCATAGATTCAATTTGAGAATTAACTGACAGATCTTGACGGATCGTTTCACAGATTTGTGAAAATAATTGTGGGAATAACTCAGCATGGAATCATAATACCCCTAGGTCAGCCTGTCAAGATTAAGTCTTAACCAAAGTGATACTTCTAACCTATTTCTATTCCGAATAGATCTGATACTACTCAAATCTATTGCTTCATTAAGCGAGTAAAATATCTTGAAAGCACTGGGCATTTTTTTAAACTCCTGATGTGTTTTGTTGGGCAATGGGATTTCCGAGGTGATAGTCCTTTTTGATGTTTTCTCTCCTTTCTTCCTCAGTGCTGTAAGCCCCCTCCCTCAGGCCCTCTCTACCTCACGATTCAATCCCTCTCTTCTTTCTTAATCAGCTGGGATCCAGTGTCAGTTGACACAATGATGCATGACTCTGTTTCTTCTGTTTTGCTTTCTATATCTAATAAAGCACAATAGTTGCACCATGTCTGCCTCTTTAACTCCCTTTTGTTTCCTTCTCAGCTCCTGTTGGAGAGTGAGGCTGTTGCTGAGGTGTATTGGGGAGAATTTATAACTTAAGAGTTCTGTTTCATACATGAAATGTTTCCTTGTACAGTGTGAATGACAGCATACAAAGGAAGGACCTTGTTCCTCCTCCACAAACGACCACTTTTGCAGAATTGAATTTATTCAGTCTTTATAACAGAAGCACTGCATTTACACTCAAAACATTCATGTTAGCGTGTATGATTAAGGACTGTAGCAAGTAAACTCCCTACAGACCCACAGTGAATGAAATTGATCTAATAATGGCTAATGCACAGCAGTATATAGCGGAGGTAATGAAGTTTAAACAGCCATTACTCTGATTCACTTTTTTATTTGAGTAGCGAGACCACCTCACAGTCTCTGCAGAGCCACAGCCTACGCATTTTCCCTTTTTTATTGCGTTTGGACACTGGAATGTCACAAAAAATTTCAAATACATCTCGAAATAAGTCACAGGGTGGGAGTTGCCGGGTATACTATACAGCATGATGAAAAGATTATATTCACAGAGGCTAAAGTGTCACTATTTCACTACATAAACGAATAAGTCTAATGCAGAAAATGTTCATGTTATTCTGTATTCATCTTAGCTCTGAGCCATATGTTTCTTGGGAACATTGCTCCTGTCATTTGTATTCAAGGGATATGTTGGACTCGATACTTTCAGGCTCTCATTCACAGAGAAGAGTGAGTCACAAGCCGGAGGCCATCTCTGAAAACACTGCAGCAAAGATATGGGGAACAGATGGACATTTTAATTTCCTGTCTCTTATCCAGTAAGTCCCTCAGGTACTTGGCCAAAAACACACACCCCAAAAAATCCATTGCACTAATGTTCGAGGTTTGAAATTGCCACATTTGTGAAAGGCAGTTCTGCTTCTTCCCTTCACCTTCAAATGCCCACCATGCTTTCACTCAGGCTCCACAGCCGCTTGGCTTTATGGTCGTCTGTGGCTTTGGAAAGCAATTGTTCTTCTTTGCAATTAGCAAAGCATTTTCCAGACACACCTTCAACTTCAGACGAGCATGCCAGGTATAATGGGGTCTGAGCACCCTCCAGTGGGCTTTTGAAGAACAACCAAGACACCAGGAAGAAAAGAGGCTTGATCAGCAGGGGTATGTTGACGTGTCGGCCCAATCTGGTCCTCACGATACCCGGAGTGAGGGCATTTACAGTGACCCCGGTACCATCCAGCTTGCTGGCTAGCTCACGAGTGAAAAGTAGGTTGGCAAGCTTGCTCTGGCTGTAGCAAAAAGCCTTGTTGTAATTTTCTTCACTGTTCAAGTCCTCGAAGTTGATGCTGCCATACTTGTAGAGTTTGGAGGACACCACAACGATGCGGCTGGGAGCCGACTGCTTCAGAAGGTCGAGCAGGAGATGTGTCAGAAGGAAGTGACCTAGGTGGTTCACTCCCAGCTGCATTTCATAACCCTCTTCAGTCCTACTGTAAGGACACTGGTAGAGACCAGCGTTGTTGATAAGAACATCAATCCTAGGCTCCTCCTAATATTGTGACAGAATCAAGTTTAGAAATTTTAGTTCATACACATCCAATCACACTTTATTAATATTGCACCTACTGAAAATAAACATACAGTATGAGGCGGACTGTTTCTGAGGCAAGAATCAAAGATGGTGAAAACAATAACCCTCAAGGAGGCTGCCTGAGGACTACAGGGATCATTGGGACGGTGGCACATCTAAGGCCCTGTTTACACCTGGTATCAAGATGCGTTTTGGTCGATCAGATTTGAAGTAGACGAGGAAGACACTCTTTGGTCCACTTTCAACAATTTCTGTCCTGATTTCTTGGAGGGGAGGGTCTATGGGCGGATACATGTATGAACCTTTTTTAAATATTTCAATCTAATGGACAAAATAAGCTAGGGCAATTTACATACTGAGAGCAGTATCTTTAGTTTCTGCTTTGACAGCCGCTAAGATGACGCCATGTTGATGATGCTTGTTCATGCGTTAGGTCAGTTGGCGGAGAGTAGGTGGACTTTTGCAGGTGTTTGAATGCATTTGATCACATAAGCGTCTAGTACACTACGAAAGCCATGCGTTTTTGACTACCCCTGGAAGTGGTCGAAAGTGGACAAGCTCAAAACTTTTTAGACCCAACTTACACTTGTATTTAGCGTCGTCCACTTGTGAACGACAATGCATCTTAAAACCAGGTGTAAACAGGGCCTAAGAGGGAAAACCTTTTCTATTTTTGCTATTCTATTTTCAGAATTTCGCGTATCTAGGCATTTATGCACTGCAGAACATGTCGATTAGAATAGCTTTATTTAAATATCTTATAGACATGCTTTAAAGGGGTCATAAATTGAGAAATCAAACTTTCCTTGATCTTTTGACATGATATAAGAGGTTATTGTACTATAAAATATCCTACAAGTTTCAATTCTCAAAACTTCCTTGTTAGTCCAAAAACAGATTTTATTGAATCAAAGCTCCCAAAATGACTCATTTTGTATTTTGTCTGAAGTTGAAAGACTGCCTCTGCAGAAAAAAGATCAATGGCTACTTCTACATCATTGCTTTGTTTAGCCCCGCCCACCAATTCATGGATGTCATGTCAATTCACAGGATCGAGCAACAAAACGATAGAGATGTCTCTGAGGATTAGAAGACGTTTTGAAGTGCCTTTTAGTATGCAAAGCTGCTATCCAATCATATCAATGGGCATTTACTTCTTGAAGTCTTGAATGCAGCACGCCTATCAAAGAGAGGGTCAAAACAGGATAAAAAAATAGCCTATTACTTAAATTATAGGATGAATAAATTAGGATGTTTTTTATGCCAAATTATAAATGGACCTCAGAGGAAAAAAAATAATGTCATCTAAAAGGTTTTGAGTCAAAGTAAAACCATGCTGTCATGCTTTATATCATATAGGTCACATATGTTTTATGTCATCATTTCATGTATTCATTAATTACAATTTCTGTTGACCAAAATAATGGTTTGACAATTTAATTCATTTCATGTGATTTTTTGTTGTTGTTAAATTTCACTGAAAACTATTAATCTTTAAATTGTGTAAACCTAAGCCAATTTAATGTGACTTCCTTCTCAATCAGGGTAGACCTTCATAAAGTGTCAATAAAATTAATAAATATGTTTTTTTTTAATAGCCAATTATGGTGGAAATATAGACAGGTGCCATTTATGAGCACAAAATGTATGAACGTAACAGGATACCACAGATACTATGCTGTATCAAAATAATATATATTTTAATAATAATACTAATGAAATGCCTTTAATATGTCCTTGTAATTAAATAATTCTTAAGAAGGTCGATAACACCACAGTTTAATTGTGCTAATAATTGTAGTACCTATGTAGTAGTGATATCATATTTCAGGACATTGCTTGACCTTTACTTACACAACATGTAAGTTAAACGTTATAACACTCCTAATGGCTGATATGGACTAATTCAGTCATTTTAATATATTTTGCACGGTTTGTGCTATTTCTGCATTAATTAATACTTCATAGTGCAGTAGCCTATATTTAATGTCAATGCAACACAGTTTAAGTGACTGAACGAGAAGGTGAAAAATGTAAACAAACCCTGATAACTTCCTCGCAGAAGCTGCGCACAGAATGGAGCGACGCGAGGTCCAAGTGTTTGATCACGATCTCTCCCTGATTCGGACCGGCCTGATTCTTGATGTCCTGGGCCGCCTCTTCAGCTCTCTGCCTGTCCCGACAGGCCATGATCACACGGGCCTGCAGCTTCAGCAGCTCCGCTGCCGTCGCCTTCCCGATGCCGCAGTTCGCCCCGGTCACTATCACGGTCTTTCCGCGCATCAAAGCCGTTGGGTAACGCAGTAATTTCATTGCTTTCCGCCTGAAGAATATTCTCCGGGCAATGAAGAGAACCCCACCGCCGAGGACAGCGGCTAAAACGACCGCTGCCGACATCAGTGCAGTGCAGGAATACCAAAGTGTTGAATAACAGCGTGTACACGAGTGAGAGCCGTGGACCACATTACCCAGAATGCACTGCTTTGTTATGGTTGAAAAATCGGTTGAAATATCGTTGAACTATGTACTTCCATTGAAACAAATAATTTGATACAATGGACTTAGTGTGTGCGTTTTTACATTGTACTTATATTTTTAAAATACCAGCATGTAATTTGGCTACAGCTGTAACTAATTTATACATCTGTAATTACACAGCTGACCCATCCCTTACACTTCAACCTACACTCCCTAACCTTACCCAGATCACACCTCAATAGCAGCAAAAAGTGTTTTACAATGCAACATGAGCACAAGTACATTTTTTTCCAATGTACAATTAGAATGTACAAGTACTTATTTTTCCAATGTAAGTACTTAAAGCCACTTAATATAAAGTGGGACCGTTCTGAGGAGGTTGACGGCTACAGCATGAGTATACCTTATATAAGTTATAATCTTTTAAATGTATAATATAATCCTAATGTTATATTCTAGATAGTTTAGGCCTATTTTAAAAAAATATATATATTTAACTTGTATTTGTTTGTTTGTTTGCAGCAGTGAAAATCCATCTATTCACACTCCAAATCGCTTATCTTTTTATATAGGGTCGCGGGGATTGATGTAAAAATATTCAAATAAAATTTAGTTGTATTATTTATTATTATACGATTAGACCTATATCATATTCATTATAAAAGCTTCTTTTTTTCTGCGGAAAAAGTGAAATGAAACAAAACAACTGAATACACTTAACAATAATTTTTAATTACAAATACAAATATTTGTTTTTAATACATGAACATATCTGAAGTGCAAAGTTTGTGTCAGTAATGTATAATAAATAAGTGTACTAAAATGCTACACAACCAATCATATGTTAGAACTAATGACAAAAACGTTTTATTCTAAACTCAATTTTGTTGTAATCTGTAATTTAACATCACAGACAAAAAACAAAACAAAACAAATATCTTTATCTACTACATTCTTAAAAATATATATATAAAAAAACATACATAAATACAGCAAAAAAGGCTAAACATATATTTCTGTTAGTAATTAGTAATACTAGCTCATTTTGAGTAGAATTAGTATGTAAGTGGCACTCTATAGATTAAGATCAGTGCAGATTCAAGAAAGAGAGGAAGATTCAAAAGAAGTGGGCTAATACTGAAGGTTACTAATACTGATGGTGTGCTCGTGGCTCTTAGGACTGGCTTTCAGTGTTTGGGTCCTCGTATATGTAACTGCCAACACCTCCGGTATTAACTCCTGAACAAAAACAAGGAGAAAACATCATGCTCATATCATATATATATACTGTATATATGAATGGATGAAAGTGGAAAATTTACCTTTTGGCCCAAACAGAACGGCATAACAGGGTTTATGGCAGTAGGGCTGGCCATCGTGCTATAGTTTAAAACAGAAGACATGTACACTATTAAATAATACCTGTTTTCACATGTCATTTCAGTTTAAACCTGAGCTGTACCTTTATGATATTACAAACCACTTAGACATATACACTTCCTGAATATAAACAGCATGGTGCAGGGAAATATGTTTCTCAAATTGAAAATATATTCACGTAAAACCAACAAATGCTTATATATTACACAAAATAAAATTAATCATATCCATCATAAAAGTGCATCTATCCATCATAAAAGTGCATCAAGTGCATCTATCCATCATAAAAGTGCATCTATCCATCATAAAAGTACATCTATCCATCATAAAAGAACAACCATCCATCATAAAAGTGCATCTATCCATCATAAAAGTGCATCAAGTGCATCTATCCATCATAAAAGTCCATCTATCCATCATAAAAGAACAACTATCCATCATAAAAGTCCATCTATCCATCATAAAAGTGCATCTATCCATCATAAAAGTGCATCAAGTGCATCTATACATCATAAAAGTACATATATCCATCATAAAAAACAACTATCCATCATAAAAGTACATCTATCCATCATAAAAGAACAACTATCCATCATAAAAGTCCATCTATCCATCATAAAAGTGCATCTATCCATCATAAAAGTGCATCTATCCATCATAAAAGTGCATCTATCCATCATAAAAGTGCATCTATCCATCATAAAGAATTTTTTTTTTTTATATTACTTCAATTGTCTTCTTCTGAAAGAAGAATGTCATACACACACCTCCTATACACACACCTACTGTAGCATGACTTGATCATGGGCTGATTTTAATTTGGGAAAAACTATCCCTTTAAGGGTTAAAAGCACAGCAATAAAGCTGCTGTGTGTTTCTGTCGCTCACCTCTGCATGGCTGCCAGGAGCCAGAGTCTTCTTGCACCTCTCACAGCGCAGACAGGGTCTGTGCCAGTCTTTACCCAGGGAACTGACCTTTTCAGCTGAAACACACAGGAAACACAGGCCCTTCTGTAAGCATCAGTCGACCACAACAAAATGCTAATGTATGACCTGGCACTGCTGAACACACATGTCCCTGCACAAATCCATTTTTGGTGAACTTTAATGTCTGAATGTCAGCCCTTACCAAAGTATACAGTTTTGTTGCACCTTGGGCAGATGTTCGGCTCACCAGAGAACGAACTGAAACTTGCAGCTGGAGGAAATTAGGCGAATAATTATTTTTATACACAGCATTTGTTTAAATAAGAAACTTTTTTTTCTTATAAATTTAAGACAATACAATTCGGAAGTCATTGTCACCACTGACATTGTTCTAAAGAAACACAGAAGTAGATTTTAATGCTAAGACATTATTGGAGTGTTCTTTAAGACAAGACACTACAGGCAAAAACATTTAGGCTTTTCATAACATGCTTTTTCAGACTTGTGGAAAATACACTTTTAAAGGGATAGTTCACCCAAAAATGATTAATAAAATAATTCACCATAAAAATAGAAATAAATTATGAACTTAAGTTTCTGTATAAATATCTACAGTATTTCAGTCAAACTCACCCTTCACTGGACCCCTGGTTGCCTTTTTCTCTTCAGCCTTGGGTTTGGTTTCCATGGCAACAGGGGCAGCATCGTCGTTGACGGGTGCTTCATAGACATATGATCCTGCCCCACCAATATTCACACCTACAGAAAGAAGACAGTCGCTTCTTTTCTGATTCTGTCATGTGGGAGGTTTTTAAACATTGCAAGAATTCAACGTGGGCTTTAAAACCATGTAGTGTTAATCAATATCTCAAGATCAGAGATTCAAGAGATGAAACTGCCTCTCTGTCTCATTAAAAACTGTAGCATCAAAGGAGAGAGTGTCCTACTTGCTGCAAGCCCCACAAATTATGAATAGTTGGATCCAAGGCATTAATTAGATGTACTGTACCTTTGGGTCCATAGAGGGCAGCATAGCATGGCTTGTGGCAGTATGGTTTCCCATCATGCTGTTAACAGTGGAGAAAGCACATCACTGAGATTAATTAGGCATCCAGTTCCTGCCATCCTTGTCTGCTGTCATCAAAAATTAACACTCATGCTGTCCAAAGATTAGAGCATGAAATATTCTCAACATCGAAAGAGCAAACATCTGTACCGGCCCTTGTGAAAAAGACTTGTTACAGAAATAATATACTATCCTTAAGTGTAAAGAGAATGTTTTGGACACTTAACAGCATCTTACATCTAGTTAGTGTTATAGAATTTATAATAGATGCATTTAGTTTAAATTAATAGTGCTTTTTTGACCCACATAAGTCCACATTGGCATTTTCTCTAAGGAGGCAAGGGAGGCAGTGCCTCCTCAAAAAAATTAATGAGAAAATAATCCATATTCCAAAAATAAAACAGCGGGTAAAGTTACAGTGGGACACTGTGTGTGTCTTGCCGCCCCTGAGCCCATTGACTTTTAACAGAGCCTCTAAACCATGCGGTGGGTTTAGTGGGGGGTAAGTGAGAATGAATGGGGAAAAGTCACGTGAGAGGAGGCAATGCCTCTGAGGGGGTGAAAGTGGTACTTCTTCGTGTCTGTGACAGACAGTGTTTACTAAAAAATTCAGGGGCTAGACTGTTGAGAGCTTTGTAAACAAATAATAGTATTTTAAAATCAATTCGGTATCGGACTTGCAGCCAGTGCAGAGAGCTTAAAATCGGTGTGACATGATTTCGTTTGCGGCTTCCCGTGAGCAGACAGGCAGCCGCATTTTAGACCACTGGGGGATGAGAGATGGGGGATCGACATACAATGAATTACAGTACTGGGGGGAACTACAGTACTGCAGCTAAGAGATCTAGACCCCGTTTACACCTGGTATTAAAATGCGATCTGTATCCAGATAAGTTATCCGGATAATAAGTACTGATTCCGTTTACACCTGGCCACATAAATGTGTTTTTGCAAAACGGATATAAATCCGATCTTCACCTCCTGCGTTATATGCAGATTTATTGGATTGCACGCCACCAAAAGCAATAGATCTGAGCGGCATTTTATTGATCATCAGCTAATTTCCAAATCAGAGACATCAATAAGAGAGAGTGGCAACAGGCCTGGTAAGATAATTTCGTTTCTTTACTTGAAGATGTGTTAACTGCGTCTGTAAATGCAGCCGTGTTTTTTTTTTTTTTGTATTTATTTTAAAAATACTTACTTTTATTTTGACATGAGTAAAACCGGAAGGAAGGTCTGTTGCACAGTGAGCTACAGACGAAGAAAACGCAGTGTGCGGCAGACGAGGTTAACGCGCACATGTGTCGGTGATGGCATCTTCTAGTTTTTCTTTATTGTTGCTTAATTTTTCATGGTGTTTGCTGTAAATGTGTACAAGTTGAAGAATCATATTTTGACTATGAAGATTGCTTCTGGGGAAGGACTCTGCCGTTGATTGAGAAGCAGGCTAAAGTGGTCAGTATTTTTCTGTATTCTTTAGCTTCAGTGCAAGCCATGTGATCCATGCAATTGATTGCAATGTTTTATGTTGTCTTTTGTTTGTTTATCTGAACTTTTAGTTCTACGGTGTTAATAAACATCTGTTAAGGAAACCGGAGTCTCGCATTCAATCAATGGGCGGCACAGTAGAACACTTCTGTTTTGGGAAAGGCTCCGAGCGGATGAAGACGGACTAGCTGCAGGCCACGTGCGGTAATGGAGAGGCCACGTGAACTGTTCGTGTGACTTCAAAGGGCAAGCAGACAAGGCTACACAAGCGAGCACGTCGACGAGAACTGTCTCGATAGTAGCGCAAGTACTGCCATAATTGCTCACGGACATTTAATGTGGGTTTTTTTTCTTAAAGTGGCATTGGACATTCCTTTTCCTGCAGTTGGTTATCTAATAAGAATCCAAGAAACTAAGTAGATAAGTAAATGTAACCTTCCCCCAGTTGAATCTAAGATGGTTTAAGTTAATATCAAAGTATTTTGCATACAAGTGAGTTTTCATATGTAGACTTTGCCAAGAGGTATTTATTTTTACACTGTTAATTGCCTCTTTATTACTCGGTCATTGAAGTGTGTTATTATGAAACTGTAGTGTTTATTGTGCAGTTTTCAGAGGTAAAGTTAAGGTAATCAAAGAGATTTATATTTTATTTTTCAACATTTCATGCTATTTTATAGTTGCACACATTAGAGTTTAGAATACATTTATTCAAATTTTGACACATTTAAAGCTGTACATTCAATATGTCACGCTCAAAAGAATACACTTTTCCTCCAACTGAAAAGGTCAGTCATGGAGACCTTCAAGAGGACAGTGAAGCAGAGCAAACGACCCTATCACAGCAAGCTGACGCTGTTAAGCAAGTTGAAGACACAGTGCAGGACATACAATCTCAGGTTGGTGAAGATGACACACAACTGCCTCCTGTAATTAGGAAATCTGGACGTACACAAAGGCTAACTGAAAAGGGAAAGGCTCTGTTAGATGAAAAAACGAAGGATCTAAATGCGAGTTTTGTAAAGATGTACAGAAGGTGGAAGTATCACATCAATGGCTTAAAACGGTCCATTAAGAATAATGATGCTGATGATCTGATTGATGAGATTATAAATGCAATCAATACCATCCAAGTTGACATGGACAATACTTACCTCAAAATAAGAGCCATTTCAAGTCCTGAACCTGACATTCGAAGAATGAATGATACATGCCAGGCATTCACTAGGATTGCAAATACAAATGTTCAACATTTCCGCAGTGGTGATGATTCAGAATTCATATCTTGGCCTGATGCTAAGTCAGTGTTTGACAGCACCGTATCTAGTGTTTCCTCAGTTCAAACCGCTAAGTCAAAGGCTTCTTCCAAAGTATCCAGACACTCTTCCATCCTGTCCCTTAATGCAAAACAAGCGGCAGCTGAAGTTGTAGCTACGCAAGAGGTGATAAAGATAACAAATGCACAACGTCAGCAGAAAGAAGAAATTCAAAGACTTGAGGTGGAAGACCAAATCTTGAAGGCTGAAAGAGAAGCTAAAGAAAGGGAAATTGAAGCAGAAAGTGCTAAAAAAAGAGCTCAGTTTATAGCAGAAAGTGCTGATAGAAAAATAAAGCTGGAAGGGAAAAGAAGAGAAGTAGAGCGGCTAGAAGAACTTAAAGGGCATGTTGCAGCTCAAGCAAGACTGCAGGTTTATTCAGAATCTGTCGATCCACCACTTGCACTTAACCCTTTAATGGATCCATTTTTCCCCTCCTATCAAGCACCAGTCTCCCAAGCTCTTCCTGTGCAACAAGCCAAGTCCAGTCAAGTCCATCACCCACATGAGGTCACAGCCGCTAAAAACCCAATCCCATATCCCTCCATGTACACCTCATGTTCTGCTCCACAGCCAGACACATTTTCTCAAGTCCCTGTAAGTCAAGTCATCACTCCAACTGCACTTCCACTTATGCAACAAGCACCAACCACTCAGGCTCTGTTTACTTCTCATGAAACTTCCAATGATCTTGTGAGAACTCTAGCTGAAGCAATCACAGCTAATCGATTTCCTATTCCAGAACCTGAAGTTTTCAAAGGAGATCCTCTCAAGTACAACGATTGGAAGCTTTCCTTTGCTACTCTGATTGATCGCAAGAACCTGCTAACTCAAGAAAAGCTCTTCTTTCTACGCAGGTATGTCGGCGGCTCAGCCAAGAGAGCTATTGAAGGCCATTTCCTTGTAGGAACAGAAGCAGCTTATCGTGCTGCCTGGAATGTACTTGAAGAAAGATTTGGTAATCCATTCATAGTTGCCAAGTCATATCGGGACAAGATACATGCATGGCATAAAATCGCCCCCAAAGACAGTGAAAATCTTCGTGAGTTTGTTGATTTCTTGATCAGTGTTGAAGCAGCTATGCCATATGTTCAAGGTCTACAAACTCTCAACGACTGTGTGGAAAACCAAAGGATTACTGTCAAGCTCCCGGATTGGCTGAGCTCACGCTGGAATAGAGAAGCCACGATTTATCAAGATGGACACCAAATGTTCCCTGACTTCAAATACTTCGTAAGATTTCTCAACATGGAGGCTCGAATTGCATGTAACCCCATCACATCATTATATGCTGTCAAGCCTACTGAACAAGAAAGATCAAAGCCAACCGAACGAGAACAGTTTAAGTATCAACGAAATCAAAACTTGAGTGCTAAGACTTTTACCATTAATACAAGTGAGAAGACAAGCAGCACGTGCATGTTTTGCAAAAGGAAAGGCCATACTCTCCATAGGTGTCTCAAGATTCGGGAAAAACCCGAACAATTGGAGAAATTATGTTTTGGCTGCCTTGGGATTGGCCATAACTCCAGAGCTTGTACATCCAGGAGTGTATGTGACCTATGTGGAAAACGTCACCCCACTTGCTTGCATCAAGATCGTGAGAAGAAAGACCAAGAGCAAGGAAACAAGTACCAACAGTCTGAACCGATTGAAATACAACAAGCTACTTCTAATCGAGTTGTGCAAGAGAAGAGCACCACCTATACTTCATCTATCGTTCCAGTCTATGTCTCCACGACAATGGAACCAGACAAGGAAGTTTTAGTGTATGCTTTACTTGATAGTCAGAGCGACACCACGTTCATTCTGAAGGAGGCAGCTGTAACATTGGGTGCCAAGAGAGAGCCAGTAAAACTCAAAGTGTCCACGATAACATCAAAAACAAAGGTGGTGAATAGCCAAAAGGTGCAAGGACTACAGGTAAGAGGCATCAGCTCTGACACTAAAATCAAACTCCCAACAACTTATACCAGAGATTACATACCAGCAAACAGATCCCATATACCCACAAGTACAACTGCAAGATCCTGGCCTCACTTAGAGCATTTGGCGGATGAGATGTCTCCTGAGCTTGACTGTGAAGTGGGATTGTTAATCGGCTATAACTGTCCACAAGCCTTACTTCCCAGAGAGGTCATCATGGGCAATGAAACCCAGCCATATGCACAAAGGTCTGTGTTGGGTTGGAGCATTATTGGCTACAGCAGACCTGTAATTGACTATGCTGATGAAGATGAAATTGGTGTGAGTCACCAGATCATCATAAAGAAAGTTCAGCCAGCCACTAAGCCCTCTTCTGAGCTCAAGTCTGAGGTTCATTTTGTTTATAGGACTCAAGTGAAGGAAATGATCACTCCAGCAGATATACTCAAGGTCTTTGAGTCAGATTTTACTGAGAAGTTCAGTGAAGAATCTCTAATCTCACAAGAAGATATTAAGTTCTTGGTGAAGCTAAAGGAGAGAATCAAGCAGAAGGCAAATGGGCATTACGAAATGCCATTGCCTTTCAAGGAA
This sequence comes from Pimephales promelas, assembly GCF_988280905.1. Taxonomy (NCBI): domain Eukaryota; kingdom Metazoa; phylum Chordata; class Actinopteri; order Cypriniformes; family Leuciscidae; genus Pimephales; species Pimephales promelas. The sequence goes on from NC_142781.1 coordinate 12,503,408, forward strand.
GAGAGGCCAAGTCTGCCAAACAACAAGGTGTGTGCAGAACATAGACTCAAATGTCTGGGGAAGCGTCTTAAGAAAGACAGTCAATATCACAAGGATTATGTGGCCTTTATGGAGGACGTAATAGCAAGAGGTGACGCTGAAAAGGTTCCAGAGTCAGAGGTGATCAATCAGAACACGTGGTATATCCCTCACCATGGGGTTTACCACCCCCAAAAGCCAGGAAAGATTCGTGTGGTATTTGATTGTTCAGCTAAGTTTCAGAATACATCATTGAATGAGCATCTACTCACCGGCCCAGACCTTACAAATACCCTTGTAGGGGTCTTGTGTCGTTTCCGCAAAGGACAAGTAGCCATCATGTGTGATGTAGAGCGGATGTTCCATCAATTTCATGTTGCACCAATGGATCAAGACTATCTCAGGTTTTTGTGGTGGGAAAGAGGCAATATGGAAGCTCCACCGTCAGTGTTCCGCATGAAAGTTCACTTGTTCGGCGCTGCATCGTCACCTGGATGCGCAAACTTTGGGCTCAAACACCTTGCTGCAGAAGGAGAAGGCAAGTTCAGTGAAGCTACTGTAAGGTTTATACAACGCAACTGTTATGTTGACGATGGACTAACAAGTTTGGACAGTGAAGAAGAAGCTATCAAGCTTGTTAGAGAAGCAAGAGACCTCTGCAGCACCGGTAAACTCCGCTTACACAAGTTCATCAGCAATAACAAGAAGGTTCTTGCCACAATTCCAAAGCAAGAACTTGCTGAAGTTGTAGCGGACCTGGACATGGCCTTGGGTGAGCACAAGATGGAACGGGCTCTCGGGGTCCAATGGTGCATTAGCTCGGATAAGTTCCAGTTCAAAGTGAAGGTAAAAGAGCATCCTTTTACCAGAAGAGGAGTACTGTCAACAGTGGCCTCAATTTTTGATCCACTTGGATTTGTGGCACCTATTCTTTTGAAGGGTAAACAGATACTACAAAGGATGTGCCAGGAAAAGGTAGGATGGGATGACCCACTTCCTGACGACCTTAGGCCACATTGGGAAGCATGGCTCCAAGACCTTCATAGTCTGTCCTCGGTAGAGATACCACGGCATTACATACCATTGGCAGCCAAGGATGTTCGTCAGTGTGAACTTCACCATTTCTCCGATGCCAGTGTCTCTGGCTATGGAATGTGTTCTTACCTTAGAGTTGTTTCGAAGTCTGAAGAAGTCCATTGCGCTCTTGTTATGGGCAAGGCAAGGGTTGCACCAACTAAGATAACAACTATCCCAAGGCTGGAACTCTCAGCTGCGGTCGTGGCCACAAGGACAAGTGATCTGCTAAGGAGAGAAATGGAGATTAAAGATCTGCAAGAATACTTTTGGACTGATTCAAAGGTCGTTCTTGGTTATATTAACAATGATGAAAGGCGATTTCATGTATTTGTAGCCAATCGGATTCAGCAGATTAAGTCGAGCACGGATCCAAGTCAATGGCAATATGTTGCATCTGACAGTAACCCGGCTGACCATGCCTCGCGCGGGCTCAACGCAAAGGAGCTTGTAGAGTCTAACTGGTTCACTGGACCTAGTTTCTTGTGGCAAAAGGACTCCATAAAGAAGAGATTAAGGTGGAAGAACTCAATGAGGATGACCCAGAAATCAGAAGAGCACATGTTCACACAACCATAGCAAATAAGGAAAGGTCCCTATCAGACCGACTTCAGAAGTTTTCAGACTGGAAGAGGGTAATAAGAGCCATAGCAAGACTTAAGCGTCTTGCAAAGGAGGTGAAAGGTCTTAAAATAAGATCCAATAAAGTTACGGCACTTGATGAGAGAATGGATGCTGAAAAATTCATATTCCGTGCAGTTCAAGAAGAAGCGTTCAAGGATGAAATCAAGGCTCTTAAACAAAAGGGTGATGTACAAAGGAGCAAGTCAACCGAACTGCATAAGTTGAACCCCTTTATGGACAGCCAAGATATCCTGAGGGTGGGAGGTAGATTGACACAAGCAACGCTTCACCCTCATGTCAAACACCCAGCTATCCTTCCCAAAGGACACCATGTGTCTCGGTTGTTGATAAAACACTATCATGAGAAGGTGAAGCATCAGGGTCGTGGAATGACCATCAATGAACTACGCTCCAGTGGGATTTGGATCCTTGGATGTAGTAGTGAAGTGTCATCACTCATTTTCAAGTGCATCAAATGCAGAAAGCTCAGAAGGTGTAGTCAAGAACAAAAAATGGCCGACCTTCCACCAGAGAGGATGGAAGCTACTCCTCCATTTACTTATAGTGGTATGGATTGCTTCGGACCATTTTATGTTAAAGATGGAAGAAAAGACCTGAAGAGATATGAGCTTCTATTCACCTGCATGTGTTCACGTGCCATCCACATTGAGGTGCTGGATGACCTTTCCACTGATGCCTTCCTAAATGCGTTGCGCTGTTTTATTGCCATAAGAGGCAATGTAAGCCAGCTTCAAAGTGATCAAGGCACAAACTTCGTGGGAGCACGCAATGAATTCCAAGAATTAATGAAAGGGATGGAGCGAGAACATGTGAAGGAGCTAGGATGCAACTTTGTCATGAACCCACCTGCTTCCAGTCACATGGGCGGCGTCTGGAAGAGGCAGATTCGGACCGTGAGAAGTGTCCTCACATCTATCCTAGACCAGTCTGCTGGAAGATTAGACAGCTCTTCATTAAGAACATTCCTGTACGAAGTGATGGCTATAGTGAATAGTCGACCATTGACCACAGAACATCTCAATGATCCTTCAGGACCTGAACCCCTAACGCCAAACCACATATTGACGATGAAATCGTCAATAATCGCTCCACCACCTGGTGAGTTTGTAAGGGAAGATCTCTATCTTCAGAAAAGATGGAAGAGAGTACAGTTCTTGTGCAATGAATTTTGGACCAGGTGGAGAAAGGAGTATTTGCTGAATCTGCAGCAGAGGAGCAAATGGAACAAGGAAAGGAGAAATGCTAAAGTGAATGACATTGTCCTGTTGCAAGATGATGGCTCACCAAGAACTCAGTGGAAGCTTGCGAAGGTAGTTGAAGTCTTCCAAGGAGCTGACGGAAGAGTCCGAAAACTCAAGCTGTTACTTAGTGACACAACGCTAGACAGTAAAGGCACACGCTCAAATAAGCCACTTTACTTAGAAAGGTCAATACACAAAACAGTATTATTGCTTGAGGCTGAGTAAGTAGGTTAGTTCTTCAATATCGTTTTGTTTATAATTGAAGGTGTATGTGTATTTACATCAATGTTTTACAAGATTCTGTTGACAATGTTGTAATGTGAATCACAAGGTGTGATGGTGGGAGTGTAAATGCAGCCGTGTTTTTTTTTTTGTTGTATTTATTTTAAAAATACTTACTTTTATTTTGACATGAGTAAAACCGGAAGGAAGGTCTGTTGCACAGTGAGCTACAGACGAAGATTTATTGTTGCTTAATTTTTCATGGTGTTTGCTGTAAATGTGTACAAGTTGAAGAATCATATTTTGACTATGAAGATTGCTTCTGGGGAAGGACTCTGCCGTTGATTGAGAAGCAGGCTAAAGTGGTCAGTATTTTTCTGTATTCTTTAGCTTCAGTGCAAGCCATGTGATCCATGCAATTGATTGCAATGTTTTATGTTGTCTTTTGTTTGTTTATCTGAACTTTTAGTTCTACGGTGTTAATAAACATCTGTTAAGGAAACCGGAGTCTCGCATTCAATCAATGGGCGGCACAGCGTCTGTGACTTACTTTCACTTTTATTTGCGATGTTTGCACGTTGAATAGACGCTCAGCTGCTCATCTGCGGTGATGCGTGTCGCGTGTTGCATCTGACTAGGCTATAACATGACATAGCCTAGGCCTATAACACGCTCTCACTCGTTTATTTTTTAGCGTTTACACCTAGTAAAGATCCGGACACAATGCGAGCCAGACTACCTCCAGATGTGGTCAGGCAGATCCGATCACGATCCGATCACAACACGTTTACACCTTGCATTAACATGCGTTTTGCGTTTATCCGGATAACTTATCTGGATACAGATCGCATTTTAATACCAGGTGTAAACGGGGTCCTAGAGTCCAGAACTGGCTCTTTTGTCTCTCTTGGCGTATGATTAACAGTATAGCTAATGAATTCCATTACACAAGAGTAGATGTTAAACTTCATGCAGATTTGTACTCAGTTTTCGCCAAGATAAGCACAAATTAAGACGTAGCTTTACAGTAAACTATGTTTCTCCATCCATTTACGCTTCTTTCCAAATGGTGGTGTGACTCCCCTTCTGTCCGGCGTTAACAGCAGCAGTTTACTTGACGCGTCAGTATGCTACAGTATGGTCTCCCCAGTGGACCAGCACCACATCCGTCTGGATTGAGCCAAGTAGGGGACATCTCTAGGGTCTTCAAGTGGGCACCTTCCATCCTCAGTGTTTCGTCGATTAGACACCTCAAGAGGGCTTGACAGTGATTCTGGCGTCCCAGAGTCACCCCTCGTAGTTCACATGTGACCTAACCACAATCTCACAATCTCTCCGCAACCCAACCATACGCGCCAACCCGTTTGACTAAGGCTGTCGAGCCCCACTGTCTTCGTTGAAGCAGTTTCAGTGCCAAAGGTTCCATATGGCATACCACCTACCGCAAAACACAATACCTGCCCAAACACCACCCGTCATTCATGCAATATAGACAGGAACGTAATGACTATAATTAGTATGCAACCTATACAAATAAACCAACAGACTCTTCAAGTTTTTCAAGAATTCTACGAATCCGAATCTGAAAAATTCGGAAATCTGAATGGCTGTTTGAAAACATGTAAATACTGTTTGGCTTTTTTCCCCCGACAAGCAGGTTAGAAACAGAAAGTCGGACAACACTGTTTTGTCGACCACAGCAACCAGGATGACAGCTATATTTCTGCTTTTCTATAACAGCCACCTACTGTGAAAGAGTTTTCATGTTTTTGCATTGTTGCTATTGTGTTGATATTTGGAACAGCACTCTTGCTAATGTAATATTACTTACTTTTATACATTTTCAGACTGTAAACCAATATTAATATACAGTAAGGAAAGGGGGGGTTAATGGGTTTTATCTTCAGCACTTTCTTTTTCTCAGTTGTTTAGCTGCCTTACGCTCACCTCAGCATGTCCTCCTGGATTCAGGGTCTTGTTACATCGTTCACACTTCAGACAGAATTTGTGCCAGTCTTTCCCCAGAGATGTCACTTTCTCCGCTACAACACACAAAAAGATTTATCCTCTTTACAGATCATCATTTGTTTGAAGATACATTTAAATGATGGTTTAAGAGGCTCTTTGAATAAAAGTGAATAAAAAACTCTCCCCCCTGAAGCAACTATATTCATTATAACAATTGAGCTGAAATTACTCTGTAGAGACTCTTACTGTAATGGTGCCGTCAAAGAGCAGAGCTTCTATTAAATGGTGGCTTGAGTCTTGGTTGAGAAAAACGCTATGAACCACATCCAGATTTATTTCGATAACACATAGTTTGTTATGTTGCACATATTTAAGTCACCATGAAATCAAAATGGACATATAATTCTTATTTTGTTTATTGTAAATAATTGATCTGTGCACATAATTGTTTTTACATTTCATGTGCACTTGTAATCTTTAATAGAAGTACCTTCCCCTCCTTCTTGCAGTAACATCTCTTCTCTTCTCTGATGTTTCATGGTGTGAGGGCGGGACAACCTGCACTCACATGAGGTTGACCAATAGCAAACCACAACCGTCCAATCAATCAAATCCCGAACTTTTTTTGTTCGTGCATCCGTTTCACACGAATATACGCCACAACATGGAATAAAAGACTATCACAGTATCACAGGCCTAATGTCCATCTGTTTACTGTCTCATAGATTACATCAGGGATATGTGGATGAGAAAGGGGTTCTTATCAAACCTGACCCCTTCATATCGAGGTCAGTATATTCCAGGCACATGCCTGAGGGAGCACAGAACACCCTCATGAGCCGTTCTTCACAGAGCAGACATCAAATCACTTCAGTCCAGACCGAAGAACAGCACAATAACATTTTAGGGTCAAAATTTGTGAAATCCAGTCAGGGATGTTTGTGGAAGTGTGTTTATTTTTATGTGTTCTATTGCAGGATGCTGCCTCAGGGTAACAAATCCATTTTCTTCACTTTGCAAGCACATGATGCATATAACACAAAACAGTTAATAAAGAAGAGGCGGCTTTGAATAAACCAATTAACGGGGTTTCTTTTTTTACACTATAAATTCTAGTGAAAAATTGTCTTTAAAAACAACTTTTCACTGGCATGCTACACCATGTGAAAGGCACATTTTTAACGTTGATATTTGCAGTATGAGAAATGTTTCTTGAGCATCAAGTCAGCATATCATATTGATTTCTGAAGGATCATGTGACGCTAAAGACTGGAGTAATGAAGCTGAAAATTCAGCTTTGCCAACAGGAATAGTTACATTTTACATTTTAATGTGGAAAACAGTTATTTTACAGTACATGCTGTTTTTACTGTATTTTTTTTTTATTAATCAAATGGAAGTTTCGCCCTATGTGTAATGCGTACAGTATATAATTAAATGCATCAAATTGAACGGAATGCAGTGGATATGGACCCAGTCAATAAGTACACATATCCAACTTTTTAGAGAAATTTAGATAAAATTATATTATTAAAAACTTCTTCTTTCTGGCAAGTAGCACTTTGGCATCTTCCATTGGCATGTACTGTTGTTTCTAGGCAACTAGCTAAAAATTAACAGGTTGAAAAACTAAATGTTTTGTGGTGCAGAAAAATGTGCAGAGAGTTGAACAGACAGTAATTAGTCATTGTCTAGATTTGCTGTTCTGCTTGATGTCCACTTAACCTGAGTATCAAATGAGCTACAGTATTTCCATATTGAGAATATGCATAGCAAATTTCAGTCTGACAGAAAGTTGCAGAGGTCGCAAACACTTTAGAAACAAAACTGAAAAAGAGTATAAACTAATTTTCTAATAATGGCGCATTTTCCATTGCTGGTAGGGCTTAGGGGTACGTTTCCCAAAAGCATCGTTAGCCAACTATGGTCGCAAGTTCCGTCGTTATCAGCATAGTTCAACGAGTCGGTGTTTCCCGAAACAATCGTTCCAACGAACATTCACAAATAGCATCGCAAAGTTGTGTGGTTTGAATGACAGCTCTCAACCTGTGGTTCGTTTCTATATTGCAACATATTTGGACGTAATAAATCCTTATCTTGAGCAAAATAAGCAAGCTTCCATTCAGTACAACCGGTGCCTTTTATTTAGAATACATACAAATGTAATTTACGTCTTTTAGTTTTTCAAAAGATTTGAAGTAACGTGTTTGAAGAGTGCCCATGTGCGAACGTGCTCTACTATGCAAGAACGAGCCAAATATTGAGTCTGGTAACAAAGCAAAATAACTTAGAACAATTGGAAATAGTCCTCAGATGACATGTCTGTAATTTATTTTAAAAAAATCTAGCGTTAATTGGATCTCAAACAGTTTTTTTAAAAGTAGTTATTAGTCCACCACGTGCGAAACCAACGTGGTTGAACGATACTTTGCGACAATGGGTTTCGGGAAACAGTCATCACTAGCTAGTTGATTTCTCCAACGATGCATCGTACTATGGTAGTGAAGCAGCGAACTACGTCGTTGTACGGGAAACGCACCCCAGTGATCGATAACAGCGGTGGCTGTCACTGGCTTTTATAAATCTTGTGGGTTTGGTTTTTTTCGTGTCGATGTCTATTGGTCGCAAATACGCTGACGCTGGTACTGACGATTCTGTCTGACCAATCAGTGATCTGCAGTGTTTCACGTCGCATTTAGTACAGGTACGGTACGCTTGGAAACTCAACAGACCAGGTATCATTTAAAGCGAGCCGAAGTGTGCCGTACCGTACCGTACCGTGCAGTGGAAAAGCGCCAAAGAGTGTCGTACCGAACTGAACCATACCGTACCATGCAGTGGAAAAGCGCCATAGCTTAAAGTCGGCATCAAACGAGACGATTGTATTTTCTTTCCTATTGTGCGGACATTCGAGTGAAATCGAACGAGACAAAAAGAGAGTGACTTGATTTTGACAATTGGGACAAGATTGAATCATTGGATGGTTGTGGTTTGCTTTTGGTCGATCTCATGTGAGTGACATCACGTTGCCCCGCCCTCACGCCAGTAAACACATCATCAGATAAGAGAAGATGGAGGGAATGTTATTTTGATTAAATATTACGAGGACATGAATTAAAAAAAATATTAGGATGTACATGGATAAATTATTTAGAAATAAATACTGCATAAAGTGGCCATTAAGTGTTTTGTGGATGTGCAAGTGTATTTCATTTGACAAGAATTGTCCATTTTGATTTCATTTTGTCTTTTTGTTCAAAAAAAGGGTTTGTTCACCCTAAATGAAAATTCTCAGCAACGTCATAACCACTTTCAAAGCCCAGAAAGGTAGTAAAGACATTGTTAAAGACAACAATTCATTTTCTTCGTCAGTCTCTGACGCTGTACATGTTGTGAACAGTGCAGGTTCAGTATTGGCCGGGTCCTGCGTCAACAGCGCACTCATGCGTCGTGATGCTCACGTGATCAGTGCAGAGACTGAGGGAAGAGAAGGAATTGTTGAATTTTTTGCACACAAAAAGTATTCTCCTCACTTCATAATGTTAAGGTTGAACCACTGTAGTCACATGGATTATTTTAGCGATGTCTTTACTACCTTTCTAGGCCTTGACAGTGGTTATGACGTTACTGTCTATAGGGGGGTCAGAAAGCTCTCGGACTTCATTAAAAAGATCATTCTTCATTTGTGTTTCAAAGATGAACAAAGGTCTCACAGGTTTGGAGTGACATTATTAATGACAGAAATTGGGTGAAATAACTATTTAAGGACAAAAAGGTTATTAGATACTGATTGAAGAGAGAAAGTCCTGCACACATCAGAGGATAAAGAAGTGGTTCGCTTTAGCCGTAGCCTTATGGCATAACGGCACAATTATGTAGGCACAAAGGGTGTTCCTCCACTGAAAGCCATTTCAAAGTAGCCTTGTGCCAGGTTGAGTACTTAAAGACTTTATGTGGTATTCAATTTAATAGGAATGCTTTTCCCAGGTCACACTACTCAGCTGTTCAAGTCTCATGAGAGCCAGTAGCAGCCAGAGACAAAGTAGATTCTCACATGTTAATTATTAGGCTATAGTGCTCAGTGGGAGGGAGTCAGAGACTCAGCATATCATATTAGCATGGATCATTTTTTAATCATTTTTTTAAGTCCCCCTGTGGTGAAAAATCAAGTTTTTAATGTTGTTTATATGTCTATGTGGTGTGTGTTTAAAAGAAGCCATGAGCAAATTCATTAGTCAACACCATTGTGGAGAATTTTCTCCTTAAAACTGCAGTGAACCAAAGACAGTCTCAAAAATACGGTCTGAAATCGCTGGTGTTTCTAACGTCACAAATGACCATGTAACCAATCGTCAACGAGTGGATCTCTGAGCTGGTGTGAGTGAATGGAGGCGGGGATATTTTGCATATTCATAGAACCGCGTATACTACATGAGACAAGGGTGTAGAGTTACAGTCAAGCTAATTTAAGGCGAGACGAAATTTGTTTTCAAGGATAAAAAAATTAATTTTGGTGATCAAAGATGAGTTTTAAGGGATAACATTATTGACTATAGGTGGACTTTAAGATGCGTTCTGGTCGATCGGATCTCAACTAGACGAGGGATACACATTCCCGTTTGCACCTGATGTTTTAACCCTTGTCTCTTTTGTCCACTTTCAACCACTTGATTTCTTCAAGGGGAGGGTCTATGGGCAGGTACAGTAAATGGATGGTTTTTTTTTACTAAACGAAAGCAAAAAAAAAACACAAAGCAGAAAAAAAATACAAGGAGAGCAGAAGTTTTAGTTTCTGCTTTGAAAGTTGCTAAGACCATGCCGAATGCTGTGAGTGTGTGTTAGGATAAAGAATAGTGAGAGAACATTGTGCTTGGTACGTTTTTCGTCGTCCAACCAAACCGGAAAAGTTTAAGACCCATCTGGCTAGTGTGCTTCCCGAAATGTTTACACATTGGCTCAGTAGGCAGAGAGAGTAGATGGTCTTTTGTGGCTATTCAGATGCATTTGACCACATGAGTGTCCACGCTATGATAGCAATGCGGTCAAATGTGGAAGAAAGTGGACAAAAAACTGTTTTGTGTCTCCCCGTTCTACTTGTGATCCGATCGACCAAAGCACATCTTAATACAGGTGTAAACAGGGCCATGGTTTGTTGCTCACAACTAATGCGGTTCATTTACAGTGAGAGTATGTTTTAGTATAACAATTAAACCTTATAAGTTTTACCAAAAATGTATTCTAGCAGACAACTGTTAATATTAAATAATAAATAATGATTAATTACATATGGACAAATGCCAAACGGCACCAATACATTTCCATCTATTCAACAAGAGAAGATAATGAGGAAGACAAAAGCAGAGCACTGTTTAACATAACCCAATAAATCAAAATGTGGCACACACTACATTCACAGGAGGCTTTTTGAGAATGAAAGGAAAGTAAAGGCCTATAAATAATGTATAGACTGAGCAAAAGAGTGTAGAATGTGTTAACCGCATTAAATGGGTCAAAACCAGATTAAAACTGAATGTTCGATTATGCATTTCAGTTTGTGGTGGTATTGTATTGGCTGATGCTAATTATGTCACTCATAGCTGATCACGTTTAAAAATAAAAAGGTATTCAGTCTAGTACATAAATGAATATTAACCTGAGTTTTATATTGAAAATCCACTTGATTTTTATAGGCTATAGTCACATAATATAGCCTAAACTATGGGGTTCTGAGCTGTAAGTGTCATGTAATACACAGTTATATACTTTCATTCCCGATTCTGCATTTCATGCGTCATACATTATTAATTCAGTAATAATAACCAAAAAATCTCCCTCTTGTACATGGCGATTTCCATGGTAGGCTATTTATTTCACTGCACCACTTCAATATTCATTGTATCTCAAATCTCAACAGATAAAATATTTTTATTAGCTGCAGTGTCTGTAATCAGGTGTACAAAACTTAATCATAAAACGTAATTAATTTAGTAATATCGTGCACCCGTGATAGTCAGTTAATTATGAAGCACACACTGGGTGGTTTGTGGATGTTATTTACAACGCATACCACGATAAATGAGAATGAAAGTATAGGCTAAATTCACTCTATCATGACATCTACGTTGCAGACAGCGTGTGCATTGTTTTATTCATGGATTTTTGAAAAGGAAGCAAAATTGACGACTTACCAAAATAAACAGTTTTGTCACATTTGGGACATTTTGATGCCATGTTCCGTGCAAAGCTAGGGTTTCCTTTTGATATGAGCAAGTTCTCTTTAATTTAGATCTGACACAGTATATGCGACTCCTTCGTCCTGATCCTTCGAGCGCGAGCGCATCGTCTCTTTCAACATTGCCAGCGCGAGCGCGGATCCTCCCTCGATGACGTCAGGGGGCTAGTGAATGTGCTCTCCCTTCATTTCATTAAACTACTGATGTCTGCTCTCTCCCCCTCTGTCTGCAGAGCTATACAGCACAGACATAATGGAAATGATATAACAGATTATATAATTTATATATTAATATACACATTTTAATATACAAAACAAAACTGGATGAATACCTTTTTTAATGTATTTTATGTGAATAGAGCCGATTTGATCAACCAATAATAGCCTACAACACCACACATTTAAATGAATAAACTGTATAGACTTTCTCATTTAAGATGATTACAATTTTGAAATTGAGATCTCATGCAGCTATGACTGAGAGACCTACTAAATTATTTAATATTTTTACTGAATAATTAAATGTCATTTAAACCCTGTTTCTTTGTCAATGTTCTTCAATCAATGTGCGGATTCCAAATCCAATATCAGGTGACAGTAACACGGCTGCTTACCCTTTATTATATGGTGTGGAGATATTTTATGTGTCAGTAATATATTTTAGACTTTTGCCCTAAATTTCATTATCTTGAATTTCTATTTTATATTTCCAAATAGTAGCTAATATAGGGGTATGATGACACACTCTTACAAATAAAGGTTCCAAAAGAAGCATTTTGGGTTCCCCAAAGAACATTTCAGAGAACAGTTAAGTCCCCCTGCATCCAATTGTATTCCTTAAAACTCATATTTTATGCTCAAAATTATTTATTTAAATGTTTTTTCCCCTGTGAAATGAATATTCAAATTTGCGCAGCCTTTCAATTACACCAGCTCGGACCTGATCCACTCGCTTAACTTTACTGTAGTTAACGCTATACATAATGGCAAGTGGAACCATTATGTATGGAACCATTAAGAGGAAGAGTGAATTATACAGGGTTGTCTACAAATAGTAACGCGTTTTATGTAGTCTATCGCGCAACGTCTGACATAACGGTATGATAAGCCTTTGGCTAACAGCTAATTATATGTTGCTAATGTTACACAAACCATGTTCCCATTCGCCATCTTAGAGTTAGACAGCTGCCTCCTCCTAACAACCAAAATCCTTAGAAACGCTTTAAACAACTTAGAAAGTCAATGGAGAAAAGCCCTGCCCCTCTCATGATGGGATTGGCTACATGGTTGTGACGGTAGGAGACAGGGGTGTGTCAAACTGCCTTTTTTGAGACTTACTTTGGTTCTTTGGTTCACTGCAGATTTAAGGAGAAAATAGCTCAGCAATGACTTGATGAATTTGCACACGGTTTGTCTTAAAGCATATTAAAACACCACATAGACACATAAACAACATTAAAAAACTTCACCTTTAAAGTCACTTTAAATTAGGCCTTACTTTAAAACAAGGCCTTATTTGAAGTGACTTTAAAGGCCCACTGAAGTGCCTTGAAACACAGCATTATTCAATGTGTTGAAGTACTTTCCACTGAGACTGAAAGACAGGGCGGGGCATATCGAGCAGCTCCTCCCCCTTTTTGAAAATAGCCAATGGCTTTTTGTTTATATAAGTTCGACCAGAGCAGTTGAGCTTGGTAAAACCACAGTTTCCTCATAATCTCCTCCAAAATACAGCATTCCGTAGAATTCAAATGGGATTGTTGTCTGCGGCGGCTCGCGCATACTGTGCTATCGTGTCTCTGGAATGTAGTAGACTGAGTCTGAGCTGTGTCACGCGACACTAACATGAAACCAGACTTCATTCGCCCCCAATGGAAATCATATTTATACTGTCCCGTTCCCTATCCCCTATATAGTGAACTATTTGCCATTTACCATGTGAACACGTGATCAGATTAAGTGTCTATTTGGGGGAGGGGCTTTATATTCTAGAGAGCATTTGATTGGACAGGAAATGTGATAAGAAGCTAAACTGCAGTGATGTCATCAAAATCATTAATCCATTTTGACGGAAGTGAGAGGCGTTTTGAACATTTATGTCTTCTAAATGTGAATTTTGTTATTGTTTTAGAGCACACTGTAGCTTATAGATTAACAGTAAGGTTGCAAGGGTGGTTGCTATGGTGTTGCTATGTGGTTGCTAGGGTGTTCTGGGTGGTTACTAAGGTGTTGATAGGTGGTTGCTAGGGGCTAACATATTCAAAAGCCAAAAAACTTCAGCATTGTCTTCATGGCGATGTAAAGGACTGAATGAATAAATCCCTCACACACATGCTGTTTTTAACTTGCTTATAAAAGAGAAAGCAAGAGAAAGAGTATGGTGTATGTGTGAGATACAAATGAAGACAACGCAACTGACATTTGTCAAACTGTTTGCATTTATCCATTTTGACCCTTGTATGCCATTACAGTGCTGTTTACCGAACTAGAATAACAAGTGAACAAATAAAGTAAATCAATAAAGGAAGGAACCTCTGATAACAATGAACAGGGCCATTTGGTGTTGACAGAAACAGGTGGATCATGTTGTTGAGCACAAAAAACTTTAAACATCGGTTCAGGACGACTGATTTTGTTGAGAATGTTTCGCTTTATAAAAGTCCTGCATGTTTCTGTATTTCAAACAGTTTCTCTCACTGGGTATTTATAATTAACAATTGACAAAATGATGTTTTGAGTTCTGTTGCATTCAATACTGCAGTAATTCTTCTCAGTCTATTTTAACCAGACCTTGGCGGTGGATCGTTTGCCAAGTGTCATGGACAGGCTGCTTATCTCTATCAGGTACAGAGATAGTGAAAGACAGGCCCGATGCTTTGTCCATACATGGGTCTCCTGAGTGTCCCAGTCAAACTTCACACCGGCCATCAGATGCCATGAGAGAGCATTCTCAAATACTTGTGTGGCTCAAATGGCATGACAGGTCAGAGAGTTTCTCTATAGGGCATGTCTTTCCAAAGGGTATTTGAGGCAGTTTGATTTGATTTTAGATTAGAATATTTCTGGAGCTGATTTTATCACAATGATCTCCTCTAAGACTTGGTCATCTGATGTAGAGACTATTATGCACTACAAAAAAAAAAAGGCTCTAATGGCTCTAAACTATTAACAATTGGTACTGTGGCTCCCACACATTTATCATTTTTTTAAAAAAGAAAAGGGAAATGCTTTAAATTTGTCATCTCACTCCCTTGCATTTTTAGCCAAGTGGAACGTTGGAACTCTTTTCTCTCTCTCTCTCTCTCTCTCTCTCTCTCTCTCTCTCTCTCTCTCTCTCTCTCTCTCTCTCTCTCTCTCTCTCTCTCTCAAAAAAAGAAAAAAAAAAGAAAAAAAGAAAAGAAAAGGGAAATGCTTTAAATTTGCCATCTCACTCCCTTGCATTTTTAGCCAAGTGGAACGTTGGAACTCTTTTCTTTCTCTCTCTCTCTCTCTCTCTCTCTCTCTCTCTCTCTCTCTCTCTCTCTCTCTCTCTCTCTCTCTCTCTCTCTCTCTCTCAAAAAAATAAAAAAATAAAATATACAAAAGCTGTCACTGGGACGGTATACTCTTTCAAAACGGTCTATATATGTGCCATTTAGGGACTAATACGTACACTTTTGGTACCAATATGTACCTTTGAGGTACTAATATGCACTATGTTATGACAACATATGTAAAACAATTTAACTTAAAAAAAAAAAACTTACAAGATTCAACAATTTTTTAATCAGTTTAATGTAGACTAATTTAAGTTGATTTTACTTAAAACCTAAACTTTAAATTGTTAGATCTTCTAACAGTTTTCTGTCTCTTCTCTTTGTTTAGACCCTGAAATTGGTTGAATCTTACCACACTTCTCCTCCATGCAGGTGTAAATTAAGTCTCATCTCAAGAAAATTCCCAGGATTATTAAAATGAGGAAAACATAAAAAGACCTCAATCGTACTGACGTCGAGAGGGCAGAGTTGACAGCGAGGCATGACAAAAATAACTTAGGAGGATCACCAAGGTTATCAAAACATTAAGAGGTTTGATAGGAAAGCATTTAATCAAGCCAAAACAAACAATATGGTAAATAGGATTATGATTTCAGATTTAAACCAACATTCTTTTGTTATAAACACATCATCATTATTATGGAATCCCAATGTTTAATCAATAACATTTTTCAGTCATTTTGTTAATGTTCATCAAGAGTGGCCTCTTGAAAATGATTTTTGTCATCATTCATTCATGATATAATATCACATACATGTAAATGGAAGAAATGTAAACCCTCATTTATTTTAGTTCTTCATTATTTTGTGAAAATATTTTGAAGTTTAAAATACTTTAAACCTTATGAAAATTAACCATGGTAGCCTATTTATACTACAAATAAAACCAACAAACTGTGGTTATTGTAGTTGATGTAAACCATGGTACCCACAAATAACCACATGGTTTTATACACTAATAGTTTAACCATGGTATGTGTAATACAACTGTGATTAAACAAATTGCAATTAATCTGCCCAAAACTGTTTACTACACTTTTACTGTAATAATAATGTTAGTTGTTATATTTTATTTGTTATTTGTTATGTTATATTTAATAAATATGTTTGTTTTAAAAATAACCGTGGTATTATTAGGCTACAGTAAAAGTGTAGTAAACTAGGCTAGAAATAAGACACTATTATGGCACTTTATTGTCCTGATTTACATTTTTGTTTATTAGCCATTTGTTTCATATTACTGGGTTTTTTCATATCAGTATTATAAACTACATTACCCACAATCCACATGCGCTGGATTTTTTTTTCGTTTCCGGGCGCGCTTCGCAAAACTCATAACGGTGTTTTATTAAACCAAAACTGTCTGTATCATGTATACAGTCGTCACCGAACGTTGTCATTTAGCCTATTATAGTTATATCACGATTTCATAACTCTTAAGGCTCTGTATATGTATGTCAATGGCAAGCAAGAAGTTACGGAGGACGGGCGTCTCAGCTGATGTCTGCGAGCGACTCAAGCGGCATCAGGTGGAAACCTGCCAGGTAACAGAGTTCAACCTTCCTGACCTGCTCTTTTATCATACTAATGCCCAGCTGTTGGAGGAACCGTCATACAGTGAAGACATTTTAACTCTGTCCTTTAGGATGTTCTGTCCGCCACTCCCGTGGAGCTCATGCGGCTGGCCGGACTCAGTTATTCCGCTGCTCTGGAGCTCCTGCGTCTGGTCAGTAAAGCTTGTTCACCGGCCTTGAGAACCGTAAGTCACTCACACACAGCATCACTGTTGACTTAACGAGCGAAGCCTTGCATTAGGAGTAATGTTGTTTTAATGGCAGGCACTGGATTTATGGAGGAAAAAGGGAGAGCTGTGTTTCTCCACATCACTTCCTGTCCTGGACAGGTTACTGCAGGGAGGTCTGCCACGGGGTGCTCTCACTGAGGTACAGTGGTCTACTTCTGTATCATTCTTAATTGACAATATTTACTCCCCATCATGCTGTTGAATCCTGTTTTTACCACACAAGGAAATGAAAGTATCTTGTAAATTATTATTATGATATATGAAACTATATGAAACAGTTGAAACTAAATCCGGATGCACACTATGGGTTAACTTTTTGACTATTATTCAAATAGAGGTTTTACTGTATCGAATTGATGAACTTTTGCTTAATAACAATGAAAAAGTTGTAATTTCTCTCATTACTAATCTCTCTAAAAAAGACTTTACTAATCTTAAAAAAGTCATCCTAGATAAACAATTGGAACGACCATAACAGATGTTACTGCTTATAAGTAACTAGCCCTTCCTAAAACTTCCTACTACAACTGTTTAGAACTCTCTGGAATTTTCTAGAACAATCAAAATCTCGGTATATAAGAGAGAGAGAGAGAGAGAGAGCAAACTCAACTTGATACTTTTTGATATTTGTTTCAATAGCTATAATGTTGCACAAGATAAGTGATACTACCTTACAGAAGAACAAGGCTATCTGGAGTCTGGACCAATCCACAAGTTTCCTACGCCCCATGAGGCCTTGCGTCAAAAGTGGGCGCGACTTCCGGTTGGAAGTAAACAAAGCGCGATTTGACATGCTTGACACTCGTTCATTCAACAGTTGACAGTCATTCAAGTTATAGCGATCCAAACTAGCTAACGAAGTGGGAACACAACCTCAACGAAATTAAAAAGGGTGAAATAACAGTACCTTTACCCTCCGCAGTAGTTGATTGGGAGTATTATAATAACATTATTAATAATCAATACTGATCAAGGCATGGTGACAGACAGTTGTGCGAGCTGACAAACAATTCAAATAAAAAATACACACTTAGTCATTGTGCTTTGGAGTTTATTTAAAATTATAAATGAATGTGCTACTTGAATACATTAACTGGCACATTTGGTATTCTGTCAACACAGGCTTTGATCCTGAGTTTAGCTGTAACATCAGTAGAGAACAGCCAAACACATGCTGATAGAGTTTATAGAACATTAAGAATTTAAGCAAATGTACACAGGAAGATTCGTCGTCTTTTGGGAGCTGATGGAAACTAACGTTACAGTCATTGGCAGGATCACTCTGATTTCGTTTTCAGCTTATGTTCAAAACAATCACGTTTAAGCCACTAAATTAGTTAAGTCCGGCTATACATAGAACCGCGAACAGCACATGTTGTCCCTGAGCTCCGTAACACCATCTCTCATAATGATTTGCGTCTTTAAATAGTAAAATAATTCTCCGAAAAACAGCTAGCCTCTTCGCTAACTAACACACAAAATACCATTGGAATGCTACTTCCGCCGCGTCACCGGAAGTTTCACCCACTTTATTTTTTACAGGAGCGCCCCTCGAAAACTTGTGGATAATCTTGCAAGATCTCAGCAGTCAAGAAGAAGAAGAAGAAGTGTGCCTTTAGAAGAATCTTCAGTAGAAGAAACGCGCAGAATGCCACATCAAATGCATATCAAGAAACAGTCGTAAATGACTTTTATAAATCGTACAGTGTGCATCCAGCTTAAGTCATAATCAGAAAAGTCGACTATGATGTAAAATGTTGAAATTATGATTTGCTAGTAGAAATGGTAGGGAAAAGTCATAACTAGAGATGCACCGATGTGTCGGCCGACAATATTTCTCGGCCGATTTTAAACTATTTAAAACCATCTGAATATCAGCTAAGCTGTAGCATGAAAAAAGGCCTGTAACAAACTGATGGTGATATTGTGATAAAGTTCATTATTTTCCATAATGTAATGATAGAAATAAAACTTTCATATATTTTAGATTCATTGCACACCAACAGAAATATTTCAGGTCTTTTATTGTTTCAATACTGATGATTTTGGCATACAGCTCATCAAAACCCAAAATTGCTATCTTAAAAAATTAGCATATTTCATCCGACCAATAAAAGTGTTTTTAATACAAAAAAAGCCAAGCTTTAATGGCTATCATTTTATTTGAGTAAACTGTCTCTAAGTAATCATGACACTGTCTGTGTTCTCAGGTGACCGGCCCATCAGGCTGTGGAAAGACTCAGTGCTGTATTATGCTCAGCGTTTTGGCTACATTGCCGAAGAGCATGGGAGGTCTGGACAGTGGAGTCATCTACATCGACACAGAGTCGGCATTCTCTGCTGAAAGGTGTTAAAAACATTTGCACGCTCTCTCTGATCTGCACTTTTTTTGTTGTTCCTCTTAAACTAAGCATCTTTCTCTCTTAGACTGATAGAAATGGCACAGGCCCGATTCCCAGAATTTTTCTCGGTGAAGGAGCGTCTGCTGGAGATGGCATCTCGTGTTCATCTCTTCAGGGAATTGACCTGTCAGGATGTCCTGAATAGGTTAGAACACATCCCAAACACATAATATTTAATTCCAGTTACTGTACTTTTTAAAATAATAGTTTTTAATTAAAAAATGACACTTGTCATTATATCCTTTTATTCATGAGATTCACTGCTTTTTACGCATTTACTGTGGCTCTTTATTGTAAATCATGAAGCTTGCAATGCCAATGTCTTTGGCATTAATCAAAATCAAACAATGTTTTTTTTATGTCTGTCTTTAAATAATAAAAAAAAAATCACAGATTTGAAATGTACGGAAGAGGATTAGGGCAAAGCAATAATTAAAAAATAAAACCATCTCAAGATTAAAGTAATTATAATGCGAGAAAAAGGTCTTTAAAGTTCGAGGATAAAGTCATTAAATATAGTCGTTGTGTTTCGAGAATAAGGTTGTGTTTCGAGAAAAAAACTTGTTAAATTTCAAGAAAAAGTCGAAATACAATGTTGAGAATAAAGTCGTTGTGTTTCGAGAAAAACCTCGTTAAATTTCGAGACAAAAAGTCGAAATACAATGTTGAGAATAAACTCATTAAATATCGAAAATAAAGTCAGTGTGTTTCGAGAAAAAAACTCGTTAAATTTCGAGAAAAAAGACAAAATACAATCTTGAGAATAAACTGATTACATATCGAGAGTAAAGTCGTGTTTCGAGAAAAAGACTTGTTAAATTTCGAGAAAAAAGTTGAAATTCAATCTTGAGAATAAACTAATTAAATATCAAGAATAGTCGTTGTGTTTCGAGAAAAAAACTTGTTAAATTTCGAGAAAAAAGTCGAAATATATTTTTGAGAATAAACTCATTAAATTTCGAGAATAAAGTCATTGTGTTTCGAGAATAAACTCATTAAATTTTGAAAAAAAGTCGAAATACAATCTTGAATAAAGTCATTAAATATCGAGAATAAAGTTGTTTCGAGAAAAAAACTTGTTAAATTTCAAGAAAAAAAGTCAAAATACAATCTTGAGAATAAACTCATTAAATTTAGAGAACTACTTTATTCGAACGAACAAACTAGTTTAATTTCGCATTATAATGACTTTAATTTTGAAATAGTTTTATTTTTTTAATATTGCTCGGCCCTAATTCTCTTCCGTAGAAATGCTTACACTTGTCTTTTGAATAAAAAAAAGGCAAAATATTTTATAATAAGGTTAGAATTATTTCTTGATAGAAATGAGATCAAAATTACATTTGATTTTAATATATAATAATCTATCAAAATAAATTCTGCCTTGGTGAGCATATAGACTTCTTTCAAAAACAGAATTTTAATTATTACAATTAAAATTACCTACCTTTACACTACCTTTCACCAGTAGTGTATAGAATAATAAATGCAACTGAATTAGCTTTGGATCAAAGCGTCTGCTAAATGCATGGATGTGTAAAAGTAAAATGTAAATGCAATGAATACAAATCCTGAATTTAAAATTGACTACAAGATCATTATGCTCTCTTATGGTAGGCCAGGCTGTATTTAATCTTGTGAACACACATTAGTGGGGCGTTTTATTGCTGCTTTGATGGTACACAGATTGGAGCGTCTGGAGGAGGACATAATTGGTTGTCGAGTGGGGCTCCTTATTTTGGATTCTGTGGCCTCTGTTGTAAGGAAGGAGTTTGACACGTCGCTGCCGGGTAATCTAACCAACAGGAGCAACTTACTGGGCCAGGAAGCTGCTGTACTGAAGTACCTTTCGCAGGAGTTCTGCATCCCAGTAAGATTGTTTACATGGTTGTGGATGTCTGAATTTTTCAAATATTGCACACTTGTAGTGAATCTTGTCAACCACAAGGTGTCGCTATACATTTGTTTATGCATTTCAGTGCTGTGGTATAGGTCTCCTCTATGTTTCAAACACCAGAGGGCGTTAGAGAGCCCAGATGAATTAGAAAAAACTCCCTAGGCCTGTTCACACAAAGCCTGCTCCTTTTCCATGTTATTTGATCTTGGGAATTTCCACACTACTTTAAGATCTTCAAAGATACTTACATGAAGCCTTTACTCACCTCCTGCATCACCAACACATTTATCTAGAAGAGGAAAGATAGGATTGCACCGGATTATGGTTTTCCGCTTCCTTCTCATGAAGAGTGTAACAGCTGGAGGGCTGTTCCAGGATCAGGTTTTGTTCTTTCTGTATTCTTCTTATCCACTAGTTTACTACTGAATACATAAAGTGGGTTCCGAAAGTCTGAGCAAATTTATTTTTTGTATCATTTACATTTTCATGATTACTGTATAAAAAAAGTACAGTATAAAATAATAGGAAGTTCATGTTAATGTAAGCTAATTGATTCTGTTGTTCTATTTACTTTTACTTCATTGAATACATATTTCTTGCAAATTATATTTAAAAAATGTACATTATTATTGCTATAGTTATAGAGAATAAATAAAATACTAAGAAATTCATGTTTATTTTTTATTGCTTTGTTTTTAAATTTTTTTGACATTTAATATCATTATGGAGAAACATAAAAATTAAGTTAACGTTAATTTATGTTAATTGCTTTTGTATTTCTATTTATTTTTGTTTTTATTTAATTCATATTCTAGCAAATTATGTTAAACAAATAAGTTATTATTATCATCATCAAGAAATTTGTTAATTACACAGTTTAGCTGTATAGATAATCCAACTGACAATGCGTGATGCAGAACCAACAATCAGGAATAACTTTAATAAACACAGAAGAGAACACAACTATCATAACTGTAACACAATGTTGAGAACACAACTATCATAACTGTAACACAATGTTGGAAGCCCTTGCATCGGACGGAGAGGACTCGGCTCTGCACATTTCCAGCAATGGAGAAGCGCTGGTGTAAAGAGCAGGCAGGAGATGGTTCAGGCTGAGGTGCGGGCCCGTGAGGAGGAAAGGCGGATGGCAAGGGCAGTGGAACAAGGATCCCAGGGCGCATGGACAAAATGGGACCTTCCCAAGCGCAAGATCTCCTGACAAGAGTTGTGGCGGCTGGAGCCCTACCGAATTTCCTTCCTACTGCGATCGGTCTATGACACCCTCCCTTCGCCAGCACACTTACATGTATGGGGGCTGAGGGAAGATCCTAACTGCAAGTTATGTGGGCAAAAGGGAACATTGGCACATATACTATCAGGATGCAAAACAGCTCTCACTCAGGGTCGGTATAGGTGGCGTCATGACAAAGTGTTACTGTCCCTTGCTGACATACTGGAACAGGAGAGATGCAGGAAAAGGCCTGCCGGTATGGGCTTGAAGAGGGCGATCACCTTCATCAAGGAGGGAGAAAGGCCTGTTTTAACCAAACCATCAAAACCCAATCTCCTTCAAAACGCCAGGTCCTGGGAGATGAGGGTGGACGTGGGAAAAAGGCTGCAATTCCCAGGGGTGGTGCTCACAGCCCTCCGTCCAGACATTGTCTTGTGGTCAACAGAGGGCAAGAAAATAATCCTAGTTGAGCTGACGGTGCCTTGGGAGGAGGGATGTGAGGTTGCCCATGAGAGGAAGGCCTTGAAGTATCAGTCCCTTCTTCAGGACTGTAAGGACAAGGGATGGCAGGCCTGGTTGTTCCCAGTGGAGGTTGGCTGCAGAGGTTTCCCCGCTAAATCAACCTGGCGGTTACTATCAGCTCTGGGCATGGATGAAAGAAGGAAAAAACAAGCAGTACGTCGGATGGGGGAGGAGGCAGAACGTGCCTCCTGCTGGATATGGAACAGGAGGGAGGAGGAAAGCTGGAAGCCAGGAGCAGATGGGCAGTGACTTGGCCATCACTGCCGGCCCACCAACCGGAGGGTGTTGTGGTTGAGGGCCGAAACACCCAGTGAAGGTTGTGTACCACCTGACGACATCTGCTCCTGGCAGAAGGCTACAGTTACCCACAAGGTAACGGAAGAAAGCACCCACTAGGTGTATGTCACAAGTATTCTCTGGTTCACCAGTGGCTTCTAGGAAAGACTGGATGACAACCGAGAAAGGTCGGTGACGCTGGAGAGACAGTTGACCTCCAGGAAAGTCTGGCCCGGGCACTCAAGGCTAGCAACCTTGCTGTGCAGCACTCGTAAGAGGGCACCACTCTTGCTACGACTGAACAAAATGAGCAATACCCCCAGAGTCTCCCGAGAGGGGGGGAGGATGAGAGACTCAACAGGACGGATATTCTGATAACGGCCAGGACAGGAACAAAGACAACGAGAAAGCTAAAGCAAATAACGCTGACCGGAGAGGAATACGTGACAAAGTGCCATTGCGGGAAGGTATGCAAAGGCACCAGAGGGCTTAAGATACATCAGAGCAGGTCTTCTTGTGGAAGGTCAGTGACCCAAGTGCAGCGCGCAGACACAGTGTCTGGTGAGACGAAGGAGAGCTCCAGCCAGGTAGCACCCCACAGTGCTGAAGATCTCTACGCACTTGAGCCGCCCCAGAGCCAGAGGACAGATCGAGCAGGTTCCCCTTCGGTTATCCCCATCCATTCGTCAAGAAGAGAGAGAATCAAGTGGCCCACATCGTCTGACAGTAAGGCATGGACGCAGTTTGATGACGACCTCAATGGTATCCTGGAAGCCACTTTGGCCGGTCCTGTGCACAGGAAGATCGAATCACTCACAGCCGTAACGTACAATCTGGCGAAGGAGAGATTTGGCCCAATAGAGCAGAGGAGTCAGCCCCAGTCACCAAGGCAACCAAACAGGAGGGAAAGAGAGATTCACAGCTTAAGAAGCGAAATAAAGACCCTTAATAAGCAATTCAAAATCGGGCCACCAGCTGAAAGAGAGGGTATTAAGGACTTAACAAGCAAGTTGCGGGATCAGATGTGCAAACTCCGAAGGGCAGAATATCTACGGCAACAGAGGAAAAAGAAAGCAAAGAGGCGAATGCAGTTTCTCAAAGACCCGTTTAGCTTCACTAGAACTCTGCTTGGTCAACGAAAATCCGGCACATTATCCAGCTCAAAATCAGAGGTAGAGGAGTTTCTGCGAGAAGCACACAGTGACCCTTTCAGGGGCGGGGGTCTAGGACAAAATAATAGCATCAGGAAGCCTGAAGAACCATCAGTGGAGCTGAATACGAAGGAGCCAACTTGGCAGGAAATGCAGGATATTATCCGGAAAGCCAAGGCTTCAGCAGCCCCAGGTCCGAGTGGCATACCATACAAGGTATACAAGCATTGTCCACAACTGCTTAAAAGGTTGTGGAGGATCCTGAGGAAGATTTGGGCAAAAGGATCGGTCCCACCAAGCTGGAAGCTAGCAGAGGGCTGTTTTGTTCCTAAGGAAGAGGGTTCCTCCTCAATCGCCCAATTTAGGACAATCTCTCTACTGAGTGTGGAATGCAAGATATTCTTCTCTGTGCTTGCAAAAAGACTGACCTCCTATATGACTCAAAACCAATACATCAACACCTCCATACAGAAAGGAGGCGTTCCAGGCTTTTCAGGGTGCCTGGAGCACACTTCAATGATCACCCAACTGATCCAAGAGGCAAAACAGAAGAAAAGTGACCTGACAGTCATATGGTTAGATCTTGCAAATGCCTACGGTTCAGTTCCGCACGACCTAATTCAAGAAGGACTGGACCACTATCATATCCCTATGGCTATCCGTGACATGATTTCCAGCTACCTAGGAGGGATTAAGCTTAGATTTACAGCAGGGCAGTTTACAACTAACTGGCAAGATCTTCAAAAGGGGATTCCTACGGGGTGCACCATCTCCCCTATCTTGTTCGTCATGGGCATGAACCTTCTGGTCGGAGCAGCAGAAGGAGTAACCCGTGGTCCCACGTTAGAGTCAGGCATCTCCCAGCCAGTGCTCCGAGCGTTTATGGACGATATTACAATAACAACTGGTACACACGTTCAAGCAAGATGGGTCTTGGAAACCCTTGGTGCTGTAGCTACGTGGGCAAGGATGTCTTTCAAGGCCAATAAGTCTAGGAGTCTGGTGATCAGGAAGGGCAAGCCCACAGGGAGGTTCAGTCTTCATGTCCAGGGAGAGGCCATTCCATCAATTGAAGATAACCCAGTAAAGTGTTTAGGAAAGTGGTTCGATGTGTCACTCTCAGATCGGGCCAATGCCAAAAACACGGTGGAGCAAGCTGAGGAATGGCTAAAGAAGATCGACAAGTCCAAGCTCCCTGGTAAATTCAAGACCTGGCTGTACCAGCATGGTCTCCTGCCCAGGCTTCTTTGGCTCTTTACTATGTACGAGTTACCCATGACGGCTGTGGAGGGCATAGAAAGGAAGACTAACAAGCACCTGCGAAGGTGGTTGGGGATTCCCCCTAGTTTTTCCGCAGTGGGCCTCTACATTCGGTCAGGCCAACTGCAACTTCCCTTGTCCTCCATCGTAGAAGAGTTTAAAGTGGCAAAGTGTAGAGTCCTACTTAGCCTCAGAGACTCCAAAGACGAACTGGTAAGGCAAGCAGGGGTCATGACCAGGTCTGGACGTAAATGGGCAGCCAGCACAGCTGTAGAGCAGGCGGAGAGTGCTCTGAGGCTGCGAGATATTCTTGGAAGCCCTTGCATCGGACGGAGAGGACTCGGCTCTGCACATTTCCAGCAATGGAGAAGCGCTGGTGTAAAGAGCAGGCAGGAGATGGTTCAGGCTGAGGTGCGGGCCCGTGAGGAGGAAAGGCGGATGGCAAGGGCAGTGGAACAAGGATCCCAGGGCGCATGGACAAAATGGGACCTTCCCAAGCGCAAGATCTCCTGGCAAGAGTTGTGGCGGCTGGAGCCCTACCGAATTTCCTTCCTACTGCGATCGGTCTATGACACCCTCCCTTCGCCAGCACACTTACATGTATGGGGGCTGAGGGAAGATCCTAACTGCAAGTTATGTGGGCAAAAGGGAACATTGGCACATATACTATCAGGATGCAAAACAGCTCTCACTCAGGGTCGGTATAGGTGGCGTCATGACAAAGTGTTACTGTCCCTTGCTGACATACTGGAACAGGAGAGATGCAGGAAAAGGCCTGCCGGTATGGGCTTGAAGAGGGCGATCACCTTCATCAAGGAGGGAGAAAGGCCTGTTTTAACCAAACCATCAAAACCCAATCTCCTTCAAAACGCCAGGTCCTGGGAGATGAGGGTGGACGTGGGAAAAAGGCTGCAATTCCCAGGGGTGGTGCTCACAGCCCTCCGTCCAGACATTGTCTTGTGGTCAACAGAGGGCAAGAAAATAATCCTAGTTGAGCTGACGGTGCCTTGGGAGGAGGGATGTGAGGTTGCCCATAAGAGGAAGGCCTTGAAGTATCAGTCCCTTCTTCAGGACTGTAAGGACAAGGGATGGCAGGCCTGGTTGTTCCCAGTGGAGGTTGGCTGCAGAGGTTTCCCCGCTAAATCAACCTGGCGGTTACTATCAGCTCTGGGCATGGATGAAAGAAGGAAAAAACAAGCAGTACGTCGGATGGGGGAGGAGGCAGAACGTGCCTCCTGCTGGATATGGAACAGGAGGGAGGAGGAAAGCTGGAAGCCAGGAGCAGATGGGCAGTGACTTGGCCATCACTGCCGGCCCACCAACCGGAGGGTGTTGTGGTTGAGGGCCGAAACACCCAGTGAAGGTTGTGTACCACCTGACGACATCTGCTCCTGGCAGAAGGCTACAGTTACCCACAAGGTAACGGAAGAAAGCACCCACTAGGTGTATGTCACAAGAAATGAGGAAAACTGAGGGCCTAAATATCAACAGAACAGGGAACAGGTGTGTACTAATAAAAAAAACATGACAACTAGCACATCGAAAGCACATCCTCACGCTGTAAGCATGCAGCAGAGGCGATAGAGGGTTGTGAGGGGAAATGAGGTCCTGGAGACAGACATGACCTTTAAGGGGCTGGAAGAAGGGAATCCCAAGGGGGAGACAATGGTGGGAGGAGCCAGGGCGGAGATAGGAGGAACCAGAGTAGAGATGGGAGGAGCCAGAGGATGACCTAGAGCCAAGACAGGATGAAGGCCCAAAACACAACTGATGGATGGAGGAGCCAGACTGGAGTTAGGAGCCTGACTGAGTGAGGTGGAGACTTGACCAGATGGAACCTAGGTGGAGCAGACAGGGTGAGAGAAAGTGGGAGTGAAGACAAGAATGAAACCAGAGTGGAGTCCGGTGGAGCCAGAGGGGTGGAGGGTTGAGGCGCATCTGATAACTCAGAAGTCCAAGGCGACAAATGACCAAGGTGGAGCCAGAGGGACGAGGAAGCCCGGCAGAGCCTTGAGGGATGACAGGCGAGGGTGAAGCCTAGGATAAGCCAAGGTGGATTCCGGGGTTGGATGCTCGAGGTGGAGATGAGGGATCCACAGACCACAGCAGAGCTGTTGACTGGGTAACCCCAGGCGGATCTGTGCAGCCAGGCGGAACCACTGAAGGAGCTGAAGAGAAACAGTGGAGATGAGACAGAGAAACTGGATGGCTTTGGCAGAATAGGAGGAAAACGGCAGGACCATCTAGGATGAATGAGCTTTGGTGCTGGGCAGAGCCAGTGACATTACACCCCCAGAAAAGCACGTCCTCATGCTGTAAGCATCCAGCAGAGGCGATAGGGGTTTCTGGTGGAAATAAGGACCTGGAGACAGACATAACCATTAAGGGGCTGGAAGAAGAGAATCCCAAGGGGGAGACAATGGTGGGAGGAGCCAGGGCAGAGATTGGTGGAATCAGAGTAGAGATGGGAGGAGCCAGAGGATGACCTAGAGCCAAGACAGAATGAAGGCCCAAAACAGACCTGATGTATGGAGGAGCCAGACTGGAGTTAGGAGCCTGACCGAGTGAGGTGGAGACTTGACCAAAGGGAACCTAGGTGGAGCAGAGGAAACATAAAATCATGCTGACATCGAATGTCTGGAGGGCCATGGTGGAGCTGCAGGCCGGCATGACCTAGGTAGAGGTGTGGGCTTGGCAGACGGGGAGAGACGGTGGGAGTGAAGACAAGAATGAAACCAGAGTGGAGTCCGGTGGAGCCAGAGGGGTGGAGGGTTGAGGCGCATCTGATAACTTGGAAGTCCAAGGCGACGAATGACCAAGGTGGAGCCAGAGGGACGAGGAAGCCCGGCAGAGCCTTGAGGGATGACAGGCGAGGGTGAAGCCTAGGATGAGCCAAGGTGGATTCCGGGGTTGGATGCTCGAGGTGGAGATGAGGGATCCACAGACCACAGCAGAGCTGTTGACTGGGTAACCCCAGGCGGATCTGTGCAGCCAGGCGGAACCACTGAAGGAGCTGAAGAGAAACAGTGGAGATGAGACAGAGAAACTGGATGGCTTTGGCAGAATAGGAGGAAAACGGCAGGACCATCTAGGATGAATGAGCTTTGGTGCTGGGCAGAGCCAGTGACATTACACCCCCAGAAAAGCACGTCCTCATGCTGTAAGCATCCAGCAGATGCGATAGGGGTTTCTGGTGGAAATAAGGACCTGGAGACAGACATAACCATTAAGGGGCTGGAAGAAGAGAATCCCAAGGGGGAGACAATGGTGGGAGGAGCCAGGGCAGAGATTGGTGGAACCAGAGTAGAGATGGGAGGAGCCAGAGGATGACCTAGAGCCAAGACAGAATGAAGGCCCAAAACAGACCTGATGTATGGAGGAGCCAGACTGGAGTTAGGAGCCTGACCGAGTGAGGTGGAGACTTGACCAAAGGGAACCTAGGTGGAGCAGAGGAAACATAAAATCATGCTGACATCGAATGTCTGGAGGGCCATGGTGGAGCTGCAGGCCGGCATGACCTAGGTAGAGGTGTGGGCTTGGCAGACGGGGAGAGACGGTGGGAGTGAATACTAGAATGAAACCAGAGAGAAAGAGGAATCCGGTGGAGCCAGAGGTGTGGAGGGTTGAGGTGCGTCTGATAACTCAGAATTCCAAGGCGATGATTGACCAAGGTGAAGCCAGAGAGATGTGGAAGCCCAGCGGAGCCTCAGGGATGACAGGCGAGGGTGAAGCCTAGGATGAGCCAAGGTGGAGCTGATGGGTCGGAGGGCTAAGGTGGAGTCCGGGGTTGGACGCTCAAGGCAGAGATGAGCGATCCACAGACCACGGCAGAGCTGGTAACTGGGCAACCCCAGGCGGATCCGTGCAGCCAGGCGGAACCACTGGAGGAGCTAAAGAGAAACAGCGGAGATGAGGCAGAGGAACTGGATGGCTTTGGCAGAAGAGGAGGAAAAGGAGCTTTAGAGCTGGTCAGAGCCAGTGGCAATGAATGAAACATTCATGAGATACATGGGACTTAGTGCTGGATGATGGAGACTTGGTGCTGGTTTGACTTAATTGTGACAAAGACGACTTGGAACTGGGCTTAACTAGCAATAACGAAGACAACATGGAACTGGACTGAACCAGAAGAGACTGAGACAATTTGGGACTGGACAGAACCAGCAGAAACTGTAGAACAGGAAATATTTCCTCATTAAGCTCATAAAATGATTCTTCAGTAACCTAGCTCATTTCACGGACCTCAGCAACGAGAGCGTTGGCGGAGTTACAATCTGTTCCAACGCACTGTACTAATATGCCCTCGACGAGAGACGCTGATGCCGGCTCACACTCCTGGGCAGATTCTGTAATGGGCTTGGGCTCCGGGATGAACATGGCCTCTGGCAATGGCCCTGGCTCTGTTTTCATGATGGGCTCTGGCTTTTGATCCACTGTGGGAATGGCTGTATGCTGGCTAGGCTTTGGTACCGGAGTGGATCTGTCATTGTCCTTATTCGCTTGGCAGATGGTTAATGGCATGTTGCACTGAACTAGCACCCACACCACATACTTTGCGAAGCTCCCTCAAGCACCATCCATAGGTAAGCATAGCTTTGACCCAGTTGAGGCTTGTTGAGGCTGGTGTTCAAGAATACACAAAACAAGCTCTTAGGGTAGTGGGTAAGGCATGCCAGATCTATGAAGTCATGTGATATTCGAGGAAGTGATTGCAGTGCTCCAGCAGGAGTAGACAAACAGCAGGGATATCCATAATTTTATTTCCCCTTTTGTTGTTTTACTGGATGTATGTCGTACAAAGGAAAAAAGAAAGAAAATAAGCTGCTTATTTCAAAGAGGAATGACTCAACTGCTTAAGGCTGGTTCACACGGGACGATTTTAAAATTGTCGGCCGATTTTCCAAACCTGAGAGATCCCACAGACGGTGATAAAAACATCACGGGTCTAACAGTTTTGGTCGTACAGTGTGTGGTGCGCAGCCACACGGCAAAATCAACACATCACACACAAACCGATTTGACTCCCGAGCATTCCCAGGTCAGATGGAAAATCTCGCAAAATCCCTTGAGATCAAACGTGACTTCAGAGTAAACAATCATGGCGGACGAAGAGGATTCAGTGGCGATAGTGTGTAGTTTGTTTTTAACGAAAAAAAAAGTCCACCGGACTTTCTGGTGCGCCATACCGCCGGGCGCCAGCTGTTTTGATTTTGTTTCCTGCCGGTACTTCCTCTGCGCCTCGTCACCTCGCTTTCTGATTGGCTACACGCCACAGTTCACTGGCTGCGAGCTGGTTCGTCCCCGGGGGACACCACACACAAGGAGAAATCGGGTCAAAAAAATCCAACATGTTTGATATCCCCGATTTGAGATCAGAGCGGTCCCAGCATCCTTCCGAGCAGACGAGAGCAGTCTTAACACACCACACACGGCAGGAATATCTGATCAGATTATTCTATGGTAATCGGAGCATCCTTAAGATTGTCGGAAGGGGTGAATCGGGGCTAAAATCTGCCTAATAATCCTGCCGTGTGAACCAGGCTTTAGACTGATTGTATATACTAGCCCCCCGATAGTCGAAGTCAAACCCTAATGGTCCGATCTTCTATGATAGTTAATGCTTGTTAATTGCCTCTGTTTTTCTGTTTGCGTTTGTTTTTGTTAAATGCATATTTCTAGAAAATGACAATAAAAATTTTCAATTAGGCTACTATTATTATTAGCATTATAGAGAAACATTTATATGTTTATATGTTTATATGTACGGCCATTTTTAATTCATATTTTGATATTATAATCACAGCGATTTAAATAAAGAAATGTAATATTCTTTTCAGTTATACTGCAATTAGCTGAAAATACAGAATAGAAGCAATCAACACTAGATGTATTTTGTATTTCTTTATTTTGCTTTGCTTTTTTTCTAGATTAAAATTTGATTTTCAATTCCAGATTTTCAGACTTAAGTTTGGACTCCAGTGTATCTACAAACTATAATTAAAAATGTATTGCATTACAAATGATATTACAGATCATGTTTGTTGTTACTTGAGGCAAATTAGGATGGATGTATCATTTTAATGACTATTTTTGTGATTTGTTGACATTAGGATAAGGTTTAAATGTAAGTCTGTTTTAACAAAATACTGGGCTTTTCCTTATTTCAAAATGACTAGTCAGCTATTCCCAGAGGACATCTCAGGCTGTAACCCCAAAACTCATCTGATCTGCAGTTATTTGCTTCACGTCTCCCTGCAGCCATGCTCATTTTAAAGATAGCTTTTGTGTTTTAAATCAGTGCAGTAAATGTCTGGCTTGACACTGCCAGTGGCCACAAGTGAGTTTTAATACTGCTTTCCACAGCAGTAGAAATGGGCCTCAACATGAAACCACATGGTAGATAACTCCTAAAGGTAGGGAACTATGTTATTGCCCCCCTCATACACATAAAAGCTCATAACCGTAAAATAGGTCAACCCATTAAGTTTCCAAAATAAAACCTTACACTTTAGCACCTAGAGCCAAACCGTAATGAGGTAATTAAGTTTGTTCTCCCAGGCTTTAGAAATATAAAGGAATGTTGAAATGTTTTAGGTTTTAGCCGATTGTTTTTATTCGTGTAGTTTTTATTAAAAGAGCCATGGTAGACATACACTAGTCACTCTAGGGATCACTTTAGGCTGCTTTAAATACCACGTTTGATCAATTCAGAACATTGACCTAGTTTCAACAATGTTAGCTTTTTGTGTGCAAGCTTAAGTACTGTTAATGACATACTGCTATATATTAATTAACACCAATATTCAAGTACTTAAGATAGATCATGTTGTAAGGCCCTCAACAATCCCTTGCTTGACCCCTCTGCATATTTCTGGAAGAGCCCTATCAGATAAGCCTCTAAAAACTCACACATTACACAACAACAACATTTATTACAATGTAATTTCAGGCGAATACATTTCATATAATATGTATTAAAAATAGGATACAATTTCATTGTGAAACTGTACACCATGATGGTCCCCTCACATTTTAGCAAATTTTAGTATCTACTCTATGGACAATAATATAGAGATTAAACTTGGATATATATATTAGAGCAGTCAATGTGCTGCTTGTATAGCAGTATATATTTACTGTCCTCTGAAAATAACTCGACATATAGCCATTTATTGTCAAAATAGCTGGCAACAAAAGTGAGTCGTAAGTGATGATAGATGTACATCGTTTAATCATGCAAAGCCGCATTCATGTTTTTGTCTTCTAGACAGGACCATACAAATTGTTGTATCTTGTATTAGAGCAGTTCAAATTTGTGCTTCGAGGACAATTCTCTCATACTGACCACTGGATGTGCAACATGGCACCTCATAGCAAATAACTCTCTAAGGATTTGAGAATTAGAATTGTTGCTCTCCCCAAAGATTGCCTAGGCTATAAGAAGATTGGTAACACCCCTACTGTAACTGAGTTACAGTACAGGCCAGTGTCATACAGAGGTTTTCAAATATGGGTTTCACTCGTAACAGGCCTCGCAAGGAAGTTGAGTCCTCATGCTGTGCATCAGGTAGAAGCTGGCTTCAAAAAAAACAGACGCATGAGTGCTGCCGGCATTGCTTTAGAGGTCTCTGAAGCGGAAGGTCAGCTTGTCAGTGCTTAGACCATACGCCGCACACTGCAACAAGTCAAATGGTGTCCAGCATGTGTGTTGACGCCCTGGTGAGGAGTACCAAGAAAATTGTGTCTTTCCTACAGTTAAGCATGGCGGTGGTAGCATCATGAGTGTTCCTGGGACTCGGGAGCGGAGCTTAATTAAGGGGAAACATGGATTCCAACACTTCATTCTGAAGCAGAACATGATGCCCTCCCTTCAGAGACTGGGCCGAATGGCATGATAACGACCCCAAACAAACCGCCAAGATGACAACTGCCTTGCTGAGGAAGCTGAAGTTGAAGGTGATGAAGTGGCCAAGTATGCCTCCAGAACTGAACCCCATTAGCCCCTTTTCCACCGAAGCATTTTGAGAGCCGGTTCGGAGCCGGTGCCTGCGCGCGAACCAGTTCTTTGTGTTTCGACAGCCAAAGAACCGGTTGTCGGCCAGGAGAACTGGTTCCAAAGCGACACCAACTCTCTGGCTGGACTAGAACCATTGTTTTACCACGTCATGCTTACGTCGGGGGCTGGGGGCGGGTTTAGATGTGTTCTAAACATCTTTTCTGACCATAATAAAGGATCGCAAAGCCAAGAGAAACATTTGCAGAAACACGATGGAGTCCGCCTTTGTAAATTGTTATGCTTGAAGTTAGCGCAAGCGTTTCTATTTTTGTAATTTTTTTTTTATTGAAGACATTATAAGCAAAGAAGAAAACAGTCACAATAAAGAACAAATAAATGGAAAGAAAAAAAGGACACAAGACAGGGGTACATAACTTATCAGAAAAGATTACATATCAAACGAAAAGATTAAAAGACTTACATATTTCAATTGTTTTTAAAGCTTTCTTGGTACACGAGTTAGAGATAATCCGAAAGTAATGTTGTATTTGCAAGCGTTTCTAGCGTTTCTAAGACGTATGGCGACGTACACAGTGATGTAATGACGTCGTTCCCTGGGCGCTCTAGTCAGTGGAAAAACAAATAGGTTCTGAAGCGGTTCGCAAGTTGAACCAACTCCGAACCAACTTTGAACCAGCACCAGTTCCGAACCAGTTCTTTTTTTGGTGGAAAAGGGGTAATTGAGCACCTGTGGTTGTTATCCTCAAGTGGAAGGTGGAAAGGCGCAATGTTTCTAACAGCCAGCAGCTCCATGATGTCATTATGGAGGAGTAGAGGAGGATCCCAGCAACAACCTGTGCAGCTCTGGTGAATCCCATGGCCAAGAGGATTAAGGCAGTGCTAGATAACAAAGGTGCTCACTCAAAATATTGACAATTTGGGCACAGTTTTGACATGTTCACTTAGGGTGTAGTCACATTTGTTGCCAGCTATTTTGACAATATTGGCTGCATGTTGAGTTGTTTTCAGAGGACAGCGTGTGACACTTTTTAAGCAGGCATTTGCCTGCTTAAAATTTACTTAGCACATGCCCCATTAAATAGCGTTATGTAATGAGTTATGTCAACATTTGTTAAGTAGCGTGATGATGGAATTCAATATCTGCTGAACTTGCATAGTGTCAGCAGTCTGTTTATTCTCATTTTTTGTGTGATCTAATCTAACTGGACTAAACCACAGTACAGATGTTTCCCTTCTGTCTCCCTCAGGTGGTTTTAACTAACCAGATCACTACACATGTGGGCGAGAAGGTTCATTGTCCTCAGAGGAATCAGGCAGATGGTAAGAACAGCCGTCCATCATCTGCTGGAGTCTAAACTGACTTTTGAGGAGAATGTTTTTGTTTAAAAATACTGTGTTTTGGGATTAGATAGTGGAAATTTAGAACAACAAAATTCTTGTCAAGACGCTGTTCTGTTTCATCCATCCCTAATGATCCGTTTTCTGATCTGGCTAACGGAAACCATTGTTCCAAGCCATTCCGAGATGGTATGTGGGATAAATGAGCGTTAGATATGACCTTCCACACAAGCAGCTGTTGTACTACATCATTGACCCTGGAGAAGATGGAATTACTCTAACCAGGGGGCGGAAAACACGATCCACTCGCTCAACAAACATGTCTGGGCCTTATACGAATCCCACGACATCTCTGATTCCATGGCTGTGCAGTGACCTGTGTCTTCTGTCACTTTATATATGGAATAGTGCAAGTATGCTCTGGCATACATCCAGGTGTACAGTTGAAGAGGGTCTTGTTTTGGGGCAAAGCTTTGGGGAAAGAGAATCAGGCTCCGTTCTCATGTTATCTAACAGACACGTTTCTGTCCTGTAACTTTACCCCCAGACATCGGGTGCTTTATATCTCACTGTTCCACTCTGCAAGGTGGAGTTACCAGGAACTCTTTCTCCCACTCATTTGCTCTGTATCTTTCTCTCACACATGCACACAAATGTTTTTCCATCTCTTGGGATTATGTAGGGAAAGAATGGCCCTTATACAGCCTCACCCTGTTTATCTCCTTCCTTGGTCTTATCTGACCTCTCACTTAAAGGGAAGATTTTTGTGAGTATTTCACGAAATTTTCTGAAACGACTCATATTTCTGTCTGTGATATCTCGGACTCAGAAGACTTTAAATAAAGTGGGCGATGTTAACAATATTATCATATCATCTATTGAAATTCTGAAATGAAAAACACCATAATTTCCAGTGCAATGATTTACTATAACCCTTAAATGCACAAATGTTTCACCAATCATTATTACATATTTGGGTCTTTAGCGACCCGTATCTATATCTGACACGGATTGATCTCTACCTGTCGCAATAATATAAAACTCTTGATATTAGAGTAACAATTACAGAAGAATAAAATAAATCATATTTTGTTATCTTTTGAAGCTTGTAAGGGCTCAGTTTGAGCATATGTTTAAAGGGATACTCCACTTTTTTTGGAAATAGGCTCATTTTACAACTTTTTACAAAGTTTTACCGTTTTCGAATCCATTCAGCCGATTTTCTGATATTTAGAAGAATATCAGTAACCAGACAGTTTCTGGTCTCATTGACTTCCATAGTAGGAAAAAAATATACTATGGAAGTCAATGAGACCAGAAACAGTCTGTTTACTGATATTCTTCTAAATATCAGAAAATGGGCTGAATGGATTCGAAAACGGTAAAACCCAACTGTTTAACTCTGGGGGAGTGGTAAAATGAGCCTTTTTCCAAAAAAAAAGTGGAGTATGCCTTTAATATCATCATCACTGTCCTCCTCGGAGCTCATTTCCCAGTACATTCAGCATCTGGCTCATATTCACCATCTCAAACATATTCCCAAAACCAAAGTTTCAACATTTTCAAAATCAATATTTTGTTAGCTGTCAGCTTCCTCACCAGATCCACCATCAAGTGACAGTGACACAAATATTTTGATTGAGTTAAGTATTAGATCTGCAGTAAATCACTGAGCTGTTTCAAGACTTGCTGATGATACTTCCTATTCTTTTGTTTTCGGCCTGCAGTAACTATGAGTGAAATGTCACTTCATCATTGTTTCAGACATTGCCATATTTTGTAATAA
The DNA here is from genome assembly GCF_988280905.1 of Pimephales promelas. Taxonomy (NCBI): domain Eukaryota; kingdom Metazoa; phylum Chordata; class Actinopteri; order Cypriniformes; family Leuciscidae; genus Pimephales; species Pimephales promelas. Next base: position 12,540,031 of record NC_142781.1, read on the forward strand.
AGGTGAATTGCACTTATTCAGTCATCAAAGATTTAGTGGTGCAGAAAAAAATGTACGACTAAAATAGTATTCTGCCAGGCCAGTAGCGATGTCACTTTGTAAAGAAACACTACATGCCTAGACTAAATATGTGCTGCTCATGTGACAGTTTTCACAAAATTCATGTTTCTGTAGTTTACACAGAGATAATAATGTTATCATTTTCAAAATCTTGCACTTTGAAACTCATTTTCAAAACTTTTTCTTTTCCTCTTTGCCTTTGTAGTGGAAACTACTTTTGAGGTCTTTTGTTGGAGTTGTAGACAAAAGGCCACACCTGTAGTTTGTATCTGCCTCCATAGTTAATCTGAGATGTTGACTAATATCCAGAATAGTAGTTGCTCTCGGCTACAACTGGCTGCTGCTTCAAGCTCGTGATGAGGCCAAAACACATAAATCATAACAGACCTCAGCAGATTTACTCACCATTTCCGCTCTAGTCACCAGTCATTGGCTTCAAATTACTTTTGGGGTCAGATTTGATTCCAGTGCTTCTAGTGTAAAGTCTATGTGGAAAAGAGGCCACTGTGATTTAGTTCAGAGCTCCTCTGAACACTGATAAGAAGGATATTTTGTGCTGTATGATAAGAAATAGCATGACAGAGGAGGTTTTGATTTGTTTCTTTTTCTCCTGCATTTCTGTAACTTTCTAGAGAATTTTAGCATGCTGATATTATGTTGTGAAATTTCCTACAAAAAGGGAGTTTGATGGATGAAGATGCTTTATAAAACATCAAGCAAGCTTAAATCAGGAGTTTAAAAGCGGTGCTAGCTTTAGGTAAGATTTATTTTCCAGTAGCCACTCTAAAAAACTTATATTGCATAAATCCTATTGTCCCATAAAAATGTGGCAGCTGAGTTTGCAAGAAATTCACTGTTAAAAAAACAGTGACAATATTATAGATATTGTGAGCATTGTATATTTTCCTACTTATATTCTATTAAAGTCACTTTGTGTTGTAAATCAAGGTTTTAATGTTGTTTATATGTCTATGTGCTGTTTTTAATATGCTTTTATACAAACCATGTGCAAATTCATAAGTCAACACCATTGCTGAGTATTTTCTCTTTAAAACTGCAGTGAACCAAAGACTCAAAAACGGTCTCAAAAACGCGGTTTGAAATCGCTGGTGTTTCTGACGTCACAAACTACCCTGTAACCAATCAGGTTAACCTGTGATCGTTAACGAGTGGATCTCTCAGCTGGAGTGAGTGAGTGGAGGCGGTGCCTTTTTGCATATTCATAGCACCGCGTATACTAAATGAGACAAGGGTGTAGAGTTACATTCAAGTGACTTTAAGGCATGAATATATTTCAAGGAAAAAAAAACTTAAAATATGTCATTTTGATGATCAAAGATGAGTTTTAAGGGATACAATTATTGTCTGCACTGGGACTTTAAGTCATATAGTGTAATCTAATAATTAATAATCTACTTGAACTCCCAAAATCTTTCATTTAAACACAAAAATGTAATCACCCGTTGAGGAACATAACTGATCAATTTGTGGTAGATCTGACCTCTAAATGGTGTAATTAAATGGGCCTCCTTAAAACCAACTAGTCATTCAAACAACCCACCAATGAAAGATTTGCAGATAGGCTTGTATATGTACAACAAATCAGCAGATGAGCTTTATAAACATCAATGAAACATTCACAAATGTGTTTTTTTTTCCAGTAGGAGGATAACATTAGAGAGAAGACTGTTGGAAAAATTGTACCTCTGCATGATTATTGGCCCAATTCAGCTTTCAAACCAAAATCAGCCCAGAGGACAAAAGTACTCTGCACATTTTTTTAACCACATTATCTTCGAATTTACATCACCACATGAAAGCCATTCCCTTGTCTATGTCCAGCCCAAGTCAACAACTCTCCCATTCCCCTGTTTGACAATCCATCAATAAAAACATTTGGACGTGCTGAATTTGGTGCAAATGCAAATTGGATCCTATAATAACTTATTTGCAGGGTATTAAAAAGAGAGCTGATTGAATTCTTTGAATAGCCCTGTTGTCAAAGTGTGGGAAAGCAGCCCCCATGGCTTCTGTTGGGATCGGAGAGAGTAGGCGGATTATACTGGAACCCAGAGCATTGATTCAAGAAGCTGGGTCTTAACAGGGCGTCACATTTGTTTAGTCTGGCCCTTTCCAACCTTATTACCATGAACTCGCATTAAGTCACATGGTCATTAGTATGCGATTTAGGGGAATCCACTTAGAATGAGTTGTTCCTGTTGATAGTGCTGTATATTTGCACATGGTTTTAGTGCCTGAGGTACCATATATTAATTATGCCAATAAAGTAGCCCACAAAATCTGTTGAACACAATGCAGTTCCCCATCTTGGGGGTCAGTTCTGAGCGGAGAATACAGCAGACTACCATTTTTTGGTGTATTTTACTGGTACTCGTCTCTTTAAAATGTGTTCATTTACACACATCGTCATAAGTGTTTATTAGTGGTAATAAACGTCTGACTGACTACATTATTCTACTTATTACTCAGATATTCACCAAATAAGCATGTGGACATGAAGTATTGGTTTGAGGTTAAGTAGTAATTACTACTAGTAGTAATTAATACAATATTTACAGTTTATATTGTAAATATTGTACACGCAACGATCAAGATGAACATTTACAACCATATTAAACTAATATTAATATTGAAGTTTACTCAGGTCATTTTCACTACAGTCCTATAATTGATAATTGAGATCCAAGATGGTTGCTGTTGCGTTTGTATTAAATGAGGTAGCGAGTCTGTGGTGTGATACTAGACACAATAATAGGTTTTCATTTCAACATGAAAATGATTGATCGCATTCATGTCGCTCCAAACCCATAAAACTTTCATTCATCTTCGAACACACAAACGAAAATATTTTTCATTAAACCTGAACGATTACTGTCCCTCCATTGAGAGTCCATGTAACCAAAACGTTGATGTTATAAAAAGTTCATAAAGACATTTTAAGTAATCCATACATTTACTTGAAATCTTGAAACACAACTACATATTGAGCAAACAATTACTTTTTTTGTTTTATTTTGGGGTGAACTAACCGTTTAAAGTACAGTAGGTGGACAACTAGAATGACAATTACCGCCGCAACAACTGCCGCGGCAAATCCACCACGGCAAAAATAAACCAGTCGTATTTCAAAGTCGTTCACGAAATGACCACCACGTGGCGTAAAGGGACATTTAGCGAAAGCAAAACGTAATTATGTAAAATTAGCCTACATTTTAAACAGAATATAGCAAACTTTTATAGCAGAACATTTTATGAATCAAAAGTTAAAATAGACCTATCTCGAAGTCAGGGAAAATAAATTGGCGCTTTGTACACATAGTGGCGGTTTAGTTACACAAAATGAAGCAAACTCGTATGCGATGATTCTGGTGAATGCCACAAACAATTAAGTTTTCCAGAGAGCTGATTTAAAAGGTTGTAATGCTCTTCTTATTTAATGACTTCTTTATTTAAAACATTATTTTTAAGTGAAATTCAGCTTAGGAAATCTTGAAATGGTAAAAAAAAAAATCTGAATGTATTTTAAAATGAAATTTCAGTCATTCGCTCCAAAAAGAATGACTGACTTTATTTAAACTGTATTTCAGTCTAGTTAGCACCTGGTCCGACTGGATTGCGTGTGTTTAGTAAATAAAGCACAGTTTTGTGGTAAAATTCTGTGTGAAAAGCGGCGCTGTTTAGTGAATTCGCCCTTTTTATCCGTTAATGTGAAACAGAGCTCAAAACCCATCTGGAGCTATAAAGTGGTTGGCTATTGTTTCCAATTTTTTTCTTCTTCTTCTTGGGGGGGTTATTGAGGATGTTGTTGTTGTTGTTGTTTTTTTTCTGGAAGGAGGGGCCTTCCAGACATCCAGTTCACTGACATGTCATGCCAGCCTTTTCAGGTTTCTCCCGCACTCTGACTTTCCACAGGAAATGTTTTGAGGAAGTGAGAGTTGCTGATGTGACAGTTGTGAATAGTATTGTCAGATTACAGCATGGTGCTTAAAATGTTACACAACACAGAATCATGAGAAAGACACTCAGACCATGACCTCAGAGGCCCTGGCTGTTTCTGGTTGTGGCGCAGTGGGCGAACATAAACACACAGGTGTGTTTACATAGCAGTTCGAAGAAGACCCGGATGAGAGTTCTGTCAATAGTAACATTGGTGACTTCCTCAGGTGTCTGACCCAAAGAAGCGTTTCTATTGTTCGTCGGGCTTATCATCTGTTCTACACTCAGTCTTTATACCGCTACAATGACTCACTGGCTCCAAGTGTTCGTGATTCACTGTTGATGAGTGAGTTATAGCAATTGAGGAAATGGTGTATGTATGCTGAGTCCAAAATGAAGTGAAATGAGAAAATGTACTAGCTATAAATATTTGTTACTGACTCTGAAACTGTATTTTTGCATTTACCTTATCATGTCGGTGACTGTCGGTGATCAGATGTGACACTTTAAATTGATTAAAAGTGATTTATATTCTTACAAAAGATTTCTGTTACAAATAAATGCTTTTTTTTTTTAAACGTTCTGTTTATCAAGGAATGCTGAATGTCACAGTTTTACACCCAAAGTTAAGCACAACTGTTTTCTACATCGGTAATAAGATGTATCAACAAATCAGTGCATTGAAATTATTTTTAAAGGACCATGTGACACTAAAGACATTCTAATAGAAAACCATTAACTATATATATATATACACACACACACGGTATTATGGTTTTACTATATTTTTGCAGGCTTGGTGAGCGTAAGAATCTTCTTTCAAAAAGATGTTCTGATGAATCTTTGCCCAGTAATCCTTTGAACAGTAAAGCTAATTCACCTAAATGATGATATTAATTAAATTTGCACCAATACAGTAAAGTGTGAACCCTGACTGTATGAATTCTGTTTTGTTTTTTGGGGCCGTCAGGATCTACTGAGGAGGACTCTGGGTTTGTGACAGCGGCGCTGGGAAACACATGGAGTCACTGTGTTAACACACGCCTCATTCTCCAGTATGAAGACACAGAACGGAGACAGGTACACACTCTTTTACTCCTCTGTGCAAATTAGCAAAATGTTTTTTTGCCATAACGGACAAATTCAAAAACAACCAAAAGACACCTAACCAAGTGACCGAAATATTTAGTAGATATATGCATTAAAAATATAGTTATTCTCTTGTGAAAAAAAATGGACCAGAGGTACTGATCACATCATTTTGAACCCTACTGTTTTTTTTTTTAGATTCTCTAGAATGATAATGTCCCTCCCCTAATAGAGTGCAACAGCTGGATTCCGGTAGTAAAAATTTTGTAAAAATTTATTTTTTAACAAAAACGAATAAACCTTTAAAGGCCTGTTCACACTGAGACGAATTTCGCGCGCGATATCCGCCGACGTTTAACACCTCGTGACTAAACACTGGGTGCCAATGTGAGCGTGCACACCGACGCGAAAAATGCCACGCGTAAAAGCGTCTTTTTTTAAAAAACGCCTCGGGTTCGTTATTTTGGTTTGACGCACCACGTCAAAAACTATCCGACCAATGAGACTGGTGCTTTTGCTCACGTGTCTGGTGCTTCTGAAGTTACAGTAAAACACAACTTGGGGGCGCTCAAACACAAAACGGTCTTGCCGAGCACACATACGGCGAAGAAGATACACGCCACCGTCTACAATGCAGGAAGACAAGGAAGATGCAAGGCAAGATACCTATGGGCAAGATGAATGAGCATAACGAGCTGTATGATAATATTTATATTAGTATTTCTGTAATAATAGTATAGTATAGTGTGACCAACAGTCCTGTTTTCCCAGGACATGTGTAACGGTCACTTAAGATGGGAACTGCACATGTGCGTAGTGTCAAGTGAGGAGATGACCACTCTGCCGACTCTCTTTGTATTCTTTCTTATATTTCCTTTTTCTATTGTGACCAGAGTTGGATGTTTGTTTTTCTGTGTATATAAATAGATTTTGTTAGTTCGTTTTTGTACGTTTGTGAGAGCTTTTTCTTTTTATTTAGTTATTTACTATTTATATATTTAATTTTCTAATACAGAAGACTTTATTTCTATTACTATTTCATACATATTTGAAACCTGAGTAAACTCTGAGAAGCCTTTCTGAATTTGTGTCTTGTAATATAACAATTTTCTATCCATACAGAGGAGGCATTTAAATGTATTGAAATTAATAAGGCATCTTTGAGTAAACTTCGAGGATCGTTTGAGTTGCTAGGCCGAGTATCCTGGTTTTTAGTAATCAAAATATGGTCACCCTAGTGTAGTATACTGTTATTATTTCTGTTTTACATTAAGCGCCATCTAATGTCAGGGAATGAATTTGCATGTTCACTCGGCTCATGGTAAGCGGAAATCGCTTGGGTGTGAACACGAAAAACGCTGGCGAATAACGCGTGCTGATATTTGCCCCGGTGTGTACGGGCCTTTAAAGACGCCTTTTGTGAGCTACGGATTTATAGTGGAAAACCACAACACCCATAATGCTGTACAGAAAATTCCACCAATCAGAGTCACGGCATTCAAATCATTGTGTTGTTGTCTCCCTATGCTCTCAAAATATTTGCATACATTTGCACATATTTTGCAAAAAACTTGTGTTGTTTCCATAGATAATCAACACCTATTGCAATTCACCCTCATAGCTGGTTCAAAAATAAATCGAAAGAGACTTCTGGAACCAATGCAACTTATAAAGTGGGCCACCTGCAAGTAGCAAATGCGTTTTAAATGACACTATCATCAATTTGTCCCCTTAAACTTCCTGCTTCAACAGGATATGCGTCAACACAAGCAAAATAAAACTGCACGCATCCAGCGATTTCTTCTTTAAGACAAGCTTCAAAGAAAGAAAACTCGTCTTACTCCACCACCCCTTTCATTGTCTCGGTCTGCCCTACTTGTTTTCGTCCTGTCAAATAATGGCATTGCCCGTACACCCTTAGAGCCCTGAAGACTTTGTTTTTCTCTTTTCCGACTGAGCTCCCACCTAAAGAAAGGCACACTGATAGAGAGGCGGTGGTCCAAAACTGCTGGTACACAAGGAAGGCAATGGTGCCTGGCTCTTTTGTACGGTTCAGTGGCTCTTTCATTGAAAAAAAAAAAAAAACCCTTAGAAACTCCCTGCTTTTCTGCCATTTACTGTGGCTGTTATCCAGAGGTAAAGTCATACTACTTCATATGTGAGAGATGTGCGTTTGGGTTAAAGTGAGGGGAACTGGGCTGTTTTTGGTGGCTGAAAGGCTTTGTGTCTGTGTGTCACGGCGCATCAGTGAGGAATCGCATTCACACAAAGCAACTGGCTGCAGGTTTGTAAAAACGAACTCATGCTTAACCACAAGTAACAATATATCCCTGCAAAGGCGAAACTAAGGAAATGCACAAGTTTATTTTTATCCAAAAAGCCTAGAGCAAGTCTTGCCGTCTGTGGACGGTTAACTTGAGACGGAAATGCCTTTCATTTCATGAGTACACAAGTTATAAAGCAGTCATATTAGGCAGAAGGCACAAACGCTTCAATTGTTTACTTTGGTTTGAGGGATCTGATTCATTTCCGATTAATGTTTTTACGCAACAGTTGCACCCTTCACCTCATGCCTGTTTCCTCTTTTGAGTTTTTGTTGAGGAGTTTTCACTAAGATATCTCATTTTGAACAAGGCGCACCCCTAGTGCAGGGTTTCGATGTTAGATGCTGATGACAAAAGGAGCAATGTAGATTCACCAGACTCTCTAATAGGCTTTGACGCAGGTTGCCGGCAGACACTGCTGACTGTGGTAACCCAATGCTGCTGCTTCCCTAAAGGCTGTTTTCCAGGATCCTATGCTTGCTTTTATGTCTATTGACGTAGCAGCCAGATAGATGCCTTTTTTGTTGCATAAGGGGAAGGAGTTCAGACATGTTAAATAATGAAGTGCAAGTAGGGTTATTGATTTAGTCTGATACATTTTGTAAAAACAAAGTACTTTTTTTGTGTTTTGCTGTAAAGATATAAAATAATATGATATAAATATAACCAAAATAAACAGCCATTTTTTAAATTCAGTGATTCACTTGAGTACTTCAAAACGAGTACCACAATAATAATGTAATGCCTTTTTAATGCCCGCCCCCCCCCCCCCCCCAAAGTGTGTGTTTGTGTGTGTGTTCACTACCATTCAAAACTTTTTATATTTATATTTTATATGGAAGACATTGTTATAAATATATATATATGAAGAGTTCAGATGCAAAAGCCTCTAAGTGCCATCTGAAATTTTCTTCTAGAATGATGATTTTTATCAAGCTTGTATATTTCAGTTCAGTAATTTCACTTAAATGGCAATTAATAGGTAATCTTCATTGTCATTTAAGTGAAATTACTGACCTGAAATATACAAGCTTGATAAAAATGATCATTCTAGAAGAAAATTTCAAATGGCACTTAGAGGCTTTTGCATCTGAACTCTTCATATATAGTATATATAGTATACATTTTTTTAAAATAAATGTTTTTCTTTTGAGCTTTCTGCTCATCAAAATTACATTTGTAAATATATCTTAAAATTAAGGATGAGCCGAAACGAAAATTATGGGCTCGATGCACTTGGCCGAAAAACGAAGCCGAAAATAACCTTTTTTTTTTAATAATTACTGATTTATTTTACGATTATTATTTTTTTGTATAATTGAATTAATAATATACTTTTTTAATTCAATTCAATAATTTTGTTTTAACACACCAAAATTGGATAGAAAATATATTAAAATATATGAATATCATTCTTCATTCAGTTCTATGCAACATAATTAGATTTAAAAGATCCAATTTTTGACCAATTATCAAAATAAAGTATAGTCCTAGAAAACTAATCTCATCAGAGCATGTGAGCAGATGGCGGAGAGCGGATCAAGGAACGAGAGGGTAGCGTTATTTTTACCAGCGTTGCCCAGCAGGGCTTTACCACACCATGTTTCTGCACAGTATAGGGCTATTGCAAACAGAAACAAGACTACTACTAAATACAAATTTCATATCGGGATTATTTGAACAGACTTTGCTTTTCCTGGTGAGTGAGCGGGTACATAAGTGGAGCATTTGCTTGGGCCGGCGACTGAGCAGAGAGCGTACTGGGTGCCGGTACAGACGTAACTGCTCAGCCAGAGTCGCTTCGAGTTCATCTTGTGTGTACATCTCGCAAAGTTGTGTGTGCGGCAGAGCTGCAAATATTTTCCGCCGACTGACCCAAAACTTTTGAACAATTGTGTGTAATTATTCAAATGATCACATCATTATCTCCACAGCACTGCTGATTGGTTGCTGTTGCATCAGCGGCCAATGAGCTGCTTTCAGAAACCCTCCACCTTCCCCAGCTCCACTAGGTCTAATGGTCATATCTTGCGTGAATTGTCATGACATAATTAGAATTACTTTAATATATTAATTGAACGATTTAAGTCTGTTGTCAGCCCTAACTATTAGCGACTACACTTTGGCCTTGTGTTGATACCGTGGCCATTGAGTGACATTGAGCAGTTCTCTTACTACTCCTACGTCTCTTCTTGTTTCTTGTTTCAGATTATCATTGCCAAGTCACCCGTGGCCCCTTTTGCGGTGCTGAGCTACACTGTTCAGAGGGAGGGCATCCGTCTTGAGGGTGAGTGTGCTTGAAGAACAGTGAACTGACAAAACTGAACCTTAAAAACATGACACCAGTGTAAGGCAGGTAAGGACATGTTATGAAGTGGAAGTGCCAGTGGAAATGAAAATTAATGTGGTGTTGCACTAAGTGCACAGGAACTGGTTTTAGGGGACATAAAATTGACATATTGAAATTGTTTATGTACACATCCTCAAAGTATATGCATAATTTATCTTAAAGGGGTCCTGTTATGCTTTATACATTTTTAACTTTCTGTAAAGTTTAATGTTGCTGTTTGGGCTTATAAATCTGCAAAGCCACTCCAAAAAATAACTCTATATCAGTGTCACTGTTTCTGAACTCCCGGAAACGCCTCCATTGTAGTCTTGAGTTTTCTTCCGGTAACATACACATCATAATAGTCATCATTTAAATAATTTCCGCTCAAATCATGCTAAAAAAAAGGAGGTGAGTCCTGGTTGAGTTTCATTAGTAGTGTGAAACTCTTCTTTACGGTTACGGGAAGGGGTTGTTTTCCCAAACACGCTCAAAGCGGTTGACCAATCACACAGCATTATAGACAGACTGGGAAGAAATGTGCTGCAACAATGTAACATATAAAAAATAATGTGGTTTTTGAACATGCAAATGTATTGTTCTAGTGGACCCCAAATACAAAAATCAAGACTTTGAAAAAGGGCCTAATAGCTCGCTTTTAAAGCTACACTGTGTAACTCTTTTAGTTTATTCATTGCTAGATTTCAAATATATATGTGCTCATTAATGTGTATTTACTTCGTTCAAGTAATAAAGTATTCTCGTGAGTGTATGATATGCCATTGAAAATACATACGGGTAAGGGGTTCTAATGTCGGTCGCCACGTTGCCCCTCCATCTTGAAAGTGCATTAGCCAAAGAGGGACACACCCGTTAATTCAAGTTTCGCCTTTCGCGTTTACGTTTGAGTTAACACTCATGGGCGAGGTCGAAGCCATGTTAATCTTGGACTCCATTGGCCACCGTAGGAGTTAAAACGAAATCGGAATTGAGAGGAACAGAAACTAATATTCACTAGATGGTAATATACCTAAAAAAATACCATGGTTGGTTTTTCAAAAAGCTAATAATACAAGTGCAGTCATTTGTGCGTGTGGTTTGTGTTGTTAAACCTTCTGGGTCAGAACTTCTGCCCACTGCAGTTTAACTTCCAGGACCTCTGACTGTCCTGTCAGGATCATTTGAATTCATCCGTGGGCTTCACAGTTTACCTCGGGGCGGTTTGTGTGGATTTCCAACACCACAAAACTTTAATGGGAAACAGGATATCAGAGGAAAAACACAGTTGGGGCTGGTTTGGCTCTTCAGCAGAGGTTTACGGTGGTGTATAGGTGGTGGACTTTTAACAGCACTTGGAGAAGAATTCAAAAGTAATTCACCTTGACGTACCCGAGGTCTTTTTCGGGTTTGGAATGGAAGTAGTTTGCTTGTGCAGTTTTACTTAAAGCTATGATTGATATCAGCAGTATCAGTTCTGCATAAATTAATAACAATGAGAAATCAAACAGCTCACACTTCTTGTTGATGCCTGTGTTTCATGCTGATATGACACACATTCAGGAGCTTGTTCTTGTTTTTGCTGGGTTTTATTAGAGGAAGCAAGTACTAAATTAGCACATTCGGTGCTTTTGTTTAGAGAGATGCTGTCGATTTTGTCTGGGAAATTAGTGTAGCGCAAAACATTTAGGGCCGCAACAAACTACTATTCTGCTTTTCTATTAATTGAGGAAGAAGGTAAAGAAGAGGTAAAGAATCTTCTGCTGCTGAAGAACCTGCCACATTCCCTTTAGAAATGGAAAATATACATTTGTCCTTTGTCAGTGAAAGGTTTAGGGATGCAAGATTTGTAAATAATAATAATAATAATAATAAAGTCCCTTATGCTTACCAAGACTGCATTTATTTGATCAAATACTGTAAATACAAAACATTTTGTGAAATATGATTACAATTTTACATTTTCTATTTTAATACATTTTAAAATGTAATTTGTGATGGCAAAGCTGAATTTTCTTCCGTGTCACATGATCCTTCAGAAATCATTCTAATATAAAAAAAAAACATTCTTAACATTTTTTTTTAATATTTGTAGAAACAACATTTATTTGTAATTTTTTTGTTTAACAATTTAAAAGTCTTTACTATCACTTTTTATCAAATTAATTTGACCTTGCTTAATAAAAGTATTAATTTATTTCTTTATATATATACTGTATATATATATATATATATATATGTGTGTGTTTGTGTGTGTGTGTGTGTGTGTGTGTGTGTGTGTGTGTGTGTGAAGAGGTCAGATGCAAAGTGCCATTTGAAATTTTCTTCTAGAATGATCGTTTTTATCAAGCTTGTATTTTAAGTTCAGCAATTTCACTTAAATGACAATTAATAGGTAATCTGCATCGTCATTTAAGTGAAATTACTGAACTTAAAATACAAGCTTGATAATATATAAGAAAATTTCAAATGGGACTTAGAGGCCTTTGCATCTTAACTCTTCAAATATATATATATATAAATTTCACTGACCCAGAACTTTTGAACGATAGTGTTTACTTTGTTGTGCATTTTATAGGTTACAAGTGTGCTTAGTTTAGCCAAATGTCGATAATTTATTTACAGTTGTGCAATATTAGAAAGGAAGATCCTGAGAAAACAAAAGTCTACGTTAAACGCATTAGTACATGTACTTACTATAGTAATAACAAAAAATTATGCACAACCATAACTCTATAATAATTACATGTTGTTAATTAATATCACTCAGTGGTTATTTGAGTAAGTACAATGTAACTACATCACCTTAAAATAAAGCATAACCAAAGCAAAGCAAAATATATTTTCGATTTAAATTTTCACCCCAAATGTGTTGTGACTTTTTTTTTGGTTTCATTCAAGAGTTTGTTTTTCGTTGTATCACTACATCTAAGCAATTCCCTATTTCTGTACTCTGCTGACAAAGCTTCTCTATGAAGAGATTGTGTGGTTGTGCGTCTTTGTGTTGGAGAGTGAGAAAGTCTTGTGTGTGTCCATTTGAATCCAGCTATTGAATAGTTCTGCTGTGGTCTGGCTCTCTGCATCAGTTGTGTTAATCAGTCTCTCTTAACAAGTGCATCTTTGATGTGTGGCTCGCAAAGCCTGCCAGCTTCAAATAAAGACCCTGTATGAGAAAGACCTTTGAAACACTCTTCACACACTTCTCTCAGAGCTTCTTACACGATGTCCTCAAGTCAATCGCACACGCATACACTAATGCTTCCTGCCAATATTTGATATCGACATGCCTCTGGACTTCACTTTAATCCAGAAATGATTATTGTTGGTTACTGGTGTGTGGATGATGCCAAAAATGTTAATATAAATTATTGAAATAGTAGAAACCTCAACTTCCTCATCTGAAACAAACACCTTATCCTCCAACTCTGTTTTAAAATATGATTTATTTTTGACATTCCATTCTTCAGTGTCACATGACTTTTCAGAACTCATTCTAATATGTGTTTCTGCTCGATAAACATTTCTTATCATTACCCCAATTGAAAACTCCTGCTTAGTATTTTTCTGGTAACGCTTGATAACCATGATTTTTTTTTTTAAGATCATTTGATAAAAAGATCAAAAACAGCATTTATTTGAAATACATTTTATTTTCTAACATTTATGTTTGATCAATATAATGCAACCTCTCTGAATAATAATAAAAAAAAAAAAATGGTAACAGTTTATTTTAAGGTTAAATAGTTACACATGTACCATATACTTACTAGGGGTTGCACAGACCAGTCGACTAGTCAATTTTAATGGTCTGCCATGACGCTTTAAGCTCGACGTCAACTAGTCGCTGATCATTAATGGCCTATAGAGGGCGTAACAGGACAAGAAATCATTGAAGTCTACTTGTATATTCTGTTCCCAACAGTTAAAATGACAAATAAATGCCATGGAGTCTCAACTCGAGGTTAAGGCTTATTTGTTCATTAATGACGTCATCAGCGACTAGTCGACTCGATTCACATAAATGTTGACTTAAAAAAAATCTGAAGTTGTAATATGAACTCCTAATGCTTATTAGTAAAAACAGTAAATCATTCATAATTAGAAGTTATTAACCCTATGTAAAGTTATTTCAAATAAACCTTCAATTGAAGTGTTCTATATCAACTAGTTGACTATAGGGGTCTTGAGTTGTCTCTTTTTTAAAAAATAAATAAATTCAAAAGACACAAAACTTCACATTTGTACAAAATAAATGGAAAAATATACACTGGGCATGAATATTTTGGCACTTTACCTTTTAATTATTTAGCAAGACATACCGTACCAGTCAACTCTGCCTTATCTTGATAAATGACCTTAAATAAACCTATTCTATATTGCTGTTATTCCTACATGTTGCGTAACTTCCTTTGCCATAATTGTCATGAGACATTTTTATGTGAATTTGGAAGGAAGTTGTGAGATGATTAGTTAATCTCAGCGTTTAAACTTTCCAGTAAGCCTCAAGTCAATGTTCCTGCCAAGACAAAACCATAGGCGCTCTTACACCACATTTTGTCAAAGAAATTTAAGACATGAACAATATTCACCATCTGTCACTTACATAATAGAGGGCCAATAATACATTTTTTTTAATATATTAAAAAAGATGCATTAAAGGTACAATATATACGATTTTTTGTAATAAAATATCCAAAAATCACTTGCACAGTGTGATATTGTCACGTTGCAGGTTGGAACATCGAAGGAAGCAGGATCCAAATGCAGCAGCAGTAGTACTTTTATTAAATAAACCAAAGACTAGACATAACTGAGACACAGCGAACAAGATCAACATCTAACAACATCAAGAACCCACAACCACTGTAACACGACACATGGTTTAAATACAGAGACTAACAAGCTAAATGAGATAACAAGGGGCGTGGCATACATGAACACAAATGAGGAGCGGGAAAAAGGGAACAGGACTGAACCAAGTGCACAAAGATAGGGGGAACACAGATAGACATCATTACATAGCCCCCCACTTAAGGAGCGGATTCCAGACGCTCAACACAGACAAACAAACAAAACTGTCCAGGTGGGCGGTGGAGCGGAGGCGAATCTGGGGGTGGGATGGAGGGCCAGGTCCGTGGAGCAGAAGAGGAGCAGGCGACCTGGGCGAAGCAGGCTGTGCAGGCGACCTGGGCGAAGCAGGCTGTGCAGGCGAAGGCCAGGGCGGAGCTGGACGAGGCGAAGGCCAGGGCGATGAAGACCCCTCGGGCGACCGGGGCGGTGAAGACCCCTCGGGCGGCCACGGCGGTGAAGACCCCTCGGGCGGCCAGGGCGGTGAAGACCCCTCGGGCGGCCAGGGCGGTGAAGACCCCTCGGGCGGCCACGGCGGTGAAGACCCCTCGGGCGGCCACGGCGGTGAAGACCCCTCGGGCGGCCACGGCGGTGAAGACCCCTCGGGCGGCCACGGCGGTGAAGACCCCTCGGGCGGCCAGGGCGGTGAAGACCCCTCGGGCGGCCAGGGCGGTGAAGACCCCTCGGGCGGCCAGGGCGGTGAAGACCCCTCGGGCGGCCAGGGCGGTGAAGACCCCTCGGGCGGCCAGGGTGGAGGAGACCCCTCGGGCGGCCACGGCGGTGAAGACCCCTCGGGCGGCCAGGGCGGTGAAGACCCCTCGGGCGGCCACGGCGGTGAAGACCCCTCGGGAGGCCACGGCGGTGAAGACCCCTCGGGCGGCCACGGCGGTGAGGACCCTTCGGGCGGCCGCGGCTGGGACACTGGGCCCCCCCCAAAAAAATATTTGGGTTGAGTCCCCAGATTAGGGGCAGACGGGGCGTGGACCGTCTCTCGCTGGACAGAAGGGACGGGCTCGGGCTGGACGGTCTCGGGCTGGACGGTCTCGGGCTCGGCAGAAGCAACGTAAAGCGCCTCCGGCTTAGCAGTAGTGACGGTGAGCGCAGGCTCGGCAGGGCTGACGGTGAGCGCAGGCTCGGCAGGGCTGACGGTGAGCGCAGGCTTGGCTGGGATAAGTTCCGGCAGATCGCTCTCGGTGGCGGCCATCTTGTCCAGACACACCGGTTCAGCGGTGGCCATCCTTGGAATGAGGGCTAATGTGGCAGTACCACGTTTCTTGTCCATTATCCCTACAACATATTTTGAATCGCTCAGTTGTAGGGCCAAGCCAATATAAAATCCTATTGTGCCTTGAGGGGGATGCAGTGGCATGATTGACGCGAGTGGCTCTGATAGTCCCCCTCTAAAAAATATCATGAGGCACAGAGGGTCAATAGGAGTCACATTTGCCAGATCGAGGAAATCCTGTACATACTCCTCAATGGGCCGGTCTCCTTGACGGAGACACATAATCCGTGCAACTGGATTCCTGGAGGTCATTGCTGCTGGATCCAAGTTAGCGGTGGGTTCTTCTGTCACGTTGCAGGTTGGAACATCGAAGGAAGCAGGATCCAAATGCAGCAGCAGTAGTAGTACTTTTATTAAATAAACCAAAGACTAGACATAACTGAGACACAGCGAACAAGATCAACATCTAACAACATCAAGAACCCACAACCACTGTAACACGACACATGGTTTAAATACAGAGACTAACAAGCTAAATGAGATAACAAGGGGCGTGGCATACATGAACACAAATGAGGAGTGGGAAAAAGGGAACAGGACTGAACCAAGTGCACAAAGATAGGGGGAACACAGATAGACATCATTACAGATATTTTCCTGCAGTTGTGTACTTACAATATCCTAAAATTTTGATGCTCAAACCCTAAATAATAGCTCGTCCCTGGTCATTACCACCTTTCCATGACGTAATATCCACATTATCCCTGGTTTGAGCTTGTACTGCCATACTAAACATTGCGACAGACATGGACAACTGCGTTACGTGTAGCGGCACGCTCACAATGTTGTTGTTTCGTTCAGACATTATGGACCATTGGGACAAAAGTAGAAATAAAACGACGATTGCGAGATGCAGAGAGCTCCACATCCTCGACTAACTTCAACTTGACAGAGCTCTTGCGTGTACTTTATTAGACAGGTGAGCGAATGTACATAAAAGAATCAATGTTATATAACTTAACATGATGACATGTTAGAATATGATCAGTATGTTATTCTAATGTTGATCTAGCTTACTGCTAGTCTCATACAGCCAACAAACTAACACATAGTTAGTTTGTTGGCTGTATGAGACGCACTCAAATGCTGTTTTGTACGATAGCGTAACGTTAGACCAAGTGAACATCGCTGCGTTACCTCACAAGTTTAATTCGGCAAATAAACTGACCTGTGCGAGTAATAATTCAGCAGAATGAAATGTGATATTCCATTATATGCGTGACTCGCGTGTGGCGCTGATATCTGTCTCTCATTAGCAATCGCCCCCTGCTTCATACCACAGTTATCATGTTAAAAAACATCAATGTATTCACTCAACCATAAACAGTTTTAGATCTATTGGCATGACGACAAGTTCCATAATTCCGCTTATGCGTCATCAACCTACACCTTTGTTATTGTAAGAGTTTAGCGACCCCTATCGGCAAAACATATTGTAGCTTTAAATTGATCAAAAGTGACAGTAAAGACATTATGTTGTATTACTAAATGTTTCTTTTTCAAATAAAAGCTGTTTTTTTAACTATTTTAAACTATTTCCGTTTATCAACAAATCCTGAAAGAAAAATAACTTTCCACAAAATTATTCAATAGCACAACTATTTTAACATTGATATGAAAAACTGTTTCTTGAATATTAGAATGATTTCTGAAGGATCATGGGAAAATTCAGCTTTGCCATCTGCAGGAATAAATTACATTTTAAAATGTATTCAAATAGGAAATCACAAATTACTTCAGTGATAACTATAACTTATTACTCAGTTCTTAAATGTATAATTATAGTGTAAAACGGACCGCTTAAAATGTAACCTAATTTTCACATTTTTTTGAGGAAACCCTTGTGAAAAAGTATGCTTAAATGTTGCATCAAAATATACTATGGAAGTCAATGAGACCAGAAACTGTCTGATAGGCTTGTAAAATAAGCCTATTTTCAAAAAAAAAGTGGAGTATCCCTTTAAATGAGAGTACTTGTGCAAGTCCATAACTAAAACATTAATAAACTGAGGAACACAATTCTCAGCTTGTTTTTCAGCTGTAGCCATCATACAGAAAAAAAAGGGCATGCAGTCGATCCCTACAAAATAAGTATTTTTAAAGTAAATTACTTTCATCAAAATAATCTTAATTGTAATATATTTAAAGAAATAATTAATTGTGATTGCCTTCATAATCGTGCAGTCCTAATACAAGAGAGAATGGAGAGGAAAGAAAGCATCAAAAGAGATATTACCCAATATCTCGCATGTCTGGGATTTCACTTATGGATACAGGATTGTTTAACACCCTTGTTGGACTCACCATGGAGCACATATGGAACATGCTGTCACTGCAGAATAGAAGAGCTGGACGGCACTGTGTGTGTTTGTGTCTGCCTGTCTGTCTGTCTCCATATGGTCACCGTTTTTATCTCACCATGAGTAATAAGTGACTTAAACTTGCTTTCATACAGTAAATGCCGTAGTGCCAGATGAAATAAGCATGCTGACGTTAATCATGAATTTCCCTCTCTCTCCTCTCAGTCTTATTTAGCTCATGCTGATTCATTTGACTTAGCTTAGAGCTTCACACCTAAACAAATACCAGGTGCCGTCATTTAATAACTCAGCAGATAATGAGCTCTACTATGAGACAATCACTATGGGAAATTAAGGCCATAATACTAATGAGTAATACATATAAGTTTTATATAACCATTTACAATCATAAAAAGTAAGAACAAAATTATGCCTCACATGACTTATTAACCTGTCACCATCCATCCATAATAGTTACAAATTCATGGATAATCACCTAAACTTTGGTCTGAGAAAGAAACTGTACATGTAATGTACTGTAATATATTAAAATAGATCTCAAGATTTTGTCTTTAAGACCAGTTTATTTTAGGAGTCCATGTTGTGCTCTTTATTAATGACATACTGTACATAAACAGTGTGACTTTCAGTTACTAAAAACTAGAGTTGCATACAACAACAACTGAAATACACATTGCATGAATAAAACAAATCTAAACCTTAAAGGTTACTATTATGCCCTTTATCAAAGTCTTGATTTTGTTTATGGGGTCTAGTAGAATAAGTTTTTGTACTATAATGTTAAAAAACACTGTGTTTGAATGTGCTCCGGAAATGCCACACCCTTTACCATTACTGTGTGTTTCAACACACTACTAAAACAACTCATCCAGACCATATTGTGATGTGTATGTTACTGGAAGAAAACTCAAGGTGTTTCAGGGGGTTCAGAAGCAGTGCTTTACTGATGTAGAGAACTATTCTCTTTGGAGTGGCTTGGTGCTTTGTAACTTAGCAGACCTTTTTTCATGCTCAAAACAAGTAAAGTTGATAATGTTAAAAAGCATTATATGTCCTCTTTAAATTGTAATCAAAAATTTGTAGAAATATATATTTTGTACACTATTGAACCAGTTAACAGTCAAAAGTCACATTTCTATCATCTATCAACAAAATGAGGTATTTCATTACCATCTCCCCTGTATGACTTTCTGAATTTTTATCCAGTCAACGGGATTGTGAAACATATTTTGGTAACACGAGTTCTTGGTTTTCAATATCTTTTGCTTCCTCTTTTGTTACTTGTGGTTTGACTTATTTTGCTTTTTATTAATGTTTCCATTGCAAGAACTAAGAATGCACATAGGAAGCTCTAGGATTTTAAAGGAATTTGATATATTTGAATCCAAGTTTGCTTGCTTCCAGCCAAGGGCAAAGGCCGAGTCATTACAGAATGACTTGTGAATATTGGTTTGGTACTGTAAAAGTTCTCTGTTAGAACCGCATCTTGGCAAAGAGAATGTTCTGTGGTGTACCACTCATGACTTGCCGGGAAATTTGGAAAACGTGATTCTTTACTGGTCACTTTTTTATTTCAGTACAACATTCTGCTGGTGATGAAATGCTGTTGTTTTGGCTTAAATCGATCTTTTCTTGAACACCTATGAGAAATGCAGACCGCATCAAGTCCAACTTGGTCCAATTCTTATCGAATTGAAATTATTGGACTTGTCAAACCTTAATTATTGGCAAAGGAAAATTTGCTCCAAAGAGCAGACTGATTGTCTGTAATAAACAGACTGCAGGCTACATGTCCAAACTTTCTGTGCTTTTGCCCCTATCTGGAAGAAACTCATGTGTTACTGCAGATCTAATGCAGAAACATGCTAGGTTTCCTGAGAGTCTCTCATAGCCAGACCTTCAGACTGTTGACAGAAGGTCTGGACTCAGAAGATCTCATTGGCTAATGCCGAGTTCAGACTGCACGATTTTAGCCACGATTTTGGCTCGCCGACAGGTTTTGAGAAATCGCCGACAAATGCCCGAAATCACAGGCAAATCGGCACTCGTTCACCCGAGTAAAATCACGCAGTGTGAATAAGCAAAGGCGCGATCTGAGAGAGTCGCCGACGCCCGTGAGATATTTGGCGTGCTAAATATCTGGACCTGTCGGCAATTTAAAATCCTGCTGTGTGAAAAGTGTTCTGAATGAAAACTACACCGGCGATTACCGACAGCCAATGAGAGAGCAAGATACAGAACAGCGGGGAGTTCGGGGAGGAGTAATGGATCACATATCAACATGATATGGCATTGTTTCAGAAAAAAAGGCTTCTTTTCGTTCTCTTTGGACACAAGAAATGGAAGTAAAATTTGTAGAAATTTGGCAGGAGCACCCGTGTCTGTTTGACGTTTCATCTGAGATGTACCACAACTGGGTCGAAAAGGAAAAAAGTCTCACGTGAGAACTTTGGTCTTGCACATGTGGTGTCGCATTGTTTCCTTGTCACATCTCACGTGTGTTTGTTTTGAAACGTAGTTTGCGCACAGCGTGCTAGACAGAGTTGTCGGCGATTTTTCCTATTGTAAAGTCATGCAGTGTGAAACCTTTCGCCGATCCATCATGCAATGTGAACACAGCAGCAACTGAATGCTGGCCAAGATAGTCATGCAGTGTGAAGAGAACAGCGACCCGACTACTTTGAAAATCGTGCAGTCTGAACTTGGCATTAGGATCGCCCAGGGGCCTTCTGACTGACAGCAATCAATTACAGTTAGTTTTGTTCCGTATAATGCTTAAGGCCAATTTATAGTTCTGCGTAGGGTGCACGCGGTAGGTACGGCGTGCACCCTACGCACAGACGCGTCGCATATCGCGTACCCTTCGCCGTAGCCTGACACGCACCTCTTAAAAAATGTAACTACACGTCGCGACGACGCGGACCGCAAGATCGGTGATTGGTCAGCTTGGTAGCATCACATTTCCTCCTACGCATTTCTGCACGTACCATCTCCTCCGACGTCTTCTCTCATTTCTGCCTTTCAGTTTTTGTAATTTCACTAAAATGAACTGTTTTTCCACCTCAATAAGCTCCAACTCCAACATGATCCGCTCTCTTTCAGTCGCTATTGCTTGTAGTAACCTAGCTGCGAGGAATCTAAACACAGTGGAACATTAAAACCCTCCGCCGCCAACTAGCGTTTCGGAGCAGTAATGCAGAGCAACCAAGACCTGAACGCAGAAGTATAAATGCTCACAACGGCTACGTGCGTAGCCAACGGCGTACACTACGGCGTACCCTCGACGCAGAAGTATAAATTGGCCTTTAGAGGCGTGAACATGTAACATCTGGACTGGTATGTAAAACAGTCTATGCTGCAAACTTAACATACTTTTGAAAATACAGCGTTTAGTTGATCCAGATAAGCACTGATTGTCACAATTGTAAACACAAAGGCTTGCTTCTTCCACAAAGGGCTTTGGCGTCACTACGTCTTTCTCTCCAGTCGGACCTGTAAAGAACGTGACATACACATCCCCTGGACATCCTGTAGATTTCAACCAATCAGATGACTTTGAAAATCTTGAAGTGTTTCCAATTAAAGGCTGATTTATACTTCTGCATCGGACCTACGCCGGAGCCTATGGTTTTCATTTACAATTCTGCGTTGTTGTCTGGGTTGACACGCAAATACACTTGCAGAGGGACCTTGTGAAACCCAGGGAGCGGTATTAGCAATCACTTTACTTGCGTCCGCGTAGAACTGACGTTGTTACATTTTTGGCGAGGTGCACGTCAGGGTACACCGAAGGGTAAGTGCGCTACACACAGCTTACGACGTAGCTACTGCGTGAGTTCGCTGCAGAAGTATAAATTGGGCTTAAGTGTGCCATATGCATCAGACATTCATCCAGCGCTCCGTGGGCATGACATCTGAGGCTGAGACAAGTTTTCCTGTATTTGCTTGGACCCGGCGATGACCCGGCGGTCATGGATGACCCGGCGGTCAATCCATGAGAAGGATATGAATGCAGCTTTTCTTTGTGGCACCACTACTGGGTATCATGTGACAATCCACCACCACAGAGATATATTCGGTTGACACTGGCACCCCTTTTAAATCCACGAGGATTGTCTTAACATGGCTTATTGATTTTGGCTAGCACCGCCAGAAAATTAAGGAATGGCTACATGGACTGTTCTTTTTTCTGTGATTTTGTAAAAGTACAGCCAAGAGACATCTACTGAAACCCTTTTATCAGCTCCCTCAACTAGGAACAGATTTCCTTAGTGTCATCTTTCCTCCATTACACTTTTAAAACTGACCATCCCCTTTCACGAGCATGCATACTTAAGCTCCAATCCTAATTAAACATACCTGAATCAGATAATCAAAGTTTTCCAGATTACTAGAAACTTCCGATGTTGGGGAAGGTTAGCCTTCCAGGAGCAGGATTTAACACCCCTGGTATACTGGGTATACTGGTATACAGGATGCTCAGGTCTCTCGGGGCTGGTCCTCACCTAGAACCTCAACAATGCTTTGCACAGTTCATGCATCCTTCTTACAAACTAAATCTTAAACATTATGTCCTTGAAGTTTAGTTTATTTGAAGTAGAACATGAATTCTATGCAGAAAATAAACCCATTGACCTCAATTGTGTGATTCAAGGTAGGCTTGCTGTTCAAGTCTGAGATAACCTGGGGTGGTCATGGGGTTAGTCATACACCTCTCTGTACCTAAGAGATGAGTGTAGGTGTATATGCACTTTAATGATTAACCTTTACACCAGTGTTAGTGAGGTCACAGGCGGCAGCTTCTGGTGTAGGTCAGAACACAACAGCTGCTTGTAGGGATTAGCTGTCTATTTCTCCCATCTAGCTGTATATCCCCGCCCTCTCTTTCTCTCTGGCTTTTAACACGTCCTCTTTCAGATCAGTAATTTTGCCCAATGATTCGTTTCTTCAAGTTTCTATTTACTTCCTAATATGCAGTATTGTTCACCTAAAGGCTTTATGTATATGTAATATTTAATACTAGCTCATAACTAGCATCTAAACTGAGACTTTGCCTCTCTGAAAATAATAGTTAAGTTTTCTAAGAAGCTGAACTTCAGATGTGCTGGCACAGCTAAAACAATGCGACTTTATAAATTGTCTTAGCCCCACCTATGCACTATTAGATTATGTTGGAAAACTTTTATGTAATTCCTTTAAATGACAGTAGTGTTGGACAAGATTCTTTGGTCCAACCTTGTTGGATTGACAGACCTTACTTTCTGTAATGGGCAGGAATAAGCAAGTCTGGAATAATGCTGCCCCTGTTGCTACTCTACAGCTTAAGACTCTGCCTTTAATGAGAGGGGTTACAGGCCTAGTTGGCTGGAGGCAAGTGGAAGCCTTTGGGAATGGCAATATCCTTTTTAAAATTGCCAAGTTCAACTTTGATCCTTTGGAGAGGGGATTTTATTTAGGCCAGTATTGGTTTTGCTTTATATTTGCCTACACTACCTCTCTCTGAAAACTGTTTTTTTATTTATCCCCAGAAAATGGTTAGAGATAAGGACAGTTGTTGTCGAGAGGAGTGTGGAAGTCTGTATGATGAGGTGGCTTGATAATGAGTTGGCTACCATATTTTTGGCCTCAGGAAGTGGTCAACCCCAATGATGTGCTGCTTTCTCTTCATTATCTCATTTTCCCTCTCTTTGTGTAAGATGTAAACACATAGAATCACAGAGGGAGCTAGGGTGGGCCTGTAAGAATAGGCACTGGTTGACTTTTCTTGCTGACAGACCTGTGTGTGTGGTCTTCCATAACTTAGGAAACAGACCTAATCAAAGAGGTCAGAAACATGATCATCAAGCTTGGCTCAACAGATCAAGCTAATGCACAGCTTTGTTCAAGATACTATGCAATTTGCAGATATGACTAATGCTTTATATACAGATCTTTTGAAATGACTTGCTATAATGAATCACCTTTGTGGAATTGTACATGTTCTTGCCCTAAATGAGATAATGCAGAACTGTTGTGTTTATTCTAGTATTTTTCATCATCAGGCCGAACAGGTATCGTTTCTTTATAGTGGCGTCATCTACTAAGGCATTTTTACCTTATGCAATTTTTGTTGTTCTAGTGTTTGGTAAGAAACATTTGCGATCATTTGTGTAAGTGTATTGCTCTACATTTGATAAGGTCCTTACACTGTGCTTCTTTCAAGTTACGTGCATTGGCATGTTTTGAATCCATCCATCCATCTTACCACTTATCCTCTGTAGGGTTGCGAGGCTCGATATGTTTTAATTTGTTCTAGCAAATTTCCTTAACAAATACTTCTAGTTTCAGATAAAGCATGCGAAGTTTCACCTCAGATGTGCCTTTGTGTACGTAAAGAATATCAAGTGCTGGGAATCCCCAGTGTAATCGCTTCAGGCTGAATTAGCCTGGATTTAGGGCTGCCTAACGCCGCAACACAAAGCAAAGTCAATGAATGACTGTAAAGCAATCACCATGAACTCCAGAGTCTGTAGTTGGGTCTTTTGGGAAGTTGTGTTAGATCATAACACAACTATTTTACTTGCATAATATTTACTTACTGGATAATTATAAAGGAAAAGATTTCAGGTTCAAGACCAGTTGATGGACAGTGAAGGGTTAAGTGTGTTTCCTGCAGGAGAATAAATTAAATGTGGCCATAATCACATTGCAGGAATGCAGTCAGTGTACTCTTGTGAAACACCCCCTAAGCCCTGGCTCTGCTCCACTCTCTCAGCGCCTCACACAAAGATGGCTTTGTTCTCCCCCCCCCCCCCTCCCCTTTCTCTCTCTCTCTCCCTCTCTCTCTCTCAACTTTTTATTTCTTTGACTCCTTCTAACTCTCATTTGCTTTGCTATATCCCAGTTTTGCTTTTTCTCTCTCTCAGCCACTTAGTCAATGTTCCTGTTTTCCACTTTTACTTTCTCTCTTTTTCGTGGATTCTGGGGGTTTTCCCATACCTTTTCCTACTTTTATTTTGTTTGGAAGATCATATTTATGGACTGTTTTTTCATTTTGTTCATGTTGTTTTATTGCTTGTTTTCTCCAGAAGAAAAGTTTCATAATTTATAAAGAAAATAAGTTGCTAAAAGCAGCGGCACAAGAAAACATTATGTATTTTACATTGCCCCACCAAACACTTAAACTATATTTGTGATTTTCATATGGGATAATTAAAAATATCAATGACTATGTTATTTTCAAAAGATGCATTAATGCAAAATTTAGTTCTGCTTTGTCATTGATGATCGACTTAGTACCGACCAGTTTGCAAAATCTCAATTGGGAGGGGACCTAAACAAATTGTCACAAAAACATAACCTGCTTGCTGCATGGTAAGACACTTCTTCAAGTTCATATTAGAGAGACATTGAGAGAACTCCTGCTGAGAGGCAATTCATTCTCGGTTACTGATTTACCCAGCTGTTGGGTAATTTTTGGTGAATTCTTTCCCTCCCGCCTGATCAATTGGACAAAAGACGTGCAAGAACTGGCGGGTTTTCTTCTAGGAACCGTCATCTGCTCACATCTCGGACTGCAGCTGCTGCTCTGTATTCCAGCCACACGTGCATCCATGTGAATATGGAAGCAACAAACGAAAGGCTCTGCATACGCCATGTTTCTCTTAAAGATTCATTCTGTTCACAGGTGCTGGTTTACCAGCGCCCATTGAGACGTAGTGTATGTGTGCGTGCACATAGGCACATGTGCAGATTTCTGTCTGTACTTATGTGAGTGTCATTGTTGAACAGAAACCCCCCTCTCTATTTAAGTGCTAAACAGAATGACTCACCCTGTCACAGCTGCAAATATCCGCACTCCCAGAACTGTATTCCGCTTTCAGCAGAGGGCATTGCATACATGGGTACCAAAACCCAAACTCCTGAAAGTAAAATGGGCTTTGCATTACACTTTCAGGCTCTGAGTCAGACCTGTTAGACTCAGATGACTGTCAGTTGAATTCAAGTCTACCCTAAAAAGAAGGAGGGTAAGTTGAGCTACATGAACTATCCTGACCCTACCTCCCATAAAAAACGAGCCTGCAAACAATGGTGTTTACTGTCAAGGGTGGTTATCATCCAATTCATTAAATTTATATTGAGATTATGTAAGGGCAATTACACAACTGCAATTCCCCCTTTCTGTCCTTCATTGTGGCTCTCTTAAAAAGCCACAGTGTCCTCAAATCTCACAGAGGAAATGGAGCATTTCTGAATCAGAACATTTTTGCTGATGTACCCAGCCTTGGCTCACAAAGGACAAAACGAGGCCCTTATTAAGCTGCCCCTTTGCCAGGCCACATGGAGGATTTGCGAGTTCAATGGGATCTGCAGGAACAACAAGGGAACAACGAAACTCTTCATTCTGTCAGGGAAGCATGGCAGAGGATACTAAACCTACGGCCTATTTTTCTAGACAAACTAAGCAACTTATTTGAAGCCTAGGGTAACATGAAGGTGCCATTTTATTTACCCAGCGTGTCTAAGCTGAAGCCTCGCATTATCTTCACACAGATAAACTTGAAACAAAAGGCCTTGGCTGACTCAATGTTTCCAGCAGGGTTAGGAGTAGAGGGATTTTACAGAGCTGTACCATGTGTCTTGGCCAGTACCGCACTGACTCATTATTAGCAATCAGTGTTGGATCTGGATGGCTTTAGCTGCTGTGGTTCTGCGGGGTAAAAGCTCCCATGATTGTGAGATGTTTTTCAAGCTGCTCATCTCTGTAATTTAGCAATTCGGTTTGATTATTGTGGGGGGACTGACTGCACCCAGAATAGCTCCGGCCTATGAGAAAAAGAGGGGCTTACTAATGATTTCTGTTTCATAAGACCTACAACTTGCTACTCAAGTGCAAAAACACATTCTTGGTGGGGCTGATCCACTAGAGTTCTCTCTCTGCCGGGACGGTCTTACTGATGTGTCCCCCTAAGGAGAAGTTTTCGGGACTGCAGTGCTCCAGGTGAAGGGGCCCTTTCTGTGTTATGTTATACAGCAGCAGGTTTCACTAAGGTGTTCATTTCAAGAAACCTTTTATCTCCTCCTCGCAGCCCTCCAGACTCCATCTGAGCTCCATAAATCAAAGTGGCAGAGTTGTGGGGGTCAATGAGAGAGCCCTCAAGAGGGGTCTTCTCTTGTTCACTTTGTGCTTGTCCTGGATCAGCGAGTTGGGCATTGCGAGCCGGATCATTTATTTTACATATGTAGGCTACTACTACATGTTCACTCGTGCTCGTGCTAAGTTCTCAAAGCTCTTGCATTCCATTTCCAAAAGGGCACAATGAAAAACGGTGAGTGATAGACCATCCTCGCGCCTCCTGAAGCTACAGGTTTCTTTTCGCTATTTCCTGTCCCGCCAATCTTGCTAAGACTTGCCCCATGTGTTCTGCTTTATGGAGTAATAAAAAAAGCGTACTAGCTCTCATCTATTCTTGTTAACAGCACAGTGTGTGCTTGTTTGAGTGTGACAAAGGGTGAGAGAAAGGCTGGATATTAAGAGAATTTGGAGCAGCCCCCATATGTAAACATTTACGGTTTGTCTCAAGCTGCTGGTGTGATTACAGAGGCCGTACTGTACAGAGGCAGTCGAATGGAAAATGCAGAGCACATGAGTATGAGTGGCCTACTTGCTGGAAAGCATTTCCCGACCACTCTGCTTCATGGTATTAGCAGGGCGCTGCCTCTCGAAACTAATGTGTTACATCTCATATATCTTGTGAGGAGATCCAGTCAACATCCGTCTGCACTCTGTTCAAGTTTGTTTATGGGTTTGCTTATCTCCAGATTGAATAGATGTTTCGGCGGCGTAGAATGACGCAATGGAAACTGAACCAGATGAAGTGAATAATTATGTTTGTAAGCAGTATGTTCACGCTTATAGTTTTGGAATACCAGTCATGTGAAATCATCACTAGTCATAGTTTTGAAGGACTCATCCTGAACAAACCCTCTTGTTTTGATGTGTCATGCGTTTTGCTGATTGTTACTTCTATGGGGAATTGGACAAATCGCTCATGCCTGTTATTACTCCAAGCATAGACGTTGCCAGTGTGTGGGATGCTAATATCTCTCTACAGAGGCTATGCTAGCTTTAGTACACGAGTCTTAAGAGTGTTTACACTGATGGTGATGTGCAGTGTCAAAGCGATGGATATCATTCGTTTTCAATTAGAGTTTGCAATTTAAAAAGATAAGCAATGCAGAGCCTACCAACGTGAATGCCTTCAGTGATCTTCCACCCGATACAGATTTTTATCTCTGCCGATAGGAACTGCTTCACTGAGTCTTGAAGTTTGATGTTCATGTCTTTGCCTTCTATTTTAGGGCATTATCATGAAGTTTTAACAGAAAATGAAACGAGACTAGTACCCAGCTTCATGGGAGATGTTGTTCTCATGAAAAGCCAGAGCTTGGGGAAAAAAAAGGTTTCATAATAAGCATCACAGCCACAGGAATGACAGTGGCAAAACATAGCTGGATGTGTATTTAGCCATGTACTACACTGTATTCCCCCTCAAACCTTGCCACACTAAATTTGGCACTCATTTCCCTCAGCTGGTCACTAAGAGTATGTTTCCTTGGGTTTTATAGGAATACATATTAGTCATTTAACTGCTTCTGTTCCTTACTGAGACTTGCAATGGAGGTTCAACCTTCACTCAAATTGATACTTGTTTGTATACTGTATATCTGTGTATAATACCATGATGTCAGCCTGTGCCAAAACAAAACCAAACCCTATTTTTCTTGTCTAGTATATTGTGGAGTCATTTTTTGAAGCAGTTACTGGAAAGACACTTGCATCTAATCATGTAAACTAGCGAGACAGTGGACAAGACTCAAGGGTTGCTCATGGGTCAATGCAAAATAAGAACTCATAAGATAATGAAATGGGGACGTTTTTAGAAACTAATTATTTTTATTCATGTTCATTTTATACTTAAAACAGAATTGACCTGAATTAGCCTTACCTCCAAATATCTGATATTTCAGTCACTTATTGAACTTTAGTAGACAAAGTCATGGTGGTCAGGGGTCCTCGATGATATAATTTCACTTTTTAATTTTATGCTTTTATGTTTTCCAGGGAATGAAAACCCAGAAAGTTCTTTAATCCATGGAACAGATCCAGGGCTCCAGCCAATCAGAGTGAGGACGGGGTTCATCTACAACCTCTCCCAGGCCACGCCTTCTTCTTGCTGAGAACCCTTGGCTGCAGAACTTCGTGGCTGTTATTGTCCTATTTTAAGGCCAGTAAACAAATGTTTTCTATGTCAGTTAAACCCTCAATGTCATCCATTATCTAAAGATAACGAAGTGTGATGATCCATTTGAACGTCAAGGTTATTTCAATGGTCATTTGACTGCCCCCATATGACTACATTGACACTTCAGTTAGCATGAGGCTATTGAAATTGTTGAGGCACACATAATTGAATATTTATCATGCACCATAGATATTCTTAACAATAAAATAATACGAACTCTTTATGATTTCTTTCAGGTACAAGTCATGGTTAAACATTGCAGGAACATGTGGTGGATCAGCAGCTTCTTTATGGCAACAAAGAACGACAGACACAAAGCGGACAGAGCAAACTCCACAAGTTGACGGCCAAGACTCCCCTTCGTAGAACATTACCTCAGTTTTCATCTAGTTAGGAAACTGCAACATCAGTCAGCTATTGATTGACAGGCTTAATTTTCCTCTCGCTAGTCGTGTGATAAGACAGCAGTCTGGGCCAAACGCTTCTTGACCCTGACTGGCCGTTGCCATGGCTTCTGTTCCCATGACTCCTGTTCCCATGGTTCCTCTGCCTTAAAGGGAAGTTTGTCTGATTAGCTGAACAATGGTGTTATTTTGGGTGGTTCCTCCTTTTTCGGCTTGTTTTGCTTTTGGTTGTATCTGCACATATAAGCATTGACACATTCTCTATGGTCTACTCCTTTCTAGTGAGTAAGTAAGTACAGCTTTTAAACTTCTAACATTAATAAATCTAATCGATTTCAAAATTCAAGGTCTTCTAATCTCTAATTATTTCAGCTTCATTAGCAGATTGTGCTGACAGCGCAAACGACGATCTTTTGCTCTCTCCGCCAGCAGATAAAGTCAGTTTTGACTACCCATTCCGCAATGCTGAGTAGGTGTTCTTTCTGTCTGTCTTTCTCTTTCATCCTCTTTCTGTATATCTCTCCTCCCTTCCCCCCATAAGCAGGCTGATAGGCTGAGAGTTCACATGTTTTGACAGATCATTTAATGGTTGACCTGTGGCGATATCGCTGCCTGTGCCTGTGCCTGTACCGAGGGGAGGAAAACTCTCCCCCCTTCCAAATAAACTCCTTCTTTCCCTGCAAAGCAGAAGGCTCTGGAGAATAATACATTCATAGGGAATTTAAAAATCAGAGCAGAGAGTCATGAGATTCTGACATGAGTCTAAAATCCACAGTGATCTGTACTCATCCCTCACATCAGGCTTTCAATGAGTGCCACAATACAAACCAACCACAGCATGCACACACATTGCTTGGGGCTTTATTGTTCTTAGAGATAACACTGTTAAATGATTTCTGTCGAATATCAGCATATTCAAAATTAGCCTTGATTCTTTTGCAGTGTTTGCTTTTGAATTGATACAACTGGATACGCATGACCTGAAGTCAGTTCTGTTTCAGAACCTTTTGTTTTGTTCTTGGCTCATTTAGTCTTGAGGTTAAACCAACAACCACACATTCCCCTTGCTCAAAACTCCCCAAAATGCCCCTTTTATATACACATTAGAATAAATCGTTTCAATTTTTTTGACATTGTGAACTCTTCTTTGTTTACTCATTGCACTCTGAAACACTCAAAAAGAGCTGATAGACGAATTGCAAAGTCTATGGTGCGAGTATTGCTCAACTGCGACTTTGGCCTTTCTCGCGTCTGTTCTTAAAGGCCCAGTGACCCACAGCCCTGGTGTGCATAGACACCGATGGCCGTGTGCAATCTTAACAGAATACCTTTTTTAAACAGCAACAACACTTTCACCAATTGTGACAACCCCAAATACTGGATTGCTGTTATGCTTTGCTGCATAATTTGTTTTTTAATGGATTGCTTCACCTAGAAACGCAATGTTAAAGTCTCTAAATTGAGACCTAACATGAATCCTATACTATAAAGCAGGGGTTTTTAAACTTTTTGAAGCCACAGACCCCCCAACGTTGGCGGGGAAAGAGTTAAAATATAAAGGCAGCTACTTGAATGAAATATGTACTGAAAGGTTTTAAATTTTAAATTAATTTTCCAAGACCAAAAGCTAAAGCAGTGAAAATGCTAAAATTTCTACTACACAGATGGCTATCTGGCTCCTATCTGCCGTGATTCTATTCATGATCACAGCTTTCCTCAGGAACTTAGCTTGGTATTCTCTCTCTAAGGCAAATTAAACTACAACCCAGCAAGGACTGACAGTGCTTGTTTAGTGACGTAGGGAGCAAACACGTAGACCCCTCCTGACTGTTGCTACAGTAACAAACTGTCTGTTCTCAAGAGGCCTGTTCTTTCTATCTAGTAGTCCAGTCATTGCCAGTACTTTTGAAAGCAGCCCACAGATTCCAAAAGCCATTGACATCAGTGCCAAGGAAAGACATAGTTTAGGGGCTTTCACATCCTTACTATTGGGCCGGGACAGATTTTTGATTTCCTGTGTACGAGCACTTTTCCAGGAAAGCATTTCGAGCATTTTAGCTGGTTTAGCCCCCCCTCCCCCCT
Organism: Pimephales promelas; assembly: GCF_988280905.1. Lineage (NCBI taxonomy): Eukaryota > Metazoa > Chordata > Actinopteri > Cypriniformes > Leuciscidae > Pimephales > Pimephales promelas. The sequence goes on from NC_142781.1 coordinate 12,572,012, forward strand.
TTATATGGCATAGAATAATAAGCACAGCTGTTTGCATTTCTTAGTTTAGTTTATTACCCTTGCGATGCCAAACTTACAAAAACTGTTCTGAAAGAGTCATTCTTGGTTCTTTTGTCACATTTATCAAGCTTGTCATTCATGTGGAAATAAAACACGATGTCGGTTTGCTTATAAATAGGTATTTTATTGGTTTAAACTGCAATCTGTCATTACAAAAGAAAACATATTGATGTGAACAGCAATTGCTGCTAACATAGGACACATTCAAATGTAGCTCTCTCAATGTCAATCCTGTTAACCTCGAATTTCCACTAAAAATCTATATAATGAACTCTGGATTACAACCCTACAAGGTACAAGACTCTTGGAATGTACTGTTAGGCACTTAGCAAGAAGAAGTGGTCCAAAATCTGTAAATAAATAAGAATTTTGAGTCATAACAAATCAAAACAACACATGCTTGCTGGTGTACGTAACATGGTTTCGAAACGGGCAAAATAAATACACAAATGCATATTTCACAATTCCCTTATTAGCCGTCCATTTTAGACATGTCAGATCAGAGGTTTGGACCACCGCGGGGGTCATGAGATTGGTACTATAATGCATTTATTGTCTGTGATTTGTTCATACCAAAAGAAGTCTTAGTGAGAGGATCCCAGTCTAAACATCAGATTTATAAAATCACAGGCACAGGACTGTTATTGTCAAGAAAACTCAGTTTACATTCTAGACGGTCGGAGCCAAATAATAAAGGATTACAGAGGCATAAACATCTTGAAACTGCAGTCCAACATTAGGGAGAAAAATAATAAATAAATGCAAAACAATCCTCTTGCATTCTCATTTTAAATTAAGCTTCACTTTAAAAATAAATCAAAATGTAGTTACAAAATGTCATTGCAGTATAATATATTAACTGTTGAAACTTAACAAAAAAGGTCTTCACAATCTTACGATTAATACGGAAGATCATAATTTAACATAAAGGAAAATATATTCTATTGTTTCATTATCCAGATAAATACAAACAAAATAAAAAAAATGCTTACAATCAGCAATAAATACATTTTGATAAGTTAAATAAGCACTGACAAGCAAAACTTTCCGTCTGAAAACAGAAAATACCAACAATAATTGTAATGATGCAATAATAACTATATTATAACAACAGTAATAGGGGAAATACAATATTGAATTAATGGTCGAACATTTCAACGATCCGATTACAACGAAACAATTAGTGGCCACTGAAGTCACATCTTTAGTGGTAATATGAACAGAAGGAATAAAGGAAGGACGTCCTGTCTCTCACACATGTTCTCTCTTACATAATCCAACAACCAGCAGACACTATTTTAGCGTGAGGGATCACATGTTCGAGGGATAATTACCATTTAGCACCACTAGACGCACAAATATCTCTCTGAATGATATGAATCATACAAATCTAAGATGGGTTTTCTACCCCAGATCTCCAAGATTGGAAAAGTAGGAAAGAAATTGTTTGATAGGCACTTAAAGTCCCGACGATCTACCGGCGAGAGTTTTCTGCAAGAAAAGTGGCACTTTCAGGTGTGTAAAGCACATCGTTGCAATAATATTCAGTAGATTCTTTGAACAAGAGCATCCTTGAACAATTTAGGAAAAAACTATGCTCTTTAGTTTGAACGCAATAGGGATTTGTTTAACACGTTCCACTGAGGTTTCCGAGACCTCAACGTTTGAGCGGGCCTAGAGGCGAACAGTTCTGGGGGTTTTCGCATTACATCAGGCATGTTAAGACGTGGGTGAGATATGCTCAAAGTCGACGCTACAGGGTAATATGGTATCTGATTTGACTCAGTGGCTACGAGAACACTGTACTTTATTCCACTTCTCTGCTGTAAACAAACCGAGGACAGGAAGGGATCGCTAGGAGGAAAATTATTCTATCTTTGCTTTGTCCCTCTCAAGGCCTGAGATCTCTGAGGGCCAGGTTTTAGTCATCAGAGATAGAGAGTCTGCTGAAGATGGGGAGGCGACGTGTCGCGTCCAGCACGGGTGACTCGGATCCGCTCTGGCTGCCCAGGCTGCTCTGGTAGCCCTCCTGGTCGGAGAGGGAGTCCGGAGGGCTTGGTGGGGACTCGGACATGGGCCTGAAGAAGGAGGGTGCGGTGGGTGAGTGAGGCCCGGGCAGATCAGGAACAGTGGTGCCACCTAAACTAGGCCCAAACAGGTTGGCGAGCTCTTGGCTCGAGTAAGTGAAGGGGTTGCTGGGCCACTCGTTGATGTCTTCGGTGGAAAATATGGGCGGAGGTGTGACAGAGGTCGGGCTGTCCTGGGAGCCACCTGAGCTTGGGAAACCGGCAAAACTGTAGCTGTGATGAAGGCGTGGGCGCTCCATCTTGTTGAAGGCAGAGAGCGGAGGGGGTCCGCGGCGCTCCTCGGCGTTGTGGATGAAGTGGCAGCGCGGCCCGTAGGGGCAGTAACCAATGCTGTGGAAGGTGCGACAGAGCTCGGTCTTGTACTTGGGGTGGCGATTCAGACTACGAAGCTCGTGCATCCCATGGGCAAACTGGCACTTGTCACCATATTTACAAGTGCCGTTCTCCTCGAAGGGTCTGCAGAGTTCGGTTTTATAGCGGCTTGAGTTGATCTGGCTGTTTCCGTTGGCACTAATGCACGTGATGTTGCTCGGCCTTAGACGCTCTCCGGTTTCTGAGAAGGACCGGTCACGAAAGCGGTTCTCCTTGTTGTTACTGCTCCCATTCATGGAAACCGAGCCTTCCATTTTGAGACTGTTAATAAATTGGTTCTGCATTGATTTGGAGCTGGTAACAGACACCGAGTGCCGTCGCTGGTAGAGTCCCATTGAAGGGGTACCCACCACCTTCCTGTCCAGCAGGGACCCGGTGGAGGTAAAGGGGGAATTGGCACCGGTGGAGGGGACAGACTGTATATGGGGACTGGAGAGGGGACTGTTGTAGGTCATCATCTTATTGTTCTGAAAATAAAGTAAACAGAACAATGTCTCAAAAAGTTGGCATGATTGTTGACTCGCTTTGCTCCAAATACCACCAGTGGGAGTTTATGACATGCTGATGGTATTTTCTGTCTTCAGGTCAGCTCTAAGGTCTGTTTTTTAAGAGATAACACTAATGACCCAGCACTTTTAACCCACACAGCAATCTCTTTAAAAGTGAAAGGTTTATTAAGTCATAAAACCGAATACGCAAGACTCGTGTATCATGTGAAATGGTGCACATTAGCGTGATGATTTATTGCTTAACCAATAACTACGAAACACTCTTATTAAGTTACAAAACCGCGTTACTTTTTCTGGCTTTCTATAAGGTAAGGGAAAATATGCATTTTAATAAAAATTAATTTTTTGTATTGGGGATGATAAAAAATGACCACTCAGACTATGTTTGAATTCTAGGTTGGTCACACTTTGGCCATTTTGTTGCATCTTTTTTAATCTTGTTCACCAAGTGTCAGTTTTTTAAAAGTGGCGTGTCAAGTTTTATGGCAAAAAGTGTGTCATTTACTTGCCCCATGCAATTCTATGCTGAATGGTGAGCAATACTTTTTTTTTTTTTTTTTTTGGTAAAATTACAGCACATGGTGAGAAATTAAAGTTGTAATTGGCTGATAATATTCCCATCAGTAATAACTCTCAAACATAATTAGCAGTTGGTTCAATTAAAATATTATGTGACATTATAGGGTGGATATAACTGATACCATACACTACTGGCTCTCGCAAGTCATGTGATCGCAACACTATGTTTAAAATGAATGATGGCTTCAGAAGAATCACAATATTGCTCACCAACTACTTTTGCTTAAACATAGGTGTTTAAATCAATTAGCAATTTCGATTAAAGCGAAATGCCACCTAATGACATCAGACTATCAACTCCTTTTGTTTTAGAGGGATGGTTCACCCTATAAAGAAAATTATGTCATTTACTCGCTGTGATGTTTTTCCAAACCTGCATGAGTCTTCTGATGAACTAAAAGGAAGATATTTTGAAGAATATTGGTAACCAGACATTTGACAGTAGCCATTGACTTTCCATAGTAGGAAAAAAAAATACTATGAAAGTCAATAGTTACAAATATTCATCAAAATATATGATTTTGTGTTCAGCAGAACATACTTGAGGGAAAGTTAATTATGACATTTTCATTTTTGGATGTACTATCCCTATAACACAACACTGGAATGGTATGAGTGAGTAAGTTTTTGGGTTTGGGGTCAAACAATCCTTTTAACATTGGTTTAACTTTATAAAAAAAAATCTCGAGACCTTCCTTGTGTTTAGTTTCATTCCGTCCAACAGTTGTGTATGAAACGTAAAACGCCCCTTAAAGCATGCTGCTGAAAACTATTGTGCTTCTACGTGACAGTTAAGATTTCATGTCCACAATACAATTGCATGGCTAATAAAGATCTTTATATGACCACTAGATTATTTCAAAAGATGTGTGCAACTAAAGTAATACGATAAATCAATAAAATTGCCATAATTTTAGGTTAGAACTGCTACCGTTAAAAAAGGTCAATAAAAGTAAATCGATTAGGCTAAGCCTAACCCATGTTAGATAACTCATTTTAATCCAAATGAAATCTAGATTTGTGGCCTTCCCTGTTTTGTATAATCGAATTTAGAGCAAATAATGCAAACCTTTATGTGAAGCATATTTAACTAATGACGCATAAACGTAGATGAATGTAACTAATCTAATCTATTAGCTTTCCTTAATCGATTAGCAATCGTTGACTGCAGATCATGAGATGCACAAAACTAACGTTAGATAAAGTTCACAAGCAAGATTCTCTCTCTCTCTCTCTCTCTCTCTCTCTCTCTCTCTCTCTCTCTCTCTCTCTCTCTCTCTCTCTCTCTCTCTCTGTGTGTGTGTGTGTGTGTGTGCGCGCGTCTGTCTCTCTCACTCACCCACAGACACACACACACACAGACACACACACACATAAGCCTGAAAAGTTTGACATCGATGTTGAAAGCAGCATCTTGAACTACTGCTGCATTATTATGAGATGTTGATCTGTTTAGTACTCATGTTGAATGCTAAAAACAAACTTACTTCCCCAAAAATATGGTTTACCTTATTCGTCACTTCGTAATCGAAGAAAGAAGACACGACGGCTGCAGTCATTGTGGATTCGGGAGTTGTTGAAAATACTTAAAAGTTGACAAACAGATGGTTTGTTAAGGCACGGCGCGAGTATTCCTGTGTTTGAAGGGTCTTTGATATAGTTCTGCCCCGCAGAGAGCCCCCTCTGTCCTGCCAAAACTTGCGCGCATATCCTTTATAAAACTTGCGCAGTCTTCCTGGCGGAGTGGGCGGGGCTGCTCCAGGCCACGCCTCTGTTCCGCACGTCTCTCTGGCCTGGCGCTTTGACGTGGTGTAGACTCAGCTGATTACGAAACTTCATTTCTACGAAACTTCATTACCATACATTTAATCACAGCCTGGAGTTCTTCCCGAGCATTACTTAACCCTTTCAGTGCTTTCCAAACGAAGCTGTTATATTTAAATCAAACAACACAAATGTATGAGTAAGGGAACGTGAAAGATATACCATTATTTTGGTTGATTTAGTCATTTTTATTTAGTTTGTATTTACCATGGAATTTAGTCTCAAATCTCTGAAATGTGCAGTAGTGAAAAACTTGTTATGTACATAAAGATTGTTTTTTTTTTTTTTTTTGCCCTTCATTTTCATTTACCTTTAATGATTAAGTTTATTATTATTATTATTTTAATGAGGCCAACTAACTTAAAGGCATTGATTGATGAAAAGGACGCACAGTATAGTTCATGCTGGACAAAATAAAGCAGCGTATTCTCTTTTGCTGCTTTCAGGGTCTTGATCCTGTAAACCCAGGCATTGGCATGTTTAGCATGTCTCTAGTTTCTGGTTTCCTTTGTGTTGTTTTCTCCAAACATTACCCGAAAATAATTTCTGCAGATTCAGCTGAGCCTGACCCATCAGGACCTCCTGTCCTCGATGCTTTGTCAACCGCAACGTCCCTCGCCAAAGACCCTGACCTTCGGTTTCAATTTTTATCAGAGCCTTAGCTGTATACAAAGTATTCACAGAAGTGCTTTTCAAAGTCTATTTTAGCTTGTTTTGTATATCAAGACTTTAGTTATCATGCTTAGATATTGTATTCATGGCAGAATGCTAATAAAATAAAAGTTACTTTAAAGCAGTAGATCACTCACTCTCATGTTGTTCCAAACCTATGACTGTCTTTCTAATGGAGGTACACAGAAAAAGATTTTTAAAAAATGTTTTGTTTTCAACAGGATTCAATCATTTGGATCCCATTTAGTTTTCAAAGTATCTCCTTTTGTGTCCCACAAAGAAAGAAAGTCAGACAGGTTTGGAAAGAGATAGCAGCGAGTAAAGTACATAATGAATTGTTTGATGAACTACAAAAGTCAGAACATCAGTATTTAGAATTAAAGGTGCAGTTAGCAATTTCTGAGAAACATTGTTGATATTTAAAATCAACTCACACAAACATACCACTCCCTTCATTGCTCCACCCCCATGTGTCGCTTTATCACAGATGAAGTGAAGCAAAATAATGCTTCGCAAAAAAAAAAAAAAAATAGTGTGGATGACAAACAAACGATAAGAACAAAAATGTAACATACAGTACACAAGATATAATATTAACAATAATTCATTACATTTATATAGCGCTTTTCTCTGCACTTCCAGGTGAACAACAACACTCAAAACTGTCCTGTTACTAGCTAACGCTACAACAGCATATCTTGGTCCTTGGAAGAATTACTCACATATGGTGCAGAAACAACGGGACCCTGTGTCTGTTTTCTGGCCTTCCCGCTTCGGTCTCTCCAGCACTAGAAAGCTTTTCTAAAATTAATGCAGGTCCTAAAGCTGTTGCCTGATCATAACCCTTCTTTTTCTAGTGATTTTTCGCTTTTGTAATGTCTCTCAGCCATCTCTCTTTCTACAGTCTTTCTTTAAATTTCTCTCTCCTCCCCCATCATGAGTAGACACGCCCCTTACTGATGATTGACAACAAGCATGTTGTACTGCTCGGTCCGATCCATTTTCAACAGCGTTTCTCAGTCTCAAACTGTGTTTTATATATATATATATATATATATAACAAATGAGGATTTGAACTTTCAAACATTAAAAAAAATGACGCAAAAGCACCATTAAATTATCATAAAAAGTAGTCCATACCTCGTAATCCAAACCAATTTTAAATGAAACATGGGATAGTTTATTCATTTGGGGGTGAACGATTCCTTCAAGTCATTGTGATTCAGTTAAATAATTTGTAACTCTGTAACCAGTCATACCCGACCCGCTCCAAGCGGGATTCAATCCTGGGAGGCAGGCTCATTAACAAGGACTCTAAAGACCGTAGCCACTAGTGTCAGTCGCTATGGCTCCTCTTGAGATCAGGGGAGTGAGGTTTACACGCACAGCTCTTACTGGCCTACATAACACTCACCCCTTAAACTTCATCCCCATACGGGTCACGGCACCACATGTAACCGGTCTTACTCGACCAACTCCGAGTGGGATTCAAACCGGGGTCTCCAGCGTGAGAGGCATGCACACTAACAAGGACGCTAAAGACTGTAGCCACCGTAAAAAAAAAGATACAATGTTACTTACATGCTGTACCTGGACTCAGTTTTGGAGGGAAATATTTAAAAAAGCCTACCATTTATCACACTCAAGGATTGTGTTAGGACTTTAACTGGGAAGACAGTTCTGTTTTTTCATGTTGTATCTGGTGGGAAGGTCTGTTTTCAGGTATTCACCATTTTATTAGGGATAAATGAGGGATGAGTTTATTTTGGACTTCTAAAAGGTTGTTCCATGGAAAATTTGTTTTCCCCGAAGCACTTGAAAACCATAATCTCCGCTCAATTGAGCCCCTACAATTACCCAACAGCCCATTTGTTGTTTTTGATGTCTTTTCACATCAATAAAAGTATGTGTTCTGGATGTGACTGAATTTACAGAACAAAAGGTCACACTTGAGCAGGACTTCCAACAAACTCAGAACCTGAACCGGCACAAACGGCCAAGTCAAATGAAGTTTTGTTTGTCTTTTGGGTGGGTGACCGCAGGGACTAGTCCTGTTATAGTCCCCGCTCGTGACCATAGGTCATGTTTTGCTTCCTATTCCGTTTATGACAATAACTCCGAGATTAATTGCTGAAATTATTCAGTGAAGTCAGCGGAATGTGAGTCAGATATGATTGTTCCTGTGCGAGCAGAACGCGCAATGGAAAATAAAACCAAAAGCAAGGTGGTGACATTCCATGGCTCCAAGTCTGGATGTGATTAGCCTGTAATGTGCAACATATGGGAACAAGACAAGAAAAGAGATGGATAGTCCTTTGTACAGACGTTCTCTAATGTAAAGATGCACACGTTTCCTTCTCTCATGTCTCCCAAGTGTAAAAAGTGTCAGAGGAAATGGAAAGTAACAGAACAAGGGCTAGGTTTGTGGCGCCCGAGTGTTGTTCAGAAACTGCGGTTATAGTCGTGTAGCTGTTTCAGGTTAGAGACTATTTCAGAGCAGCATTGCTAATGTGAAACAGCTTTTAGATTCAAACCTGTGTGAAAGGACTTCCACTTATGTTCATGCATTGATATGAAACCGGAGAATGTGTCCCCAGGCAGCTGTCGCTCATGGCTTATGCTTATAATCATCTACCGTGTCCTGATTTACCTCGGTATGGGCATCTGAGGCCGAGGCTGTGGCCTTGGAGATGGCTTCAAATCACAGTTGCATGATACTGATGCTCTACAGGTCGCAGCAGGCCACGACCGCGCATGACTCGAGTCTAAATCGTCATCCCTGAAAATGTCGAGGCACCAAAGCCATGCCCGTCTTTACTCATAGTGAGTCATCCGAAAAACATTTTTTGTCTTTCAGAAATAATCAGAACCAGTTTTTCTCAGATTTAATGAAGGCAGTACAATGAGTTAATTGTCAACGTCATAACTGCTCTATCCTGATGATGCACATGTTGTTGTTTTTAGTGTGTTAGTGATCTATTATGCACCAGGGATTTATCATTTGATGCTTATTCCTAACAGATGTCTTTGCTCCAACCATGGTGCCATTGGGTTCATGTTTGCAGTGAGTTTATTATAGTTAATTCTGAAAGCCATTTGAATTAACTGCTTTTTCGGGCTCAGACGGATTCAAATAATCTGCAGTTTGAACTTCTTTTTTCCCATTCTGAAGGAAATGTTTCTGCCATCCAAATGTGTGACTATTAGCTTTCCTACTGCTGTCCCTTATATCTTGCTATCTTGTTTATGTCTCTATTTTTTTTTTTTTGCAAATTGGTAGCGAATTCGTATGAACTGTTGGATTGTTTTTAAAAAAAAAAAGAATCACAAAGTTTCTCCTCAAACAAACCCCATTAAACCTTAAAGGTTTTGTTCACTCAAAAATGAAAATTAAGTCATTAATTATTCACCCCCATGCTGTACCAACCCCGTTCGTTCATCTTCGGAACACAAATGAAGATATTTTTGATTAAATTTGAGGGGTGGATCACTACTACATAGGCACCCTAAGGGATTGAAACTTGACAGCCCAGAAAGTCATTGAAGAAAATGTTTAAATATTCCATGTGACTACAGTGGCTCAACCGACGAGAATACTTTTTGTGCGAAAAAACAAACAAAAATAACGACTTTATTCGACTATTCCTTTTTTTCTTTGTAGGCCTGAGACAAGAGTTCAAGAGATTTCCACGACGCATGCGCGAGAATTGCGATCTCCTTCAACTACTTCAGTTCAGTTCTCCCGCATGCGTCATGGAAATCTCTTGAACTCTCGTTTTTATTTATTTATTTTTTTTTTCATTTTCAATTTTCATTTTTGGGTGAACTAACACTTTAACCAGAATGGGGCGTAAGCAGGTCATCGAAAAACATGAATGAGATGCGAATCGCTACCAATTTAACATTTTGATTTAACATTTAAACAACACTCAGCAGGCAACGTTTTTACAGTCTTCAACTGTCCAGTTTTGGTGATCCTGGATGAATTGTATCCTCCGTTTCTGTTTTTGTCAGACAGGAGTGTCGCCAGTGTGTCTTCTGCTTCAAGATTTGTTGTGTTGTTTGTTAAGAGATGCTCCTCTGCAGACTTAGGTTGTAAAGCGTTTTTATTTGAGTTACTGTTTCCTCCTTTCCAACCAGTCTGGCTGTTCACCTCTGACCTCTGACATCATCAAGGCATTTTCACCAGCAGCTTCTGCTCACTGGATATTTACTCTTTTTCTGACCATTCTCTGTAAACCCGAGAGATTATTCTGTGAGTCAATGCCATGTGATTGGATGATTACATATTTGTGTTTAACGAGGAGTAGAACAGGCGTAACTAATAGTATTTATTTATTTGCCGATTCATAATGACAATTAGCCTGTTGCGTGTTTGAGACAAAAGACTTGATTATGATTTTTAACTTTGTGATTCATTCAATTAGTAACTGTCATATTTACATTTGGCAGAAGCTTTTATCATTTTGCATTCAAGAAATTTGCTTACGAAATCAATCCTGGGAATCAAACCTATGACTTTTAGGGTTGTTTGAGCCATGATCTAATGTTTGTTAATGCAAATAAGTTGAGGGATGGTATTTGGGATTGAAGGGGTTAAAAATTCAATTTCTTTTTGCACTCATTTTATTTCTTCACCAGTATTTAGTCATATGGACTTTTTGCCCTGTTGTACCCAGAGCCCAGAGACCTTGGCAGGAACTGTAGTTTTCCCCAGACTGATGATGTGTTTTGTTATTGAAAATGAGTTGGTTTAATTCTCAATAGTGTTTTTTTTTTATGCCAGAATGTTGCAACTTGTTGCATCTCATTGCTGACATTGTACACATAGCCTACCCATGTATGATAGAGGGAACGAGAGAAAACAAAAATCAAGGGGAAAAGGGAGTGCGGTGATTTATTTTGGTTCACACACTGCGGAATGTTATTTCACAAGAGGCCCTTGGCCAGATAAGGGCTTCGTGTTTTAAAATATGATTGATCGTGGAATTGTGCTCTGTGCACTTATGACTATTACGCTCATATATCGTTTTATGTATACAGAAAAGAGATCATTTCACAATCCAGGTCGCTGTCATACACAACATTTTTGTACAGCGCCAAAACTGTTGTGTCTAGAGACCCCACCACATCTGGGAGGTTTAAGGAACTGGAACAGATGGACACATCTGGTGTGATTTGTGTAGGCCAGAAATGTTTGTTAAAGCTGCAAGAAATCAGGCATGTGTGATAAACACCGTAAAGCGTAAATGGAGACGTTTCGGAAGAGTTTTCAAAAACGTTGCAAACTTGGCTCCGAGTTTGTTGAGATATCAAAATGTGTTATCAAAAGTCACAGATTTGAATCTAAAGGAACAAATCTATGATCATTTACTCACCCTCATGTTGTTTCAAGCCTGCATGACTTGCTTTCTTTTGTTGAACATAAAAGAAGATTTTTTGGAAGAATGTCTGTACCCCAAAACCACATTGACCCCATTGACTTTCATCGTATGAACAAGCAAACATTTGAAAATTATCTTCTTTCTTAAAGAAATTCAATAGTTCGATCAAACATAACCAAGATCTCCCCAAAAATGCACCTCCAAAGTCTCCTAAACTAAAAAAAGCAACATTTGAGCTTTATTAAACCTCACAAGATGTTTTATATTACTAAACGAGTCTCAGACGAACCCAATGACACTCAGGCCAAAGCTTAAGGGTGTTTCTTTGCAAAGCTGTTTATCTGCATTGAGTTATTCCTTTTAAAAAAGTGTTAAGCACCAGAGAAGAATTAAACACAGCCCACGATAGCTGGAAATGGACAAGGACCTTATTCACTGGGACGGAAGACAGGAAAAGGCAACAGTAGGTAATTTGAAAGGAGTGAAAGTAAGAGTGAAGTGCAGAGAAAGAGAGGGAGTAGGAGGAGTACGTGTGCCTTGTCACGCTGCTGGAATGTTGTGCGGGCGTTTGTCGGTGTGACTAAAGCATTTCTCAGGGATGTAATCTGAGCAGGCCGTCTTCAGTGTGAGATTGGATGGAGGACCAGGATGTGGGCGTTTTTTATATATATATAAAGAGAGAACAGTAAACAAAGTAGTACTATGCTACTATAACATTCATGAGTGATGAAATGTGGCCTCTGTGCATTCTGTGGAGCTTAACACTGTGGCAAATTTTGACTCATGCCTCCATGAACCAATTCAAAGCATGAATTCCGATTTTTCATATTAGTTCGTTTTAAAGGCACAGTTAACTCATGTTGTTCTGATTCCAAACCCATATGTGTTTCTTTAACACAGTTTGTGGAACTCAAGAAGTGTACTTTAGAAGAATGTCCTGGCAACTGTTTTCAATATAAAACTGGTCTGAAGGTGTCACTGTCTGGGTTGATGAAAAAGAGCGATGACTCAAATGTGGGAACAATGGATATTTTAATAAGAGGTAAAAAGAAAACAAAGCTACAAACAAAAACTCCCCGTGGGGGAAAACAAGACAGGCGTCTGGCAGGAACAGGAGACACTAGAGAACATAGACAATGAACAAGCACAGTACTGCCAGCCTGATCTCACAGCAATTCGTACGAATCTTACGAGTCGGCTAACCGTACGTTCACACCGCCGCCGACTTGAGCGTCGAAGAAACTCTGGCCGCCCTGTCAAGGACGCTTGTCAAAAAGCATGGGGAAGCTTGTTGATGCTTTGGATGCTTTGAAATCTCTGACGTTGCAGGGAGAATAGAAGTCTCACATCATGAAATGTAATAAACAGAAACAAACAAGCAATACATTGAAGAAACCTTTTTAAATGAAAACATTTTTACAACCGTTTTGGTCACATTTGGTCGGGAAAAAATAGCTATTATTATTATTATTTGCGGTCAATTCGGTGTTACCATGAGCAAATTAATTGCATTCCCGCTTTAAAATGAGCGTTCGTAAATATTTCAAATAAAAGTTGCGCTCGTCCCTATAAGCAAACAACGTCATGTCATAAATGATACCAAACCAGCAGGAATCACAGCAACGGCGATCATTAGCCTCTCTTCCATTTTCTCGGAACTAATGTTTTGGTAGGAACGAAAATTTACATTGTGTGTTTCTCCGCAATCAGCCAGCGCGAAGGACGTCTATATTCCGATTGGTTGCTGGCGTTTGCCGCTGAACCGCGTCACAGCTCATTACCATAAAGTTGAGCTTCTTTCAACTTTCTGATTGACGCTCAAAACGCGACGCCGAGGATTTTGACGCTCCTTGCAGCTTAGAGAAGCCAGCTTCCATTGAAAATGAATGACTTCCGGCCGCTTTGGAAGCTCAAGTCGGCGGCGGTGTGAACGTACAGTAATTCGTACATATTTTACGCGTGACCAGATTCGTACAAATGACCTACCCCTGAACCCGCCCCTAAACCTACCCATCATGTGGGTTTAGACAAACCGTACGAATTAGCCACATTTTAATCACTTTCATAGTACTTTATTGACTATAGAAATTTGAGTGGGCAGTGAATCCTTCGAAAGTCCACCTTTTGTGTAGAAAGAAAGTCACACAGGTTTGAGGCCTGTTGCAAGAAGCCAGTTGAACAAACTCTGAGTTTCCGAGTAAGTTTAGAGTTGACTAATTATACGAATCCAACCTTCAGCAGGCTCACAACATTTGCACGTCCACGTTTTGCAGAGTTAGACGCGTTACTGGGTCAACATATTTTGTTGATCCTGGATCAACATCCTGGTAAGAAAAAATTGCAGGGTTTGATCCAGAGTTTGTAATTAACTCTGAAGCGTAACATGCGGCAAACAAGCAATCACATGGAACATTGATTAATAACTAGGAGTAATATAATAAATAGAAGGCAAGACAGGCAAATTTTTCAGTATAAACAGATTTAATTTGGAGCAAGATGTACAGTATAGAGGGAGTGGCTTCATTGCATCAGATGTATGTCACTTTGCTCGCAGCTGATTGGTAACCAGAAGAAACATGTAGCAAATGTGGGCCGGATCTGGACCGACATTATGTTGCTGTGTGGGTCCAGTTTTTCTCCAGAGCAGTTTAGTTCCCATGGCAGTGAACTATCTAAAAAATAATCCACGTTCTTGAGCCCAAAAAAACAGTTTGCGCGAAATAACATAAAATTTGCATGGTAGCAACCGAAACCAGTTTCATGCAACATGCCTCACTCTGGAAGGATGAGTAAATAGTGACATTTTCATTTTTGGATGAACTAACCCCATTAAAGTATTTCTACTGTACCCCTACTGGAAGACTGATTCAGAGTGTAACAACATACCATGTTGTTTTATGTAATGAAGGATAGTCAAGTGCAAATGAAAGAGCCATATAACTCGGCCGAAAGGAGCCTTGGCGTGTCAAAAGCATAGCTTGAAACAGCATCAAAAAACCACCCTATAACTCTTGTTAAATTGCAGAAATCCAGGGAAAAACAAAGGCAGATTTAGAGGATCACGAAATGTATTACATTCATCTGTTTTGCATTGAGCTATTGAATCTTTTGGTGAGAAAATATCTGTTAGGTGAACATAGGCAAATACACTAATCAGTTACAACAATCTCTGCAAGTAATTCTGTGCCGAAACACTATGTTCTGGTTGATAATGACACAAGGTACAAGAAAACAGTACAATTTATTTTATTTAGTTTGCAGCATTGTTACCTTTGGACCATGACGTGTTCATTAAACGTAAGCTGAAAGCATACTTTCATACCCTGAATGCAACAAATTCAAGGGAAGAGTTGAGCTTTTATAAAGGTCATAAACAAAACCAATGACCACAAAATGTCCACTACATTGATACACCGAGATAACTGTTTGGCACCATTTGAAGACTTTACGGTAAATTAGAGCAGTCTGGGATATAATTTTCCACCATGGTTGTATATGAAAGGGATAGTTCACCCAAAAAAATCAAACTCCATAATCCAATAATCACCCTCATGTCGTTCCAAACCCATAAGACTTTCGTTCATCTTTGAACAAAAAAGTATTTTTAAATGAAACCAAAGAGATTTCTGTCCCTTCATTGAAGACTCAAAAAATCGTGAAGATATTTTATTGTATAAATATTGAGCAGTTTAATCCAAGACTCCTGAAGAAGAGGCACGATCACCTTACAAACATTGAACAACGCAATCAAATATGATAAACAGAAGCTTAACTGTACTTTCTTGACATGCAAGAACAAATCGTTGATTTTCAATGGAAGGGCAAAAATGAGAGTAAATTTCAAAGATGAAAAAAGTCTTGATGAGGGTAAATACATTTTTATTTTTTGGGTGAACTAATCCTTTAACCAAATATATATATATATATATATATATATATATATATAATGAAATGCAATTAAATACCCGTTTTGTTGTGCAGATGATAACATTTTAATGAGTTATCAATCAATACTTTATGCATACTACTCTACAAGTTCTGTGAATGTCTTTTAATCATTTTAATTTGACTTCCTTTAATTCAAATGTGAAATACAACTCTGCATCCTGTCTGTTACCTCAAATCAGTTCAAATTAGAGACTTGCACTCTTTTGACTTAGGTCATGTAAGCAACCACTCAGCAATCGCCCAGAACACCCTAGTGATTCTCTACAAAACTGCTCAGAGCACCAAGAAACTACAACAATAGTTTAAATCATACTTTTAAATCAAACATTTTTTTAAAATGACTAAGTAACTTTGTGTGCAAAGCAGTTTAGATATATCTACTGTAACACACTGTCATCCTGTTTTTACGAAATTATATTTTGTCCTATTCTTAGGGCCTTTTCCCACTGCAGTATCAGCTGACAGTCCCTATGCATTTAGGTCACTGACTCTTTCCAGGGCATTGTTTTTGTGGTATTTGCATTTGTGATATAACAATCCCCATTGTTCAGTTGCAGCTCCCGTCACTGTCCAGAGGGGAAATCAACACGTGAGGTTGGGGATCATCTACGAGACTCTTCTGTAGTCAGGAGTGAATCTGCAGTTCCCCAGGCTTCAGCTGGACTCGAGGAGATCTAGTATTTCACCTCACATGAAAGGGAAGCCTCTCTTTTGTGGCTGGAAGATTATCCCTATTTATTCCCGTTCCTGAAATCTAAGCCCTACAGGACAAGAGCAGCGAGATAAAGCTAGACAATGAGTGACGCAGATTTCTTCTTTCTCTTGGTTTTGATCTGCCCCAATTTGATTCTTTTTAGAGTGTTTAAATTAGTATATTTGATCTGTTTTCTTTTACAGTGACATAGTGGCTTAATAGGAAGATATAAACTTACAACGTACAGTAAGTGTTAGCTTACTTAAAACCTAGTCAAGCCTAGTTGTCTGGTTGAAATCTCAGGAGTGATTCAACAGGATTGTTCTATGTAGACAATATCAGTGACAATTGTTCAGCTCATGAACATCTTTCCAAAAACTTTTTTTAGGGGAAAGTGAGTTGTTTGTACAGGTGGCAAGTCTATCCATCACTGCTTCATTTACATTCGCATAAAATTCAATATGGCGTCCACCCTGACTAAGGACTATAGGGTGGATGTTAGCATGTTGCTAAGCTAATGGATTACAGTAATAAAAAAAATCATAGCTAACACACATTGGGTCAAATGGTTTAATTAACTTGGATTTCAGTTCCTCTGAGACCTATAGAGAAATGTGCTTTTGGATTACTTAACTATTAGAAACATTTTAATTTACTAGATATAAGTGTCACAGTTATGTTCTTCTGTCCTTTTGTTTTCATCTGTCACATGTCTTCCTTGTTCAGTTTTCCCGCTCCTTGTTTGTCTTCAGTTGTCTCACATGTGTTAGTTAATTCTTGATTATGTTATTGTGTGTGTAACCTGCCTGTCTGTATTTATCCTAAAGTATATTTAGTAAAGAAGTTTATATTGGATCTTCTGCCTGCTTGCCTTGTCTTTCTCCAACACCACATCGTGACAGAAGAACCGGCCACCCTAAGATGGGCGATGGGGTAAGAGTTATCGTACTGGCTTAGAAAAGCCAACACTTCCTCTCGTTCATCAAGGGGTTTGTCCGCACTGCCATCCACAGCACCCTTGACGACAAGAGGTTGTGTACCTTGTTCCAGCTTGGGGCCTCCTTTTACCATCGGATCGACCTTCCAGGCACCACCGGACTCAGCTGGAGGGAGACCGTTGTCCGATGTCTGGAGAGCGTTGATTCCCGATCTGGAATACATCCTGCCAGCCCTGCAGTGCCCAGCCTTCCAGATTCTCGTCCCGCTGAGACCGCCTGTCCAGTGTCTCCTGTTCCTGTCCTCATTCAGAAACCGGATGATAAGGACATAATTTACTTTTTTTCCGAGCCTGTGCCCAGACCTGTCGAGCCTTCACCGCTGGTCCTGTCTAGTCCTGCCGAGCCTTCGCCACTGGTCCCGTCCACGCAGAGCCTCCACCACTGTTCCCGTCGAGCCCAGAGCCTTAACTGCTGGTCCCGTCCAGCGCAGAGCCTCCGCCACTGGTCCCGTCCAGCGCAGAGCCTCCGCCACTGGTTCCGTCCAGCGCAGAGCCTCCACCACTATTCCCGTCCAGCCCAGAGCCTTCACTGTTGGTCCTGTCCAGCCCAGAGCCTTCACCGTTGGTCCTGTCCAGCCCAGAGCCTTCACCGCTGGTCCCGTTCAGCGCAGAGCCTCCGCCGCTGTTTCCATCTAGCCCAGAGCCTTCACCGCTGGTCCTGCGTTCCACCTCAGCCCTGCCTAGTCTGTGCTCCATGTCTCCAAGCCTCCCTCTCCAAGCTCCTTCCATCGGCCACCGCTCTAGTCCTCTCCTCTTCTACTCCGCTTCTGCCTGTCAGCCCCTCAGCCCCTCATCTACTCTCCTTCAGCGAGGTCAAGTCGCCATGGATCTACCAGCCTGCAGCTCAAGTCTGGTCGGTTGATCCCCGGTCTCCACCTCCAACCTCCGTGACCAGTACTCCGCCTCAGACTATCAGTCCATTCACGTCCCCTTGCTCCTTCTGCTCAACCGTGGCCCATCAGTGCACCAGTTACTCCAGGCTCCCTCATCCCCCTGGATTTTCTTTGGTCACTCGTCCACCTTCCTTCACCTCTGGAGTGCACTCCTCTGGCTTCACCTTGTCCTTTTGTCCCCCAGGCTCAGTTGGACTCCTCATTCCCTTCAGTTCCCCTTTGGTCCTCACTCCCTCTGCCTTCACCACCCCCATCTGTGTCCCCGCCTGCACCTCAGTCGCCTGAACTGACAGCCCTGCCATGTCCTGCTGGATTTTCGGCATCGCCTGGGCTTGTTGCCTCCTCCATGGCTCCTCCCTCTGTCTTCTCCGCCATGGCCACCCAAAGGGTCTTCTCCACCCTGGTCCCCTGCACTGCCAGCTCCGTCCTGGCCGCCTGCCTTTCTGTTTGCCCTCTCCTGCCTTTTCGTTCTCCTTTTGTGTCCCCTCTCTCCATCCCACCCTCAAACAAAGTTTTTTCGTAACTTTGAGAGAACCTTGCCAGAACGTTAGCTAAAGTTCTGAGAACATTCCCTGACCTGGGAATCTGCTAAATGCGTCAACAAGGCATTAAGATTTTAAGAAATGATAAACATAATAACATCATGATTTTCTGTAAAGCTGCATTGAAACAAGGTCTATTATGAAAAGCTCTACACAAAAAATGGACTTAGACTTTGACGAATAACACTCTAAGGACGTTTCTTTAAAATTGTTCTCACAATGTTTTACGCAAACATTCCAAAAGCATTCAAGTATTAATAACATTATAAAGACGTTCCAAGAATGTTGTTCTCAGAACATTATCTCTGTGACATGAGAATGTTCCAGTAAAAATAACATTGTAAGGACGTTTCAATGAACGTTTCAAACTCGTGACCTAAGCTTGTACTCAGAACGTTTTATGCTAACATTTTGAAAACGTTCAGCTAATAAAAATAACACCACCCCTCACCATTATGAGAACGTACAATATATTAACTATTATGTGAACATTCCATAAACATTATTTAAACGTTTTGCCCTATAATTTACATAACTTTTAAAGAACATTAATGAAAGTTATGGGAACGTTCTTTACAACCCTGAAAGCGTATTTTTGTTTAGTGAACTTCTAACTTCGTCCTTAATACCTGCTACTTCTATAGAATGACCGGTTAAAGAGCTCAGAAAAATAATAATATACATCATTGTACAACACTGTAGTAATCATCCAAAAATTATGGACATTAGCATCATCTTGTTTTCCTTCGACAAATACCCATATTAGCTTTTGGATTATTGCAGAAAGTATGGTATGACTAACAAAATAAGCTTGTGGTTCTTACACGTTTTGTTCATTGTAATAATCTTCACAAATTAACATAACTGAATTTTGATACAATCAATCGTAGATATAATTGACTAGTCAAAAGCTAGGCTAGGCTATAAGGTAGGCTAAATTCAAAAGCTAACATAGGCTATATGAACTGCACAACAGTCACATGACTTCAACGGTTGTAAAAGCAGACTAGTGAGTAGATGAGTTTACCTGTTCAGTTTGATGACGTTATTGTACACGACAACCTCTAGTCACATTCAACCACTTGTTAGCAACCGCCTTTTTCAAGACACCCATATTTCATGCATTTGACCAAAACCCCATTCAAAAAACCCTTTGACTTTAAGACGATGGAACTAGAAATGCTAAAATGCTAAATCATTTTAGGATTTGGCCTATACAGTAATATGTTATCTCTGTTACAGTTACAGGGCATGAACAACGGAAATGAATAGCTCATATAGTTAGTTTTTAGAGGATTTACAAGCATAAATGGAACGCTTATTTTAACAAAACCCCTCTGTTAGAACTGTTTTATTTGCACGGTAAAGCTGTTTAAATCAGCATTGTTACGGTCACTCTTTAATGTTTATGACACTGCATTGTAAGGATGAGTAAAAATTAACTTTTGTGATAATCAGCATTATGCTACAGTACAAATGGTGTCGGTTGAGCTTAACTTAACTAGCCTGGAGTATTCCTTTGCTTTCTAGGTAGGCTATTTTGGACAGAGCTAATGTGTGAAACAAATGAATTAACACTGATTGTTTTGACAAAGAAACCTTCTTCCCTATGGTATCATGAAGTAATTTCCCATCATGCTTTTTTCTTACTTTTTGGCACCCTATATCGCTACTACCACACCACTTCAGAGCGAGACTGTGAACCTTGCACCGGTGAACGGCTGCCAAATTCAACAGCGTGTGGTTTCGCAACACCTCCGTCACCCTGATGAACCACACATCGCTTTATATCTACACTTTAGCTTTAAGTTATTTGTTTACTACTGTATGTCAGCCTTGTAGAACCTCTGCACCACTTAACTTGTTATCGCTACATTTACTTTAACTGCAATGTACTGTCTGATGCAAATAACAAAAGAAACTGTTTATCTTCCTGGCCTGTATCCAAATGGCCGTTCTGCAAGGTCATTGTCGTGGATGACCTAAGCTCAGTCTTCCTGTGGTTTACACATAGCCGAAACTTGAGGCGAGATGATGTCACCGTCTATTTGAAGTGTCTGAGGTATGACACAAGTCAAAGCCTCACAGGAAACTATATAGCTATTCATGTTTTCATGCAGTGGCACCTGCAGCTGAATGGCTGTACACACTGTGCATACTGCGTACCATGAGCGCTCAGACTGACATGAGAAACGCTTTCCATGCGAGTATGTCATCAGTTATTATGTGTGTCCCTTAAACCTGTCGATGCCAACCGTTCATGAATTGATAGGTATTTTGAGTTGGTTCATTCTTTTCAATGAATTGACCAAACAGTCTAAATCGATTCGCATTGGTTTAACACAGTCTCATCCCATGACGTCATATAACTGACGTTTTTAGGGTACACATTTTAGGGTACCCTTTAATGTCAGTTACATGACGATCCTGGGACGTCATACAACTGACGCTTTACCTTTAACGTCAGTTAGGTGACGGGGTAGGTTTAGGTCTGGGGTAGGGTTAGGATCCGATAACGTCATCTAACCGACGTTAAAGGGTACCCTAAAACAGCGGATGTTGATGTATGGTCAAAAGACGTCCCAAGACATCAGTTATATGATGTCTTGGGATGAGACTGCGCTTATTGGTTCAGATCGCCTCTTACTGAACGACCTGAAGTAGTTTCTCAGTCAGTAAAACAAACATTGTTAATGTGCTCAGATAATTTTTTTATTAAATAACAGATTAAACAAGACATGGCTTGATAATGTTGATTATTGATGTCAATCCATCTGTAACGCTTATTATATAGAAGTAATGGATGATTACTGAAGTATAGCATGGTAAATGATAGGAGTAAAGATGTTAGGGAAATGTTATGATAATGTTAACAAACTTTTAAACATGTTTTGGGGATGTTAACTCTTTCCCCACCAACGCATACAGGTCTTTAGTGACCCAGGACGTCATTCATGTATACCCTTGTCCTCATTCATTTTTAGTATTCCTCAATCAAATCATTATAAATGATAAAGTTACAAAGTAAGGCATGTTTCCCTATTATTTTTTTGTAAATATTGTAATGGGTTACTAATGACCGAGGTGTGTAACATACAATAATTGAAACTTTGATGACTGAATAAGTGCAATTCACCTTATTCCTTTATGTCAATGTGTGATACACACTGATGAAGTGACGTTTCACTCATAGTCACTGCAGGCAGAAAACAATTTAATAGGAAGTATCATCAGCAAAACTTGATGACTCAGTGATTTACTGAAGATTGAATACTGAACGCAATCAAATATTACTGTCACTGTCACTTGATGGTGGATCTGATAAATATAGATTTTGAAGATGTTGAAAATTATTATTTTGAGAATTGTTTGAGATGGCGAATATGATCCAGATGCTGAATGTACTGGGAAATGAGCTCTGATAAGTACAGTGATGATGGGATAAAACATCTGCTCAAACTGAACCCTTCCCAGCTCCAAAAGATAACAAAATATGCTTGATTTTGTTCTGCTGTAATTGTTACTCTAATTTCTGTAAAGTTTTATATTATAATGAAAGGTAGAGATGTGTTAGATATACATATGGTTTGTAAAGACCCAGATATGCATAATGAGTGGCGAAACATTCATTTATTTATTTAAGGGTCTAAAAGGTTTTCATTTGGTCCAGCATTTATTATCATTTTCAAAAAACTTCAGTGGCCCCCATAATATATTTTATTAGGCATATCTGAACATACTGTACATAGTGCTTAAAAAAAACACATTTAGCTCTACTGTAGCTTTATGCAATCTTTTTCAAAACAGAAAATTGCTTTTTTGTCAAAGACTTGCACCTCTTCATCGGTTTGAGATTTCATTCAGTAGCACTGGTCAGTTTTAATTTAGGTTATACGCTATAAGTTGAATGTTGATCTCTTTATCTTACATGTGAGTAAGTAATGCTTCCATCATTTGTTTCTGCTTCTTCTTTGCTTGTTTTTGGATTCTGAGATTACTCTTTCAGAAGATGCGTAATAGCAGCCCAAACTGTATAACAGTTCAAACATGGATTGCTGGAAAATTCTGTCAATAGTGGGAAAGCGTCGTGTCAAAAATTAGAAAAATTCAGTCAATGGCGGAATTAATGTATAATATTGCGTTCTGATAACTGTATCTTTCAGAAATTACCAAAAAATTGTTAGCTGGGTAGGCAGCCATTCACACCAAACGTGTTTTTTGTCTACCCGCTGTGTTTTTCAATTGTTTTCCCATTGTTTTTTTGTTTTAATTTGTTTTGTTTTTTTTATGTGTCGAGACACTTGTTGTTCTCACTGATTGGTGGGTTCAAAGAGTCTCAGGTCTGGTCTCAAGACATTCTCAAAAAAAGAAAAAAAAAAAGAAAAGTCTCATAGTTTCATTTTTAGCATGAGCATACATTGTTTTTGTTGTTAAAAAAACTCCCCTGTGTGTGTACCATTAGATGAATCCCTGCATAACACCGTCATATACTTTCTCTGATTGTTGTAAGTCATTCCTGTGCAGTTTGTTCTGTGCCTACTCATACTCTGTTCTTACAGAGACACGTGACACATAACCAGACGTGTTCATGAGCTGATAAGAGCACTAAAGCAATCCAGACTTTATGGTTATTACATCTATTCAAGATCAAACACTGAGCTTTGAGCAAGTCAGACGGTGCCTTTGGGATTGGGTCGGTCGCACACACAAAGAGTTACATGTGGTGTAGGGTGTGGGACAGGCGCGAAAGAACTGGGTCAGTATATATCTGGGACTTTGTTTCTTCAGTAAACAGAGCACCTGTCTTACCTGCCGAGCATGCGGCTAGTGTCAGATTCAGCTGTTTTCTCGTCTGAATTTCTCAGAAGTGAAGGAAGCTTTCCTCCTGTTAGCATGTGCACACTCTATTTACACACCAGCCTTGTCCCATCTGTAACCCGGTACATCTCATTTCCCACTGCTGTATGTAGCTGAAATTGGATAACAGATTTCTCTGTATCTCAGGGTATTTTGTGATATCATGTGTGAGATAAGATGGAACTAATCGATGTATCTAAATAGAGGAGGGGAAGCGCTGGCCAATGCGAGCCACAGGTGAGGGCGAAGACGGACAATGCCCAGAGAGTACACAGAGCAAACACATGTTAAGTGGACCAGGGTTCACGAGAGAAGCAGGACAAACAGTGATGTCCGCCATGCCATTCATCAAGTACATGTATCAATGGTGCATAGAAACAAAGATATACATTCATACATCAGTAGTGAACAAAGAGGGGAAGAAACACAAAATAAAACAGATTATATAAATATATGAAGAGTTCAGATGCAAAAGCCTCTAAATGCCATTTGAAATGTTCTTCTTTAATGATGATTTTTATCAAATTTGTATATTTAAGTTCATTAATTTCACTTAAATAACAATTAATAGGTAATTATCATTGCCATTTAAGCGAAATCACTGAACTTAAATATACAAGCTTGATAAAAATGATCATTCTAGAAGAAAATTTCAAATGGCACTTAGAGGCTTTTGCATCTGAACTCTTCATATAGTTCAATATAATATATACAATATTATTATTATTATAATTTATGACAAAAAGGTTTTTTTTTTCGGAGCAGAACATATTTGGAACATTTCCAAACAAGGGTTAGTTCACATAAAAAGTACAATTCTGTCGTCAATCATTCACTCTCATGTCGTTCCAAACCCTCAAGACCCTCGTTTATCTTCAGAACACAAATTAGGATTTTCTTTTTAATTAAATCTGAGAGATTTCCGTCCCTCCATTGAACGTCTATTCACCCAGAACTGTGCCATGGTTTGATCCAAGTCTTTTGAAGAGACATGATTGCTTTATAAGATGAGCAGATTAATTTAGGCTTTCATTATCTGATCATTATATAAAGCAGCCGTAACTAATTCCTTGAAGATTAAATGAAAAATTCACAAGTTTTTGGCCCAAAACATACTCATACAAAAGTATGTGACTGCAAACAAGGCAACTCAAGCATTAGCGTTACTGTAACTGGGTTCTACGGTAACTTTTCTATTTCAGGTCAACCACTGGCATGTCAGAGCAACAGTTTATGTTTATTAAACTGCTAGCATGGACACGTCTGTTTTAATGGTGGAGATTTACAGGGAATTCTATCACTCCCTTGAGTTTGTAACTTCAACAGTACCACAAAAACATATCGTATCAAATTGTGCACTTGCAATGCGTTGGCGTTGAGATTGCGTACGTGCGTAGAATGTTTCTAACCTTCGGCAAGCTTGCCGTCTGTGAAAGCCAGTGTTAATCAGTTACCCTTCTGACGTGACCTATGTACAGACCTCTCTGTTTAGAGCTTGACCTAGAAAAGACCTGCAAAGAATAATACAAAGACACACCCTGCAAAGTCACAATGGAATCCAAATGGACAATTCTTGTTTCATATGGAATCTTGCGGTATAAATAATGTATCCACATGGACACATTTTTTTTAACTAATGTGCCCTTGTAATTTTTAACCAAAATAACTCCCCCCAATTCTCTTCTCTAATCACATGTTTACTGTTTACCTGTCATTCAAATGAGATCCACCAATAGCAAACCACAACCATCCAATCAATTCCCCGTGGACAAAATCAAGTCGCGCCCTACATTTGTTTTAGTTCGCGAGCCGTTTCTCCTGGAAACACATCACAATAGGGAAGAAAAGACCATTGCAACTCCCATTTCATGCTGATTTTAATGTCATTAGTAAGAATTCAATTTTGGCCACCATTAGCACTTTTAGCTAATTTAAAATCTTTTGTCGGCCAACTTAATTTAAGTAAGGAATAATTGACGACAGGCCGTTGAACAATTTTTTGGAATAATTCAACGACCTGAAGTCAATTATTCCACTTATACTACAGTTACCACACCTCAAAACATTGTTCAGATGATGCATATCAAGACGTTTGTCAAGTTTTTGTCATTAAAACGCTCTTGTATGTAGGATTAAAGGGATAGTTCACTTTGAAATTAATTGTTGATATGTTTTAGCTTTTACCTCAAGGGCATCCAAGATGTAGGTGTGTTTGTTTCCACAGTATTTTCAATTTTGACATTTTTCAGTCAAACCGTTGTTGTCTATCAAAGGGGGTCCACCAAAAAGCATGCACAGAGAAGTCAAAATTAAACATGATTTAATGACTCGTAAATGTAAGTAAACATTGATGGCCTAAGACATGAAACGAGCGGTTTTTGTGAGAAAACGAACAGTATTTATATTGTTTTTACTTTGTGTAATCCAAGTGATCTGAATCAGCTGTTCAATGTCCAACTGAACCGAACTGAATCAGTTCAATGTTACGCCAGAAGTGATCGCTTGCGTGTGACGTCACTCAATATTTACACGGAGATTTCGGAAGTTTTACCTTTTACTAAACATATTTAGATATACCGAAATCGTCTTCCATTGCGGTTTCCCGTATATCTAAATATGTTTAGTGAAACGTAAAACTTCCGAAATCTCTGTATAAACAAAGAGTGACGTAAGCGTGCAAGCGATCACTTCCAGCGCATGCGCAGACCGAAGCGCCCGTGCCGTCAGATCATTTTGTCATGGCTATGATTACAAGAGGTAAAAACGATAAAAATACTGTTCGTTTTCTCACACAATCCGCTCGTTTCGTGTCTTAGGCCATCAATGTGTACTTACATGTACGAGTCATTAAATCATGTTTAATTTTGACTTCTCTGTGCATACTCTTTGAGGTGAACCGATTTAGGACGTCCTTAAACTCCAGTGTATGACTGACAGACAACAACGGTTTGACCAAAAAATGTCAAAACTGTGGAAACAAAGACACCTACATCTTGGATCCCCTTGAGGTAAGCTAAAACATATCAAAAATTAATTTCAAAGTGAACTATCCCTTTAATTGCTCGTCAGTTTCCGGTTGGGGAGATTGAAGCGAAGGAAAACCGAGGAAAACGGGATTATGGCAGAATCTTCAAAATTTACTGTCCTCCCGTCTTTGAAACGAAACTTTCATATGTTTAGATGTAATTTTATATATAGTTATGTTTATTCAATATAATTTTAAAAAGAAGCATAAACACAACGAGGGGTGTCTGTTTTATCTGTTTTTGTGACTAACGTTTCTTTAGTATAACCATGGAGTATAAAATTCAATATAAATTCTCGGTATAGCGTTGGACTCTACGATCGGCGGAAGTTATCGAGCATCCTTACACCTTCACCGGAAATACTGCCTTGCATAGAGCCCATTACATTTATACGTGTGTCCCGGGTTTATGCAGTTATTTATGCAGTTATTAGAGAGAGAGAGAGAGAGATTATTTATTATTTATTTATTAATTAACTTTGTTTTAATTAATTCGTTCATTCTTGTTTTCTATAATTGACAGTAGATAACTCAATAAATGAAAAACACAAAGCCCTTTTAACAAGTAGGCCTATCAATAATTATTTACTTGTTAAATTATCTGGAATAATTACAAAAATCCGCACTGCAGGACTATTAATTTATTTATATAACCTTTTCTGTTTAATTTTCTATTTAGCCTATTATAGATTTATTTATTAAAATTAAACTGTATGTGTCCATTGATTGTGAAGTTGCAGATCAAGCGCATGGGGCTGCATGTCTTCTCTTGTTATGAATTGTATCCTATTTTTCCATTATTACAGTTAACTACACGCAGTGATATGAAACTGTAATGCAGTTCAAACTTGTCTGAAACTACTTTAGCCATGCGTTTCCCTGAAAATAATTGCATACCTTTAGAACGTTCTCAACCAATCAGAATCAAGCATTCAACAGCCCTGTAGTATAATACACAATGAAACTTTGCTATCTACAGCCTAGACCTTTATGAAATGCAACGTTGTGTGCACCACACGAATAGCACTCTTCATGCAGGAGACTTGATTCCAATAGATTTAGACGTTAGCATGTTGCTAAACTAATGTGGAGCTTAAAAAACAAAACTACACACATCAATATTGCGTAAAACAGTCTATTTTGACAATTGTTTTATTGATTATTATGTTTAGTATTGAATGGAATATATCTAAATCCCTTTTTGGATGAATGCTTTTAGAGTTTTGCAATGCATTCTTGGATGTAATCAGACTTTGACCCAGAACAGACCTACAAAGAGCAAGACACACCATTAGTCATGATCCCATTGTGTCCTCATACAGTATGCATGGCTATTGGTAAAAACAGCTGTTATGTATTGTATGTATACAAATCACGTGTTGTTTACATCAATAGTTCTTTTGTATTAATGTTTACAAGGCAAAGACAATACATGTCACGGTGGTCTAAAGATTCCATCGTGCATGTTTTATATTTTCACCAGGATTGCTTGCTTGGATGCCTAAACAACCATGAAGCCCTAAAGCAAACTATTAGTGTCAACAGTTCAATGGAAAGAGAAAAGATATGCTAGCATGTTGCAATGACTTTTATTTATTTATTTATCTAGCACTGAAGTTGTATTTTTGCTCAACATCCCTGAACACAGCACTATTGCCACTTTGAGGGTTTGTCTTAGAAATTGATTCGCATCTTTATCTGCCTGCTGAACTGTCAAAAACATGCACTCTCTTGTAGGTTCGATATGACAGCATCTGCCAAAAACATCCATTTAAATGTAGACATGGGATTGGCTTCTTGGCAGCGGCAATGAGAAATGTCTTCGAAAATCAAGCTTATAGGAGCAGGAATGCTTGCTTTGAGTTTGTTACAGGATTCTGCCTGTCCACAAACCGCAGGATAAGGATTTATTGCCAAGTGCTCTCCCTGAAATTGTTGTTCAACCCACCGCACAGAATCACCCCAGAAATTATAATGAAATCACAGACATTAGCACCGTGACGGATTAGAATAGCAGCGTGACTTTAGAAGCTTCTTTAGGACTTTTGGATGAGAACCAGTTGAGTGAAGATGGTCCAAGCACTTCGACAATCTTTTGGAAATGTGTTGTCGGCTGTTTTGAGGGGGGGGGGGGGAATGGAAAATCTGAATGCCGCGTACTCTGTGCCATTTCATCCACCTTGTAACAATCAGCACAGGTAAACACAGTATTTAGAGAGAAATGAGATCCGGGGTGTAAGTAGGTAGTCATTTAGCAGGTACAAACATTCATCAGCACATGTCATTTCCGATAATCAACTCTTGAGTATGAATCAACCGACCGTTGACGGGGGGAAGTTTCCCGTAACCTTAAGAACACTCGAAGCCAAGGCTTGCAGACAAACACTCGATCTCCAAACACAACTTTTCTCCCTGGCTCGACCCTGCTTCAGTCCAGATGCTGTATTCCCACCCCCACAGAGGAGAGGGGAGTTGTGTTTTCCGATGGCTTCCACATGTCGAGCGGAGACATGGCTGAGTGAATCGCCTCCATCCAGGGACTCATCAGAGAGCAATATTATGTGCCAGGGGTGACGGTTAACAAGTGGGAATTGATCTTTGTTCTACCAGACACCAAGCTGCAGTTTTCTCTCTCTAACCTCATTTCCCCTCACCAGTAATCTCTTGAAGATTGTTTATTGGTGCAAGTTAAAGTCGACGACAAAATATCTATGGGCTTAGGGTTCTTGCACGCAACCCTAACACTCCTTTAACATTTCTCACATTACATCTTCAGCCGGGCGCACACTGTGCGATACACAATAGTCCTTTATGATTGTTATCAAGTAAGATCTCAGTCATCAATGACAGACTGTACGCGTTAAAAACAGATGCAAGAAAACTTGTCTGGAGTTTTCCATCATCAATCAAAGACACGTTCGGTGACAGTGAGCTGCATTACATGCGGGATTGAAACGGTGGCCTTAATTTTGGTCATGGCTTGTCTTGAAAAACGAAGAAAATTCAACGGTCGTCGTAGGAGAAGTCACACTGCAGGATGTGAGACCATCTTGAGTCCTGCAGTCTTCTGACACTGCCAGAATTTTGTCTGAATTGAGTAAAACTTGACCGCAACAATGGCAAACTAACGATCAAAGACTTCAGAATTTAGCCTAGGATCAGATGAGCAAAATTTGTCTCAGGCGGCCAAATCGTGGTCATGTCACACAGTTCTTTCACCATGGTATGTGCGTATAATATGCGCAGGGACGGGACGGAACAACCAAACACCCGATGTTGCAACAACAACAGATGCCTTCATTGACTAGCGTTTGTGTGTGGGTTTAAAAGGTCACTCCACCTCTGGAAAGATGAATGGGTAATTTATGTAGAAGAAATGTGAAATTATTTTTGAATTTGGAGCTTTCTAGACTGAGAAAAGACAGCAAATGTATTTTTCGCTTATGTGGATGAAAGACAACAACTCCCAGAATGCACTTGCTTCTCTGCCCTAGAAGGCCACGCCTAACGGTAACCACGCACAGTAGGTAAACAACAAGTCTAGGCTACTAGTGAGTCTCCACGATGAGTCTGCCCAAAAATGTGTTTCGAGATCGCCCAAACTGTCCGGGATTCGGCTTTTACGTTCTACAGTCGCCATTCATTATGTTTACTGTGGCGAGCGGGACGAGTGAGGGCCGCGGGAGAACGGCACGAGGCCGGTGGCATGTACCGATGAGCGACAGCTGTGAGACCTAAGTTACCGGTCTTGTATCTCTCACAGAGGAGCGGATATTTCCTTAGCAATGTTAAAACGCACATCAACCGATCACTTGTTTAGCGTTCGTGTTTAAAGCTACATTCAGATTCACCAATCAGAATGAATTCAGTTAGATTAAAACAAAATCTGTGCATGTAAACAATGAATGGTGACCGCATAAAGCAAAAGCTGAATCCCGGACATCGACGACCGGAACATGTCCGTGAAAAAGAGGACGGTAACCTCTTTCTCCACAGAACAAGAGACTGCTAGCTTAGCTTCCAAAAAAGATGGCTGACACTATGTAATCCCAATCCTCCATAATGTATCCGTCTGTGTATTGAGTACCTTCGTCCATATTTTCAAAACGTTTTTGCTGGTGAAATCAGACGCACTGGCACTGATCTGTGATTGGTCTGTTAGCGAATTAGGCCCAACCCCCTATGAAAGGGTTTGAAAGGGTGGGGACTAGTGCTTGTAGTCTTTATAGAAATCCCCCCTCTTACACTTCCTCCTACAATGACGTGAAATGACGATTTTTGCGTCATTGTAGGAGGAAGTGAAAAAGGTAAATAGCAGATTTCTCTTGTCTCAGGGGAAAATGAGAGAGTGCTTCATAACCATTCAATAGTATAACTAAGCGCAACGCAAATGGGTGGAGTGACCCTTTAAGAAATAATTAGTTTAAAAGTGTACAAAGACATTTTTATTGGCCGCCATGGATGAGTATGGAAGTGTCCACCGATGAGTGTCCAATACCACGAGTGAGGGCCTCTCGGCTGGTTGAGGACTGAAAGGATAAAAGTGAGTGTGACGACTGAAGGATGAGGGAGGACCAGGCCTGGACTTTATGTTGTGGTTTATGATGTACTTTTAAATGCGCCAGTCATCTGTAAGGTGCTGCCGCTTTACTTTCGATTTATTTTTTTATTTTTGGGATTAAAGTTTATGTTGATTGTTCGCCAGTTCCCGCCTCCTCCTTCCCTTATCAACGAATCTTGTCACAACAATAAGTTCAGCAGCAACAATAACTGTGTCTATGCCTTTTTATTGCTAATTTTTTACTGCGTGTCTTTAGTAAATCCTGACAGTAGTTTTTTAATGCCAAAATTAAGAGGCTTTGCGCTGGTGCAAGCTGTTAGTACATCTGGCTCTTAGAGTCTTGGACAATGTAGAGTTTAAGCACAGACTGGTTTTAGTAACCTTACATGGGGAAAAAAATCCCACAATGTTTTTTGGTCACTGCCCAGGGACCTTATTCAATATTATGTTTCAATACTTTTACCGACACACAAACAAGTTATAAACAAAAACATGCCGAAAATTCATCCATCTCTTGTAAACCATTATTTTTGGGCCTGGTTTCTTGGGAAGATTCCCACAATGCTCGTTTCTCCATGTTCAGTCATCTGCAACCTTGTTAAAAATGCCTGAACATGCACACACACACTATGACAACATTCATGAAGTGATTCTTCTGTTTTTAACCATTTTTGTTTAAAGAAACGACCACTAAATGCAATTACTTAATGCCAATCTTTGTCTGACACACTGTATATAATCTAAGAGATAAGAGTGTATCACAGTGCTCTACTGTACTGTAATCTTGTGTTTTACAGCAGAGAGGGTTTATGTAACTCATTTCACTCTAAGGGTTCGGCAGGACAAAGGATGAACAAATGGGTGTGGCCCACGTTAATTAATTTAGTGTTTAAATGTTGGCTTCTTTATTAAATGGATAAAATTACAGAGCATGAAAGTTGATTAATAGCATTTGTGTTTTAAACCATTTGGAAAAAAGTCAACACATACAGCAATGCCTTACTGTATACTGCTTGCCACTACCAGACACATACAAATCAGAAAAGATGGCAGAAAATTGTTTTCTAAATTGTAGGTTACCACAAAATGGAGGCCAGTAGGTGGGTCCTATTGTCAAAATATACTATTATTTACTTATTTATTACATCTCGCATTATTGTCAAGATATACTATTATTTATTTATTTATTTATTGAATCTCACAATTCTGACCAAGTCAAATTCTGATGAAAAAAGGCTGATGTCAAATGATTTATACAAACAAATACACACAATTAGCGACTTTATCACGCAATTCAGCCCGTTCTCATCCCAATGCGTTATATACTGATGCTTTTGACATAGCAATTCTGAAAAAAGTCAGAATTGTGAAATAAAAATGACCTTTTTATATTTTTATAACATAGCAAATTACAGTAAATATCAATTAATCTGTATATTGTGATATGGTTGATTTTCATTGTTGGATACACGTTCAAGAAGAGGGACAATCGCCAGTCATCATCATTAATTTAATGTTTTTTAAACGGCCTACTTTTTCATGCTTGATTATTGTTTTGTATAGTAGTTTATATAACATATTTAAAACCTAAAACATGAGATGTGCTTTTGAGAAAAAGGTAATTTGACACCAATTTGTAAACTATTCATGGTGCCTAAATTAAACTGAAGTTGTTTTGAATGCTCTTGCTCAAAAGATTATTC
Organism: Pimephales promelas; assembly: GCF_988280905.1. Taxonomy (NCBI): domain Eukaryota; kingdom Metazoa; phylum Chordata; class Actinopteri; order Cypriniformes; family Leuciscidae; genus Pimephales; species Pimephales promelas. Next base: position 12,604,719 of record NC_142781.1, read on the forward strand.
TTTGATGTAACATACAACCTTAACCACAGAAGTGGCCCCACCCATTTCCCTCTCTATGTGTGTGTGTGTGTGTGTGTGTGTGTGTGATGAGAAAGGAGGAAGGCTTTGTGTTTGTATAGAGAGGATGAGAGGTGTGTGTACGTGGTTATACGAAGAGTTCAGATGCAAAAGCCTCTAAATGCCATTTGAAATTTTCTTCTTTAATGATGATTTTTATCAAACTTGTATATTTAAGTTCAGTAATTTCACTTAAATAACAATTAATAGGTAATTATCTTTGCCATTTAAGTGAAATTACTGAACTTAAATATACAAGTTTGATAAAAATCATCATTAAAGAAGAAAATTTCAAATGGCTTTTAGAGGCTTTTGCATCTGAACTCTTCATACATTAAGGTTATACATTATTAGTCTCAAATGTTCTTCAGACAAGGGCCAGAACAAACCGTGCTGTTATGTAACAACGTCCATAAGAGTGTCTTGCACACAGAGCTCCTGGTACAAATCAAAATGCCGTTCAATTTCCGGTCTCCCTCTGTTTCTATTCTTCTCTCTCTCACACACACACATGAATTTGAACTATTCATGTTATTATTGCTTGTTAAAGTGCACCATTAAGACGAAGTTGGCATGATTTTCAAAGACCTTAAGGAATCATGATTTGCGTCACTGAATGCACGACCCATACAAAAGATTTAGGGCGGTTGAGTAGCCTACTTACTGTAACTGAAAGTGAAGTTGGGACGGATGACAGAAAACCAAAAGTAAAGTTTAAAATGTTTCTCTCATGCTAACTCCAATTGGACACCAATTGGAGTCTAGCCTATTTTCCAATCTTAAATCTACACGGGTCTACTTCAGACATCCGCACACAGCCTTCACGAATCAGACTATTTGCTTATGGAGTTTTGCGTGTGAAGAGGGCTGTTTAGCATTCACACTGCTGTTGCTCACTATCAAATTCACCATATGTTTAACCAACGAGCAGCTGGATGCTTCACCTGGCTTTGAAGCCATGGGAACGTGTCTTGCATCACCTTTGTGTGGTTATTTGAGCATAGGCCTTCATTTTGGGATTTATTGCTAAAAAAATGTGCTTGTTGGCACTTTTCAAGATCCAAGATCACTTTTTGAGGAATAAAACTAACACATTTTATTGTGCTCAATTGGGTGCTCTGTGCAAGGAATAATAAAGGCAGCCGCTTGACATTGTTAAACCAAATGTCATAACTGCAAGCTTACATTCGGATTTGCCTCCATTTTTTTGCTGCGTAACACGAGAATGAACCTCATTGGTTCTTGCTGAAGCTCAAACGTGCTGCGTAACACGAGAATGAACCTCATTGGTTCTTTCTGAAGCTCAAACGTGCTGCGTAACACGAGAATGAACCTCATTGGTTCTTGCTGAAGCTCAAACGTGCTGCGTAACACGAGAATGAACCTCATTGGTTCTTGCTGAAGCTCAAACGTGCTGCGTAACACGAGAATGAACCTCATTGGTTCTTGCTGAAGCTCAAACGTGCTGCGTAACACGAGAATGAACCTCATTGGTTCTTGCTGAAGCTCAAACGTGCTGCGTAACACGAGAATGAACCTCATTGGTTCTTGCTGAAGCTCAAACGTGCTGCGTAACACGAGAATGAACCTCATTGGTTCTTTCTGAAGCTCAAACGTGCTGCGTAACACGAGAATGAACCTCATTGGTTCTTGCTGAAGCTCAAACGTGCTGCGTAACACGAGAATGAACCTCATTGGTTCTTGCTGAAGCTCAAACGTGCTGCGTAACATGAGAATGAACCTCATTGGTTCTTGTTGAAGCTCAAACGTGCTGCGTAACATGAGAATGAACCTCATTGGTTCTTACTGAAGCTCAAACGTGCTGCGTAACATGAGAATGAACCTCATTGGTTCTTGTTGAAGCTCAAACGTGCTGCGTAACATGAGAATGAACCTCATTGGTTCTTGTTGAAGCTCAAACGTGCTGCGTAACACGACAATGAACCTCATTGGTTCTTGTTGAAGCTCAAACGTGCTGCGTAACACGAGAATGAACCTCATTGGTTCTTGTTGAAGCTCAAACGTGCTGCGTAACACGAGAATGAACCTCATTGGTTCGTGTTGAAGCTCAAACGTGCTGCGTAACACGACAATGAACCTCATTGGTTCGTGTTGAAGCTCAAACGTGCTGCGTAACACGAGAATGAACCTCATTGGTTCTTGGTGAAGCTCAAACGTGCTGCGTAACACGAGAATGAACCTCATTGGTTCTTGTTGAAGCTCAAACGTGCTGCGTAACACGAGAATGAACCTCATTGGTTCTCGCAAGTCAAGTGAACATGCTTGATTGTCGATGAATTTTTGTGTGAATAAAAGCCTAAATTTAATCTGTTCAACATGTAAAGTGATCAAGTGTCCTCAGAAAATTTGGGCTAAACCACCCAATTTATTTGGATTAGTTTTAGGATCTCTTCATGATTTTTTTGAAGAGTCAAATTGGTGGTTGCGTGGACTGTCAATGGAGGGACAGAAATCTCTCAGATTTCATTGAAATATCTTCTTTTGTGTTCTGAATATAAAACGAAAGTCTTATGGGTTTGAAACGGCATGAGGGTGAGTAAATGATGACAGAATTTTCATTTTTGGATGAAATAACCCTAAAAAGCCAAATAGTTCCTACGCCCCTGTACAATAAACATTTAATCCAGAAGGAGTTAAGAGGATACCGTGTTAAATGCGAGAAATATGCACTCATGCACCCAATGGGCTCAAACTGCTCCCTTGGGTGCCTGATGGCTTCTACGACCAGGCCAAAGTTCACACCCCACCTCTGGGATATGGCTGCTCTGTTGAGTAAACTGTATTGAACCTTCTGACCTGCTGTGGGGTCTGAGGCTGAAGGATAGAAGCCAGTGTTGGCTGCCCTCCACAGGCTGGGAGGTCTGGCCTCTGCAGTGGTGAAGTCTTGCCGTCTGTTGGCGGTTCTTGTGCCTTGTGGGTAACCCATCCTGTTTGTTTAGCAATATCAAACCGTGGGTTTACAGAAAACCCATGGCAATGCTCAAATATTATTGCACACCTTCCCACGGACGAGAAAATCAAGTGAACTAGGCTATATTCTAACCAGGCAGAACAACATAGGTTTGGAATCATGCGAAGACAAGGGTGAGGGCAATCTTGCGGACGAGATTCTCTGTTCATGGAACCCATGTATTTTTGGCCTTACTGAGAGTCAGACTAAAATGAACCATTATGTTTCAACCTTATTTTAGACAGTGGGAATTTTCTATTGTGGTCGAGGGCCAAATTGCCCTATCCTGTGCATTATGCTTGACGGGCATCACACAATGAAAGTAATGCATCGATATGAAAGACCCATTTATGAAAATGATAAAACTTAATTTTAATTGTATTTTGTTTCGTATGTTTTTAATTGAAAAAATTGCTGGTAACACTTTATTTTGATGGTCCCTTTTGAACATTCTGTTGACTATAAGTAACTTTGCAACTACATGTCAACTAACTCTCATTAGAGTATTAGTAGACTGTGAGTTTATGTTTGCCAAATCTTTATTGTGATGCTCCTCCAACAGGCAATCTACTGACTATAAGTAACTTTGCAACTACATGTCAACTTATTCTATCCCTAACCCTACCAGTCTACTAATACGCTACTAACACTCTAGTGAGAGTTAGTAGAGATGTAGGTACAACGTTACTTATAGTAAACTGAATATGTTAAAGGCACCATCAAAATAAAGTGAAACCAGATTCTTTATCTGATAAAAACATGCTAAAATCTGTTTTGACATCTAGTTTAATTTATATACACACTTAGGGCCATTTCGAACCATTCAGGCTTTAGTAAGGAACTATTATTTCAATTAGTTAGTTAGCGGCGCAACCTATTGGTGAACATATTGAACTTCAACTTCAGGTTGTAGTGATTTTAGGTTGTTTCGGGAGGCATCAGGATTATTATCAGTAACTAAAACTAATCTATTAAATTGAGCTAAATTAGAGTGAAAATAAGCATTGGTATTACTCACTAGAAATAAATAAAAACTAAAACTGAAATAAAAAATAGTAATATTTAAAAATAAAATAAAAAACTACAAAAACATGACAATAGCACATGATCAAATTATAAACTATGAAAATAATATTAATAATGATAAAAAAAAACTAATTCAAAATACTACTAAAAACTGTATAGATAATACTAAAATAACACTGGGTTGCATTTTCTTAAATGCCAAATCATTTTTTCAGTCAATTTTGTTTAGTTTTGTTGTCATTTATTTATTTTCTGACAAATCTATTACAGAACAATCCATATAGTCTGCATACGTCTGCAGGTCTCTATAAAAAAAGAAAAAAAAAAAGAATAAAGTGATCAGGAATTCCGTACTGCTTTCTTTCATATATATATATATACAGTATATATATATATATATATAATTTATTTATTTTCAAAAAAGATACGCTATTTGCATACTTACATAGACACTGTGATGGAATAACTGTCATCCCATACAAGTGTGACTGCTGAATAGGGATGTAAGCAGTGTTTTTCCTAGTGATTTGATCTATCACCAGTATCCCATCTCTGTAAGGACATTCTCATCATGAATAAGGAAACCAGCCAGATCATGTTTATTCAAATCCATAGAGCTGCAATTAAGCATGTGTCAGGACTCACCTCTCCCAGTCAGTATAGTAAAAGTGGCTGTTATAGATGGCCAGGCTGAACGGATAGTCCAAAGCATCCTGGAACACACGTCTCTGAGTCCCATCTGGAGATATGCACTCCAGTTTCTTTGAGCCTGGGGATTTAGATTAATTTTCTCTTAATATTGTACTGCATATGATTGTAACAGTCATGTTCAGTGTTGGATTTGTTTTCACTCTTCTGGAGGCCAGAGTTCTTGACATTGTTTGTTTGTTGCAATGTTTCTAATTAGTTACATACCTATTTTTTGGGGGGTGTTGATCATCATTTACTGTGTAGATAAACCCATAGTTTTCTCAGTTCTGGGTTCGTTGTCGTCAATGTTAAATGTGTTGTTGCTTTATTAATTCTCCATGTTCATTAAAGTCTCTAGTTTCACGCTATTCATGCGTTTTGCTCTTGTTTGGGTTTAACTACACAGTACTTGTGACTATGCCATATAGCTGATAAAGTCAGCTATTATATTTTAAGAAGACTCATACCTGCATCTGCCCAGCACAGGTGATTTGTGGTGAAGTCCAGTGTCAAGGCATTGGGCAACATGAGACCCACTTGCACCAGGACTTTCCTCTTATGTCCCTCCAATGATGAGCTCTCTATTTTGGGAGCATCACGGTTCCAGTCAGTCCAATATAAGGTTCTGAGGAACACGTGCAGAAGATTAACACTTTCAAATAAAACAGGTAAGTGAATATATTGATGTTTATATATAATAATGTCAATGTACATTCTTTAATATACTAAATTTATCTACACTACCATTCAAAAATTTGGGTTCAGTGATATATAATTTGAAAGAAATTCAGCAAGGATGCATGAAATTGAACAAAAGTAACAGTAAATAATGTGTTTAGGTTACAAAAGATTTATGTCAAATAAATAGAAAATATCAACTGATGAGAAGACGAGGAACAGTCCAAGGCCAGGTGAGCTGCACCACACACACATGTTCCAGAATGTTACTGTCTTCAAAGATTTAAGTAGATGTATCCTTAACTTACAGGTTTATGAAGCAAACACAAGGACACCTGGAGACTGTAGAGAGATTTAAAGGAGATGAAGATGTGGAGACAATCACAGAGGTAAGTTTCATTGCAGAGAATAGTCCATCCAGTACATCAGATAGTCCAAGTTGTAGACCAGACATGATGAAGAGTGTGGTGCAGGCTTTAAAGGCCTTAAGGTTATGAATAAGCTAGTGTGTTCCAAAACAATGACAAAATTCGCAAATAGGAGGTATAAGCATTCAAAACTTACAGTCCCTTATTCCACTAAAATGGATCAAGGATTTTTAAGACATCACCGTGGACTTCAGCTTCTCATCACATCTTCTGTCCAATCAAATGCTCTCTAGAATCTAAAGCGAACCTAAAGAATCTAGAATCTAAAGCCCCCATGCTATAAATACCACCTGGCCAAAGTGACCGTTGACACGTCTTGGAGAAATATGGGCTGGAGGTGATTGTTCGGTGGCTCAAACGCTCAAGTTTTTTTTTCCGTTTTCCAACTGTACGTTGGTTAAGAATGAAATGGCTTGAATATATCCACACCTCTACCATTGAATCCAATGTATCGCCTTAGCTTCCTGTTTCAGTGGAAATTATGTCAACGCGTCATACAAACCTGTGCCTTCCAAGCAACTTCAGTGGGCGTTTAATGCCTTGGAGCTGATGAGGATGATTGATTGCAGTTGGCAGTGGAGTGTGTGCAGGTGGGAGCCATGAAGTATTATGGAAAATGAAGTTCTGAGGCGACAAGTGATTGTGACAGTACCCCCCCCCCCATCGCCGAGGGAGTGACCGAAACAGAATCGTACAAGGAGGGAGAATGTGTGCCACGGTGTCGGACGAGATGACCGAGCAGGGCGGTGCTGGCAAGATGGGGCAGGAATCCAAGAAAGAGCGGTCTCTAGGGCTATGATGAGCGAACCATGGATGTCAGAGCTCAAATCATTGGGGTTAGGAATGGCCTTCGAGCGCCCAGCAGATTGAGTTAAGGACTTATCAGCCTGAGCCATCTAGAGTTTCATGACAGAACTTTGTATATAAAAATGCGTAGACAGCAAATTAAGGATTTTGATCTCATCTCACTGACCCACTCTTAGCGTCCACTATGATGGATCTGGGATTGACCAAATCAGAATCAATCAGCACTTTTCTGTTCTTGCCATCCAGACCAGATGTCTCAATCCTGTCGTTCCCACTGTCCACCCAGAACAGCTTCCTGTGCACAGTGTCCACTGCAATTCCCTCTGGCTGGACCAAGCCTGGAATTTCAAAATGTATGATTATGGAATATGCGGGTCAGTTGCATAATCTGCTGAGACTAGTTTTACTATTTATTCATAAAGTATATATAAGTCTGAAAAGTAACAATGATTACCCCTTGCTTATTCAAGTTGGTCAGGCTAATTTTTAAGACTAGTGCCTATAGTCCCCAAAATAGATGGATGGATGGATGGATGGATAGATGGGTTGGTGGGTGGGTGGATGGATGGATAGATAGATACATGTATGTATAGATTCCTTATACAAGTTGGTCAGACTAATTTTTAAGACTAGTGGCTATAGTCCCCATAATGGATGGATGGATGGATGAATGGGTGGATGGATGGATGAATGGATGGATGGATGGATGGATGGATGGATGGATATATAGATGAATGGGTAGATGGATGGATATATGGATGGATGGATGGATGGGTTGGTGGGTGGGCAGATGGATGGATATATGGATGGATGGATGGATGGATGGATGGATGGATGGATGGATGGATGGATGGATGGATATATGTATGGATACGTAGATATATGTATGGATAGATATGTGGATGGGTGTGTGGGTGGGTAGATGGATGGATGGATGGATGGATATATGTATGGATAGATGTATGTATGGATGGATGGATGTGTTGGTGGGTGGGCAGATGGATGGATATATAGATGAGTGGGTGGGCAGATGGATGTATGGATGTATGGATAGATCTATGGATGTATGTATGTATGGATGGATGGATGTGTTGGTGGGTGGGCAGATGGATGGATATATAGATGGATGGATGGATATATGTATGGATAGATATATGGATGGGTGGTTGGGTGGGTAGATGGATGGATATATAGATGAGTGGGTGGGCAGATGGATGGATGGATGGATATATGTATGGATAGATGTATGTATGGATGGATGGATGTGTTGGTGGGTGGGCAGATGGATGGATATATAGATGAGTGGGTGGGCAGATGGATGGATGGATGGATGTATGGATAGATGTATGGATGGATGGATGTGTTGGTGGGTGGGCAGATGGATGGATATATAGATGGATGGATGGATGGATATATGTATGGATATATGGATGGATGGATGGATGGATGGATGGATAGATAACTAACCTTGGCTGATAATAATCTCTGGCTGAGACCCAAATACTAAGACCACTCTGTTAATGGTTTGTCGTCCAAAATCTGTCCAATATAACATGTTTTCCTGACAGTCATAGCCCATCCCAATCACAACAGAGTCCTGCAATAATATTCAAGTATTATTTTTCACAATTAATTAGAACAAGACTGCATTAGGTTTTGAATTTGGATATAATCACAAATTGTTGTTATGACTTATGAGGGTCTACCTTCAAGGCCAGTAAAACATTGGATTTCTCTTGAACTGGGTCTGTTTCATCAAGAGGAATGACTACAATCTGTGAGGCTCGTGCATAAAGGATAGCAGGCCCTGAAGGGGAGGAGCTTATGACAGGATACGTCAATGCATTATTCAATGGGGGGGCATCACCTGAGATACCTGACGGGTAAAAAGCAGAGACGTTATAATATGACAATCTAGGGCTACACGATTTGGCTCTATACTAACAACGCATTCTCACCCCAAGGCGTCACCTTTGACCATGCTTCAATATTTGACGTTTTAGGCGCCCTTTAGCGTCACTTACATGACGCGATCCTACAGCGTCATCTAACTGACGCTAAAGGAAAGCGTCAGTCAGAGGACGCGGTTAGGTTTAGGTGTGGGGTGGGGGTAGGGTACACGCGATCCTAGGGCGTCATCTAACTGACGCTAAAGGGCGCCTAAAGCGTCAGATATTGAAGCATGTCCAAATGCTTCCCAAGGCGTCAGTTAGGTGACGCCTTGGGAGTGAGAATGGGCTGATACTAATCTATAGAATATAAGGCCTTGTCTAGACTAATACATTTTTGTTTGAATATCGCTCTTCATATCACAGTCTTGTAAAGATGACAGAACATTTATTCAGGGCTGTTGCTAAAGGGAAGAAAGGTGGTGCTGATTCTAGGGGCCACGGTCATTTGTGGGGCCCCTGCTACTTGGTTTTGGTATTTTCAGCCTGATGAGTCCAAAATAACTTTATTACTCACAAGGGGGCTTTACATCATTGTAGGACCGGGTTCCAATAATTTCCACGCCTTGGTGGTCCACACACCAGCAGAAACTGCTGTTGCCGTAACATTGCACAGGCAGGAAATTTCCATGAGCGTCACACAGGGGCATGTAGTCTTGAGGGGACGGCTGACCCCTATAGTGACTCATGAGTGAAAGCTTCCAGCGCTCGCAAACAGTCTCCACACGGGGAACCAGGGCAGCTGAGTAAGACACAGTACACAGTGTCAATTTTACTGAGTAATGTCTCTTTTGGAAAACACTGAGACATTTTTCAGAAATTCTTTAAAATCTGTGACCATATATCTTGCCTCAATAGATGACTATGTGTGCGTTAATTACAGTTAGACCGTCCCATGAAGGATAATTATGTCATATATAGTTGGAACTGCATTCCACTCCCACAACACTCATGCAATTCAACAGTGAGGAGCAGGAAGTGTGTCCTTGTGTTTTAAATGCCTCGTATTTGGCAATATATTGCAAGTTGAAACCAAAGCATTCAAATATGTTTTTCATCATTGAAATGTCATTGTTTCATTGTCCCTTTAGGGGCTCTGTATCCAATAGATTTGATTCTTAAAAGAATAGAAAGTGCATTGGAACAGCATTTATTTGAAATAATTAACCTTTTACATTAATACTTTTATCCTTGAAATGATGCATCAAATTGATCAAAAGATAGTTAATAAATGTACATACAAAATATTTCTATTTCAAAATTGTCAGTTAGTTGCAGTTGTTCCCAAATTGTAATAACATTTCACAATATTATTATTATTTTTTTTTTTACTGTATACATATATGAATGCAGATTTGGTGAACATAAACTTCTTTCAAAATGTGTTTCCTAAACTTTTAAATACACTCACCTAAAGGATTTTTAGGAACACCTGTTCATTTCTCATTAATGCCATTATCTAATCAGCCAATCATTTGCATTTAGTGGTGTGGTCCTGAAGACAATCTCCTGAACTTCAAAACAGAATGTCAGAATGGGAAAGAAAGGTTATTTAAGCAATTTTGAGCGTGGCATGGTTGTTGGTGCCAGAACGGGCCGGTCTGAGTATTTCACAATCTGCTCAGTTACTGGGATTTTCACACACAACCATTTCTAGGGTTTACAAAGAATGGTGTGAAAAGGGAAAAACATCCAGTATGCGGCAGTCCTGTGGGCGAAAATGCCTTGTTGATGCTAAAGGTCAGAGGAGAATGGGCCGACTGATTCAAGCTGATAGAAGAGACACTTTGATTGAAATAACCACTCGTTACAACCGAGGTATGCAGCAAAGCATTTGTGAAGCCACAACACGCACAACCTTGAGGCGGATGGGCTACAACAGCAGAAGACCCCACCGGGTACCACTCATCTCCACTACAAATAGGAAAAAGAGGCTGCAATTTGCTAGAGCTCACCAAAATTGGGCAGTTGAAGACTGGAAAAATGTTGCCTGGTCTGATGAGTCTCGATTTCTATTGAGACATTCAGATGGAGTCAGAATTTGGCTCAAACAGAATGAGAACATGGATCCATTATGCCTTGTTACCACTGTGCAGGCTGGTGGTGGTGGTGTAATGGTGTGGGGGATGTTTTCTTGGCACACTTTAGACCCCTTAGTGCCAATTGGGCATCGTTTAAATGCCACGGCCTACCTGAGCATTGTTTCTGACCATGTCCATCCCTTTATGGCCACCATGTACCCATCCTCTGGTGGCTAATTCCAGCAGGATAATGCATCATGTCACAAAGCTTGAATCATTTCAAATTGGTTTCTGGAACATGACAATGAGTTCACTGTCCTAAAATGACCCCCTCAGTCACCAGATCTCAACCCAATAGAGCATCTTTGGGATGTGGTGGAACGGGAGCTTCGTGCCCTGGATGTACATCCCACAAATCTCCATCAACTGCAAGATGCTATCCTATCAATACGGGTCAAAATTTCTAAAGAATGCTTTCAGCACCTTGTTAAATCAATGCCATGTAGAATTAAGGCATTCTGAAGGTGAGAAGGGATCAAACACAGTATTAGTATGGTGTTCCTAATAATCCTTTAGGTGAGTGTGTATATATCCTGAAATATAAACCTGATCCTATCAGACCGTGAGGGGATGAAACTACAAATCCATACCTGGCTGATCACACTTGGCATGTACTGTGCCAGGCATTGTCCTGGTGCCCACTCTCTCCTGACCTCTTCTGTCCACACACCAGCAGTGTCCAGTGGTGCCCAGGCACTGCAGGGGTTTGTACTGCCCTTTCTCATCACACTGAGGAACGAAGGCTTCCAGGCCACGGTACATGCGTAGACTCTCTTGCAGACTGTCTCGGTGTTGCTGGCACACAGTTAATGAGGGTTTGGGCTTCTCTAGTGTAGAAATAAACATAGGACCAAAGAACATTTATGGGTATTCAGTACATGCAGCGATGTGGTTAATCTAAGTCCTGGAACAAAAGATGTGGTTCCAGGAACTTGTTCTAGTTGTTTTCAACCACATCCTGAGTGATTAAACGATGCATTTGTGTTCGATTGGTTTATAATGCGACAATGTAGGCTACATGATATTTGACTTGATTTGTTTGCTGGATGACTTCTGTGTTATAAGCAAAGAGAACAGTCTTGTTACTGAGCTGATGGGTGGAAGCATTGTGTGTTCTTGATAAATGTGTGGTTTACGTGGTGGCTGGCAGAGGAAGCCGTCGCCCTTGTATTCAGGCCAACACTGGCAGTGGAACGAGCCCTGGGTGTTGGAGCAGGAAGCGAACGGATGACAGAGCTGCAGAAAACACTCGTTGATATCTGCAAAAGAAGAGAGTGATGGGCCTCCTCTGAAATAAGATGGTTGAATGTGCACCACATGTGCGGTTATATAAATTACACTTGCAATTCAAAAGAGTCAATGGTCCTCAATAATGAAAAAGGATTAAGAAATTCAATCCAATGGAAAAATGTACGTAAGAATTGTTTTATGAATGATCATGATTCATGAATCACTTTAAATCATTAAAACAGTTCTTACTCTTGCAGGCTGTGGTTTCACTTTATTTTGATGGTCACATTCTGTTGACTAGAAGTAACGTTGCACCTACATCTCTACTATCTCTCATTAAAGTGTTAGAAAAGCATTAGTAGACTGGTAGGGTTAGGGTTAGAATAAGTTGACATGTAGTTGCAAAGTTCATTATAGTTGGTAGAATGTTTGTTGTGGAGAATCACAATAAAGAGTTAACAGCCATTAAGCAAACAGTCTACTAATACTCTAATGAGAGTTAGTTGACATGTAGTTGCAAAGTTCCTCATAGTCAACCCAATGTCCATCAAAATAAAGTGTTACCCAGGCTGCCAGTCTTTATATAAATGGCACAAATCATTACACCAGTAGGTGGCGACTCTCCCTTTAAGTGAGTCATTGAATCATTTACTCAAATGATTTGTTCAAAAATGCAGATTCATTCAAAAATACAAACAACACTGCTGTGTTTTGCTTGGAGATGCCCATGGCTGATTCTGCTTTGGCTTAGTTGGAATCAATTTTCATTGTCGGTCCAAAAATATTGTGTCTAAAACATGGGATGCGCAATATTAACTTGCATGGATCTGCGCTTTAAATTTCCACCTGAAACCGTGAACTACACGAGTCAAAACAAAGATATTTAAGGCTGTGTTTAGACAACCAGCACAAATCTATTTTTTTGAATCAGATTTTATCCTAGCCTGGGAAAACCCAGACAACTTCTAGCAAATTTAGATTTGCTCTGAAAGTTAGTCTGCCAAAGACTAAAAAAAAAAGCCCATTTTCAATCCGACGAAATCGAGGCACCCATCAGAAACGTTGGGGCGGGCTTTACAAGATGATGACAGCCATGCGATTTTGAAGCAGATTTTGTAGCTTACATTACAAAGATGGATGCCGTCGAACATCACTCGTTCGAATCAGCTATCGCGTCTGTTTTAAGCGATTTGAACGTGTCCTTTTTGTTAAAAACCGAGCAAAGAACAACACTCGGAGAAACTGCATACGTCATCTCCTTCATCGCTCTGCTTGGTTTGTCCCTCTGGAAATGATTTGTCTATGACGCTTTGACGCATAACTCAGTTACAACTGAGAATGGTCTGGTTTTAACAAGGCTAATTTTATCCAGATGGGTTTTCAAAAGTCTGGGCAACCCCCTAAAAAAACAACAACAACAACAACAACAACGTTTTTTCCAAATCTGATTCAAACCACATTTGGAGCTGGTTTGAAGTATGATTGGAATCAGATTTTTACAGATGCGTCTCTGCCTGGATGATCTCAAATCAAATTTCAAATTGTCTTTTGTATCACTCTTAATGCGACCCACAACCCCGAAACTCTCATACACACTTTACAAAACGCAGAACACTTACCTACACACACATGCAAATCGAGGTCAAACTCATAGCCAGGTTCACAGTGGCAGTGATGTCCACCCGGCATGTTCACACACTCAGAGTGAGGACCACAGGAACTGAGCCCATCAGCACACTCATCTACATCTGGATCACAGATTCAAAACCCAAGAGAGCCATTCAGCACTTTAACTAAGGCAGTCATTTATTAATGGCATCGGAAGATGACATAGTCTCTAAGGGAATTGGAGATTAAGCAGTTGGCTTAATGTCAAAATACTGTATAATAAAGATGAACACTGAAAGATCTGTACCATAGCAGTTGCGTCCATCCCCCTGAAAGCCCATGGCACATTGACAGTGGAACTGAATGCCGTCCCCTGGCAGACAGAGGGCCATGGGGTCACAATGGTGCTTCCCAGTTGAACAGGGGTTCAACTCCACAAGTCCAGGGAGCTCACCTGATAACATAAAGAAATCCTCAACAAGATCCAAAATTATGTGAAATACAACTAAGAATGACCCTCATTGTAGAATGGCTTGGTTAATAGTATGTTCTAACCTCCTACAGGTCCCACTTGGTTGATTATGGCATATCTAAGGGTGGTTCCTTCTGTGAACGTGACCATCAGATGCTCCACATTCACCTGCTGAAAGTCCGGTAAGGTCCATGGGCCATGCTCACAGTTACGAAAACTTATATTTTGGTGTAGCCGGTAAGAGAACGTCTCGGATCCACCGTTTTCTGACACCACCATGTACTCGTGCAGTGATGATGATGTCACAACTGAGCCAGAAACAAAATACATAACCCATAATGCTCAAAGAACACATATTAAAGCACTAACTTTAGACTCGAGTGGCTTATTGCTTTTAAAACAAAAGAGTTACATTTGTTAATTATTAATCATTATTGGAATAAACAATTCTTCAGGTAATTAATCAAAATTCTGACATATACAAATTTGGAATGATGGCATCTTAAGTCATGATTATGAAATAAAATGTCAAAATTAGGAGACTTAGACTTAGACTTAGAAAGTCATAATTGACTTTTCTGAATTTACATTATTTGTAATTGTTTTTTTCTCTCGTAATGTCTACATTTATGTGATAATTAGGACTTTTTATCTCAAAATTATGACTTAATGTGTCATTATTTCCAATTTATGAGATAAAGTCATAATTAAGACACAGAAAGTTGAAATGATGAGATGCATCAAAATTGACTTTTTCCAAATTTAATTGTTTGTTACAATTTTGACATTTCATAATTTCACCTTAACGTCATGATTATGACTTTTTATATCATAATTTTGACTTTTTATATCACAATGTCTTGGCATGTCATAATTTCACATTTCAGTTTTCTGTGAGTGTTGGAATTATGACTTAACTTCCCTGATCATGATTTTTTTTCTTATGTGTCAGAAATGGGCTTCAAAACTCCCAACACTATCTCACGACCAATTCATACGAATTTGACGAATGATTAAAAAGTGTCTAATTCATACTAATTCGTACAACCTCACACGTACAAATTTGTACGATTTGTCTAAACCCACGTGATGGTTAGGTTTAGGGGTGCGGTAAGGGGTAGGTCATTCGTATGAATTCATACGAGTTGGCCAATTCGTAAAATATGTACAATTTAGCAAAATCATACTAATTTGTACAAGTGAGGTCGTATGAATTGTTACGATTTAGCCACTTTTTAATCATTTGTTGAATTCGTACGACTTGGTCGTGAGATCGGGTTGATACTCCCTATATCTGTTTTAAACTGGTTTTTAAGTGAATTTGCAGGTTTGGAGTTTTTTTTTTTGTGGCGCACAAATTTACAAAGTGATCGACAATATGGTGTCTAAAACGTATGTTAGAATAAACACTTTTTTGTTGAACTGTTTGTTTAAAAGCAAAATCACACTCAAAATCATGTGGAATTACTGAACCCTAGTCATACCCTCCAAGATTGCGTATAAGAATTACCTGATTGGTTGTATTGGTAGGTCTCTTTATATGGCAGAATTTGAACTTTAGCACCACTGGGAATGGTAGGTAAATGTCCACTGATCGTCATGTTAAATGTCAAGTGGTTGAATGAATCCAATCCTTTAGCCTCTTGAATAATGGTAACACGCTGGCCTTGTGGACTGAAAACCAGTTCTGCCCAATGAAAAAACTCAGCACCTGAAGAAAATGTGTCTTTCTTCATGAGAGTGACATGATAACTGTAAAAATATAATGTAATGAAGCTTCAGATTAACAATAATACCAGTTATACTGAAGCCATTTGGATGGTTTTGGAGCTCAAGAGCAAACAGCCAGCCAAATATGGAGGCCAGCGGGCTCACAACCATCAGAGCCCAACCTGCCTGAGCTGGGATTGGACTGATGGAGATGTACACGCGTCCTTCTCCCACCACAGCAAAGCCATGGAGGTCCACATTGTTTAGCTGAGCTTTAATGTCTCCAACAGAAACACTTCCACTCAGCTTTCCACTTAAAGGCTGAGAAATACCTGTAAAAAAAGTTTTAATTTGGGTTGTATACGATCATATCATAGTAGAAATGATATGAAAAGAAGATACTAAACTACAAAAGCTCACCCATGGGTAAACAATGTCTGCCACTCCCATAGTAACCAGAACGGCAATGACAGCATGGACCAGTTGCATAGTCTGTGCAGTAAGCATCCTGGGAGCAGAATTTCAAGTGAACGCCACACATTTTGGTTCCATTATGTGAACTAGCATGTAGTTCTTGGTTTGGTTTTAATGGATTTTGAACAAATGAACCGGGGGTGTCCATTTGGGCCTCAGAAGTAGATTTATCTGCAGCTGTGTTTGATTCGTCTGTAATGTAGAAGTCTTCCTCTGTGGTGTTGCGCAAGCTACCAAAACCCATAGAACCAGACTTGGAGACTGAAGCAGGAACTACCTTCTGGAATGGGAAGCGTCTGGTTCCGATGTGGAAAATCCATATTCCATTTAACCCGGTGTTCCCTTCCCTGAGAGTTGCATATAATTTACCATATGGTTCAGTTACTGTAGTTGTTTGCATTTCTTTTTTAGTTATTTATGGTAACACCAGCTGGGAGTAGCAGTTCTGGCTTATGTGTCATAATTACCATAGTCTCTAGATGACAACACATAACGTTTTATTCGGAGCTGTTCACGTCCTCGGACTGGGACTATGCATTTCTTATTTATCAACACCTAAAATTAATCTGTAGCGGTCATATGAGCTTTTAGAAAACTCCTACCTTACAAGCTGTAATTACAAGCTCTATGAGGACGCTTTTGTTGAAATCATGTAATTGCGGTAATTACAATATGGCGTAATCCCTCCATTGAAAATGAATGTACGGTATACTAGAACAAGAAGAGGATACAACGCTGAATAAAGTCGTCGTTTTTGTTATTTTTGGATCAAAATGTATTTTCGATGCTTCAAAACATTCTAACTAACCCACTGATGTCACATGGACTACTTTGAGGATGTCTTTATTTCTAGGACAAGGACAGTATACCGTAAATTGATTTTCAATGGAGGGCCAGAAAACTTGCGGACTAAATCTAAAATATCTTGAACTGTGTTCTGAAGATGAGCGGAGGTCTTACGGGCTTGGAACGACGTGAGGGTGAGTCATTAATGAGACAGTTTTCATTTCAGTTTTAACTAACCTTTTAATTGGCTCCATAAGCGTAATCAAACATAAAAATGACATGGCTACAAATAAGAGTTTTTGATATTAAGCAGACTGTTTTGTACAGCTATATTACCATGGAAGTTGGGTGTACTGTTAAAAATACATAAACTTAAAATTAAGAGGGAGAGTAGAGCCAATTCAAAAGAAAACATTGTAAATTTGAGAGCGTGCATCTAGTTTTTTTGTGAAAACGAACTCCTTTAACCTCTTAACTGTCACCCCCCCCCCCCTTTTGAATAGACACGGAAATGCACATTTCGAACTTAAATGTTTGAGTTTATGGAAATGTACAATGTAAAAAAATAATTATTCATATTTTATATAAAATATGTATTTTCAAAACCTGGGCTACTCCAAAACTGCAGAAAATTAAAGCCAAAAATCTGAACAAGCTGTGTTTAAAATTTTTGGTTGATATCTCAAAAAATTAGCTTTCAGTAAGATTTTGTTTGAGCGCAGTACCAAACTTTTTCACTAGGGCACAACCAGACTCCATTTCCATATGTGTTTTGAATGATCTGAACCATTATTTCCACAATTTTCATACAATTTACGAAGTAGAGATCCTATTCAGAAGTAGTATGGGAAGTTTGGCAGATTCTGATATGAATTTTAACCTCTAAGAAACGCATACAAAGAATGTATTAGTAAATGTTAAAATGAACATTAATTAAGTTAAATAATTCTGTAGATGTATTTTTCATTGTTATAGTTCATGTTAATTGCTTTAAAAGAGTTAACATGTAAATATATATATAAGTAAAGCATTTACAACATTTATCACTCTAGGATAATGTTAATAACGACTATTATTGTTACATTTATTGTAGTAAATAACATAGTGTCCATAATGAAGAAAAGTATACATATTTAGTTTAAAATAGAATCGGTTAGTTTAAAATGGAAAAAAAAAATGGTTATAATTCGTACGAATTTTACGAGGTGGCTAATTCGTAACAATTCATACGACCTCACTCGTACAAATTAGTACGATTTTGCTAAATGTACATATTTTACGAATTGGCCAATTCGTATGAATTCGTACAAATGACCTACCCCTGACCCCGGCCCTAAACCTAACCATCACGTGGGTTTAGACAAATCGTATGAATCCTCACTCGTACGAATTAGTACGAATTAGCCACTTTTTAATCACTCGTACGAATTCGTACGAATTGGTCGTGAGATAGGCTAGGCATTTCACAACCTGAAGTAACTATAATTGTCATGCTTAAATAATTTTACTTAGATGTTTTATCATGTTGTTTTGTTTTAATGTATTATGAGTTCAAATGAATTAACAATAAGCAAAAATTAATAAACCTATAATTCATCATTAAATTAATTCCATTAATTCACCATGCCAATGAATTAGAGATTACTGAAATGGATAAAAGAATAAAAAAAGACTCCTGCACTCACGTATGGAGGTTATTGGCTGTCTCATCAGATCCAATCAGACTGTAGAACAGCTCTTCTGTGGTAGACGTATCACCTCTACAAAAACCAACCTGAAGTTTAGCGTGTTCTTTTGACATGTTAGAATAATTGGGACTGATATTTAGTATCTGCTGCTCATCCTCGGGATACAGGAACAAGGCATACGTATCTGATTCATTACCAGCCAACACAACCTGGAAACTGGTTACCTGCATGCAGGTCAGAACAACATAGTTAATATTAATAATAATAGCATTACAAAATCAACATTTTTGAAACATTAGGTTAAAATGCGGTAACACTTTATTTTACCGTTTCCTTGTTACACATGTTACCGTAGTAATAACTATTAATGATGCATACTTACAGGCAACCAACCCTAAACTAAACCCCAGATCCTAACTTTAGGTAACATGTGTAGTTAATTATTATTACACAGTAGGTAATTGGTAATTACACTGTAACATGGACACATTCAAATAAAGGGTTACACTTTATCAGTGTAATTATATGTTTAAGTACTGAGTAATAATAATTATCTACATGTACCAACTATAAGGTTAGGGCAGGATTAGGTTTTGGTTGAGGGTTAATTACATGTAATTATACATAATTTACTGTTATTACTACGGTAAGTACGTATAGTGTAATATAAAGTGTTACCAAATAAAGTGTAACAGAAAAGTCATGATGAAGGAATATAAAAGAATGTTACACATGGTGACTGGAGTAGCCTGTCCTCTTCACATGCAACGTTGTCCCATGTGGCGATGACCGTGTGGCTGGACTTAAATGTAGAACCGGTGAAACCACGCTGCACCATTTCGGAAGCCCGGTTTAATACATCCAATGATTCCTCCACACGGTAAAACACAGATCCTTTCCCATGTCCCGAACTAATGTCTGTCAGGAAAGGTGCAATGGCCGAGAAGCTCAGAGGAAACTTGGATCTTAAAAACTGACTCTCTTCAGGAGGACGCTGAATGGGACAAGAAGCCATTCGTGGCAACCTGAGGAATGGAGAAGATCCATGTGTGATGACTCAGGACTTTTGCATTTTTATATTTTTGCTTTTATGACAACAATAGCAATTCAATTAAATGTTAAACTTAAGACTCCACATGCTCAATAGATCTAGTTGCATATGCAAAATTCATGCTAAAATAATGGGTAAATTAAAGCTTTATTTGTTTTCATTGTAAAGACAATGAAAACAAATATTGTGTCTTACATAAAGGACGTTGAACTGCACGTTGTAGAAATGCAATGGCTTTTTTAGCTTCAGGGCTTCAGACAGTTCATCATCACCTTCTTGAAGAACTGAATCGCCTTTAGATAATCCGAAAGGGAAAAGTGCGTCCTTTTGAATCGCATTCGTGAAATAAACATTTGTAAAAAGTAAAGCAAATGCCCAGCTGTTCTTCATTTCGAGACGAAGCAGCTTCGATCTGGAGCACTTAAATATAATTGTCCCAGAAGAAGTTCATGAGATGTGACTGTGCGGTGATTTAAAATGAAAGGATGCCTCAACCACAAACCACATATGGGAGGGTTTTAGCAGCCGAGTGAAAAATCATCATCCAATATAAAGAATAAAGAGGTTTATTGCACTCACTTGGAGAGTAGAAAATGATTTTTGCAAACAAACACCTGCTGTAAGAAATGTGTATTTTAAGTATCGTTGTTTTCGTAATTACTTTTTACAGAAATGAGGATAACTTTCAAAAACGTTATCTAATTCTCTGAACCCTTATTGTATTGGCTTAAAATAAGAGTTGGACAAAAAAAAACTAAACAATAGACGGCAATGGGAACTGAAACTGTTTGGTTACCGACATTCTTCAAAATATCTTCTTCAACAGAGGAAATAAACAGGAACGACATGAGGGTGAGTAAATGATGACTATTTTATTACATTTTTTGGTGAACTACCCTTCAAATGTACAAAGCTTTAATACAATTACAGTTTCATTTAAACAAGAAAATAGTGACCCAGTCCCAGAAGTTCACTATACAATATACTTTATTTTACTTTTTTTTTTTTTTAAAAAGACTTTTGCTGATAATTTACTCACCCCCATGTCATCCAAGATATCCATGTCATTCTTTCTTCAGTCGAAAAGAAATTAAGGTTTTTGATGAAAACATTCCAGGATTTTCTCCATATAATGGATTTCAATGGTAACCAAATGGTTCAAGGTCCAAAAGACAGTTTCAGTGCAAACTGTTCAAAGGGCTTTAAACGATTCCAGACGATGAATACGGGTCTTATCATGCAAAACAATCGCTCATTTAATAAAAAAGCAAAAAACAAAAAAAAAAACAAAGTTTAAGTTTTATAAAAATCAAATGGTCGACTTGCTCTGTTCTTTGATGCGCGTTCGTGACTTCCCTGTTCGAACTCGTTCATCAAAATGAATAAATCTCTTTTCGTGTCATTTGGTTCATTCAACGACCGAAATGAACGAGTTGACTCTGGAAAAGATTTGTTCATTTTGATGAACGAGTTCGAACAGGAGAGTCCCGAACGCTCATCACAGAACCGAGCAAGGCGACCATTTGAGCTTAAAAAACTTAAACTTTGTTATTTATTTATTAAATGAGCGATCGTTTCACTTGATAAGACCCTTATTCATCGTCTGGAATCGTTTAAAGCCCTTTGAATATTTTGCATTCCTATTGAAGTCCATTATATGGAGAAAAATGCTGGAATGTTTTCATCAAAAACCTTAATTTCTTTTCGACTGAAGAAAGAAAGACAGATATCTTGGATGATATGGGGGAGAATAAATTATAAGCAAAAGTGTTTTCTTTTTTTTTTTTTTTTAAGTGAACTACTCCTTTAATAAATATAAATTATACAGTTACTGAAAGACAACATTGTTCTGCATTTGCATCAGTTACTGCTCTTGAACTCTCTGGATACTGTATGTAGAGCCCATGTAATTGTTCTACCAATATTTTGGATTTTTTTTGCTGGAGGAATCTGCATGACTTGACTAGTGGTATTTAAGGTGCAAAGAACATGTCGTTGTCAAGGCTCTTGTCTGTTTGAGTGGGTGAGATGTTTTTCTGTTGAAATGACAATGGGTGGAACTTGCCTAGAATGAACAGCTTTGTTTTCAATCTTCATTCATCATTTCATCTTCTTTCAATCATCATTTTTGACTTATTCATCTAGACAGAAATGCTGTGAAACCTGTTTGTCAAAGTGTAGAAGTAGAGATTTAACTGAGTATCATCTGCATGAAAATGATAAAGTCATTAGATTTGACAACTTTGCTTGTGATTATATGTAAAGGGAGATTAAAAATGGTCCTAGTACTGATCCCTGTGGAACTCCAATTGACACATGACAATATACCATGAGTGCTCCATGAGCACACTTAATGATGTCATAATGAAAGTTATATAGTGGTTCCCATTTTAATTTTTATAATCATTTTCTTTGTATTTTTTTATACACTATTTAAACCATTTTAAGCAGGAGGGCTGTTCAACACATTATTTTGTTTTGACATACAAAATTGAAAAGTTTTCCTCACCTCCACGTTTTAAACTTACTGCGTAATGAGTAATGATGACGACTCTCCTAAAACTTGTGTGCATCTCAGATATTGCCCATTGGGAGGCGTCTTGATGCAGTAAAGATGGTAAACCAAGATTTTATCCATTAACTCTACACAAATTTAAACATAAATAGCATGTAATTTGCAAATACATAACATGTAATGCCATTTAATTTAAAGTGCATTTAACCCATTTATACTGTTCTCGAAACACATTTTACCTGTTTTCAAGCACGTTACCATATTCTAAATGTGTTCTGCAAAACTCTGCACAAAAATGACTTTATTTTGCATTTTGTTTTCATTCAGAAAACACAAACACATAATATAACCACAAGTGTCACACTGTGAACTCAAATAGCACACATTTATCCATGTGTAAACATTTTTTTGTAACTTTTTGCGAAACGCTAAAAACAGTTTTCTACATTAGACACATCATTCATAACTAACAGCTCTTGTTTTTGTTTTTAACTAGCAGTTAAAATGTTAATGTAGTGCTAGTCATTTTTCTGCACTGGTTATTGATTAGTTTTGCATGAATTATTAAACGTTTTCAGTAGTTCTCAGCATTAAAAAATAGTAGTTATTGATTAGTTAATGGTGAAGTACCACTTGCGAGCTTTTAATTACTAGTTCATCAATCAGAGTTTATTTTTAGTTAATAGTATAGTTACTAGATTGTTAATAAACTTTTTCAGTAGTTCTCTGGGAAGCATAAAAATAGTAGTTATTGATTAGTTAATGAAGTACCACTTTCATCGGTGCACTATTAATTACTAGTTTGTTAATCAGAGTTACTTGTTAGTTAATAATAGTTACCAGATTGTTAATATTGTGTTACTCATTGGTTCTTGTGTAGTTATTCATTAACGAAGGAACCATATTCTAAAGTGTCACCAATTTGAGCACGTACAAACTGTACACGTGAGTTGACAAACTCCTCCACTGCACACTGACCAAGCAAAAGACACAAAAGAGCTTACATTTTTCACATCTGTGGAGTTTGATGTGTATGTGGCTAATCATTTGATGTTTGTGTGTAGAGTTATTAATAAAAAAACAAAAAAAAATGGAAGAGTTAAAATAGAATGCTTTTGCAAGAGATGTGTGGGATGTTACATGTTGCGTGCTTGTGGTTTTGTAAAGTTTTGAGAACTTCACAAGCCATAGTTTCAGAAATGATGTGAAAGCAATTTAAAAAAAAAAAGTTGCAAAACTGATGACACACCAATCAGAATTTCAGGATATTATAAAAAGGGCCATGGTGCACTATGTGCTTTGGAAAATGGGAGACAAAGAGAAAGAGAGGGGGAAAAACAAAGAGAAAGGGTTTAAAAGACTTTTTTTTCCTGATGAAATACAAGAAAGCGCACTATATTTGACCATTTTCTTCTGCAGGAATGACCATAACTGAATTTGGTCTACAGGGTTTAATACTATACACATACAGTGCACAGCAGCAGTACTTTCACTTTTCTATGTACAGTACACCCTTAAACTCAAACTTTTAGTCAACTATTTGCTATGTTTGGAAAGTATTTTACTGTGCATGGACTCTTCCTTACATGTTTTGTCAATTTGATGTTTCAAAGGTCAGGTTTTTGTCCAATACAGCATGTACAGGAGTATTGTTTTATCCAGAGGTATTTATTACATTGTACATTAACATTTATTCATTCTGCAGATGCTTTTATCCATAGCGACTTACAAATAAGGAATGAAACTATAGTGATTCATGAAGAGGCAAATAAACACAATCGGTGCTCTAAATACCAAGTTTCAGATAGAGTAGCATATATATATATATATATATATATATATATATATGATGATGATGATGATGATGATGATGCAGTTACATGCTTACAGAAGACTTCACTGTATGTTTTGCAATTTCTTTTGTCTGGGTTGTCCCTGAAAAACAGTGCTGTGATCCAAATTATTTATCTAATTTATAAATCATATGGCTAATTTATTGTTTGCAATATATATTTATGAATATTTTAATTTAATCATTTATAAATAATCTAGTTATTTACTAGGTAATTTTAACTTAGGCTACTGAATTATAATTTTCTATAGAATGAAAACATATTGCATTAAGCTTACTTCACTCCAGGAAAAAAACAAAAAAATGTTTTAAATCATTTGATCGCATTTAAAACCCACCTGACTCATACTACGTATGAGTCATGAGCTGTTGACATCACAGCATGCTCTGCTGAAACTCCTCCTCACGCTCGTTGCTCCTCTCGTTTGAAAGTTATGGGCAGTGCCGTGCGTAAAGTTCGGCTCCGCTATAAGTATGTATGGAGCCTAATTCTTCTCTGCTATGATATATCGTTTTCCTGAAATTCACTTCAAGCAGCACAAAAGTGTACACCAGGGTGGATAATACAGGAGAACAACAACAACAACAACAACAAAAACGGCATTTTTATGGCATCATTTGCGAAAAACGTCAGCTGCCAGGAGCGCCTCGATGTCTCCGAAGGATCTCCCACAACATCTGCGATCATGTTTTCCGCCGGTGTCCTTGGAAACGTGGTCGCATTAGTTCTCTTGGAAATACGGCGGAGGAAAAAACCCGCGTCTTTGTTCCAAGTCCTAGTCACATCTTTGGTCATCACGGATTTGCTGGGAACATTCTCCGTCAGTCCTCTGGTTTTAACTGCGTACTTGAGGAAGCAGTCTTTGCTCGGGATGAATGAAAAAAAATTCGTTTGCGGGCACTTTGGATATGCAATGACATTTTTCAGCTTGGTCACTCTCGCTATTCTTCTCTCCATGGCCGTGGAGCGCTGGCTCTCCTTAGGACATCCTTACTTTTATGAGAAGCGCTTGAGTAAACGTTGCGGGTACATCACCATAGCTCTTATTTATTTGCTTTGCGCTCTTTTCTGTATCACGCCTTTCTTTGGTTTTGGGAAGTATATTCAATACTGTCCGGGGACGTGGTGCTTCATTGACATGAACACATCAGAGACCAAGCATAAAGTGTTCAATATCATCTACGCGACTTGCTTGCTCGTGATGATTGTGTGTACGGTTTTGTGCAACGTGTCCGTCATCTATCATCTTTCACTAATGTTCCGAAGACGCAAGGCGCACCGGAGCTCTATCCGACGGCAGCAAGGTCACAAGAGGCATCGGTCCATCGCGAAGGAGGTGGAACATCTGGTACTGCTCGGGTTCATGACCATAGCATTCGTCATTTGCTCTCTTCCTCTTGTGGTAAGGCAGTTACAGACTTGTCAAACACTCAAAAAACAGTTTCGCCCACACTTTTTTTTTCTTTAATGAGAATGGTGTTCAATGCAGTAGTAGCCTACATTTTTTTTTTTTTCAGTTAATGACTCTCATATTTTTCCAATTACAAGTTGGCTACTATACTTTCTCCAATATTCACTCTCATCACGTAGGCATAATAAGGATATAACTTTAGTTGCTTGTTGTGTATGACTACAGTAGTATGGTGGAAGTTTGTTTTCACCACTGAATGTCTAAATTGCGATTTTTATCTCACAATTGTGACTTTTTAAATCTCGCATTTCTTTTTTCTTCAGATTTCTGAGACATTAAGTGGCAATTCTGAGAATTAAAGAATCAGATTTGTCAGATATAAACTTGAAATTTGACTTTTTCTCACAATTGCCAGCTATATATTTCATATTTCTGACTTTTTTCTTAGAATTTCACGAACTCTCAATTGCGAGTTATAAAGTCAAAATGGCGAGATATAAATTTCCAATTCCAAGAAAATGTAAGAATGCAAGTATATATCTCACAATTCTGACTTCATAACTTGCAATTGTACAGCCAATTGCTATAGTTTATCTAGCTTTTCCAGCTAATATATTAACTATATTCTAGCTCATAGTTAAAAGTCTATTCTAGTGTTCGTATTAATGAAATAAGAGGGTATTCTAATTGTAACTAGTACCATTTTTTTACTAATAGCCTACTAACTAAAGTCATTCAGAATAATTACTAGACAAATAACATGTAAAATAGTTCATTACATGGTCTCAACCATGCCAATAGAATTCATCGGCAGAAATGTGTAATATGTTAACGACAAATAGTTAGTTGTCTCTATTGAGTTAGTGACTAGTTGCAAAGACTATAAGTTAATAAATACTGTACTACGCTACTTAGTGACTCAATGAATACACACTACTCACTATAATGGAAAGGCGCCAAGTGAATACATATTTTTTTTAAGAAACTAAGAAACTTTTCATTTGAATTACTTAGTAGTGTCTTAAAAGTGGATATACTACTACATACAATTTAAACAATAGATATAGTTTAAATGAATAAACATTTGAACTGCTTGTAATATAAAGTAGTCACCCTAATTATTGAAACAAGCAGCATTTGTTACACAGTCATGTGAGAATAATATGTTTATGTTTTACTGTATGAAGTAATGTAAACACTGTTCAAACTGTAATAAAACCATAATTTTTACAGTAAAAAAATGGCAGTTGTGGTTGCCAGAACTTTACCATCATAAATATGAAGAAGCTGCTCAGTGTCATTCACACAAACATTAAACACCATCATGGTAACACACATGAAATTTAACTAAATGTAACATAAAACCCTAATGATTAAAAAAAAGTAAGAAAACAATAAGGGAACCATAGTTATTTCAACAAAAATACATAAAATGTGAAGTGTCGCACAGGGGATTGTGGGAATGTCAATTTACGTTTTTTTTTTCACTGTAAATTATACAATGAGTTGTTCTTTTTCACTTTCAAAAACTTTTGTAAAATCAACGGTATTTTACAGTAAAATTACTGTCTATCAATGTTATTTACCGTATTTAGTATGGAAATGTTCTGTTAACCAATTAACAGTTTTGCACTGTAGCAGTTTTACAGTCTTTTACCGTTAAACTCATGATTATTTTTTACATAGTAACATGAACGTTAGCTTTTGCTGATTTGTTTTACTGCTTATGCACAGCATTTAGTTTCACACTATGTTCTTGTTTTCATAGATTCATCTGTACTCCGGCCAAAAAGATAAAAATGGTCTCATACCCCTTCTTTTCGTATCGGTCAACCCCATCATAGACCCTTGGGTCTTCATCATCCTCAGTCCCCCGGTGCCTCGCCTGCTCTGGGACAAGATGTGCAAGACCATAAAGTCCAAACCCACACAAGAGAAGGTCCGCAGCATTCATCCAGTCCTGTTTCAGAAAAGCCCTCCTGGAGATTCAGAAGGAGGCAGTTTCCTGAAAGTTTACACAGGAATTCCTGGATCCGCTGGCTCCTGATCTCTAAAACTTCCCTGTGTTGGTGGGGATGACTATGGAGTGATTGCTCACCCATATTACGAAAATAACGTATGCAGAAGTCTCAGGACACTGGATGCCTTAACAGCTGGACCTGAGACCTCAGGGTGACTGAGCTTGGTGGTAATGTGCCTGTGATGTCATGGAGAATATACAAGATTATATTTTTTTAGAAAATTAAATGTATTTATTGTCTTTATTTAAAGAGAGAGAAAAAATTGTTGACTTAAATGGAGAGTCGTGCTACCTGTTTCAACTTTATGGGGAATGCAGTTCTCATTCTTTGTTTGACTTTCATGCTTCATCAGTTCCCTTTCGTAGTCACTTCGAGTTACGTCAGAAGTGACGGAGATTGGGGGATTTCGCATAGAAAGCCAATCCTCTTCGAGTATTAAAACACGAGCCAATGGCATGCAATGCCTTGGGGCTGCGGAAATTTGCATAGCGTACTCCGCCCTACTCCGTGAGTATAAAAGGAGGAAGTGAACGCAACCGCAGTATGTTTTCGCTTCGGAGCCAAGAGAACCTCTTCACTCCTAAAAGCTGATTCAAGACTCTTCGAGAACGAGCGTCCTCTTCAGTGTTGGTGTGACGGCGGTACCCAGCGAGATTTTGCATTGCCTGCGATCTGAGCAGTGGTCTGCCAGACTTTGCACTTCTCCCTGGTAGCTTCAGCGCTGAAAGAGTGAATTTCTCCTTTCTCTAAAAGTGAAAGTGAAAGAGCTGCACGCGGCACGTCTTTTTAAAGATGGTTCGCCCGTGCCCTTCTGGATGTGGTAGATTTCTGTCATCATCTGATGGTCACGAACGCTGCTTTGTATGCCTGGGCATTCAGCATGCAGCAGCAGCGTTCGTGGATGACTCATGTTCCTTCTGTGGGAGCATGACCATCTCCACACTGAGGTCGAGGCTCAATGATCTCACTAGAGTGAGAGCCCCGGTCCCCCCTACTCGATCGGCTTCCTTCACGAAAGGGGGCCCGTCGACCCGGGGACCCGGCGATCTAACGGTGACGGTGTGGGATAGAGCCCCGACGATTCCTCGGGCCACACCTCCCGCCTCAGTGCGTGAGCCAGCGAGCGCCAGCTCGATTCAGTCGGCTGTCTCTTCGGCGGCGCCGGCTGCTTCTAGCAGCGCTCCAGATGATGATGTGATGTCTATCACTGCATCACTAGGCGGGCTTGAGTCCTCGGGAGAGGAAGATGCGGCTGCGTTGCCCCCTTCGGGAGTGCCAGCGTTGCCCGTGTCAGATCCCGAGCTGACGGCCATGCTGTCTCGAGCCGCTGGGAGTATCGGGCTAGAATGGAAACCTCCATCCTGCCCCGATCTCTCGCGGATGGATAACTGGTATCTGGACAAAGCTGCCGCCGCAAGGCCACGGCCAACTCCGATACCTTTTTTCCCCGAGCTGCATGCGGAGTTATCGCGCTCTTGGGGGGCTCCTTTGTCCACTCGAGAGCGCGATCTCTCCCCCGCCTTTCCCCCCCTCGACGGTGGGGCCGCCCGTGGGTACACTGGGATGCCCCCGGTGGAGCGCTCTGTTGCGATGCAGCTGTGTCCACAGAGCGCCTCCACCCGTGGTCCTCCTAAGCACCCATCCAAAGCCTGTGGGTTCTCGTCTGCTATGGCGGCGCGAGCCTATAGAGCGGCGGGACAGGCGGCCTCCGCTTTGCATGCCATGAGCACTTTGCAGGTCTTCCAAGCGAAGGTGCTCAGAGACATGCACGAGGGCGGGACTGACTCGACGGCATTTAAGGAATTGCGGTCCGCCACTGACCTTGCTCTCCGGGCAACGAAAGTGGCCGCTCGCGCCGTCGGTCAGGTGATGGCCACTTCGGTGGTTCAGGAGCGCCATCTCTGGCTCAACCTGGCAGATACGCGGAGCGCTGAGCGGACTCGTCTGCTCGACGCTCCGCTCTCCCAGGTTGGCCTTTTCGGCGGTGCGGTCGAGGACTTCGCCCAGCAGTTCTCCACCGCTCAGAAGCAGACGGAGGCCATCAAACACATCCTGCCCCGGCGACCAGCTGCTGCCTCCACCCAGTCATCGGCGCAGGTGCCTCCCTCTGCTCGCCGCCGAGGACGCCCCCCTGCGGCTCCCCTCCCTCCCGCCCGGCCCCAGCAGCAGCCTTCACCCGGGCCCCGGCGTCGAGGAGGCCGCAGGCCGGCGTCACAGCCCCCTCAGGCCGCTCGCCCCGCTAAACGCCAGGCCAAGCGAAGATCCTGACACGGGCCGCTCAGTGACGATCTCGAGTCTTTCCCAGGAGGCGGTAGCAGGCCCCCTCCTTCCCCCGGTGGAGGGCCGGGGGAGAATCTTTTGTTCTCAGCTCCCCGCTGCTCACCCACGGGTGGGCAGCACCCTGAACTGGTTAAAGAAAGACTTGACATCCTCACTGAGCTCACAGACTGGAGTGGGTGCGCTCGATGCCCCCGTGCGTCAGCCCACACACTCCTCTCTGTCTCTGAGGGCGCGGAAGGGTGCGTGTGTCGTCCCAGGGCTACACCAATCCCTTCCCCCTCTGTCGCCAGACCCCCGGCAGAACAGACCCCCGTGGAACGCTCCGCTTTCCCTGGTCCCTTCTGTCGGGGAGCGGGCTTCGACGCATCCGAGCGGGGTAACTCCTGCACGCGTGCCAGTCGACCCGCACCGCTGCCCCTCCGGGGGGACGTCTGTGGTTCGCATGACCCCGTTGGCTCATTTCCTGGAAGCCTGGCTAGCGCTTCCTGGGATATCCCGCTGGGTCATCAGAACGATCAGACTCGGCTACGCGATTCAGTTCGCACGGTCTCCTCCCCGCTTCACGGGAGTTCGCTCCACGATGGTCGGTGGCAATGCCCCAGTCTTGAGAGCGGAGATTGCGACCTTGCTGGCGAAGGGTGCAATCGAGACGGTCCCTCCAGCCGAGGTGAGGTCCGGGTTTTACAGCCCCTACTTCATTGTCCCCAAAAAGACCGGTGGGTTACGACCGATCCTGGACCTGCGCATTTTGAACCGTTCTCTCCATCGACTACCGTTCAAAATGCTCACGGCCAAACGCATTTTCGAATGTGTTCGGTATCAGGATTGGTTTGCAGCGATCGACCTGAAGGACGCGTACTTCCATGTGTCCATTTTACCTCGACACAGACCGTTTCTTCGGTTTGCCTTCGAGGGCCAGGCATATCAGTACGCCGTTCTCCCATTCGGGTTAGCTCTGTCCCCTCGCGTCTTCACGAAGATCGTCGAGGCAGCCCTTGTTCCCCTTCGCGAACACGGGGTTCGCATCCTGAACTATCTCGACGACTGGCTGATACTAGCACACTCTCGAGCTCAGCTTTGCGAACACAGAGACCTGGTGCTCCGGCACCTAGCCCGTCTGGGCCTTCGGGTCAACCGGGAAAAGAGCAAACTTTGCCCCGTGCAGAGGATCTCTTTTCTCGGCGTGGAGATAGACTCGGTCGCCATGTCCGCGCAGCTCACGAACGAGCGCGCGCACTCACTGCTGACTTGTCTTCGTCAGTTCGAGGGCAAGAGTGCGGTTCCACTGAAACTATTTCAGAGGCTCCTGGGGCATATGGCATCCGCGGCCGCGGCAACGCCGCTCGGTTTGCTTCATATGAGACCGCTTCAGCTGTGGCTTCGCGATCGAGTCCCGAGGTGGGCATGGCATCGCGGCTCGCTCCGAGTCCCAGTGACTCCGGCATGCCGGCGAACCTTCTTCCCGTGGTCGAACCTCAGCTTCTTACGGACCGGCGTCCCTATTCAGCGAGTTTCCAGGCATCTCGTTGTCTCCACGGATGCATCTACCACGGGTTGGGGTGCCATGTGCAATGGGCATGCAGCCGCCGGTTCCTGGACAGGAGCCCAGCGCCTCATGCACATCAATTGCCTCGAGCTGTTGGCAGTACGGCTCGCCCTACACCGCTTCCGAGCGTTACTCAAGGGCCAGCATGTGCTTGTCCGCTCAGACAACACTACGGCAGTAGCGTACATCAACCACCAGGGGGGTCTACGCTCACGCCAGTTGTCGCAGCTCGCCCGCCACCTCTTGATATGGAGTCAGAAGCACCTGAGGTCCCTTCGTGCAGTGTACATTCCTGGAGACCGGAACTGGGCGGCCGACGAGCTGTCCCGGGTCCGTCCCCTCTCCGGCGAGTGGCGACTCCATCCCCAGTCGGTCCAGCTGATTTGGGACGAGTTCGGGGAGGCACAGATAGACCTGTTCGCCTCTCGGGACTCGTCCCACTGCGCCCAGTTTTATTCTCTGACCCGCGGCACTCTCGGCTCGGATGCGCTGGCGCACAGCTGGCCACGGGGCCCACGCAAGTATGCGTTTCCCCCAGTGAGCCTCCTTGCACGGGTGTTGTGCAAGATCAAGGAGGACGAGGAGCAGGTCTTGCTGGTAGCCCCCTACTGGCCCACCAAGACGTGGTTCTCCGATCTCATGCTCCTCGCGACAGCACCTCCTTGGCCTATTCCTCTGAGACAAGACCTACTCTCTCAGAGACGGGGCACTCTGTGGCACCCTCGTCCCGATCTTTGGAGGCTGCACGTGTGGCTCCTGGACGGGACGAGGCAGGTTTGAGTTCGCTGCCACCTGCGGTGGCGGCAACCATCACTTCCGCAAGAGCGTCGTCCACGAGACACCTTTATGCGTTGAAGTGGAACCTCTTCGTCAATTGGTGCTCTTCTCGCGGAGAAGACCCCCGGAGATGTTCGATCAGTGTCGTGCTTTCCTTCCTGCAAGAAGGGTTGGAGCGCAGGCTGTCGCCCTCCACCCTTAAGGTTTACGTCGCGGCCATTGCCGCTTCTCATGAAGCAGTGGAAGGTAAGTCCTTAGGGAAGCACGACCTGGTCATCAGGTTCCTGAGGGGAGCGAGGAGGCTGCATCCGCCTCGTCCTCCCCTCGTACCCTCTTGGGACCTCTCGGTAGTTTTAAATGCTCTGCAGAGGCATCCCTTTGAGCCTTTGCAATCGGTAGAGTTAAAGTTTCTGTCCATGAAGACAGCACTCCTGGTTGCATTGGCCTCCATCAAGAGGGTGGGGGACCTGCACGCATTCTCCGTTGACGAAGCGTGCCTGGAGTTCGGGCCGGCTTACTCTCACGTGATCCTGAGACCCCGGCCTGGTTATGTGCCCAAGGTTCCCACCACTCCCTTCCGGGACCAGGTGGTGAACCTGCAAGCGCTGCCCCCGGAGGAGGCAGACCCAGCCTTGGCACTGCTCTGTCCGGTACGTGCTCTCCGCACCTATGTCGACAGAACGCAGTGTTTCAGGACCTCAGACCAGCTCTTTGTCTGTCATGGAGGGAGCCAGAAGGGAAGGGCTCTCTCAAAGCAACGGCTGTCCCACTGGATTGTGGATGCCATTGCTTTGTCTTACCAGCAGCAAGGCCTTCCGTGCCCCCTTGGTGTGACGGCCCATTCCACTCGGAGTGTGGCCTCCTCTTGGGCTTTAGCGCACGGTGCCTCGCTAACAGACATCTGCAGAGCTGCAGGCTGGGCGACACCCAACACCTTCGCCAGATTCTATAATCTGCGAATTGAGCCGGTATCCTCTCACGTACTCGTTTCGGCCAGTTCTGGATCCGCTCAGGTGTCTTCGCTTGCTCGCCACTCCACTCCCCGGACTGGATAAGTGCGATATTTCCTCAGTTCTTCCATTGAAGCCTTGAGTCCTCCAGCACCGACGATGCGGGCACCACTGCTGTGGCTCTGGATGCTGGCTAGGTGCCTCCATGCGTACGGTTCCCCCTTGGTAACCGTCTCATGTGTATTATCCACTGTAAGCCTCTCTGAGCATGTGTCTTCCCTTGGCAAGCCATCTGCCACCCCTGGAGCTGAAATTAGTAGCCACCTGCGGTTGGTGCTCCAGTGATTCCATATGTGTTCCTATGTGGCCATATGTGTATTCGTAAGTCCTCCCTTCGGTAGGCAGCTGGTAGCATGTCCCCTTCGGGATATGTTTCCCAGTGTACCTTGGTAATCCTGTGTCTAAGTCGGATCCCCTAAGGAAAACAGGTAAGGCTCGGGGGTTAGACTTTCGCAGGGCACTGGAAGACAGCCTGAAGTTGGCGTGATGGCACAGACCCCCAATCTCCGTCACTTCTGACGTAACTCGAAGTGACTACGAAAGGGAACGTCTCGGTTACGTATGTAACCCTCGTTCCCTGAGTAGGGAACGGAGACGTTACGTCTCCCTGCCACTTCTGCTGTATCGCTGGGTAGAGGCCGAGTTCAGTCTTGGCTCCTCAGCGAAGACATACTGCGGTTGCGTTCACTTCCTCCTTTTATACTCACGGAGTAGGGCGGAGTACGCTATGCAAATTTCCGCAGCCCCAAGGCATTGCATGCCATTGGCTCGTGTTTTAATACTCGAAGAGGATTGGCTTTCTATGCGAAATCCCCCAATCTCCGTCACTTCTGACGTAACGTCTCCGTTCCCTACTCAGGGAACGAGGGTTACATACGTAACCGAGACGTTTTGTTTTCTAAACACCATTGCAAATATATGCCGGACTGAATCATGTCACAGCAAGCCATTTCACTGTGAAAAAGTCATTTGGAGGGGAGTTGAAGCACTCTAAACTGAGGAAATAAAAGTTGATGCATCAATCAACTGTTTTGAATCAGTCATGTTCAGGGGTATTCACTTATATGTTTGAATCTCCTGGAACTCAAATCGATAGTTCGCCCCAAATAATAATTATATCATGATTTACACCCTCATTTTGTTCCAAAACATCTAACAAAAGAACACTGTAAATAGGTTTCTGTAAATTTTACTGTAACTTACTGGCAGCTGGATGCCAGTAAGTTACTGTAAAAGTGTTTACAGTATCAGAACTGTAATTTCATTTACAGTACACTATTAATATTTACAGTGTGAGTACTGTATTCTTCATTTACAGTACAAGTACCATATTTTTATATTACAGTAATAATACTGTATATTGTATTCATGAGTACAACTACTGTATTTTTATTTACAGTATTAGAATTGATTTCCTATTACATAATTTGATTTTTTTTACAATTTACAGTAGAAAATAATTACAATAGTAAACACATATTTCCCCATAATCCTTGGCCATTTACAGTATTATACTGTTGGCACATTTAACAGTATTATACTGTACATATTACAGTAAAATACTGTTAAAATTACAAAAATCCGTTACAGTGAAGATATTTTGAGGTTTGTTCATTCAATGGAAGCCAATGCGTTTCAATGTTGTTCAACGTTCTGAAATATTTTCTGCAGAAGACAGGTTTGTAATGACAGGGTTGAGCAAATGATGACATAATGGCCCATCCCTTTAAGAGCGTCCTGGCGATCATCTTAAAGTGACAAAGTTGAATTCCACATAAGTTGAAGGCATATTTTGTCCCATGTCTCAAGAATTAGTAGATGAACCAGAAGTTGTGTTTATCAGAAGGATCACTAAACATTATGTCTTGAGCAACACTTTTACACCCTTTATAACCTTTTATCTGATGAATTTACAACCATGACTCAAGGTCAAGTCTAGCAGCCTTGAGAGACAGCTTTTATTTTATGTCATCAGACATGACCATTCCCAATATCACTTTAAGACATCATGTTACAAATAGTCATAGATTCTTTCCATCAGCTCCCTCCCTCCGGTGGTTTTAGTTTTACATCCCCCCAAATGCAAAACTTAGTATTCTTAGTAACTCATGAAATATGACAGAAATGTCCATTGGCAAAGCATTTCCTTGTTTAAAAAGAATTGATTCCAATAAAGTGACAGAATCAAACTTGAACATCTGAAATGCATATTTTATACTTACTGTTTTACATTTTAGATTGAATAATGTCCTGGGAAAATTAGAGGCTTCTAATGCAGTTGCGCTTTTTCCCACAATAAACACCAGCTTTTGTGTAAAACACATATGTTTTTAGTTGCAGGTCATTTCCTTAAGAGTCCACATGTTGTGTTTTGTTTAATCTTTAATTGCACTTGGAATAATTACTCTCACATGCTAATGAAAAAGAGGTGGATGTCCTGTTGTTCACCTTTGTGTGCTTATATGCTCCTTTAATTGGACATTTGGAGAAGGGGAGAGAGGGATCCTTATAAGGAAAGACCACAGGGAAATGTTTATCTGTCAATCTGGCCGTATATTACACTCCGTCGTGTGGTCAGAGATGTAATTTCTTTGATAAAGTCAAAGTATTCCCAAAATAAGAGTTTGTTTGTATAGCTTTTGTGGAAATTTGTCACAGATGGAATATTGGCATCTGATCTGTTATTTTCCTTTGTTGAATTAGTGCTGGTGTTAACCTTCTTCGGTGCAGGATAAAGCACACACTTTGATCCCGAGATCCTGGAACTTTTTTAAATAGATCAGTTTGAGCAGAGATGTATACATATCTTTAACAAATAATGCATTTTGGTATTTTGTGGGTTATTCACTTATGTATCCATTAACAATTTACAAAAAAAAAAAAAAAAGTGACATGTTGACATGTGCTGTGAAGCTGATGTAGGGAATACAGGTTCGAAACTAGGTTGCAGAATTTCCTTCTTGCTTTACTGTCCTTTCAAAGACAAATTATGCATACAAAGTGCACATACAAACAATTCAAACGCTGTCCTTTCAAGTCACCAACTTTGGTGAAATATTCCCATTCCTTCACAAAATGTTTCCACACTGGTGAGACGAAAGTCCTGAAAACTGAAAACAAGGTAAAAATATTAATAATAATAATAATGAGGAAACCAAATGTCTTTTAAGCAAAAAAGAATAACAACAACCAAACTATTTCTAACTAACTGAAAGTACTATATCCCCATGCAAGGGTATAAGTCCACCACAATCCAACTGACAAAGGGTGTCCCACAGGGCTCAGTTTTTGGTCCGTTACTTTTTATCATCTACATGCAGTCACTTGGTAATGTCATATGCAGTTAGGACGTTTTCGACATCTTACCACCTCTTCTATTTAATATCACTGCATGTTTAAGACTAAAATCAAACACCGGATGTCCCTGAACTTTCTTAAATTAAATGACAGCAAAACCAAAATAATGCTGATCGGTAATGATAATGCCATTTTGCTGCATGTTTTTGACAGCGATACCATTATCATCTCTATGTAAACTTCAAAAACGCAACATGACATCATGACTTTCGAGTCAAGTGGCGTGTTATCTCTACGCATTTTGAGCTATCCGCGTGTATCTGCGTGTATGCGTGACCGAGTGATTCCGCGTGTCCAACGCATTCTCACCCCAAGGCATCACCTTTTGACCATGCTTCAATATTTGACGCTTTAGGCGCCCTTTAGCGTCAGTTACATGACGCGATCATACGGCGTCATCTAACTGACGCTAAAGGAAAAGCGTCAGTTATATGACGCGGGTAGGTTTAGGTCTGGGGTAGGGGTAGGGTTATACGCGATCGTAGGGCGTCACCTAACTGACGCTAAAGGGCGCCTAAAGCGTCAGATATTGAAGCATGGTCAAAATGCTTCCCAAGGCGTTAATTAGGTGACGCCTTGGGGGTCGAAACGAAGCAAAATGTAGATCTACATCTGGGGAGCGATATATTTTTTTCCTAGGATGGTAGGGGAACACTCATACCATTAACCCCAGTGACGGGTAGGTTTAGAGACGGGGTTGGGGTAGGTCATATATTTATATATACAGTAATAACGTTAAGTCAACGGCATTTATAAACATGCTGAAAAGAGATTATGCGTGTTGATAGCACGCCAAAAATGGAAATACGAATTGGCGTGTCATACACACGCTACTTCATGAGATCAGTCTGAAAAATGTGAATTTTGTGAAAACGGTGACCGCATACACATGTGTATTACGTGTTTAGTCAACCCGGTCTCATCCCAAATCGTCATATAACTGACGTTTTGGGACGTCTTTTGACCATACGTCAATATTCGCCTTTTTAGGGCCCCCTTAAACGTCGGTAGATGAGGTTATGGGATCCTAACTCTACCCCATACCTAAACTTAACCCTAAACCTAACCCGTCACCTAACTGACGTTAAAGGTAAAGCGTCAGTTGTATGACGGCCCGGGATCGCCATCTACCGACGTTTAAGGGGGCCCTAAAAAGGCGGATATTGACGTATGGTCAAAAGACGTCCCAAAACGTCA
Organism: Pimephales promelas; assembly: GCF_988280905.1. Lineage (NCBI taxonomy): Eukaryota > Metazoa > Chordata > Actinopteri > Cypriniformes > Leuciscidae > Pimephales > Pimephales promelas. The sequence continues at coordinate 12,642,392 of NC_142781.1, forward strand.
GTTATATGACGATTTGGGATGAGACTGTGTTAGTTTAGTCTATTGTCATTAGGTTTGAATGTGTATGCGTGGGCGGGTATCTTTCTTTACAAAGTGACAAACTTGTCTGGTAAGCAACTCCATTTGTTTTTAGTCGCGCGGATCCGTGTGAACTGAGATTGTATTAATGTTGTCATCTATTCAGAGAAAAGAACTATAGATGTATAGTTAAACATTTTGCAGACCTTTTTGTAGAAAAGGTACATTGCCATATTTCTCTGAACAAATGACTTGAATGCACGTCATTAATGTGACCATGGACCACAAAACCAGTCACATGGGTCAATTTTTGGAAATTGAGATTTATACATCATCTAGAAGCTGTATAAATAAGCTGTCCATTGATATATGTTTTTTAGGAATATTTAGTAATTTGGCTGAGTGTAAAACTGTTTGAAAATCTGGAATCCGAGGGTGCAATAAATCGAAACATTGAGACAATCACCTTTAAAGTTGTCCATTTATGTTCGCAATTTTGCTGCATTCACTCACAAAAATAAATGTTGTATATATTTACGGTAGGAAATTGACTAAATATATCAGCCCATTCTCACCCCATGATGCTTTAGGCTCCCTTTAGCGTCAGTTAGATGACGCCCTATAGGATCATGACCTGATCATGAGTAAAACGTCGAATATTGAAGCATGGTCAAAGGTGATGCCTTGGGGTGAGAATGTGTTGAATATATTCATGGAACATGAACTTTACTTAATATCCTAATGATTTTTGGCATAAAAGAAATATAGATCATTTTGACCCATACAATGTAGCCTATTGTTGGCTATTGCCTCAAACCCATGCTACTTGTTTTGTGATCCAGGGTTAAAAATGATGTCTTCCAAAATTCCCAGGAGGACTTAAATCCACAAACAAACTCAGATAGACACTGAAGCGCATTTGATTATTTTGATTATTTTAACATTGTGGTTTAGGGCTGTGTGCGAGAGCAAATTCCCCAATAATTACGTATATTTATTATTTCTTCTAATTTTTTAAACATAAATGCAATCATTCTGAAAGTCAGAACATGCAGCTTTACCACAAGAACTCTCGGTGAAATAATACAAACTATTTTCCTATTAATAGCAAGACTAGCATACTTATGGTTTCATAGTTTTCGCTGCTTTGCTGCACAAGTGTGTGTTGATACATGAACATCATTCACAGGGAATTGAGAAAACATTGCTTAGTGCTCTTGGACTCACATCAACACCAGGAACAACACCGAGAGATTTCATAACAGCAGTCAGATGCTTTAATGACCATCCTTGACTCAACAATCGCAGGAGTTTCATCTTGAGAAACTTTCAAGAGCGGTTCCTCAAACAGCACTTGTTTACAGAGTAAACATTGAGAAACCCACTGAAGCAATTTTCAGTAACACATTCTCGTTGTTGTTGGGAATAACTAAATAAGGATTGAATTAGCAAACAATCATATGATCAATAAGTCATCATGGCAACAAATATCTTTCCATTACTTTAACTCAAAATGATTAACTTAATTCTTTAAGTTATACCTACCCTATCTCACGACCAATTCGTACGAATTCGTACGAATGTTAAAAAAGTGACTAATTCGTACTAATTCATACGACCTCACTCGTACGAATTCGTGTGATTTGTCTAAACCCACGTGATGGTAGGTTTAGGGGCGGGGTCAGGGGTAGGTTATTCGTACGAATTCACACGAATTGGCCAATTCGTAAAATATGTACGTTTTTGCACAATTCGTACTAATTCGTACGAGTGCGGTCGTATTGTTACGATTATAGCCACCTCGTAAAATTCGTACGAATTCCCGTGAGATCGGGTTGGTTATACACGATTCAACTAGACAAGAAAAAAAAAACATACCTAAAAAATTAAGGCATTCGATTAACTTTTTTGTTGTTGTTAAAAATGAACAAAATCTGAGTAATGAGTGAATACATCATCAGCCCCAGGTCCACAAATGTAATCTGTTCTCCCGGAACTCTATAGGAAATCTGTGCAGATTTTTAAACATGCGTCAGTATTTAAACAGGCCTATGCACGTTTATCTAATCAGCACAGGAAAAAAAGTGACAACAGAAGTCAGCTTATTTGAATTGGCTTGAAAGTAAATTATAAACAAATTTAAACTAAACATATGGAATCATTGATGAGCTTTAGATGTGCATATTGATAAAGGATGTAATACCCATTAATATCAATAATGTAGAAAAATGAAAGCATTACATCATTAAAATGCTTAATGATTAAAATCATATCAATATTCTGTACCTAAAAAGGTGATAAAAATTGTAATGTAATTAATTATATATTATTAGGAATGCATTAATCAAATGATAAAGATCTAAGTAGAAAGAAACATTTAAAATTTGTATAAATATGCCCTTATCTAAAAGGAGATATATTTATTTTTATATTTCAGTTTTCTGGGAAATTATCATGAGTTCATGAGATGTGTATCTTGGATATAATCCCAAAATATTTTTGCTCCTTTTGAAATCCCTGCAGTAGAGAGTCCACCAAACCTCAAAATCATTTATGATTTCCTTAAAGGAGACTGATCTATTTTAGCATCCTTACAGATTAATTTTTTTTTTTTTTCAAAAGGTAATATGAATTAAACTAAAAGAATGTTTTTTCCCATCACAGTTTGTCGAATATACAAATTATCATCAGTATACAGTATAATGTAAATTATACTATGACACAATCATATACAGTATTGTGTGAATGCATAACTCTGCCTATTCCAGAAATTTGGTTGCAATGCAGTAATAAAGTTCTTGGCTGTTTCTCACATCTGTCATATACAAATCAGATCATAAAGCCTTGCGGTAAACTGTTGAAACATGCAGTGGTGGCACAGATAAAAACATCTCCTAGCCTGTGTGTCTTGCATGGGCATGAATCATGATGGTATGAGTGAGCAAAACGTGACTATAGAGAGGTCAGTAAACTAATGAACTGTTACATGGTTTTAACAAACAAATTCATGAAATTGGAAAGAGGATGTGAAACATTAGCACATCTTTAAAGTAAGCTTTACAAGTTGAGGAAATATTCCCTGGTTCATGAAAGCCGAGAAATGGATTCTGCCTGATCATGTCAGCCCAGGACTTGTCTCAACACATGTTTTGTATACATTTTTTTTTTTTGGCCCACACAGAATCACCCACATGTAGAGAACACAGAATTTAAACCTGCATGCCACTTACAAAACTAATGTGTTAGTTTGTTTGTTCGTTCGTTTGTTTGTTCAATGGTTCATTCATACTCAAAATGTTTGTACTACTCTCATCTCTGTTTAAAACACAACACAAATGATATATAAATAATAATATAAATACTTAATCCCTTTGTGCTGGGAATACATTAATCATTTTTGTTGCATTAATATAAACTGGGCAGTGCATGAGCTGATATCGATCATGAGTGTAAATGTTGAAATTGTGGCTGTGTCCGAAATTGCATCTTTTTACTAGCTAGGTACTTTTTTGGAATAAGTATACTTTGTGACCACTAAAAAGTATGTTCTATATATTGTATGAATGTTGTGTGAATGTAATCTGGATGTACTCCATTCGCCATTTTGCCATTATCATGTTGCATCGCTTTCACTTCCGTTTCACAAATCTTCTCCCGTAGATCATGTGCACATGCACACTTCAGAATCTCTCCAGAAGTCGTAGGTAACCTTTTTATAGGTACTTTTTGCCTACCCTTAAGTACTGTGAATTCAAACATAGTAATCTTTGGTTGCACCATTTCTTCTTATGGAAGAATGTAGCTAGTAAGTCTAAGTCATAAGCTCTCCGTAATGCATGGTCTCATAATGTTATTTACTCTCAATGATATAACAGAAGCCTTCAAATGTGTAAGCAGAAGTTCTGTTGAAATGCCATGAATTAGTCTTGATTCTAACTTCTTTTGCCTGTGTAACTAATGGTAAAATATGTTTCCATTGAACTAATTCATCATAGATATGTTAATATGCAAAAAAATATTCTGTATTTGAAATGTAGAAGGATCAGCAAACAAATACTGATACAGAAAAAAAACCCATAAGAAATTACATTTATTTGTTGTGATTGATTTTATTTGGCATGCTGTTAAGGTCGAGTTAGTGTTGAAGTGCCTGTAACAAAGTCATTTATTCACATAATGTTCGCTCTCTAAAAGTGTGAATGTCCATGTCTTATGAAAATGACTGAAGTCTGTCAGGTAAACATTCAGGTAAACACGAGTTTATTGATGCAGGTCAGTTTAATCTGCATTCTGCTGGTTTATTCCAATGGTCACTCCTTGTCTGAGACTTACGTAAATATTTAATTGAGTTTTGTTTTAATGTGCAACCCAAAAATATGCTGTGTGTAAGTTGTAACTTAGTGCACCTTTACCTCATAAAATTTGTTGTAATTTATACAAAGCTGATGCACCTGCTCCCAAATTCCCCTAAGACCAGTGCAATAAAATCCCTCTAATTTTGCTAATGTTGTAGACAAGTTCTTAGTTGTTATATACTTCATTATGAAATCCCCCATCAGCCAATAGAAGGCCAAACAGAAATGTCTGCAGTTCCCACAGAGACCAAGGGTTTGGCATGTACAAGTGAAGCAGCTGTGTTTACTTACAAAAGTTTACTCTGGATTCATGCTCTCTTTTTAACAGCCTTGAGCATCAACAGTTTTTACTTTCTCTGCAGTGGCTGTCTGGACGTCCTTTAAGAGGAACTCACAAATGCTTAATGTAAAGTTGGCATCACATCATCTTGGCAACCATACATAGGAATGTTTAGAAAATGAACATGAACAATCTGCATGAAGATGTAAATTAAGCAATATGATATAGTTTATAACTTTAGTTTGTTTTAAAATGTTCATTATGAACAATGGCACTTTTTGTCAGAGGGTAATATGAAAGTCACATTAAAACGGACCTGAAGACTAAGTTAGCTAGATGCATTGGGGAAAACAAAATTGTCTCTGATTACTGAAGCCTTATAGAATCACACGGTGAAACTACACGAGCCAGTGGTCGTGCGGGGAGCTGCACAAACCTTTGGGGCTATAGGCCGCCAAAATGGACTGGACTACCAATCTATATAGGCTAAGGGGGCATTTCACAGTAGGTTCTCTGATTAATTCTCCTTCAACAATGAAGATCTTCTCTTCGTTTGGACTGCGATACAGAAGAAAGCCTTCTCACCGTCAAAGAGCCTTGTAAGCGATCAATCTGACTAACACACCCTGTAAGCAAGCTGACAACCTGCCAGCAAGCTGATTCACAGCACTGTGCAAACACAACGCATTCTCATCCCAAGGCGTCACCTTTGACCATGCTTCAATATTTGACGTTTTAGGCAAGCGGAAAGCGTCAGTTAGAGGACGCGGTTAGGTTTAGGTGTGGGGTGGGGGTAGAGTACATGCGATCCTAGGGCGTCATCTAACTGACGCTAAAGGGCGCCTAAAGCGTCAGATATTGAAGCATGTCCAAATGCTTCCCAAGGCGTCAGTTAAGTGACGCCTTGGGGGTGAGAATGGGCTGGCAAACAAGCTGATTCTGCCATCTCCCCTGCGGATATCCGGCGATAGAAAAGAGCACATATCAAACGTCGAGCACAAACGTCGTGGCATGAATGTGGCTTTTCATGAGCACAGTGAGTAAGTTGCTTGCCAGGGGAAATCCCATGCAGAAGCGACGCTCACCGAGACGAGGTGTTCTTATAAGCAGGAGTCTCTCCTCTCTGCACTCATGGGTCGCTTACTTTTCAGTGAGTGGCTCCACCCCTAACACTCTCCCGTACTCTTCCTCAGACGAGCGAAGCCAGAGGAGTGAGCTCACACCAGATCCCGCGTGCCTCACTCTCCCCACAAAGAGAGGATTCTCCCATGCTATATTCCCCACACAGACCAGTGCCCTTCTTCTGGAACGAGCAGCCTGGTCTCATTCAGGGGATCCGAAGAGGATCTCTCTGATGACAACATGGAGGATTGGTTTGGCTCACTGGATTACCCTGTCCCCAGTTGTCTAGAGATCTAAGGCCCTCTTGAGCTTGGATGGATAGCGAGTTAACCCGCATCCTCTCAAAGGCAGTTGAGGAGCTTGGATTGGAGTATTCTACTCCTGAGGAGCCTTTCCTCAAGGTCCATGATGAGCTCACCAAGACGTGGTGCGCCTCCGTACTTCAACTTCCACAGCCCTTACAACTATTGATACGATGATGAGACTTGGCCCAGGCTATCGGCAGACACCTGACTTGGCCCACGCTATCGGCAGAGTCATTGCCCGTTTAGTGGTGTTGGAACGCCACTTATGGCTAAACTTGATGGAGATTTAGGACGCAGACAACGCTGCCTTCCTCGACACCCGAGTCTCCCCCCACCGGCCTGTTTGGCCCCACGGTGGATTGTTTCCATCGTGCACACTGCACAGAAGTCGTTGAAGGCAATGAGCCACTTCCTGCTGTTGTGAACTTTTTCTTCTAAAGAGTAGGAAACTCAGAAGAGAAGACTAGGAGACTTGGTTGTATCTTCAGCAAGATTCTTTATTGAGAACACAAGCTGTTGGTAGCTGCAGTCCTCATCAAGTCAAGTCTGCTTTGTCCAAAAATCTTAGCCATAACTAAGTGAACTTTACATTGCAGGTGATATACCTTTGAGGGAGGGCTTACATTGAGGTGGAGACACTCTGAAACAGAATATGTTGATTCAGCTGGTTGGACACTCTGAAACAAAGCATGTTGATTCAGCTGTTTACCTGATTCCATCAGCATAACATTGTAACTCAGATCCTGATTAAATAAACAAAAGCCCAGCTGACCTTTGAGATTTGACTAGAGGTTAAGGTCCGACACATTGATTACCTCAAAATGGAAAACAGTATGCAGAATTTTCTCAGTTACAATACTTATGTATTGGAAATTAAAGATTAAATAAATGTGTAATCCTACACTGACCAAGTGCTCCAGTTCTGCAGCTGCTTCAAGTAGCCAGAAAAGCATGGCAACTCAGCAGCCCGCAAAGCCTGTGCCTTTGACTGCTCAGCCTAAGCTAGAACCTGAGCCTTGACAGCATTCCCTCCAAGCACTCCCCCTTCCCTAAGTGCCACAGTCCCTGGCCTAAGATAACAGTGGATCCTGCGACACAGAAGCAGTCCAGATTGTTCATGAAGGAAGAGGAGGGGGCTCTCGCTGCGGCCAGACCACAACCCAAAAACAGCCGTGAGTTTGTCTTCCTACCCCCTGTTCAGTACTGGGTTTTGGAAGCGATGTGTTTGTTGCAAGCTTTTATGCACATTTATGTTCATGCACCCACACATCTGACTGCTATAGCTAAAAAGATAAAAAAAAAAAACATAATCAAGAGCATCCCCAATGTCAAGTTGAGTTTTGAACAAAAGCATATGAGGTTACACACTGGGGTTCGCTCAGCAATTCACTCGCAGGCCCCCTTGCCTTAGTAGTGTGGTCTGCATGTCGGTAAGGAGCATTGTGGCTCACGTCCGCCACACCGAAGCAATGAATTTCCTGGAGAAAGGGACTGTAAAAGTAGTTCCACCAGCCCACAGCGGGGCTTTTACAGCAGCTACTTCCTCATTCCCAAGAAAGATGGCTGCCTCAGGTCCGTCCTCGATCTCAGGCATCTGAACTGTGCCCTTATGAAACGGCTGTTCAAGATGTTAACATTTAAACAAATCATCTCGCAAGTGTGCCCGGAGGGTTGTTTTTTTTCATTTGATCATAAACATTCCTACTTTTATATCCAGATAACCCTGTTCGCGTTCAAGGTGTTGCTTACCACTCTACGGTACTTCCATTCGAAGTGTCTCTGGCTCCACGCACTTTCAAGAAGATTTTACTCTATTATTACTCTCTCTGCTCTTCTCCCCTCCAACCCGTTCTCATCCTTTAGCGTCATATGTGACACTATATGACAAAACAGCGCTATACTACGCACATGGCACCCTAATTATCATTAATATAACACACAAACACAAGGCGTCATAAATCCTTTAGCGTATTATGAGACTACCCTACCCTTTCCCACACCTAAACCTACCCATCACAGCGCGTGTTATATTAACGATAACGGGTGTCATGTGCGTAGTATAGCGCCGTTTTGTCATATAGCGTTCTATATGACGCTAAAGGATGAGAATTCATTACTTCCCTCAGAGGACGAGTAGGAGTTGCATCTACTCTGCCCGGTTTGGGCAGTTCTAAAACGAATAATGCAGCAGTGTAAACAGGGTCTAAATGTCCATGAAAATGACACAACAACTGAACATGACACATTCTTGCACTGCAGCAACACACAGTCCATGTAGTCACAAAAATTCCCTCGAGGACCATACCCAGATAACTTAACCTTAGTCCATGTGGTAAGTCTCATGTAGTAGAAAGTGCAGCGGCAGTTATCCGAAAATTCCTTTGAATTGTTCTCCCTTTGTTATAAGAAGAAGTCTGATGGTTGGTAGATCCGTTTTATTTCTAGGTCTGGTGTTCTGTGAAGTCTATCAATCAGGAAGACAGTGAGGCAAAGCAGATCTAATAGCAGGAATTACTTTATTTTACAAAACTAAAGAAATACTCTTAGGGTCAAAGTTACTAGAAAAAAACTCAAACAAAAAGAATGGCAGACCATATCAGATTCATGCCATTTTATTGAGCTTTTGTGACTTTGGCTCCCTGACTAAGTTAACCGACACATAACCAGTGTTTTCATTTCACCGTCATGCGCATGCATTTTACGTGTTCAGTCTATAGGCACGTAGTGTTTCTTTACAAAGTGACATCGCCAACTACTGGCCTGGCATGAGAATACAGCATTTTTTATCGTATTTGTGGATCCGTATGAGTGGGAATCATTTTGACAATGTTTTCATCTGTACGTTAATAACACAAAGGAAAAATATTTCAGTCTTTAGTACATTGTTGTCATTTAAACGTACTATGTAAATAAGACCAACCAGTTAGAGAACTCTGACAGTTACTACTGGGAAACAATAAAACCCATGACACATTTTGCTCCTCCGTCATGGCATATTCAATCATTTTGATGACTCTTTTGCTGTCATGACAGAAAACAATCACACATTTAGCCACAAGATTTCTCAGAGCTCGAACCTTTGATCTTTAACACAACCTCAGCATTACTGGATGCACATTGTGGTCATAAATTTAATTTAAAACATCAGTTCTTTGTTTGAAACAAATGTGTTCATTTTAGGAAAGTGAGTTTGAAGAAACAGATGTTGTAATTTATTTGAGAAGGAGATAAACTTTGTTTAGTGAAAAGTGAGAAATAAAAAATATCTCTCAAGGAGGATACAAATTATCCTTTGTGTTTGCTGCATAGCTCACCACTGTAAACATGTTCTTTAACTCTCATTGAAACTTATATAAACAGTACACAACATCCGTAGAAAAGCTTGCCAGCGAACAATCCACTCTCTCATTTTAAATAGATAAATAAAACACAAGTAAACCAATTATTTAGCATTTAATCATACTCATGAGATAAGATGACCCAAATAATAAATAGAGCAAATGCATGCTTCACATGGTTGATTGGAAAGGAAGTGTGAAATCTGGAATATGTCAATGGACTCCAGGCCAGTTCCTGCTCATGCTGCCTAAGGCACATTCCTTTAAATGGTTGCAATTAGCTCAGGCATTGCAGATTGCCAGACTGTCTAAACAAAACAAAGTCACATGTTCTTTGAGCCTTAAATCACTGGCACTGCAGGCTACAATATAAGGCCTGTTCACACCAATGACGATAACTATAAAGATAATGACAAAGATATAGTTCTAAAAATCGTTCTCAATATTAAAAAATAGCAGAGTCCACACCACAGCTATAACGAAAATGGCATAAAGAAACAATGTTGTTGGAATCACTTTCAAGTGTGAGTTTCCTGAAAGCATCGTTAGTCAACTATGGTCGCAGGTTCCGTCTTGCGACCAACTTGCGACCATTTGGCTAACGATGCTTTCGGGAAACGCACCCCAGAACGATTTTATCCAGCTGATGAACCATAAAAACCTGGACAGCCAATCAGAATCCATCCTGCTGTAAAGAACTGGAACATTTAAGGTGGCGGATCAACAAGCACACAATTAGAGTAAACAGAACAATATCTGCTGGTGTAGATGCTAGTTATGTTTAGTTATCTTCAGAGTTTGTTCTTGGTGTGAATAGACCTTTACACTGACAACATCACAATCATTTAAAACTGTTCAGGTTATGTACTAAAAATTTAACATTAGGGACATTTTTTTAACAAATTAGGTTATTGCACTAAGCTGAGCCATTTACTTCCAACTAAGTGTTCATCAAATGTACTTTTATTAAAGCACATTCTTTGTCTTATTGTGTGACATACTACAGAGTTGCTGAATGCTTGATTCTGATTGGTTGACGAACGTTAAGGTGTGCAATTATTTTCAGGGAAACGCACGGCTAAAGTAGTTCCCGACTTTAAAGCCTACAACAACAAAAGAACCAAATCTCACAATGACTCTGACCAAGCAAATAAATATATTAAACAATAGGATAGTTGTTTGCTACAAAATTACGTATTTTTTTATGTATTATGCATTTGTTGGTTATTTTGGAAAAGCAGCTCTATTTCACACAAGTCGCGCTCTCTTTCCCACTCACACAAAGTATGAACACACACTTGTGTTGTCAACACTGCTCTGACGATTTTATCAGTAACTTAAAAGCTACATGACGTAGCGAGGTGCAGTGGAGATAAAAGTAGTTTCGCTATTAGTAGACGCACAGACTTAGGTAATTCACAAACTTTAATCTCTCTCTCTCTCTCTCTCTCTCTCTCTTCCAGTGTGTGTGAGAGAGAGCTGAGCACGTTGAGAGTGAGTGCGAAAAAGTGGTTTCTCATAATACATATGGTATCTTATTTTTTCTTTCCCCTTCATAGTTTAAAAAAAGTTGTTTGTTCATGGTTTAAAGGCTTTAAGACATCGTTTTAAGGCGTTTGTCACTTCGGAAGGGGTGCAGGTGTGTACCAGAACTCGGGGTGAAAGTGGAGGAACTGCTCGTAGTCGTTGGAGGGTTTGTAGGGTTTGATAATATCATCTCGGTTTAAAGTATGAACAAAGCTGTGGTTAATTTTGAGGAAGTTACCACCGCTATCATGGGACTCTCCTCAGACCATGAGCTGCTGATTTCCTGCTGATTTTTATAAAAAACATTTGGAACATTATTGGGAAATAATTTTTTTAGAAGTACTTCATAATTGTCTAAGTAAAGGAATCCTTCCTACAAGTTGTCAGCGAGCAGTTTTAATGCTGCTCCCCCAAAAGGGAGATTTGACCCTATTGAAGAACTGGAGTCAGCTGGAGACTGGTGGCATTTGTGCTCGGACTATAACATTTTCTCTAAAGTTCTAGCAAATAGATTAAATTGTGTACTACTGCATGGAATTGTCCACAAGGTTCAGTATTATTAGATGTGTTTCTGATAATCTACATTTAATGCGTGACATTATGTAGATTTTGCTGTTATAAATGGCACCAATGTCGTTTTTTTTTTTGTCCTTAGATCAGGAAAAGGCCTTGGATAGGGTTGATCACATTTTTATTTTTAAGATGTTAAAAGGTCAATTTTAACATCTTGCACAGTTTGCAGAGTATCTCGAGAACAAAAGGGTGTGCAGAGAATGTGGCTGGAAGAAGAACCGATTCTTTTCAATCCTGCGTTGGACTTGGATATTTTAAAGTCAATATCTCTAAGAAATATACAATCTATACAAAGTTATTAAAAGTTGGACATTTTTTATCTGAGGAAGGATGGACATCTGCTGACGTTTTGGCCGAAAAACTGGGTTTGGCTCACTCAGAATATACTGACTCAGTTAAGTAAAGCCCTACCTTTGGATTACAGATTGCCAGAAACGAATGGTGATGAAGAAGTTTTTTTTTTTTTACTTCACAGAGTTGTCTATTTCTGCTGCGACTGGATTATGGAGTGAATAGGAGGGTGGGCTGCTGTCTTTTGAGACACACCAACTTGTTTTTTTTTTTTTCAGTAATGTTGGAAAAAAAAAAGCTCTTTATGTACTGTGTGTAAAAATGTTATACCTTTAAATGATGGACAGTGTAGTCTAAATGGCAGGAAGTGTTTGGAGCAGACGCTTCTCCTAAAGGTGGAGGTCCCTGTACAAGCCTTCTATTGAGAAAAGGTAACGCATTCTCATCCTAGGACGTCATATAGTGACGCTTTTGAAATTTCGTCTAAATCCAACGCACATGGCACCCTTTAGCATCAATATAACATGCACAGAGCTTTGTTCGGTTATGGGTAGGTTTAGGTCAGGGGTAGGTTTAGGCTAAGACCACTAGGAGGCGCCTTCTGGCCCATATCTGCGTTTCATATTGACGCTAAAGGGTGCCATGTGCGTCAGATGTATACGCAATATCAAAAGCGTCAGTATATGACACCTTGGGATGAGAATGGGCTGGAAAAGGACCGATCTTCAGTGGAGGATTGTACATGGTATGATAGCTACAAACAGACACAGAGCACACCTTGATCCAAAGGTAGGGGAGGGTTACCCTTTTTGTGGGGTACAGCAAACAATTTTCCATTTGTTTCTTAATTGTGGGAGATTGCAGATATTATTTTCTCAATTAGAGAAGTGGTGCCAAATGTTGGACATCGTGTTTACCCCATTGGTTTTTTTAATATATTAGAAGTAAAAAGGATGTACTTGTTTTACTAAATTTCTTATTTGGACATGCAAAAATGGTTGTCAAGTAAAGGAAAATTGAATGACACGGGATCAACCGATGTTTTTTGTCACAGATTGGAGATTGGATTACCCGCTAATAAACTACTGCTCATGGATTCTCTGCTTCCCATGTGGTTTACGTGACAGTTGTAGCAATTTTGAAAGGCTCGCTAAAAACATGTGTTAAAATAGAATAACTAATTGATAATCTTGAGAATTTTAAATGTAAATGGACAATTTCTGATACACAATGACGTTCCACTCATAGTTACTGCAGGCGGAAAACAAAAAAGTATCATCACCAAAACTTAAAATGGCTAATTGGCTATTTGTTTAATAATATTGAAATATTATTGTCACTGTCACTTGATGGTGGATCTGGTGAAGAAGGTGATAGCGAAAACAAATATTGATTTAGAAGATGTTTGAAATGATAGTTTTGAGAATATGTTTGAGATGGCGAATATGAGCCAGATGCTGAATGTTCTGGGAAATGAGCTCTGATGAGGACAGTGATGATGATATTAAACATCTGCTCAAACTGAGCACTTACAAGCTCCGAAAGATAACAAATGCTTTATTGTATTCTTCTGTAATTGTTACTCTAATATCAGGAGAGTTTTATATTATTGCGAAAGGTAGAGATCCATAGATCCAGGTCGCTATAAGACCTGAATATGTAATAATAATTGGTGAAACATTCATGCATTTAAGGGTTATGCCGGGAAGAACAGGCCATGTGATTAATCGCCCTTTTATCATCATCATCTCTGATGCCAGCTTTTCAGCTTCATGTACAGTGTGTGTGCGTCATTTTAATGGCTTGCCATGACAAACATAACACAGCACCTTACTCTCTCAGTAGGTTGTAACTCACAGATAGACTAATGTTGTCTGGCTCATCAATATTGAGACAACATGTAATGTTTCATTCACCAACTTCGCTACCCTTGATTGACTCTAACAACAACAACCAAAAATCTACCCATTCCCTCTAAGGAGACTCTTATCTATAAGAAGGCCAGATGTCTTGTCTCTGTGTCCGTTGTATAAAGTTCCCAGGCTCCTTTGCATGAGCAAGATAATTAATGAGAATTAGGTCAGTCATCTCTTAGCTTTTAGATCTTATAAACCAACTAAACAATCCACCAGGAAGAGTAATTCATGCACTTAAAATGATTACAAAATAAAAGTGGAGAGGAAGTGAAGCTGAGTCAGGATTTGCTGTTGTGACATTCGTGGTGAAGTGAATTCAAGTGTTTTCCACTGTATTTATTTCCTGGATCTGACGAGGATGTAGACATGGCGTCAGACTTCACATTAAAAGAATGGCTAATGCTGCTGTCTGTGCAATATTCACTGATGTCAAATAAAATTACTGCAGTAAGTCAAGCTGCTGAGAAACCAAAGGTTTGAGGCATGGAGATTTGCTGATATTGTCTGTTCAAACAGATCGAGGATTAAATTATAGATTGTAAATCCCCCCCTTTTGACTGTGGTTTTATTATTATAAATAAAGTAATGCCCCTTTAATTGTCTTTTTCATTTGTTTTAGTACACTGAATTTACAGTAAATCCATTATTCACCACAGAATGTGCTCAACCTCAAACCTCTCTGGAAACGCAGAGCTCTGTCGGACAGAATCACAGATGGAGCCGTGATGCAAATAATCTACTATCTGGTGCTTATTAAAGGAAAAGTTGCCCAACATTGAAAATTCTGTCTTCTTACTCATGCTTAAAAAACAAAACACAAAAACAGTCATGTTGTTTTGCCACACAATTAAAATGAAATTTTATAGTGACCACAATCTGTCCATCTTAAAAAAATAAATAAATAAATAAATAAATAAATAAAAGAGGCTGTCGTTTCAGTCATTATTCAACTATAATATTCATGTGTGCTGCATGATGTTCTTGAAGGTTTCCTAACCATTAGTGATGATTGCTTTGTGGAAAAGACAATAACAGAAAATAAAACCAAAAGTTTGCATGGTTGAGTTATTAAGACATAACTGACTTTTTTGACAAAGTCCTGCTGTTACCATGTTTGTCCTCTTGGGGAAAAGGTCAAACGTTCACTAAGAAGAAGTAATAAAATGCAGAATCATGGTTTTAAGCCCAAATATTTGTCTTTTTAGTAACACTGTTTACCAAATAATTTCTTTCATTTACTATTTCAGCAATTCTTTTCACATGACCTGCATCCACAAATCTTCATGTTTTCTTGTGAAGGGAGCAGTTAAAAAAAAATTATTGTGTTTCTATGCAAAGTATTAAAAGCTCAATATATCT
Organism: Pimephales promelas; assembly: GCF_988280905.1. Lineage (NCBI taxonomy): Eukaryota > Metazoa > Chordata > Actinopteri > Cypriniformes > Leuciscidae > Pimephales > Pimephales promelas. Next base: position 12,657,476 of record NC_142781.1, read on the forward strand.
AGATTGTGGGTTCTTTCAAAGTATTTTCTACTTTTACACACAGTTTTTTTTTTCTCTTTCATGTATTTTGAAATAAATTGCTGTACTGCCACTGTGTGGAAAAGCTGCCTCGTTGCACATGTTTTACAGGGTGGAGAGAGTCATGGTCCATTAGAGTTGTTAAGAGAAGTACAAATATGCATATCCCGGTGCCTCTGAGCAAATATGGGACCAGCTTGACACATCATCAGAAAACACCAGCAATCCTGAAAGTTATTAGGTCAATGACAAAGAATGAACAAAATGATGAGAAGGAAATCTTGTTCTAAATTTTATTTTTGAAGGGAGAAAAAACATTTAGACATTTTCAAAAATGTCATGTAGTGGTCTGAATTATTGGCACTATTGGCACCCTTGGTAAATATGAACATTGAAAATAAATATGTGTTGTTTATCCTTTGATTTTTTTTATTTTAAAAAAAGAAAGAAAAAATCACAAAAATCAATTATTGCTTCACAAGCTATTTAATCAGTTCATTGAATCAGTTGGAGCTTGTTTCGCATTGCTGGCAGTCAGCGGCTGAATCAACTCATCCAAGGCCATGGTTCTCAGTCGAAAAAGGGTGGCTTGTAGCTGAAATTATGCATGAGGTCCACTAGTAGATAGATGCTTAATCAGAAGATTTTCTCCCAATCCAAAATCAATACTTGGAAAATTGAACTTTGATATGACTACATAGATATTGCTTGATGTTACAACATTTTTTTGTGTGTGTGTGTGTATGTACAGAAGGAATGGGTGGATATTCTGGAGCAACTTGGCATTTATGATTAGCCATTGGCCATCTTTGGTTTGAAGGGGAACAATTTACAAACAACGGCTTCATGCAATTTAGGATGATGCGCACTATAGGTTCACTGAGTGTAGATGTTGGTGTGCAACTATGCCATCAAAACCCATGTAATTGCAAGAAAATACTTTCTGAATAGCTGTCCACTGTAGTGACTTTTATGGATGAAAGGGTTAAAGGCCAATTACCGCACAGTCAAACGCCGACAAACAAGTTGGCTGTTGGATTTAGAATTTTAGGAAAAATAATTATTCACACTGGCCCCAACATACCCTGACAAACGCGAACATGGTCAGTTGGGTGAAAACAAACCCCAACCAGCACCAACAGACTCCGATAATAGACGCCACTGATCTGACTAAAAACAACAACAAACGTGTTTGTTGGCGTTGCCGTCACACCGTACGTCCAGTAGGGGCGGTAATGCGCGTTACTTGCTTTTGCCAACCGCTGATATTAAACAGCACGAAGAAGAAGCGACAGAGCGTAGCGGCAGTGAAACATGGCGGATACCAGGGAGAAAGGTTTACAAGACTACAGAAAAAAATTATTGGAGCACAAAGAGATTGACGGACGCCTGAAAGAGTGTGAGTAAGATGTCTTTCCGTCCACGTCAGACTGTTATTTACCAGTTTGACACCGTCTCCGGCTGTTGTTTGTTTTATTTCGACAGTCTGTGCTGTAAGTCGCTTTGTCATGCAGTGCTGAAATGAATTAGCGGCTAATGGTAACAGCTAAGATGACCGACAGATATCATTCACAATATTAAATTAATATACACAGCATATTTTGAAGCGCTCTTTCTGTATTTAATAACATGTACAATGAAAAATAGTAATTTCTCGGTCAGTTATTCTCCTTGAGGAAACACTCACCAATGGTCGTTTAGCATCTCAGTCTGATACATGAAGCAGATGCAACTTTGATCTCATGTTTGAATGTTTCTATCGCTTCATTGGCCCGTTTCAGTGAGAGAACAGCTGAAGGAACTCACTAAACAGTATGAGAAGTCTGAGAATGATCTGAAGGCTTTACAGAGTGTGGGACAGGTAAGGTCGAAGCTAAATCTGCTGCAGTGTTTTATTAAACCAACATGAACTGCTTTTCTGATGGTCTGATGTATTCATTGTCTTTGTAGATTGTTGGTGAGGTTCTGAAACAACTGACCGAGGAGAAATGTAAGTCCAGAACACTTTTATTCTGGTGTAACAGTTAGTTGATACTCAGTCTAATGTGGTTATGTTCCTCAATTTCTTCTTCTTTTACAGTTATTGTCAAAGCAACCAATGGCCCACGCTACGTTGTTGGATGTCGCAGACAGGTGAATGTATTGATTGTACTTTATAATTAATCCTGACATGAATGAAAACTTTATTTTTATTTCTAAATGGAACAGTATTGAACCATGGTGTGTGAAATTATAAAGCCAATGAACTACTATTCTATGGGAGTTCATAAGACAGCAAGTTTTCACCATTATAATGTTTTAACTGTATAGTATACATTTTAACATCTACCTTCACTATGCCTTATGTCTCTTCTTATCTGTGTCTTAAAGTCCCAGACTTCATTGCATTCCCATTTTCTATATGAAGTTTACACTCGAGGAGGAAAAACTCCTCAGTCCCAAAAATATGCAATTTGCTGCAGTTAATATAGACCATTTCACAAGATGTAAACAACACTGGTCCAGAAGCACTTCCTGTTTCAGTTTTTTAACACTACATAAAAGCTGGGACAAAATACAACCAACAGAACATTTAAAACTGAGTCAAAAAGTTAAACCAACATCTTTAAGATGTTTTCTTTACATGTGAAATAAAGAAAACCGTTACAAACTGAAACAGGAAGTGTTTCTGGACCAGTGTTGTTTACATCTTGTGAAATGGTCTATAGCCAAAAAGAAAGTTGAAATTCTGATAACTTGTAAATCAATGAGTTCTTGCTATAACAGTATAGCAGACTAACATAGTCATCAAACTATATCTCCCAATAAAATGATATTTAAATGCTTATTTTAATGGTCAAAGCTCATGTCGTTTATCTTATCTGGTCATATGTTGTTTTAGCTGGATAAAAGCAAGCTTAAACCAGGCACTAGAGTGGCTCTGGACATGACAACTCTCACTATCATGAGGTAAGAGGTTGTGCTCTTAGCTACCAGTCTGAGTTTATTTGTGTATAGAAAATATTATATTTAATATTCAGCCAGTACATTTGACCAGAACCCTGTTTTTAAATACTTTTTTTTGTTTGTTTAAGGTATTTGCCTCGGGAGGTGGATCCTCTTGTGTATAACATGTCCCATGAAGATCCTGGCAGCGTTTCTTACTCCGAGATCGGTGGATTGTCCGAGCAGATCCGTGAGCTGAGAGAGGTCAGCAAGACGCTCATATATCATTGTCATCTAATGAAATGTTCACCATTATTTGATCAACAATACAGTAAAAACAGTGATATTGTGAAATATTAGTACATTTTAAAATAACTGTTTCTATTTGAATATTTTTTTTTTATTTAATTTCTTCCTGTGATGGCAAAGTTGAATTTTCAACATCATTATTCTAGTCTTCAGTGTCACTTTCTCCTTCAGTAATCATTCAAATAATAATATTATATGCCGATTTGCTGCTCGAGAAACTTTATTGTAACGGTTGTGATGTTTCAATGGACATCACAAAAAAAAAAGATATTTTTATATCAAACTATGTTATACATATTCTTTGAATAGAGTTCAAAAGAACTAATGTTTCTTTTTCCTAAAATTTTCACTCACTTTTGATCGTTGATGAACAAAGATATTAATTTCTTTAAAAACAAAACCAAACATTTTAACTAAGCATTTATATTCTTTAAATATTCTTATAATCGTTTTGCTGATATCAAGTGCAAATCGGCTCATTAGGTGTTTAAATAGGAAGGACATCAAATAATTTTGTTAGACCATTTTCATATGCATCTGAACACTCGTATGTCTGAATGTATAAATGCAGCTTTTAATTATACTGAACTTGTTGAACGGTTTTAATAATGGATTCTCTGTTGTAGGTAATTGAGCTTCCTCTGACCAACCCTGAGCTGTTCCAGAGGGTGGGCATCATCCCTCCCAAGGGCTGCCTCCTGTACGGACCCCCAGGTCAGTCACTCTGCTGTGGTTTGGTGGACACTTACTTGTTATGGAGATGTGCAAATATGAAACAAGTGTGGTTTTTTTTTTTTTTTTTTTTTTTTACAAATATTTTATTTATTTTTTGAAAGGCACTGGAAAGACCCTTCTTGCCAGAGCTGTGGCCAGTCAGCTGGACTGCAACTTCCTGAAGGTATGTTGGTTTAGATGCAGTAAAGCTGGAGTTTAACTGTTATGGTTAAGGTCATAGTGTTGAATAAAATGTGTTGTTTATCAGGTCGTGTCCAGCTCCATTGTTGACAAGTACATTGGTGAGAGCGCCAGACTCATCAGAGAGATGTTCAACTATGCCAGAGACCATCAGCCCTGCATTATCTTCATGGATGAGATCGACGCTATTGGTAATGCTCTTCTCCATGTCGTATTCAAGCCATGGCAATTGTGCAGTTGTTCTGAATTTATAATAACACACGCTTTGTTTTTGAAGGTGGACGTCGGTTTTCTGAAGGAACGTCTGCAGATAGAGAGATCCAAAGGACACTTATGGAGGTTTCAAAATTTGTCAATTGGAATTTTTTTCTTTATTTAAAAATGTTTATTTTGTCTATTAATGCCTAATTTAATTGTAGACCTTCCTGCATATCAAAATGTACACGATGAAAACCACGCTGATCGCATGATTAAATATTTTCATCTCTATCAGCTGTTGAATCAGATGGATGGATTTGATACTCTGCATAGAGTTAAGATGATCATGGCCACTAACCGGCCGGACACTTTAGACCCTGCGCTACTGCGTCCTGGCCGACTGGACAGAAAGATTCGTACGTTTGTGTTTCAGTATCCCTCTTTATAGATTCAGTGACTGTACTTGGAAATGTAAACTTTTCTTTCCTCACCATACAGACATTGAGTTGCCTAATGAACAGGCTCGCCTGGACATCCTGAAGATCCACTCTGGGCCCATCACCAAGCATGGAGAAATAGGTGCACCTTCATGACTTTCCGGTCTTTTATTTTTGGAGTATTTCCTTTTTTTTAATATTTCCTTTTCCGCTCATCACATTTCCCTTTTGTCTCCAGATTATGAAGCCATCGTGAAGCTTTCAGACGGTTTCAATGGAGCAGATCTGAGGAATGTGTGCACTGAAGCTGGTAGGAAATGTCACATTGAAAAGTGCCAATCAAGGAGTTTGTTTTAAAGAAACATTAAACTATATTTGCCATGACCTATCATGTATGTACAAACCAAGACAAAATCCAGTCATATTAGGGAACAGGAACGTGTTGCCCTCCAAACAATAGGTCTTTTTACTGTGTTTAACCCAGGATTATCATCATTCTAAACCCCACTTTTAACAGTTATGAAACCCTGCTCTGAAAAATGCCAAATAGTGACCAAAAATGTGACGACTTGAGTGAAGAGGAGACCGTTTCATTATTTCATTATATATACATTTAGGATAAACTCAACAGGACCGTCTGCAATATATAATTCAGGGATGCCAAATGCTAGGGCCTATCTGAAAACAATTTGCGTGTGGCGTTTGTCCAATCAGTGACACCACACATTTAACGCATGGTTTAGGAATGTACAGTGTGAAACGACATCTTGTGAAAGCCCAGAATTAATTAACCTGGGTAAATTGAGCAATGTGAAGCAAGATAACCCAGGATTTTGTTTGCCTGGGTATAGAATGACCCAGGGTTAACTATTTCAAGTGTGAAAATCCCTAATGTGTAAATCGAAGGCTATTAAAAAGGGTTGTGAATCATCTAGACTGTAATTTGTGTGAAATGAGTTAAAATATAAACATTACATTCTAGAACTTGCCTCGCTTTAAATGGTACCACCTCTGTTGAGGTTCCAAGCGTCAGAATCGTCACTATCAGCGTCATTGTATTTGTGGAAAAGCGAAGCGATCACGAACCGAGCCGTGCCGTACCAGCAGTAAAAAAGCGAAAAAGAAAGAAACGTTTAACATTTGCTTTCTTGACTTTCTAACATTTACAGAGAAACTGTCAAATGTAAGTTATGCACTGGGGAAAATGCCTCAAACGTTAGAGCACCTGTTAAGGCGAGCTGTGTTAAATGCTTATGAGTTAGTTTGAAGCGCTTCAGAAGCATTCTTATGTTTAAGACAACTTGGATCATGCACTTCTGCAGCAGTCCTCCAATATTTTTCAGATGCTTTTATCCATAGAAATGTGGACAAAAAAAACCCAATGAAACCATTTTAAATTTATGTTGGATGTCAGCTGTTAATGGAGAGGTGTTTTTTGGGTCTAATGGTGTGATGCTAACCTTGAACTTTTGATTGAGTCCTTCTCCTCCTTGTCCCACAGGTATGTTTGCCATTCGTGCCGACCATGATTATGTGACTCAGGAGGATTTCATGAAAGCTGTGAGGAAGGTGGCAGACTCCAAGAAGCTGGAGTCCAAACTGGACTACAAACCTGTATAAAACCACAGTTTTTGTGCAAAGTATAAACGTGAGGGGTTAGTCAGATATCAACACTGTCCATGGACACAACACTTTTTTTGTTAAAGTTACTGCAATCGATTTTTTTTGTCAACATTTGAAAACATTTCCATTGCTACCATCAAGTGACTTCAGTTGTTCAGTTAATGCATTGTTTAGCCCCAATTTAATACAAATCTTTACCTGTTGGCCGAGGATGTAGACCTGAAAAATGATACGGCTCTTTATAATTCTGTGTGACCAGTTATATAAAATGCGTGCCTGGCCTGCTTCCTTCCACATTATTAAAGTCAATGATAAAAGAAAGAAGTAATAAAATATACTCCCATGGTTTTTCCACAGTATTGCTGTTCTTCAATCTCCACAAGAAAAAACTCCACAACGAGTCATTCTGAATCATGTATTTGTTAGTTCAAACAATATATTGAAAAAATAAATAAATATCCTATTCAACTTAAAATCTCTATTTTAAACACATTTTACAAGCACAAACTTCAAAAGCCTAAAATTGAAATAATTCTAGAAGTGTCCATATGTGGGGTTAAAGGTCAGCTGCCTGCATCTATTAACCTTGAAGATGCTACAATGGTTCCTTTTCGGGTTTAGCCTTTCCAACAAAGGCTGGCCTTTTAATACTGAATTTGAATAGGTTTAGTCGTCCTCTTCAATATCATGAGTCGGTCGGTTCGACAGCGCAAAGGATTCAAGGACGAAAGCTCTGCAGATCGGACAATGCTGGAAGCGGCACACGCAGCCGTCGCATACGCATGCATGTCGGCACGGCAGAAGCACTCTGTTCGTCTGTGCATTTTGACACACCACACAGTCCTTGCCTTGAGTATCAGGCCACTCCCCCTCTGAATCAGACTCCTCCCCCTTTTCACATGGCGGCTCAGCGTCTTGAGTGCTAGTCGAAGGCTCTGTGGATCCAGGCAAGTTGCTGTTGTCTGCAGACATGAAGAGAGGCTGTGAAAAAGGAACAAGTTAAGCACACGAGACAAAATTAACGACAACTTAATTAATTTTGCTTCAGGGATGCTGGGTGATGATGAAGGTTAAATGTGATCAAAATGAGCACACAAAATAGGACTATGGCAAGAACAAATGCAGCTTGGTGAGCAGAAGAGACTTTTAAAAACATTACAAATCTTAGCGATGTGTACATTTTCACACCTTCAGATCGTAAAAGTTCCCATGCGCCGTGAGAAGATACTGGAACAAGATTCTGGCAGAGAGTCTGTATTTGCCATCAGGAACATGGAGGACTGTCACACTGGCCACCTAGAAAACAACAGGCTATTGACGGACTGCACCTGTTCCCATCAAACAAATCTGATAATGAGAGACTCTCGGCTGCTCACGATATTGTAGTCGTCCCTGGTTTCCATATTGGCCAGTGTCAGCACAGCTACCAAAGGGTATCGGTCCCGGGGGAGCAACCCAAAATCAGTTACTCCGAGATCTGGTGGCATCTGGGTGAGGTATTCGACTTTTTCTTCTTTCTCTATCCTTGTATTATGTTAAGGACAAAACTATGCATTTATAAAGTGGGAGTGGTGTAAGATCTGTTTGTCACGTCACTCTTCTTCAGGAAGGCACACTATATAGCTGCATTATTAGGCCCTGTCCCAAATGGCACCCTAAACACTAGTGGTCTTGACTGTGGAAGTGTGCCTTGCTACAAATTTGAAAACACTTCATTCACATTTCAAATCATACTGATGCTCCACAAATAATAATTATCTGTGAGTTTGACTCAATTAGCTGTAAATTTCCTTCATTTTCTATTTCCAGACGTCAGGAAAATCTCGGTGTTTTAATGTAAAATCGTGTATGTACTAATTTATATATTTGCAGTTATGTGCATTGATCATGATGACATAAGTCTACCCTTAATGTGAGGCAAGTTCTGTATCTAAAAGTCATTTTTTTATCCATTTGATGCAATTTGTTAATTTTTAGTTGATGGCTTACACATCCTGAAATATAGATTCTGATATTTTCTGTATAGCTTAGAGGAGTAGTTCACTTTAGTAGTAGTTCAAACTTTTGCTGATAATTTACTCACTCCCATGTCATCCAAGATATCCATGTCATTCTTTTTTCAGCCGAAAAGAGCGTTCGTGACTCTCCTGTTCGAACTCGTTTATCAAAATGAACGAATCTTTTTTTCAAGTCATTTGGTTCATTCAACAAACAAAATGAACAAGTTGAAAAGTTGACTCAGGAAAAGATTCGTTCTTATTGATGAATGAGTTTAAATAGGAGAGTCACGATTCACGAACGCACATCACAGAACAGAGACAAGTTGAGCTTATTAAACTTTGTTATTTTTTTTAAATGAACCATCGTTTCACTTGATAAGACCCTTATTCATCGTCTGGAATCGTTTAAAACCCTTTGAACAGTTTGCACTGAAACTGTCTTTTGGACCTTGAACCGTTTGGTTCCTAGTGAAGTGCATTATATGGAGAAAAATCCTGGAATGTTTTCATCAAAAACCTTAATTTCTTTTCGACTCAATAAAGAATGCCATGGACATCTTGGATGACTTGGATTTTTTTTAAAGTGAACTACTCCTTTAAGTAATAAGTGGCACAGCATACCTCAATTTTCACATATGGATCTAGTAGAAGGACGATGTGGGATGTTATTACAGAGCCACTACTACTATAAGAGTTAAATTAAAAGGATACTTGAAGCTTTGGTGGTGAAGATAGCTTAACTGCAGAGCCTCTTGAAACCGCTCTGGTGTGTCGAGTTGGAGCCCACGCTGGTGACTCTGAAGGGCCGCCTGGAGCGCTGGGACCCCACAGCCCCAGAAACAACTGAGGACACAGTCTTCAAGACAATACGGCCGCAAGCTCACACCCTCTGACACAACCACACACACACACTTATGGACTACCTTTGACTCATTTTAAATGGACTGAACATTGTTGAGTTGATTCTCACCAGTTACTGTCCCAGCTGGAGAGACCATCTCCAAAGCAAAGGGATTGGTCACCTGCACCATCTTCCTCTCAGGCACAGGAATTAAAGATTCAGTCTCATCTGAACTGCGCAAAATGACGGGAACATCAAATCCAAACCTTGACAGGAGATACTAAAGTTAGTGAGACAAAGATTAAGAGAGCAACTTCTGCTTTGAAAAGGGAACTAACGTTAACTCACTGGAGATGGACAATTCAGACTCAGATGGGAAATAAACACATAGTTCACAACACTGGCCTCAAATGCTCATTTATTCTGATCAACTTCCACTTACCAGCCCAACACAGCAGCTACTGTGATGATGAAACATACTGATATGACAGCAATGTAAAAGAGAGGAGAATACTCATACAACATCACTAAAAACTCCGCGGCCATTCTTAAAGTGTTACATTAATACAATGCGATTAAATGCCTGCACGTATGATAAAATAATTAAAATAGTATTAATAATGCGGTTGTCCTGTTCAGTGTTGCGTCTGGCTGTCACCCTGCAACACTCATCAACGTAAACTTCCGGTTGTGACAGCTTAGCTACTACGGTGGCCCAGAGGACCAAATGCGCACATGACACCAATACCGTCACGCATAGGGAGGAGCGTTACAGCAAGATAGTGAAGAGAAGTCAGAGTCATTCTGCGAATCGGCTCTTTCAAACAAATCGTAGCTGGAACCGGTTCAAAACAAATTCCGTCTTTACGTCATCGAGTAATTGCGGAGTCATCTGGACATTTTTTTTTAAACAATAAAGATTTACATTACATTAACTTTATATGTGCACCTTCTATTGAACATCATACAATATACAAAAATAAATATACAACAGTGATTTAAAAAAACAGAATAAAAATGTCAAATACATACTTAGTGAAGTTCACAAACTCACTTAAAGCTTCACAAAGCTTTCCTATTCAACATGCTCTCTGTGACCATGTACAGCCATTCAACAACCAATAAAGTTGTGCTTTATATTAGTGAACACACGAATGTTAAGATTATTTCGAAATAATTTAGTAAAACACTCGCCTTTAAAATTTTCGGTGAAGCCAACAAATGTTTTTTTTTTTCGTTTTTCCATAAAGAAGAGGTCTTGAAATTAAACCTGATTGATTATATCTGTGAACTAAAAATAACTACACTTTTGATTAAAAATAAGGTTGTAATTTGTATCATACTCAGTTCAGAACACAAAATACAGTCTGTGTTAAATAGCATCCTAAAACTACTTCTATTTTATCAGCCATATAAATAACAAGGCAGATTCCAGTCAGCTGTGATAAAAAATGATATTATGTTTCGAAAACAGTCACGAACCGTTTGGACAGATGAATCGTTTGACGACTCGTTTAGACTGATGCGTGAATAGCAAGATCCGACTCAACAGAAAGATCCGTTCACTCATCATCGGACGTCGCTACAGAGCAGAGGGGCTCCACGGGGAGAAATACAGTCGGCATATTAATGAAACAGGTTGGCGTGTCCGCCCAATAAGTTGAGGACTGTAAAAGTGAATTGGTAATCAATGGCGCTTCAGGTTCGGCGTCTGTGATTGACGCATCTGTACAGATGCTGACCGCTTTGGTCGCGCCGGAGGAAGGAGAGGTTTTGACATCGTTAGATTTGTTGTTATTATAATCAGCTGACCGGTGCTGAAATCGCTCTGTTTGCTGTTTTCCAGAAAGCGTTGACAGCGATGAGCGCTTGTCAGGACAAAACGTCTTTGAGTTGTTCGGAAAGCAGGGAAAATGTCAGCGGGAATGAATGGGGAAGGATGGATGATTCGTATACGTCTTGCTTTGACGAGCCCATGGGCGACGCGATTCACGGCGGGATGAATGCGGTGCAGTCGGGCATAGACATGCATCTGCCACTTCCCCTAGGCCAACGCGAACTGATGCTAGGCCTGGTGGATGAGGGTTTCCCCGTCTATCATGGCCGTCTCGGTTCTGATCCGGACTCGGATTATCTCGACATCCCCAGCGACCCGAACTACAGCGAGAGCGACGGGAACGTCACCACGAAAAAGCGCAACCGCTCCAACAGCTCGCGCCATCGTGGGGAAGTTGTAACGGAACTCGGACCCGAAGAGGTGCGCTGGTTCTACAAAGAGGACAAGAGGACATGGAAACCGTTTGTTGGACACGATTCTCTGAAAATTGAGTTGGCTTATCGCAAATTCTGCGAGCTTAACCCGAACAAGGTCAGACGGAGGGATACCAGTGAGGAAGCAGAGGATTTATTCGAGTCTCCGTCAGAATGTGGAGAACCGGCGGTCCGGAGACAGTCCGCGGCGGCTGCGGCAGCGTCGGCACCGGGACCCGAGAACTCGGATGCGGGATGCTGCTCAACAGACGAGACGGAGCTGGAGTCGGAAAGCATAAATGTGGAGGCAGTGTGTGTCCGTGGAGGACTCTACGAGGTGGACATTAAAGGGAAAGACTGTTATCCTGTATACTGGAACCGTGAGTGTTTTTATAAGATTATTACTCTGAACAAAACAAACAAGAATGCCTAATTTTTCAAACATAGTTGTTATGTGGAGTTTGGAAAACAAGAGAGGTTTTGCCGAATGTTAACCTATAGACGTACAACGATATTACATGTAGCTGCTCAAAAGCGCCATAAAAGTATCTTAAAAGTAAAAAATACTGTATTCCAAATCTTCTCTGATGCCATACCATAGTTTAAGTGTTGGGCAAGTTACTCTTAAAAAGTAATTGATACCACTCTACTATAATTACTTGAAGTTTAGATGTGATTCGATTACTGTAACTACTCTCTATAAAAAGTCTTCTTTCTACTTTAGTTAAACAATACAATTATAGACATGAAACTGCACTTTTGATTCTTAACTACATTATTCTTAAACTGACGAAGGTGTGTAAAGGCAGAAGGTTACATTAAAACACATTTAGCCAAACATTAAATGTTGACGTTAAAACCACTTTTGTTGTATTTAGACTAGTTTAATTCAGGTGCATCAGAAGTAAGCTAACTGTCATTAAATTATGAATAATTCCTTCATTTACTTTTTTTTTTCACGGGAAAATCAATTTACAGTGATTAGATTACTTAATAATTTGTTTCACCCAACACTATTTTGTTGTTATTACCAAAAATCCCTGCATGTAGGCTAGCTCTCAAATCTTAAAGCATCCATATCCAAACTTGACCCTGGAACATGAACTGTGCCAGATTTTACGTCAATGTTTGAATATGACTGTAACAGAGACAGGGTGTGCAGCACCACTGCTCTGAATGTAACGTATCGAATGTACCGAACGTACCGTCCGTTTAAAAAATAAAATAAGCTGTTCAAAGTTATTAATTAACAGACTTTCGGATATGTCAATAAATTGACCCAAAGTCCAGTAAGAAACACCAACCAACTCACTCTACGAGCCTCTTTACAACACTGAGAGGCCCTCTTAAAAATGATAAGCCCCTCCCACTTAGACTAAAGATAAACTGTTAGAATACAAAAACATTGGAAACAAAACAAACTCAATTAATTATTACGGGTTAACAATGACATGAGAACTATTAACTCTGCCTTCTATTGGCGGGAAATAGATATTTAAAATGGTGGCAGATACTGTGACCGGGTTTCGTCTGTTTGGTATTTTAAAAATGTTCCGGTACCTACCCAGACAGGAAACTGACATTGAATCAACGTGGAAACGACGTCTCTCATGACATTGAAACAACGTTGATTTTGCTCATCGAATTAACGTTGAACCAACGTCAGACGCGGCATTCTTCAAAGCTAAATGAAAATCGAAAATTGGTTTGCTTTCATAACGTTGAAACAACACGTTGATTTCAAGTTGATTTTCCGTTAGTTTTGAAAGAATGACACGTCTGACGTTGGTTCAACGTTATTCGATGAGCAAAACAATGTCAGATCAACGTTGTTTCGATGTCATATTTCCACGTTGATTCAATGTCAGTTTGCTATCTGGGTAAGTATGACTATTTATTTTCTTCAAGAGGTCTATTGAAAACAAGAAACATTTAACATGGTGACCAGTCTTGTTTGTGTTCTTAGTACAATACATAAATCAATATAGTGAAATTAATGACCAAATACATGTTAACTAAAGAAAAAGGACATGGTGAGGACAGGAACAACAAACAATACACAATCATTGACACCCACATATCAGTGCTAAGTGCTAACTGGTGTTAAATCACGCAAAACAAATAATGTGTTATGTTTGTATGAAAATGTATGTATGCATAGTGTGTTCTCAGTCCAGTGTCAAAATAAAAGTAGCTTCACAAAACAAGAGTCTCTAGTGGCTTTCAGCAAATAACACAGTACGGCGTCGGGTAATACCGGGTATATTATCTGTTACATTCCACTGCGTTACTCTTCCATTGTTTTTCAATATAAATCCTCGACGGACATCTTTATCCGATGCGCTCGCTCTTGCGTCTTTTGCAGCGTCTAGCGCAGGACATGGCATTCTAAAAACACAAACAGGTGAAACGCAAAAATGAGTTCTGTGTCCTAAAATTCAAAAAACAAGGGTAAATGTGACCGCACCGTCAAGTCAAGTCAAGTCATTTATTATTGACATTACAAGTTACCAAGTAAAATGATAAACTTACTTGAATGCTACTCCACAGACACAATAAACCTCATAAAACAAAACAATAGGAATTGGCTTTATGCCCAGCTGCACTACTTCCTGAACTTCAGCCAGCTCCTTGTTTCCTGTCTGCCATTATTGGCCAAATTGATTAATTCAGGTGTGTCTGATTATTGTTGCCATGACTACTGAGGTCAGGTACACCTGAATTAATCAATTTGACCAATAATGGCAAACAGGAAACAAGGAGCTGGCTGAAGTTCAGGAAGTAGTGCAGCTGGGCATAAAGCCCATTACCAAATGATTGCTAAACATGACGCTTAGGTGAGCAAAGACTCGTGATTTTACCCCACGACAACAGAAACACAACTGTAAACCAAAAAATGTACAGTGTGCTTAAGTCAGATGAATTGTTGCTTTAGGACAACAATTCGGACTGCTTGTCTTTACAGAACAGGACCACATCCCGGTCATGAGAGGCCAATGGTTCACGGACGGTACCTGGTTGCCTCTGGAGGAAGTGGACAGTGACCTCATTGAACTGGAGCACCTGGCCTGTTTCCGAGGCCAGCAGATGAAAGACACATTCGACACGGAAGCGGTGGCCATCACGGTGGACAGCAAAGATGGTAACTGACAATGGAACCAATAGGACTCAGGGTTAGGGAGGCTTTGTACTAGGGGTCAAGCACACAAAAAAGATCGACTTAACATTGAAGCTTTCAGCTGACCCAGAGGACCAGTCATGAATAGGCTACATCCTAACCCAGACATCCTGTTTGTGTCATCATAACACATTTGAACTAAGTTAAACAGACTTGTGTACTGGAATCGAATCGAGTTTCAGTTATGTTTGCGAATACTTAAAACGACCCTTAATTAAAACAAACTGATCTAGTTAGACCACTTAAGATTACTTAACAATCAGGTAATTTGAAACAGACCTGTTTGACTTCTGCCCTTAATTCACTCAGCCATTCACAGTTTGAAACTGAGCCGGAGCCATGTGGACTGGCACAGCGTGGATGAAGTGTACCTTTACAGCGACGCCACCACCTCTAAGATTGCACGAACCGTCACTCAGAAACTGGGGTTCTCAAAAGGTTTGTAACAGCCTTGATTAGTAAGTACTTTCTCTGTGGTGTTGTTTACTTGTAGACCACATGAAATGGATTGATGAGTTCAATGTTCTATGTTATGTTTTGTATTTTCTTGAGCAGAAAAACTGAAGGCCCAATTTACTAAATAGGCTAAATGGCTCGAAAATAACATACTGGCATACTATTTACTCGTACTATTTGTGCCATATAAAAGTGTAGATTCAGCACATGATTCACCACTTGCTAGACGATTACTGTGGGGCGAATGTGCATTTGTTTGGACAAAAATCCGTGAGTCATCAATATTTTGAGTCTTTTTTTCTCAAATGAAATGAAGATCTGCATTATTGGAGTACACTAGCATACACATGATTTCAAAACAAATAGACATGAACTAAAAGCCAAAATAAAAACATTTAACATTTTATGTGATCTTTAAAGATTGGGTTTACCCAAAAATTAAAATTATGTCATTGATTACTTACCCTTATGTACCTCCAAACCTGTAAGACTTTAGTTCTCCTTCGAAAAACAAATGAAGTTGTTTTCATGAAATATGAGAGCTTTCTGTCCCTCCATTGACAGCTACGCAACTAGCAGTTTGACCCTTCAAAAAGTTCATATAGAGATTATAAAAATAATCCACATGAATTGAGAGGTTTAGTCCAAATTTTCTTAGGAGACACAATTGGTTTATATGATGAACAGATTCATTCTTGTCACGCAGTACATTTGAGCTTCAGCAAGAACCAATGAGGTTCATTCTCGTGTTACGCAGCACGTTTGAGCTTCAGAAAGAACCAATGAGGTTCATTCTCGTGTTAAGCAGCACGTTTGAGCTTCAGAAAGAACCAATGAGTTTCATTCTCGTGTTACGCAGCACGTTTGAGCTTCAGAAAGAACCAATGAGGTTCATTCTCGTGTTAAGCAGCACGTTTGAGCTTCAGAAAGAACCAATGAGTTTCATTCTTGTGTTAAGCAGCACATTTGAGCTTCAGAAAGAACCAATGAGGTTCATTCTCGTGTTACGCAGCACGTTTGAGCTTCAACAAGAACCAATGAGGTTCATTCTCGTGTTACGCAGCACGTTTGAGCTTCAGCAAGAACCAATGAGGTTCATTCTCGTGTTACGCAGCACGTTTGAGCTTCAGCAAGAACCAATGAGGTTCATTCTCTTGTTACGCAGCATGTTTGAGCTTCAGAAAGAACCAATGAGGTTCATTCTCGTGTTACGCAGCACGTTTGAGCTTCAGAAAGAACCAATGAGGTTCATTCTCGTGTTACGCAGCACGTTTGAGCTTCAGAAAGAACCAATGAGGTTAATTCTCTTGTTACGCAGCACTTTTGAGCTTCAGAAAGAACCAATGAGGTTCATTCTCGTGTTACGCAGCACGTTTGAGCTTCAGAAAGAACCAATGAGGTTCATTCTCGTGTTAAGCAGCACGTTTGAGCTTCAGAAAGAACCAATGAGTTTCATTCTCGTGTTAGGCAGCACTTTTGAGTTTCAGAAAGAACCAATGAGGTTCATTCTCGTGTTACGCAGCACGTTTGAGCTTCAGAAAGAACCAATGAGGTTCATTCTCGTGTTACGCAGCACGTTTGAGCTTCAGAAAGAACCAATGAGTTTCATTCTCATGTTACGCAGCACGTTTGAGCTTCAGAAAGAACCAATGAGGTTCATTCTCATGTTACGCAGCACGTTTGAGCTTCAACAAGAACCAATGAGGTTCATTATCGTGTTACGCAGCACGTTTGAGCTCCTGATAGAGGTTGGTTCTTGCTAATCAAGCAGGTTTGGTTAAGCCTCTCTTTATGTTCACTGATCAATGTTTATATGTGAATAAAATCCTTAAATAAAATCTGTTCATCATATAAAGCGATCTTGTCTTTTCAGAAAATCTGGACTAAACCTCTCGATTCATATGGATTAGTTAGATTTGATTAAAAATATCCTTATTTGTATTCTGAACATGAACGAAAGTCTAATGGTTTTGGAGCGACATGAGGTAAATGATGACAGCATTTTCAATTTCGGGTGAACTAACCTTTGTGAAAAAGAAGTACACTTCAAAACTTTTTAATTCAGTATTATTACTAAGTGCATATTTTAAAATCTCTTTCAAGTACACTTAAGTGGCCTTTTATTTGAATTAATTAATATTATATTATCTGCAACAAGTATTTAAAAATGGTTTTAGATTGTACATTCAATACAGTTAAGTGCACTTCTTTTCACAAGGGAAGTCACTGTTAGAATTAAAGATAAAACGAAGTGCATGGTTATCAATTTAGTATGTCTGGTTAGCCTCCAGTAGTGGGACGCGTCTCCACCGAGGTTACGTGGAGGAGGCGGCTCTAGAGGACACGCCCCCTGAAACGACGCACATAGTCTTTGTGGTACATGGGATTGGCCAAAAGATGGATCAGGGGCGGATCATTAGAAATACAAGCATGTAAGTCCACAAATCACACAGCTGAGTCTGCAAACAACATCTAGCCCTGAAACTGATGCATTTCATTGACGGTTTAGGATGCGTGATGCTGCCCGCAAGATGGAGGAGAAGCACTTTTCTGACCGAACAAATGAACACGTTGAGTTCCTTCCTGTTGAATGGCGATCTAAACTCTCCCTTGATGGAGGTATTGCCTATGGACAATGATAAAATTATATAAAGTCCATACTATTATCAGTGATAGACATGATTATGGTTTATTTATGATAAAATCTACTTTTTCAGACACCGTGGACTCTATTACTCCAGACAAAGTGCGAGGTCTGAGAGACATGCTGAACAGCAGTGCAATGGACATTATGTACTACACAAGCCCTTTGTACAGGGATGAGGTGATTTACATCTATAGTTATCTACTCTTTCATTCATTTTGCTCTTTTTTTCAGCTCTCCATATACAATATTTTTATAGCATCATATTTGTGCTTTAAAGCTATTAAAAAGAATGGGACGTTATTAAAATGTCCCACTCACACACTCTGTCCCACTCTTTTCTATTGCACGAATAAAGTGTCACACTTGTTCGTTTCACGCTCTCTGCACTTGCATCCTCAGATCACCCGGGGTCTAACCAAAGAGCTGAACCGACTCTACATGCTCTTCTGCGAGCGCAACCCAGAATTCGCAGAGAAAGGAAAGGTGTCCATCGTCTCCCACTCACTCGGCTGTGTCATCACCTTTGACATCATGACAGGGTGGGACCCTGTGCGCTTTGTTCACAAAGACGTGGCAGATGCCGTGGAGGCTGATGTAAGCAGACAAGAGCGTCAGCTACTGGAGGATCTTCGTATGACATGCTTAAGGTTTACATGCTAATTATAGTTACACTCTACACTCCCATGAAATTAAGTAAAAGATGTAAGCAATCATGCAGAACACTCTGGCATAGTGGTGCCTTTTGGATTTCTACATGGAAAAACAACACTAAAAATTTCAGAAATTCAATATATGCTCATTAAATATGCAACTCTGCTAATGTCTAGTATTTATGTAACTTGTGCACTTTTATAAGACACAGTATCAACATGCAAACATCTACCCAGAACACACTAGCAAGTAACCCAACAACCACTCAAAACACAGTATCAACATGCTAACATCCACCCAGAACACACTAGCAAGTAACCCAACAACCACTAGCAAGTAACCCAACACACTAGAACACACTAGCAAGTAACCCAAGAACCATTTAGAACACAGTATCAACATGCTAACATCTACCCATAGACATATACACTAGACTTCACCTTGGCTACGGCAGTTCATTGGAACGAATGCGTCAATAGAGCCGCCATCTTGAAACAGGGGAGCCCCTCCACTTTAATGCATCAGCGTCAATGTAGTAGACACAGGTCTAACGGAAATAAAATCACCATAACTCATCATGAATGCGATTTTTCTTGTTTTTTTGGTTTGTTCCAACGGTCAGACATGCATTTATCATTGATTCCAAAAAGAAATTTTTTTTTTTTTTTAAACATTCTTCCTAGTTCAGATTTCATCCGTGAACATCATAAGCTGCACAAAAGTCCGCCACCATCAATGAATTCGACGTAAAGGCAGAGATAGCAGCCTTACCTAGCTACTTCCTATGACAAGACCCCTGTTCCAAGATGGCGGCGGTTTTGACGCATGCTTAGAGCCCCAAGGTGAGGTCTAGTGTATATGTCTATGACATCTACCTAGAACACACTAGCAAGTAACCCAAGAACCATTAGAACACAGTATCAACATGCTAACATCCACCCAGAACACACTAGCAAGTAACCCAAGAACCATTTAGAACACAGTATCAACATGCTAACATCTACCTAGAACACACTAGCAAGTAACCCAAAAACCATTAGAACACAGTATCAACATGCTAACATCCATCCCAGAACACACTAGCAAGTAAACCAATAACCATTTAGAACACAGTATCAACATGCTAACATCTACCTAGAACACACTAGCAAGTAACCCAAGAACCATTAAGAACACAGTATCAACATGCTAACATCCACCCAGAAAACACTAGCAAGTAACCCAAGAAGAACACAGTATCAACATGCTAACATCCACCCAGAACACACTGGCAAGTAACCCAAGAACCATTTAGAACACAGTCATGCTAACATCCACCCAGAACACACTAGCAAGTAACCCAAGAAGAACACAGTATCAACATGCTAACATCCACCCAGGACACACTAGCAAGTAACCCAACAACCACTAGCAAGTAACCCAACACACTAGAACACACTAGCAAGTAACCCAAGAACCATTAAAACACAGTATCAACATGCTAACATCCACCCAGAACATACTAGCAAATAACCCAAGAACCATTTAAAACACAGTATCAACATGCTAACATCTACCTAGAACACACTAGCAAGTAACCCAAGAACCATTAGAACACAGTATCAACATGCTAACATCCACCCAGAACACACTAGCAAGTAACCCAAGAACCATTTAGAACACAGTATCAACATGCTAACATCTACCTAGAACACACTAGCAAGTAACCCAAGAAGAACACAGTATCAACATGCTAAGATCTACTCAGAACACACTAGCAAGTAACCCAACATCCACTCAGAACACACTATCAACATGCTACCATCCACCCAGAACATACTAGCAAGTTACCCAAGAACCATTTAGAACACAGACTCAACATGCTAACATCTACCTAGAACACACTAGCAAGTAACCCAACATCCACTCAGAACACACTATCAACATGCTAACATCCATCTAGAACACACTAGCAATGCCCACTCAGAACACTGTATCAACATGCTAACATCCATTGCAAGTAACCCAACATCCACTCACTTTATGAACATGCTATCATTGGATTCAGATGTGCCTTGATGCCTTCCTACCTTAGAATGCATCCTCCAAAGGCAGCATTTTTAAGCTTTGGGACGCAGCCCTTGATTATCGTGTTCGGGTGTGTTTGTTGGTTAGGACTCTGCAGGAAAGTTTTTTTTAGGCCAGTTTCCTAGCCCTGCCTTTGTATCCGTTTAACAATGTATAATAACCATTCACTCTTGCATTGTGGCCACCAGTTTTGCACAGGCTAACACCACTCTTGTTTTCTTCAGAAAAAGTAAAAGTCTAGTTGTTATTGTTATTTTAACTTTAATTTCAGCTGTACAATACACTAACATTTCGAAAGATCAATCATTTTCTGTTAGTTCTTAATGTATTATCCATTTGTTCAGTTGCATTGATTTTACTGCTCTCATGTTGTTTCCGATGCTTTCAAAGGGTTATGTATTATTTAAAGGTTTTTAATTTTGTGTACACTCTACTCCATAATGATAATCCCTCTCTTAATCTGGTGTGTGTACTGTTCCTCTCCAAAAAATCTAATTTAATATTCATCTGCAGAATGAGGGATTTGGAAGATAAGCTTCAGCATGTCCAAACGTCAACCTCAAGACCCTCTCCAGCCCTGAAATTCAAGGTATGTTAGAATAAATGAACCTTCTCTTCTCATTCCCACCATCTGTTTGTGTAAGTTTCGTGTAATAAACCATGTGATTTGGGGTTGTAGGTGGAGAACTTCTTCTGCATGGGATCTCCTCTGGCTGTTTTCTTGGCTTTGCGAGGTGTCCGTCCTGGATCCGACGGAACGCAGGACAACATCCTACCTAAACATATCTGTCAGCGGCTTTTCAACATCTTCCATCCCACTGATCCTGTAGTGAGTGATGCTTTTTTGGAGTATAAGATAGCCTAGGATCAGATTTCTCAGTACAGGTCCATATACAGTATATTAAAATGTCTTATTCTAAAGTGTTACCAAACATTTTACTTCTAAGGTTTCATTTCTTGACATTAGTTAATATGGACTAACAATGAACAATACTTCTACTGCATTTATTAATCTTGGTTAATATTAAAGGGTTAGTTCACCCAAAAAGAGATTAAGTCAAGAAGTGATTTAGTCAAAATTTCCTGAAGAGACTCAATCGCTTTATAAGATGAGCAGATTTCATTTAGGCTTTTATTCATATAAACATTGATCAGCAAACATAAACACGAGAATTAACCTCATTGGTCATTGCGCGTCATGCGAACATTCTTGAGCTTCCATTTATCATAACTTACCGCATGTCCGCGAGTCGAGGAATGTTTATATGTGAATAAAAGCCTAAATCTGTTCAACATATAAAGCTATTGTGTAATGTTCAGAATTAAAAGTTCAAATTTAAAAAAAAAACATGTCTCAAGATTCAAGACTTTGTGCAGCTCTTTGTATTAAACTATTCTGTACATACATAATGCTGTTTTATTTATAATTATTTATGCAATGTATGAAATGATAGTGTTAGTGTATTTTACAAAAACTCACATTATAAAATGTTAGTGTTTTATAAACAAGACATAGGAGCTTATACAAAGTAAGAGACCAATGAACTTCACACACACACACACAAGTACAAATAAAGGAGAGAAAAAAAAGACGGGGGAAAAAACGGCAAAATATATAGATGTTAGTTTAAACGTTATGCATTTCTTGTTTCATTGCTTTGAATAAACAGTTTAGTGCGTTGCATTAATATCCAAATATCAGTCAGAGAATATGAATAGCTTCTAAATATGAAAATATGAATAACATCTAAATAAAGAAAAATGGTTTCCTGCAGGCATACAGGTTGGAGCCTCTCATCCTGAAGCATTACAGCAATATATCACCTGTCCAGATTCACTGGTGGGTAAAATGATGCTTTACCTCAATTTCAATTTTAGAAAATATTTTAATCAGAAGAATTTTTTTTTTCGTTTTTATTTTTTTACTAATAATCATTAAGGATTAAGTAATCAATAAGATTTTTTTTATCAATAAAATATAGATTTTTGGACATACTTAAGTGTAAACAGATTAAAAAAAAAAAAAAAAATGTTTTTAGGTATAACACCACCAGCCCCACACCATATGACCAGATCCGTCCCAATCTACTGAATCCGTCAAAGGAAAGTGCCTATGTGTCCGATACGGAGAGCCTCCCGAGCCCATGCACCTCCCCTCCACAGCCCCGCAGACACTACGGCGAGTCTATTACCAACCTGGGCAAGGCCAGCATCATGGGTGAGATGGAGAGGAAGATCGTTAAAGATGACTTGAAGTGTAAAACAGTTGCAGGGAGTGCAGGATGTATGTGTGATGTATGAGTAGAATTACGGTTCCCAAATATTGAGATAATGGCGGTCTGCCTTCAATTACTGAGCATCTGCAGTTTAAAGCTTTTGATTTGAATGTGGAAAGCGATAAACAGAAACAACTCAGCAAAGCATCAGATCAATAGAAAGCAATTAGCAAGTGTCACACAACTGAAGATTTAGAAACACCCTTACCAATAATACATCTTCAAGGTGTGTGTATATATATGTATGTTTGTATGTGTGTGTGTATGTATTTGTATGTGTGGAGATGTGTGTGTATATATATATATATATATATGTGTGTGTGTGTGTGTGTGTGTGTGTGTGTGTGTGTGTGTGTGTGTGTATCTAAATGATTATTAGGAACACCATACTAATACTGTGTTTGACCCCCTTTCGTCTTCAGTACTGCCTTAATTCTACGTGGAATTGATTCAACAAGGTGCTGAAAGCATTCTTTAGAAATGTTGGCCCATATTGATAGAATAGCATCTTGCAGCCGATGGATGGGAGATTTGTGGGATGCACATCCAGGGCACAAAGCTCCCGTTCCACCACATCCCAAAGATGCTCTATTGGGTTGAGATCTGGTGACTGTGGGGGCCATTTTAGTACAGTGAACTCATTGTCATGTTCAAGAAACCAATTTGAAATGATTCAAGCTTTGTGACATGGTGCATTATCCTGCTGGAAGTAGCCATCAGAGGATGGGTACATGGTAGGCATAAAGGGATGGACATGGTCAGAAACAATTCTCAGGTAGGCAGTGGCATTTAAACGATGCCCAATTGGCAATAAGGGGCCTAAAGTGTGTCAAGAAAACATCCCCCACACCATTACACCACCACCACCAGCCTGCACAGTGGTAACAAGGCATGATGGATCCATGTTCTCATTCTGTCAAATTCTGACTCTACCATCTGAACGTCTCAACAGAAATCGAGACTCATCAGATCAGGCAACAGTTTTCCAGTCTTCAACTGTCCAATTTTGGTGAGCTCTTGCAAATTGGAGCCTCTTTTTCCTATTTGTAGTGGAGATAATGGGTACCCGGTGGGGTCTTCTGCTGTTGTAGCCCATCCACCTCAAGGTTGTGCGTGTTGTGGCTTCAAAAATGTTTTGCTGCATACCTCGGTTGTAACGAGTGGTTATTTCAGTCAAAGTTGCTCTTCTATCAGCTTGAATCAGTCGGCCCATTCTCCTCTGACCTCTAGCATCAACAAGGCATTTTCACCCACAGGACTGCCGCATACTGGACGTTTTTCCCTTTTCACACCATTCTTTGTAAACCCTAGAAATGGTATTGCGTGAAAATACCACTAACTGAGCAGATTGTGACATATTAAACATTTTGAATTAATTGCACAAGTTAACGCATTGACGTTGACCACAGATCCAGCAACCTCTCAGCTGCTCACAGTGATGCATCAATGGCGGAGGAGTTGAACTATTTCTTTGCCTGTTTTGAGCTGGAGTCTACCAAGGCAGCCACATTACATCTACCATCTTAGGATGCTTAGGATCAATCTATAGCATGAGAGCGCAATTCTAAAACAGCGCCAATGAGAGTGGAAAGTTCTGCACGTGATCTACAGACGACGTGCAAATGAAAGAACACCGACACCCGGATAATTTCCAATAATGACCAACGCAATCTACCAGGTAGCGTCTGGTTTAAGACGTGTAGCTGCAAAAATAACCCTCTCTGTGCCTTTTCAGCACCAATTTTTCAGTGCATGTCTTTAGTAAATCCTGACAGTTTTTTAACGCCAACGAGGGTTTGCGTTGGCACAAGCTTTTAGTAAATCTGTCCCTTTATGATTACCTCCCAGTGGCATTGACACCTATTATTGCATATCATTACCGGGCTTACACCTATATTCAACACATCAGTTTGCATACAGAGCTACAAAATCAATCTGCAGAGGATGCCATAGCCACAGCTCTTCACACTGCTCTGCAGGGGAGCTAATTTAGGCTTCTCTTTCTGGACTTTATCTCCACATTTAATAACATCCTCCCCCAGACTGGTAACAAAGTTGGCAGACTTAGGCTGAATCCCAATTTTCTGTCTTACCCCTTCCCCTTCGTCTTACCCCTAGCCCTTGTCCCTCGAAACCGAGTGGTAAGCGCTAGTGCAAACATACCCCTATGAAATGAGACGCCACTCGGTTACGTCATCTTACATCGTCCTTAACTTGCGTCTTTGTCACCCGGGGCAACAAGTGTTGATCACAAACTTCTCGAAACTTTCAAGATGCCGTCAAAATGTCCGGGATTGGGCTTTTGCTTTCCGTCTTCACTATTCATTATGTTTACATGCACAAGGTGTTGTTTCAGTCGGACTGAATTCATTCATTTAAATCGGTGAATCTGAATGTTGATCTAATATTCCTGTGTTTTCATCTCAGTCGGGATCCGTTTAAAGCTGAATGCATCATCTGAGAAGCTCATCACGTATGTGTCTGTGTCAAATAATGTACACATAATGAATGGCGACTGTAGAAAGCAAAAGCTGAATCCCGGACATTTTGGGCGATCTTGAAATGTGGGACTGATTGTGCAAATCAGCAATGTAACGTTAGCATAGCCTAGCGTAGCAAAGTAGCGATTTTTAAAAAACTTTAAAAACGT
This sequence comes from Pimephales promelas, assembly GCF_988280905.1. NCBI lineage: Eukaryota > Metazoa > Chordata > Actinopteri > Cypriniformes > Leuciscidae > Pimephales > Pimephales promelas. The sequence goes on from NC_142781.1 coordinate 12,682,917, forward strand.
TTCAATAAACAACATAGTTGCAAATAATTGTGTAGAGCACAAAACGAGACGGTCGTTTTTTTTTATCAATCATTAAAAAAAACTTGTGCATTTCTTACCCCTTGGTTTCAAGTAAGCTCGCGAAAATTCTTGGTTTTAAGGGGTATATACCCCTTCACCTTACCCCTACCCCTAGATCAAAATGAGAATTGGGATAGCCCTTCCTCTCACATGAACGCGCAAAACTAAGGGGAAGGGGTGAGGGGAAGGGGTAAGACAGAGAATTGGAATTCAGCCTTAGGACTACCTCATCCCATCTGCTTCTGGATAAAGGACTAAAGGATCGGATTGCTCCCAGAGGGTCAGGATATAGACCCTTAGATCTCCTCAGTCTTAACCCTGGCTCCCATCAGGGATGTGTGCTGAGCCCCCAACTCTACTCCCTCTACACTCCAGACTGCATCCCTGCACACTCCAGCAATGCCATCATAAAGTTGGCTGAGGATATCACTGTTGTAGGATGCATCTTAAAGGAGAATGAGTCTGAATATCGGGAGACGAGGTGGAGCGGCTGTCTGTGTGGTGTATAGAAAATAACTTGGTCCTTAACACCACCAAGACCAAAGAGCTGATCATAGACTACAGGATCTGGGCGTCCACATTGAGTGGAGTGCCAATACCACAGCACTAATAAAGAAAGCACAGCAGAGATTTTGCCTCCTGGGGATACTCTGGAAGAACCATCTGACTGAAAATCTGCTTGTGTCTTTTTACCGATGCTCCATAGAGAGCATACTAAAATACTGTATTTGTGTGGGGTTTAGTGGCTGCACTGTAGCAGAGAGGAAAGCGATTCAGAGGGTCGATTATCATGGGCTGCCTTCTCCCCTCCTTGGAACAGATCTCTACAGTTCCCGCTGCCTCAGGAAAGCCTCCAACCCTGGTGGTGGAAAAAAACAGACTTAAAAGTCTTGAAAAGTCTTGAGCCGAAAAGACGGCTAAGTCTTAAATTTACATATGGGAAATATCCATTATATGCAATTAGGGCTATCATGTTCAGATTTTTCACACCATGGTTATCGAGGCCAAAAGAATTCACTGTAACAATATCTATAGAAACCTTAGGGGAAAAAACAGCAATGTTATTAGTCAAATTCATCCTTAATTAGTTTATTTTATGTTTTGCTTTCTTTTTTTAGTCAATGAATACAACACTCTACTGTTGCATTGCTCATTGCATACAACAATGGAGACACTGGCTTTCTATGGCTTCTTTGAAACTGCCTAAGAAATAACCAGGGGAGAGTCAAGTTCTTGAAGTCAGGGCTTTAAAATGTAACAGTAACTACATGCATGTGTATTTTTCCACAGGAGCGGCAAGTATAGGTAAAGGCATTGGAGGGATCCTGTTCTCCAGGTTTTCCCGCTCGAGTGGACAGGTGGGGGGTGTGGAGGAGGAGCCATTAGACTCAGAAGGTGGGACATGTGAGAAAGGGGAAGAGGGCAGATCTGTGGAGTTAGATGATAAACCGGAGGAGAAGATTGAGGAGAAAATCGAGGAGAAGGCAGGAGACACCAGCATGTCGCAGTCGGCCTCTGTCATTATGGATAACTCCTCCTGTAAGTGGCTCAGATATTGTGCACTGCTGGTTTAAAGTCTAAATTGAGATATAAGGTTAACTTAAAGAGATTAGAGCCCTGCACGGGCCTTAAATCTAGGCCCTAGCCCGGCCCTGGCCCGAGACGTCCAGGCCTTAGCCCGGCCCGTGTCCGACAGCTCATCAGAATGATCAGCCCGAGTCCGACCCGAGCCCGTTATTTAAAAAAAAAAAAAAAAACCTTACACAGCCTGCCCTGTTGCAGCAGTCATTTAAACAGATATGTTTGGTCCTCAATGGCAAAGTAGTTACCGTTTAGATTATTTTCATTTCTTTATAAAGTTAATTAAGGCAAATGTTTCTTTTTATTTATTTTTTTATGACGACCAAGCACCCAACAGCGAGTTAAACATGTTTGATCCATTTATAGCCTCTCAAATCAACACTTTACTTGGCTACAATAAAATCCATATATATAAAACAACTTAAACATATTCACACAGACAGTTAACGTTAGTTTAAACGTTTGTTAAACGTTTATTGTCATTTTTGAAAAGCTGAGGCAAACTGCTCCGCTGCTCGCAACAGCGCTCGTACAATACAAATTACAATACAATACAATACAGAGAATGCAATCTAAACAAATCAAATAAATTGCATTAAAAACAAACATGCAGGTTATCTTACCTCAAAAATCAAGTCTTCACTACAGAACATGGCCATTCGTATTTCCAAAAGTTTCCAACAGACTCATGAAACTAAAGTCCAATCAAACAAAAAACAACAAGACAACCTCCTAAACAGTCTCTTACAGAGCATCGTGCAGAAAAAGCACCATCCACCGTGGAAAGTTTTAATCCAGTCGTACTTTTTCCAGCTGCGCTAAAGTCGCGCTCACTACTTCTGCTGCTGGCGGGACAGAGAACGAGCCGGTCGCGCGGATCGCGTTGCCGGGAAACCTGTGTGCGCGTGTGCGTGCCGTGAGCAGACTGTCAGTCATATATGTCAGTATGATAGGTTATAAAACGTCTTTCTATGTTTGCTTTTCAATAGTCATCTTCTCATATTTTATTTTAAGTAATATCTAAAATAGACTATAAAAAAGATAAGCCTAAAACAGGCCCGAGGCCCGGCCCGCGTGTGAACTATGACGTTAAAATTGGCCCGAAGCCCGGCCCGAGGAGTGTAAATAAGTCGGGGCCCGTCGGGCTCGGGCTGAAATGCAGGCCTCTAAAAGAGATAGCCCTGTTTTATAAAATAAACTCACAATTTCAAGAAATAAAGTTGCAATTGTAAGACACAAAATATGAAATATAGTCACATTGCCAGATATATAGACACAGTGGGAGATATAAAGTCGCAATTATGAAAAACGTATAGCGAGATGTGAAATTATTTTGCAGATATAAAGTCACAGTTGCCAGAAACAAAATCACAAGTGCGAGATATAAAATCATGTTCACAAAGTTACAATATGAAATCACATTTTAATATATAAATTCACAAATTGAAGATATAAAGTCTCAATTCTAAGAATTAGGTATATTACCATCCACTTAAATGGTGGATGGAAACACACAAAAAAAAAAAAAAAAAAAAAAAAAAAAAACCTGTGCACTCAATTGACAGATATTGGCAGATATTTTTTTTTTTATCTGATAAGAAGATATGTGCATTAACCATGACGGAAGCACATTAAAGCAACACTAAGTTAGATTTTTTTTTTTTTTTACCTTAAAATAATGTTTCCAAAATCGTTTCAGTGGTTCATTAAGTCGTAACAGGGTGAAAGGCACTTCTGGATTCGCTTTGCGGTCCTATATCTGCTATACGCTATGTAAGATTGCCAGATCGGGTTGCGTTTTTGTAGTTCTAATGAGAAATAATAAAACTACAAATTTAACTTGCTTTACGTCAAATGTCGCGATAGTCTTTATTTAATTTTTCTTCGTTTCTGATGTCGCAATACATCATACTTTCATGAAATAATGCAACATACTCTACCTTGTCTGTGAACATCATTCATTCCAAAGCTGGCGCTGAATAAACTGCGAGCATGTGTGCGACAGTCGGCTGCGGTAGGCTAAATTACTATTTAAACGATGTTTTACTATAGCGGTAATGGACAATTCTGCTTCCAACCTGTAGGGCGACTGCAGAGGAAAAGTTACTTGGTGTTGCTTTAACTATGATGGAAGCGCATTAACAATGATGGAAACAATCATTAAAAAAAATACATTTCTTGATGCGCAACAAAAAACTGCCTTGACTTTGCCTCAGCATTGGATGTAATTGGATAACTGGACTAACCAGTGGACCAATTTCATCGCACAGCATCTCAAATGTTGGTTTGGTCATTCTGAAATGCCTGAGCCAAAGTCTGTCATCAAAATATTTCCATAGTTCCATCACCTTCCAGAATTGTCTCACACGATTGCGTTCCTAAACATCAGGCAACCGAACGCAAGATAACGCAAAGCTCTGAGATGGAAGTCATAGTCATTTATTTTTTGCGCCAATTTCCCAGGAAGTGATCGTTTTGTTCTCTTTAACACATGGGATGGAAATGGCGCTTTATTTGCACGTTTTTTATTACAATTTTGTTAAATTTGAATCTTTGGATGGAATATAGATATAGGGCCCTATTATAATGATCTAAGCGCATTGTCTAATGCGTATGGCGCAAGTGCATTTAGGTCGTTTCCGAATCTTTTGCTAGTTCAACGACGGGAAAAATGCCCCTGAACGCACCTCGTTTTCAAACCAGCGCACACAAATGGGCGCAAATGCATTTGCTATTTAAACAAGAACACACTACGTGGCGTGACGTGACTTGGCGAAGGACGTAATGATTTATAATTATTAAAAAAATAATAGCGACGTCAGGCTGAAACTAGCAAAAAACACTTGATTCACGCCTAGCGCCGCATTGCGCTGTGTGAATGATAGGGCCCATAGTCCCAATTTGGAGAGATAAGTTATAATTTGCTAACTTTAAAGTTATAAAGTAAAATTGTTTGATATAAAGTTACGACAGTCGCAGTTGCACTAAATAGTTTTTTACTCTGAGGCGGAAACGACTTCCATGGAGATCTTTGATTTTTTGTAAATTTGCTTGTGCAGAGAAATTCGTCAGACCTCTAACACCTGTCCTTCTATTTACTGTTTTGCAGTGGAGCTTGAGAAACGCATCGACTTTGAGCTGAGGGAGGGCCTGGTGGAAAGCCGCTATTGGTCAGCGGTGACATCACACACGGCTTATTGGTGCTCACACGATGTGGCTCTGTTTCTGCTAACGTTCATGTACAGGCCAAATGAAGTGAATGACATGACAGAGGACAACCCTGACTCATAACACACACACACACATATGAACTCTAGCACCCTTGATCACTCTCTTAATTTAGTTTAGCAGACCTTGTTCACTGTGCGTCAGGGATCCTTGCCTTGTTTCCTTAATTTTAGAAGCACACCTTAGGAAGAGACTTACTCTCTCCCCTACATCCGCAAACTAGGATTGTTCTTAACCTCGATCGATGAAATGATGACAATGATCCTACTTGTTTCAGGTTGGACAATTCACACCTTGAATCTTCGCAAAGTTGCAAACTCTTCATATTGACTGATGTGTATGAACTTGTGGTTGGATAGCATGACTGACAAGAATCTGCTGAATTGGAGGTTCACAATCAGAAGGGTTTGAGAAATGCGTCCGATGTGATTATTTATTGGCTAAACAATTATACGTTCTAAAGATTTTTTTTTTTTTTTTTTACAAATTAAGAATTACTCCTATGTTTACTTTATTTAGATGCTAAAAGAATAATCTAATCTAAAAGTGGCCAAATATTGAGTTGATAGTCGATGGAAGCAGTGCACATAACCACATCATTATATACAGTATTCTCCCTCATGTTCCAAATCCATGTGACTACAAAAGGATATATTTTGAAGAATTTTACTAGTCGCTTTTGTTATTACAATCAATGGAGACCAGTTTTATATGGTATAATTGATAAACTTTTGTCATATTTTCATTTACATTTTAGTTAAACTTTTAGTAATTTTGTTTTTTGTTTTTGTCATTTTTATTAGTTTATTTTTTTATGTCTATACAGGTTTTGTAAATTTTGGTTTAAAATTTACTAAAACTAAAACTTAAATGCTTTGTTAAAGGGAAATATTGACTTTAATTTATTTCAGTTGTCTCTTATTTTATTAAGTGACAAAACCATTTTTTAATGGTTTAATTTTAGATAGCGATAATAACTTTGAAGACTGAAGCTTTTATGTTTCAAAAAGCACCATAAAATTTCATAAAAGGGAAAATATTGCCATTCGTTTGAATTTTATGTGAACAGATCTAAATTTAATTTGGTATTCCCCAAACATGTTGTATATTCTTAATCCAGTGCATTCTTAAAGGGATAGTTCACCCACACAGCAAAAACTCCTGTGTTAAATGAAATGAAGTTTATTTGGCTCCAGACTGAAGAGTGGTAAAGTGTTAAAATATGAGTGTGAAATTAACACTCAAGAGTAATGAGATAATTAAGTGATTCATTGAGTGATGATTGGCCATTATTGAAGACACCTGATATTAACAAGCAGAATCATCAAAGGAGAAAATCTATCCATTATGGAGATCAGTGTTTGCTTTAGTTGGGCTCTTGGCAAAGAGAACAAATAGAAAATTTGATCAGGGGGTGTTGGTTATGTTAAAAAACTTAAAACACTTAAATGTATATTGTTGATTACAGCATACAATATATATATATATATATATTAGGCACACAGACATCTAATCTAGAATTCGTGTATGAATCTCAACAATGGTGATAAACAGAATATTCAATTAGGGAAAGGAAATTACTAAAACAATTCCGATCATAATTTATTCATATTGCAATACATGATGGGACCCATGAATGAGTTTTGATTGGTGGCACCCAGAATGCACTGCAACATGCTTAATTATTGTCGCTATTGTTGAGTATCAGTGGCTGATTATTGATGTCAGCAGTGCCTAAATAAAGTAAATTTTAAAGTCTTTTGATCAAAAACAAATTTTAAGACAATTTTAGAATTTTATCGAAAATGCTGAAAATCATTTGCTGTATAATCACAAGGCTGCTGTCATCAACAAGGTAAACATAACTCTCTAAATGAGTTTTATGATTCAGGTCAGGTGTTGAAACATAACATAAGATCACCTGATCAACTTTTCTCTTTGTTCATCTAACAGTTAAAACTTGGTAACAACAGCCAAACAAAATCTAAAATTAATGATTTACGAGTCAAGAGCCCAACTAAAGTAACTACTGATCACCATAATGGTGACAAAAAACTAGATTTTCTCCATTGGGGATTCTGCTTGTTAACGTCAGGTGTCTTCAATGATGGCCAATAATCACTCAATGAATCTCTTAATTAGCTCATTAACTTCAACAGTCTTGAGTGTTAATTTAACACTCATATTTTAGTTTGGAGCCATACAAACTCCCCGGAGAGTTCATTTAACACTGGAGTTTTTGCTGTGAAATGAAAATTGTGTCATCATTTACTCACCCTAATGTTGTTACAAACCTGTCCAAGTTTCTTTCTTCTGTTGAACCCAAAATAATATATTAATATAATAATATATTTATATTTCAACAGAAGAAAGAAACTTGCACAGGTTTGTAATAAAGGGTGAGTTAATGATGACAGAATTTAATTTTGGGTTTTTTTTGGGGGGGGGGGGGGGGTGTGGGGGTGTGGCTGAACAATCCTTTTAAGAAATGATCCACTTGTCTCGCATTGAAGAAAGGAAGTCATATGGGTTTGGAATCTCATAGGGGAGAATGATGACAGAATTGGTATTTTTAGGTGAACTATTCCTTTAAAGACATTTCCGGTCATGTTCCCTCTACTTTTTTTCCTGATACACAGAGATATTAGGATATCTCTTCTACAATCGCATGATAGACACTGAAATCTACTGCATATTTGAAATGCACCCTTTGCTATGATTATCTCCACTGAATTAGAATTTATGCTTTGACATGCATGAAAGTCCACAGAGGCTTAACTGAAAAAAAAAAATCCTTAAAACTGGATGCCCTGTTAGTTCTTTCAGGTTGAAACACACTTAACATTTTTCATATATGGCACTCTTTTATGCCAACAATGTGCAATCGGCATATCAAACTGTTTTCTAATGTATTGCTGCACTAAGAACCACACCGTCACAAAGACTTTGCCATTTTGAAATGATTATCTTTTTTTTTTTGTGTGTGTGTGTGTGTTAAGTTCATGTTTTATGTATTCATTTTGTATGATTTGTTTACAGTAGTCCTGGAAATCGACACCCCCATGCCTTTACGATGACAAGAGAAAAGCACTTAACATGGCTCCTTACCTCACCCTTGAATGTGCCAATAAACTGAACAGTGAGATCTTCATTAGGTCTGTGGTCAGAGGGTACGGTCTGCATTATGTGCATATATACTAGAACTGGACTCCAGTGTGTCTCTTCATGTTTAGCTTCAGTGAACACCGAGCTGTTCCTCTTTTACGAACCTCGTGATTTTCATTAAAGTTGATATTGACTGCCTGTTATGTCTCATTCTGTGAATTACTTTTATATCCTGACTCTAGTCTGACATCAACTAGTGTTGTTGCTGTGGACCTTGAGGTAAATGGAAAGCAATATAACTTAATTAATCTCTGAGGGGTCATTTAGTTTTAGCAATACACAATAGACAGCTGGTGTGTTGTGTCACAGGTCACCAATAGCCTATACTGTGCACTTTTAAAATGGAAGGTTAAATGCTTGACATATATTTGTTGTTATAATGTCAAATGCTGTGCATAATATAAAACTCAACTGTATTTTGATGTAAATCCTTTTTTTTTTTTTTTTTTTGTATTTGCTAATACTAATACCAAATTTTTTCGGCCGGTGTTTGTTATGTGTTAAGATGGTAAATTGCACTTGTGCGCTTGCTTATACATTTTAAATTTCTATTTTCTATTCCACCAATGGCATGCAAATAATTTGAGATGTTGTTATGCCTTTACAGTCTGGCTTTGATAATGATGGAAATTATAAAATTGCAGGATAAAATCAAACCCCTTATGATCATGGATGTGAAAATACATTGTCCTAACTGAAATGTTTTTAATTCATGAATGCTTTGGGATAATAGACCTAAGGTTGGTCTCTTTTTAAAGAAACAAGACACTCAGCAGATTATTGCTACATTTTACTTTTTTATTATATTTTTATTATATATATATATATATATATATATATATATATATATAGTATATGGTTTACACAATATTTTACAAAATCATTTTTAATTTTTCATTCTTCAATTGCTAAAAAAAACAAAGGCATATGTCTAACCAAGTTGCGTTCCAAATTTGAAGTTGATATCACAAAAATTAAAGTACCCATGAGATTTTGTTTAAGTGTTTGTTAAGTGGCCAAAAAATAGCCACAGGTGACAGCAACATTCCATGATTTTTATTTTTTTTATTTTTTATTATTATTTTTTGACGCATTCTTCAGTCACAAATTAATACAATTCTGTCACAAAACAATCACCAAACATGGAACCTAGAGTCTCAGACCTTTCCAACGATATGTGTTTTGTCAAGATTAGAAAAGGTTTTGATTATAAAATAGTGTTGCGGTATTTTGTCATATGAAACTTGAAATCTCCACTAATGGGGGGAGGAGCCGCTAAAAAGACTTTTAGTGCTAAAAGTACTGTTTCCATGGCAATGCAATGTTTGATTTCAAAATGGTATTGAAAGGATGAATAAACTTTCACATGATACCAAATTTGTGATGATTAATAAAATATGTGGAGGGGGAACAGTGCCGAGGAGGCCCTCTAGCTGGACAGTGAAAGTTAAGATGACATAAATTATGAACTTTCAATTGAAAAAGTGACAAATATGACAAAGTAAATTTCACATGAATATTGACCAGCACAGCTGTTTTCAAATGGCCAAATGTTAATTTTTAAACCGCTAAATGGTAATACTAAGAAATGTTTCCAGTAAATCATCATATTAAAATGATTTCTAAATGATGTGACACTCAAGACTGGAGTAATGATGTTGAAAATTCACAGGAATAAATTCCATTTGATAATATATAATATATAGCCTATATATATATATATATATATATATATATATATATATATATATATATATATATATATATATATATTAAAAATAGGAAAACTGGCTATTTTAAATTGTAATATTTAGCAATACTAATTTTTTAATCGAGTATGTTTTAGTCTGTATTTTTAATCGAGCAAATAGCGAGCATTATGACTTTCAAAAACATGCAAAATAGTGTTGAGGCGAGACTTTTGAACTGTAATATTTTATTAGGCTATATGCTTTATTAGGAACCAATCCTATTGCGATTAAACACGAATACAACATCAATTCAAATTTAACAATTTATTCAAGTGCATATTAATGTGTTTTGTTTGAACTTATGAATGTTCAGTCAACTTTAAAAAAAAAAAAAAAAACTATTTACACTTGTTTATAAAGTCTATATAGACCTGTATATTGACTTCATAAACAGACAACTATAATTAAGTTTTTCCATTAAAAATACTTTCTATTAAAAAGATAGGCTATCTGTCCAATCAACCGGGCTGCACGTGATCCTCAGCGAGTGAGTGTGTTTGAGAGACTGGCTCTGTCTCAAATCCAAGCCGTTACTCAAGTCTGCATGTTTGAGCTCAGTGACTCGGACTCTTCTGATCCCCTGAAGCGCTCTCTCAGTAGGCAGCTCACTGGGATATAGTCCACAGCCTGTGGGTTTTCTCCGGGACTCTCCACACGCCCCGCAGTCTCTCAGTAGAACACATGCGGGATGAAGATGGCTTGAGAAACAGCAGAAACAGATTGGACTTCTGGAAACTTCTCACTGCTCTTTAAGGCTCGAGGGAGGAAGAAATTGCCTCAGGAAGATCAAGCAGAAGGTCTAGGTGAGCTAAGATGTCTGTAATTTATTCACTTTTTAACAAAAACATTTACCAATGTAAAATAAGATGACTTAGGCTATTTAGTGAATATGTGGTGAATATTTTAAAATATTTCTTAATTTAATAAATTACCGATTTTTTTATGTTAGATTACGTTTAAATTTAGTAGATTATGCTACTAATTTTAGGTAGGCCTAAATTATTCTGATTACTTTGAACATAACTCATTACAACGTTAATGTGAAGGATATCATTCTATGTACCATATTGATACGAAGAAAAAAGAAATATATTATTAATTATAATAATATAATAATATAAATATATATTCTTTGTCAACAACATGAAGTGCATTAACTAAGCTATTACATTACAGGGATTCGTGAGTTTAATAGAAAGCTATAAAGTAACAAAATACATTAGTTAAAGTTAAAGTAAATATTACTTTAAGTAAATATTAGGGCAAAGAGGATCATTTTTTAATTATTTATTTTTTTTAAGTTGATACAAAAAATTCCTGCATTGCATATACAGTATAAAATGAAGTGAAATACATTAGTTTTTACTGCCATTGTGCCAATAACATGTAATCAATAGAAAAGTAAAGTAGTAATGTAGTCTGATTACAAGTATTTTAAGATGTAATATAATCTAATTACAGTACACATATTTGATTACGTAATCCAGATTACATGAAACCAATAACTACCCAGCACCGTATATATATGTATGGATGTCAATTGGCTTAAATTCTATATTCCAAACTTTCTTGTTGGGTGCAAAAAAATGCATTTATTGTTCATACATTGTGGACATATTTTCCAGGCATTTTGAAGATGAACATTCAGTCAGCAATCAGCCGTGAGATCTTCGTACCGAATGATGAAAAGTTACTGGTAGCCATTGAGGTGAGGAGAAGGATGAAGAGGAAAGGACTGTCCTTCCTCAATGCAAATCGCAAGAGGGACTACTCAACGTTTCTCTGCTTGTCAGGTAATGTGTCTTTACTAGTGAGCTTGAGAAATACTGTAAGTTTATTGAGTTATCAGAAATCTTCATGGACTCTTGTTTCCATGTAGTTGCCAACAGTCGACCAGCTCAAGTCCTCATCACTAAAGTCAAGAGGTATCCGGGCACGCGTCAGTTTGCTAAAAGATCTCAGTGGTCTGTGGAGCAGCTTCGCCAGGTTGATGGCATCAACTCTGATAAGGTGACCATTCTTCTAAATGCAGCTTTTTATTCCCAGTACAGTCCATCATTCTGACTCCTCTGACTATTTGTTAGGACACCCCTGAGTTCGACCTAGTGTTCGATCGCACCTCTGATCAATGGGTGGCCGGCTCAGATGCAGAGAAATGCATGTTCGTGCAAGTTCTTTATCATGCTTGTCGGAAGTACTGGGAGGCCAAGCTTGGAAAACCATCAACCCCTGGAGAACAGAAGACACCGGGAGCTCCAGAGAACAAGAAGAGCCCTGGTGCTCCAAGCCAAACTAACTTTGTCAACTGTCAGCAAAAGCTAATGGGAGGTGAGTGCGCTCCGAAAGCCGGATTGCTGGATTGACCTCTTGGCAGAATTCATTTCTGTGACAAAACAAAATGTATTTTTCCATATTTTAGATGCTTGTTCTGTTAATATGGTCATCTACCGCTGCAAGATTTTTTTGAAGAGAATGAAGAGCAGTATGACTGCAAACCAGGGTCGACTTCAGCGTGAAGGTTAGTAGGAGTCTTATTGTTGTGAAAATGTATACATTTAAAAAAAAAAAAATGGAATAATTTTGGACCTTGGTGCAGCCATCAAGTAAAAAGATTACCTTTAAAGTCATGGACAATATGGGGACACATTGATAAATATTTACTTTTATAATAATAAGAATTGTTATTATTCTGATTGTAAATATTGATTTACATTTTTTCAAGTGTTTATTATTGTTTTATTTATTTTTATTATTTATATTATTGCTAATATAATAATAAGTATTATTATTAAAATGTTTATTTTCAATAACCCTTTTTAATAATAATAATAAATAATTTTCAAAAAATGTTTTCAAAAAATTCTTGAACATTTTTTGAAAACTATTTATTATTATTATTATTAAAAAGGGTTATTGAAAATAAATATTTAAATAATATTAATAATAATAATTATTATTATAATAAAAATAAGCATTCTTGAACATTTTTGAAAATTATTTATCTTTATTATTTATATTATTGCTAATATAATAATAATAATAATAATTATTATTATTATTTAAATATTTATTTTCAATAACCCTTTTTAATAATAATAATAAAATAATTTTCAAAAAATGTTCAAGAATGCTTATTCTTCTTATAATAATAATAATTATTATTATTATTATTATTTGAAGATTTTTTCTAGAATTTTTATTTTGCATTAAAATAATAATTTATTTTCAATAATGTTTATTTTTAATAATTTATTTTTTTTCAAATATGTTCAAGAATGCTTCTTTTTAACTATTATTATTTTAAATAGTTAAAAAGAAGTACTAATAGTTAAATAGTTAAATATTAAAATAATAATACTTAAAAAGAAGCATTCTTGAACATATTTGAAAAATATTTATTTTGCATTCAAATAATAATTTCTTGTCAAGAATGCTTATTTTTAATAATTATAATAATATTTTTCAAATATGTTTAAGAATACTTCTTAACATTTTTTTTTAATTTTTTTGTAGAATAAATAATAAAAATAATAATTTCTTGTCAAGAATGCTTATTTTTAATAATAATAATACAATTTTTTCAAATATGTTCAAGAATACTTCTTAACTATTATTATTATCATTTTAAGTTTTTTTTGTAGAATAAATAATAAAAATAATGATTTCTTTCCAAGAATGCTTATTTTTTATTATAAATACAAGAATTCTAATTATTATTGCTGTCATTAAATGGCTTATTTTCAGTCTTTGTCACCTTGACATTTTTGGCTTTATTAAAATGTCAAATGAAAACCAACACGCTCGTCATTGAAGAGGTCTATTCATGACATTGTGAATATATTGTGTCATATGAATAGCATTTTCATTTACTATAACAAATATCATTGACCCCTAGACAATGTATTACAAATGCATCTTTTAGGCAGTTGCATTGGTTTCCATCCGTTCCTGTCTGTGGACTTGTGTGGGTCAGATCAGGCAGGAAGAGAGGGCGCTTTGTCGGCTGGTTGTTTGTAGTGTTGTGATAGATCTCTCCGTGGCGGTGGCAGAGAATGGCCCCATTGCAAAGAGGGCCCGATTAGTTCAGAGGCCACTTTGTTCAGATGAAGGCATGCGCGGGGACACAAAGACAGGCGTTGAGGAGGGGGAGAGGAGCGGAGATGAGTATAGTGGCACCAGCCTTCACAGCGGATCATGGATGAATGGTGTGTAATGAATGGGAGAGGTGCCAAGCTGCCCTGGAGGCGCAAAATGCAACGTCCCAGTCCACACACACCTCAGCTCTAATCATATACCGCCATGTCTGTTTCTTTTGGCAGTTAATACGATCAGTTAATGGCATTGCAGAATTACATTACGAGTGTAGATGATTCCAGTCACCAAGACTGCAATTATTTGACACAAAATACAGTAAAATATTATTACTATTTAAAAAAAAAAAAAAACACTTTTCTATTTAAATATATTTTAAAATGTCATTCCTGAGATGCAAAGCTGAATGTTCAGCAGGTTCATTTCTCCAGTCTTCAGAGTCACATGTTCCTTCAATAATCATTCTAATATGATCATTTGCTGCTCAAGAAACATTCATTATTATTATTATTATCATTATTATTATTATTATTATCAATGTTGAAAACTGTTGTGGTAATTAAAGGAGTAGTTCACTGTTTGCTGATAATTTACTCACCCCCATGTCATCCAAGATGTCCATGTCTTTCTTTCTTCAGTCGAAAAGAAATTAAGGTTTTTCCAGGATTTTATCCATATAATGGACTTGAATGGGAACCAAACGGTTCAAGGTCCAAATGAGAGTTTCAGTGCAGCTTCAAAGGGCTTTAAACGACACCAGACGATGAATCAAGGACCCTTCGAGTCATGACTCGAAAAAGATTTGTCGAAAAATTTTGATAAGTTCAAACAGGAGAGTCACGAACGTTCATCACAGAACAGAGCGAGGCGAGCATTTGTGCTTATAAAACGTTTTTATTTATTTTTTAAAATGAGCGATCGTTTCGCTAGATAAGAATCTTATTCATCGTCTGGTGTCGTTTAAAGCCCTTTGAAGCTGCACTGAAACTCTCATTTGGACCTTGAACCATTTGGTTCCCACTGAAGTCCATTATATGGAGAAAATCCTGGAATGTTTTCGTCAAAAACCTTCATTTCTTTTCGACTGAAGAAAGAAAGACATGGACATCTTGGATGTCAAATCATCAAATCCTTGCAGAATAAAAGTATTCATTTATTTTTAAAAATAATAATCAGCAGCTTTATGCCAGAGAAGCATTCCCTAATACAGCAAAGGTGTAAAATAATACTTGTATGTGTTTGTGCTTATATCCTCACAGCAACAACAGCCGTTAAAGCATCCAGGAGCAGGAGTAGGAGTAGCCCGTCCCCTCCGGCCGGGAAGAAGATGGGGAACGTAATGCGGAGGGCCAGTCAGGTTCTGAGTGAGCGCGGGGAGCGTCTGAGGGCGGATGAGAAGACCGGACACTTCTTCCACGGAGCCAAGCAGTTTGCAGAAGCAGCTCAGAAGGTGAACTGATCACAAGACCCATTCACTCCAAACCAACAGCTTAAAGGGTTAGTTCACCCAAAAATGAAAATTAAGTCAGTAATTACTCACCCCCATGCTGTACCAACATCGTAAGACCTTCGTTCATCTTCAGAACACAAATGAAGATATTTTTTTTATTAAATTTGAGAGGTGGATCACTGCTACATAGGCTGCCTAAGGGATTGAATCTTGTTGGCCCAGAAAGTCAATGTAGAAAATGTTTAAAAGTTCCATGTGACTACAGCGGCTCAACTATAAGTTTATCAAGCGACGAGAATACTTTTTGTGCGAAAAAACTCAATGCACACGGGAACTGCAATCTTTTTCTACTCCTTCTTGTTCAGTTCTCGCGCATGCGTCGTGGAAATCTCTTGAACTCTCGTCTCAGGCCTACAAGGAAGAAAAGGAATCGTCGAATAAAGTCGTTATTTTTGTTTGTTTGTTTTTTGCACAAAAAGTATTCTCGTCGCTTGATAAACTTATAGTTGAGCCACTGTAGTCACATGGGATATTTAAACATTTTCTTCATTGACTTTCTGGGCCGTCAAGTTTCAATCCCTAAGGGTGCCTATGTGGTAGTGATCCAGCTCTCAAATATAATCAAAAATATCTTCATTTATGTTCCAAAGATGAACAAAGGTCTTATGGGGTTGGTACAGCATGGGGGTGAGTGATTAATGACTTCATTTTCATTTTTGGATGAACTAACCCTTTAAGTTCATGACACTGCATCATATGAACAAACAGTCAGTGATACACATATTTTAGTGTGTGTGTGTGTGTGTGTGTATATATATATATATATATTAAAAACTAAAACTAAGTAATTTAAATTAAAATATTAAATGTTAAAAAGTGCAATTTTTTCAATTTTAAAAGTTACTTTTTTATCAATTGAATGTGTCCTTGCTGAATTATTCTCTTCCTTCCTTCAAAAAAATAAATAAAATAAAATAAATAAATAAATAAATATATATCTTACTGACCCTAAATGTTTGAATGGTTGTGTAAAGAACCAGTCAGAACTGCAGATGGAACTATACTATCCTGTTGTATTTTGTATAGATATATTTTCTGTGAAGCTTGTCTGTACTCTTTATATTTCTCCAATAATAATAAAAAAGAACCAGTCAGGACCAGTTATGAGTGTGTTGAACAATTTGAAGACAAAAAAAAAATGGCATTCTGTATAACTTGTAGTCATTTTAGTGAATTATATTTAATATGAATAATATTAAGCATCCCATTTTCCTTTATTCCCTCAGATGGCTCTGAAGCAGATTTAGACGTGTTCTGGATGACACGCAAATAAACTTTTTTAAAACATAGCTTTTAATCCTCTGGTCGCTGGATAAATGCAGCTTTGTCATCTAACTCCGATTTTGATTTTGACTGTTTTTATTATTTTTTTTGCAATCCACTGACCTCACCTGCAGATCTGCTCATTTTTGACCAGTTCTAGAGTAGCAGGTGGCTGATCCTCCTTTGCTGAGATGCGTTATTCAGTTTTTTTCTGTCATTATTTGCTCACCATGAAGTCCCATCTTCTGTTGAACAGAAGATGAATGTTGGTCACCCAACAGTTGCTAGTCTCCATTGACTTCCATAGTTTCGAACAAAAATACTATGGTGGTGACCAGAAACTGTTTGGTGACCAGCATTCTTCAAAATATCTTCTTGTTTGTTCAGCAGAATAAAGAAACTCGTTCATGAACCTAAAGGAGAAATGCTGCTCTTGTGCTGACTAATGATTTCAAACCTCTTTATAGTTTCATCTAAGTGGATTAATTTTTATTCTGCCAGCTGTACCCTAATATTACTCACAGATTGCCATTTATGAGGTTTACTGTTGGTAATGTGTACTAATTTAATGTACGTTTTGCATTTTATTTTCTGAAGCTTTAACGACTTTGTCGTTTTTTTATTGTATTATTCTTTTTCAGCGCTGAAACTATACCGCTATTATTTAATATTTGACATTTAAGGAGGTTTCAGACAGATTCCTACAGATGATACTGGTTGCCTTAACAGAGGTATGTTTCTGCAACATTAGTTATGCGTATAACAGATGATATCCTCATGAATGACGGTACCGTCCCTCTGATGTTCAGTTCTGTTCTGATCACATGAGGAGGCTGCTTTTATCTGTTTTTTAGATTTAAGTTCATTAGAGATGCTGCAAGTTGTTTTATAATTCCAGCTATTCACTATGAACTCAATGTTCATCTATTTGAATGTGAATGTGTGTGGATAACACTTTTTTGTTCGTCTGTCTCTTGTCTCCTAATTCTGTGTAATGTTATAACAGTCAGTCTGCTTTGTTTGTGATTGTGAACATCAGTAGCAGGAGCAACATGTCATGAGAAGCCAGAGGGTGTTTTCCGCACAGAGTCGGACACCCTTCATGTAGGCTATGTGTGATGCATCCTGCTTTCTGCTGTCTCCTTATGTCTTCGGTTTTATATTCAATGATATGTGTGTAATTCTATCTGTCCTTGTCTTTGACTGCTCTTAAGAACATGTTAAATATGTAAACGCCCATCATTTGCACAATAAATGAAATGGGACCAACTTCGGAAATGCCTATTATTACACAAAATATGTGTAGTGCGCCTTCACACCACTAGAGCGCGCTGCAGGCAAGCATCCTCCAGTGGACTTGGATGTGTGTGTTAATATGTATTGACAGTGTGGTCCTAATGTCTGAGCCCACACTGAGAATCTGTCGTTCGGTCTTAAACCTGGAATTAATTTTAGTAAAATGCTAAGTTTTACCCCTCTAAAACTTTCTAACTAAAGCATATATAACAGGGGGAAAATATATAAGAAAAAATCTAAGATACTTCAATATTTCTATGGCAGTAATCGAATAAGCAATTTTGTGAATGTTTTGATGGACAGATGTGCTCGATTACATTCCAGCTTGTGCCGTTTTCAGCAAAAGAGGGACATATCAAATGTCATAAAATGCCATTCTGAATTTTTTTTTTTTTTTTTACAAAACATTTAACTATAATATATTTATATGTATAATTATATCATGTATGTTACACACACAAGATCTTGACCAAAAATTGATGCACCTCTTGATGGAAATAAATGTTGTGATGTTATTTCCATCAAGAAGTGAATACATTTTTGGTCAGTCTATCTTGTAAGGCAATGCAAGAGTCCAGTACATCCGAAAGACTTTTAACCCCTTAGCTGTATATACATACCCAAGAATATATTGTGTATATATTCCAAAAATAAGAATATTTGGAATATACCCAAGTTTGGTCTTGTTTTAAAGAAAACACTCAGCAGATTATTGCTGAAGTGAAAACGCTTCAAAAAAAATAAAGTATGAAAAAGTTATGTAAGTTTAAATTCACCGTAAATCAAATATACTGTACTATATATATATTTTATAAAATATTTTTACTATAAAATCAAAGCCATAAATCTAACCAAGTTATGTTCCAAATTTGAAGTTGATATCACAAAAATTAAAGTCATGAGATTTTGTTTAGGCTTAGTACCAAAAATAGCCACCGGTTGCCATTGAATCCCATTAAATTCAGTTGTTGTATACATTCTGCCTTAACAAATTAATACATTTCTGTCCAAATATCAATTTTGTCACAAAATTTGGAACCTTGAGACTCAGACCCTTCTGACAATATGTGTTTTGTCAAGATTAAAAAAGGTTTTGATAATAAATTATGAAATATAACGATGCCCAAAAGGGGAGGAGTCTGATAAAATAAGTACCGTTTCTATGGTAACGCAATGTTCAATTATAAAACGTTTTCACAGATTGAATTCTGAGTTTATAAGCTTTCAAATTATACCTAATTTATGATAACTACTAAAATAATAAGTGGTAATAAAAAGGCGATAAAAAATAAAATATTTTAGAGGATAATATTATACTATATTTTTTTATTATTGAAAAATACAAGATTATATGTTTTATTTTGAACTTTTAGCATAAAAACAGAAGTTTCAATGATTAAAAGTGGGTGCATCGACTTTTTGTGATAAAGGTCAGACTTTTTGAGATTTTTTTGAGGTGCACTCTTGTCATAAATTCGTCAGTTACTCTTCCTACATAATTTGCAACACAAAACATGAGTAGAATATCTATTTAGAAGTCTTAGACCTTTCCTACAATATATAATTTGTCATAATTAGAATAGGATTTAATAGAAATATAGTGAAGTAAATTTAGGCGTCCCGGTACTGGAAAGTGACAGTTAATGTGTTCATGAATTTAATGAAAGGTAGTGCCAATTTATGTGTGAAAAGGATTATTCATGCTCCCTCCCTACCCAACCATTCTTTCACAATTTGAGCCTGATGAATCTTGACATTATTATTCTCCTGGAATTTGGCCATGCTATGTCTTTCTACATGGTTGTTGAGAAATGAATAGCTATACTCTCCATTAATTAGGATGAGATGAACTGTTGCCAAATTTATAACATGTTAGAAATGAAATAATCACTGCATTCAATCATAGACTCTTAAGCATTTGCCTATTAAAATCCAAATTCTAAAATCCAAATATTCACCTGTGGTCTTTTGGACTTTTTCATATTTCTATTTAATACCAGATGTACACATACACATATTGATGTTTACTGAAGCATTTGTGTTGCCATTTACATTTTGGCAAAGTGTCGGCGCGTGAAGCGCCCAGCTGGTGACCTGCACGGTTGTTGCGCTGCATTGCTGGATCAGCATCTACTGCATGCAGCATCCTGCAGGATAATGTGCTTATGCTGTGACCAAATGAAGGTCAAGACTCACCGTTTGACTCCAGGATTGATGACTTGTAGGACTGTGCATGACACTGTACGATTTAATTCTCTCTTATTTCATAATCTGATGTGCTATAGATTATAACATAATCTACCCCTCTAAAAAGCATTATGGTAACCAATCGATTTGATTTAGCATTCTCGATGTGCATTGGGGGTGTGATATTGACCCGGAAGATATATTTCCAGAACCACGAAGCCTGAGCTGCAGGTCGTGACTTTCTGACGGTGATACGGGAATTGAACATCAATCATGTATCGACTGGCACAGGATCGTCCCTCTTGAGTTTTAATGTTGGACCAGATATTCAAATTACAACCAAATGGCCTTTAATGAATTTTGAATGGTAATTGACCTTAGAACTACCTTGGAAAGGTGCATTCTGTTTTGTAATTGGGTACTTCAGAGAGCATGCCACATAACAATGGACTTGATTTTTCGTGAACAGAGTTCACCAAAAGAGCATAAATTTGGACATCACTTCCTCAACGTCATGCTCCAAAGTTTTGTTCCAAACTTGATTGACCTTTGTTAATGTTGAAAATGTTCATGTTAGTTTACAGTGCATTAATTAACGTTAGCATGTACAATTTGCGAACTTTAAATTATATTAGGCCTAGTAAATGTTGAACTGAACAAATAAGAATAATAAACAGTGTTGGGGAAAGTAACTTTTAAAAGTTATGAATTGCAAAATTACAATAGGCTTACTCCCTGAAAAAAGAACAAATTGCATTAGCCTACTTAGGGTCGATATTGTCCCGATCACTTTTTGCCAGGGTCGATATTATCCCAAGCACTTTTTTTAAACATTTCGTAAGGTAGGAAACCGAAAAAAATATCTTCATTTGCAGTGTTGTGCCTGAACGCGTTCATTGAACGATGAACTCGTTAATGTTTTGGGCGAATGCGAACTGAACGTACTGTGAACATGTTCATTCTGGAACGCATGCTCTCTCAGTTTAACTTTGTTCAATAGGGTGCTAGATTTCTATAGAGCATTCCAGACGAAAACGCGGCTAATGGTAATCCATCATCCGGAAACTGAAGCCTCGCGGGAGACGCCATTATAGCAGAACTTCACCTGCTGTTTGCTTTCCATTGACTCCCATTCATTTTGGCTTCACTTTGATAGCGAGTAACTTTACATCTCAGGCGTCCAAAGACTTAATTTGTACATTATATATTTCTAAAGAATTATGACAATGTAAAAAAGGCTCCATACTTGGTATCTTACAATATGGCCCCGTAGAAGCCGAAAAAACCCACCCAATCTGGCAACACCAGCCACCAGTGTCACACGGCGGCCTCTGCATGCGTCTTTAACACAAGAAGCAGCATGAACTCGAGGAAGTATCGTATGATCATTTAAACGAGTTTAAGACAAGGTCGGTGAGGATGGGGAAAAAAAAACCGTATGTTTCTGTGCAAACTTTACCCACTGATAAAATAATTGCTGTAGTGGTTTTATATGGGTTGTGGCAATAATAAAAAAAAAAAAAAAATAGCTCGTAGCAACATGAACTAGTTCATTTTTTTTTGGAACCGTGAACTAAGTTCAAAACTGTGAGGTATGAACTATGAACTAGTTCAATTAAAAATTTGTAAACTTACCTTTGAACTAGTTCATGTAGAAAGTGAACTTTCCCAACACTGTCCATTTGATTAGCAATTGATTTGTTTGGGTAAATAAGCACCGATTTATTGTTTGAATGGAAATGGAAAGTTTTTAAAATCATGGCGAGTGCTCGTTGTCGCTGTTCCTTTTCGATACTGTTCACTCGCATAATTGCATTCATTCATTAACTCTTATGGGGAAAACACCCTCTTTTTTTCGAATCCTAAAGCCTGATTGGTTCATGCACAGACAAATGGCATTTCAGCCTGCCGAAAGTGCCAGGGTTGGCTGCCTTAATAAGCCATGCAGAAATGCCAAATCTTCCGAATCTTCAGATCATCTCACTGCAGAAGAAGACTGAAACCTCTTTTCTTGCCATCGAACGAGCCTCACAGAGTAGAATCTCTACAAGCAAGCTGACTCAACGACACTCTGGAAGCAAGCTGATTGAAAAAGCATTCTGCAAGCAAAGCAATTTAGAGTCTCCCCTACGACCATCTGGCGACTAAATTAAAGAACAAATTTTAGAGCTAATTTTCAGCAACATTGTTGTAAATGTCGCACTGTGAATGCTGCTCATGCAGGGCTCATTTGCCTGCTCTAGATGTGCATTCCGAGTGCGCCTCTTGCCTAGGCTGCCCCCATGCCGAGGCGACGCTTCCAGCTGCCCACACTGCGAGAAGCTAAACGCTGCGTCACCCCTGCTGTGCGGAACCTGCCGCTCCATCTCCTTAAGCCGAGATGAAAGAAGAAACGGGGCCACCAGATTCCTGGAGGAAAGTGGTCATGACAGATGCCTCCAAGACGGGCTGAAGTGTCCTGTGCGACGGCAGAATAGCCTTCGGCTCCCATTTATCAAGTTGGCACATCAACCGCCTGGAGATGATGGTGATTCTGGCCTTCAATGAGTTCCAGCCGGAACTCAGGTGTCATCATGTCCTGGTCTGCTTGGACATCAGGACGGCGGTTGCCTTTATAAACCACCAATGAGGTCTCAGGTCCCGCCCTATGCACACACTGGTGAACCATCTTCTCTTTCGTT
This sequence comes from Pimephales promelas, assembly GCF_988280905.1. Lineage (NCBI taxonomy): Eukaryota > Metazoa > Chordata > Actinopteri > Cypriniformes > Leuciscidae > Pimephales > Pimephales promelas. The sequence continues at coordinate 12,705,731 of NC_142781.1, forward strand.
TTAGGAGTCACCGTGAACCTATGCTGAGGTTCCTCTGTGCCCATAGGAGAAGACATGCTGTCACGCAGTAGACCTCCCCCAGGGGTATGGAGACTCCAGCCCCAGGTTGTGATATAGCATTCCTTCGGTCAGGCAGATGTTGATCTCTTCGTGATGGAAGAGAACTCCCACTGCCAAATGTACTTCTCAAAAGAAAATGGACATGCTGGCCCTGAATTTGCCTCATCTGCGCCTTTATGCCATCCTTCCTGCAACCCTGCTTTCGCAGGTCGTCAGTCGTATTCTGGAAGAAGCATGTGCAGTTTTTATGATGGCACCATACTGGCAAAAGCCCTGGTTCCCAGAATTAGTCCAGCTGGTGTCAGCAGCTCCCAGCCCATTCTCACCCCCAAGGCGTCACTTAACTGACGCCTTGGGAAGCATTTGGACATGCTTCAATATCTGACGCTTTAGGCGCCCTTTAGCGTCAGTTAGATGACGCCCTAGGATCGCGTGCACCCTACCCCCACCCCACACCTAAACCTAACCGCGTCCTCTAACTGACGCTTTCCTTTAGCATCAGTTAGATGACGCCGTAGGATCGCGTCATGTAAGTGACGCGTCATGTAAGTGACGCGTCATGTAAGTGACGCTAAAGGGCGCCTAAAACGTCAAATATTGAAGCATAGTCAAAGGTGACGCCTTGGGGTGAGAATGCGTTGCAGCTCCGTAGCCCATGCTGCTAAAGAGAGAGCATCTCTCCCAGGAAGGAGGTATGTTCTGACACCCTCAACCAGAGTTGTGGAACCTGCATGTTTGGCCTCTTGATGGGAACCCTCAGGCCTTCCACAAGAAGTCATGAGAATGATCTCAGAAGCAAGGGCTCCTTCCACAAGGCGCCTTTATGCCCAGAAATGTTCTATTTTCTCAAGCTGATGCTTCGCTTGGAAAATAGACCCTGCTAAATTTGACACTGTGTCAGTTCTCACATTTTTGCAGGAGATGCTGGACAGTGGGCGTGTCGCCTCCACGGTCAAAGTCTACGTGGCAGAAATCAAGCCCCGGTGGCCGACCAATCGATCGAGAAAACGCAACCTTGTCGTTTAAGTTCCTTGGGGGGGCTAGGAGGATGAACCCGTGCCACAGTCCTTGGGGCATTTCAGGGCCCTCCCTTTAAGCCGCTTGAGTCAACTGACCTTCGGCCCATGTTTCTTAAGACTGGTTTAGAGTTGGAGATTTGCTGGCTCTGTCTGTGGAACCTTCCTGTCTTGAGTTCAGTCCTAACCACTTTAAAGTGGTACTAGGTTACGTGCCGAAAGTGCTTTCAACCCTGCTCAGAATGCAGGTGGAAGCGTTATCAGCTCACTTCTTCCGAAGAACGAGCTGGCACATCAGGGCCATTAGAGTGTATTCTGAGCACTGTAGCCGGTTCCGGCAATCAGAACAGCTGTTTGTCAGCTTCGGAGGCCGCTCCAACGGGCTGCTAGTTTAGAAGCAAAGGTGTTCCAGATGGATTGTGGATGCAATTGGCTTCATGCACAGCTTCACCACCTCCTGAATTTCAGCCAGCTCCTTGTTTCCTGTCTGCCATTATTGGCCAAATTGATTAATTCAGGTGTGTCTGATTATTGTTGCCATGACAACTGAGGTCAGGCACACCTGGATTAATCAATTTGACCAATAATTGCAGACAGGAAACAAGAAGCTGGCTGAAGTTCAGGAAGTAGTGCAGCTGGGCATAAAGCCCATTGCGCTGGCTTACAAGTCAGTAGACTTGACCTGTCCCCTAGGGGTTAGGGCCTACTCCACTACAGGTATGGCCTCCTTATGAGCATGGTCCTCTTGAGCATGGGCCAGCTGGTCCTCGCAGAACCTCTCCGACAAGCTTGACAAAAGTTCTTTCACCAGACTATTGAGGAATTACTTTACTTGTTACTTTACTTGTGAATTTAGATGTAATGCGTTTCTTTACTCATTACTTGAAAAATGTAATCTGATTTCATACCTCAAGTCATTCATAAAGGCCTGTTCACACCAAGAACAATAACTACTGTATAAAATAACTATATTAGCGTCCACACCAGAGGAACGATATTGTTCATTTGCTTGTATGTCACGTTAAATGCTCAAGCTTACCCCAACACTGTTAATAAATGATGTACAGGTAGAAGTATTGTACATTGTTAGTTTGTTAAATGCATTTAACTAATGCATAATGAACCCTTATTGTAAAGTGTTGCCAAAAATAGCCCTGTCCATTGTCATATTAGCTTCAAAACAATCATTTAATTTTGTTTAAACATAAACTGCCCATAATGCCACCTCTTGATGAAAATTGTATTTGTCACTGGTGAAAATGAAGACCTAGAAAAAGCGATTAGTAGTTGAAGAGATCATACACCCAGCACACAAACAACATAATTCTTACCCAGAGGTTCTCGCTGTTCCAGACAAATGCTGTGTTAGGGATGGGGGAATATTAAAATTCAATTTGTTGCTCATAAGAAAACAGAGAGTATACGAGCAGGAGAGTAGAGAGAGAGAGAGATTTAGGCCAGATGTTAGTTAAGGGAAGAAGTGGGACAGGAGAGTGTTTGTTTTTCTCTCCCCCTCTCTCTCTCTCTACTCTACTCTCTCTATCTATCTGTGTCAGAAGCCCATCAGGTCCCACACCAACGGATTAGATGAATTCTCAACCTCTCTGAGGGGATGTCCGACCCATCAACAGTCTCATTCAGGACAGATGTGCAGAGAGAAGAGATGGTACTTTATCAGACTTTTTGCAGTAGTCAGGTCATGCTCATATTCTTATCTTCAGTTTGCACCTACACAAGTTTAGCCCTCATAGATCTAACAGGTTGGGATGGACAGCACACATAATCTAATGCATGTACTAGGCTTATTATATATAGAAATCTGATATTAGTGTTAAAATGCTAGCCTACTTATTCAATCTCCATATGATTTATTTACATTTCAAATTAATTAAAGTGGCTACATGGGCTGTTTTAGTGGGCAGTGCGCCAACATATAGCACCATTGCACTTCGGGCGACCGAGTCCTGGCTCAAGGACCTTTTCCTCTTTCCCACTTCGCCTCTTGTCTACATACTGTCCTATCAAAATATAAGGTAAAGATGTCAATACTAAATCTGTGCCAATTATATTGGTTTAGAGCCAATAGAATACAAAGAAAAGGAAAAAGCTCTCATGGGCCATGTTGGAAGTTCAAATTGGTTCATGTTGTTTTCATATAGTTTTGAAAAAACTTTATACCATTCTCAAAAAAAAGAAATTCAAATTGAAACTGTAATGTGGTGTTTCAAATAGCAAGTAACATATTTTCATTTCCACAAACATTGTTTTCAAAATAAAATGTATTCAAATATATCAATATCATGAATTATTCATTTATAAATATAATGGATTTATGTCCCCTTAAAACTTTTTGAAACACTTGACCGGCTAATTCCCATGTCCCCAGTCATGTTTTCTCTACCTCACTTTGAAGTAAAGGTTACACATACATTTATACAAAATGTGCAAATTCAAGTATTATTACTCTGACACAAACTGCAAGTTATTTTGATACTATTGTTGTTTTTTTTTGTTTGTTTTTTTTTTAAATGTGCACAACCATTAAATTAGTTTATGTCCCTCAAACTCCACCCTTTTTACATTGGTGCTACTTTCTCTTTAAAATCTTAAGCAAATGATCTAAATCACATGACTTGCTAGAAGTGACATCATTTTCTTGGAGGCGAACGAAACATAAAGACCAAAGTAAGTATCAGTCATAAACCTTTCTCTCTTTTCCTTATTCTTAGAAGACTTGTCCAATGGTGTAAAACATAACATGTCCACTCGGTTGTGTCAATTTATATTGGACATGAAAATGGATTTTATTTAGCTATTATAACTAGCTGTTATCCTTCTGCTTGCATGTTGTTCTTTCCTTAATAGTAATGGGCTTTATTAGTTTAAAATATCAACCCTGTTACACATTGTCTTGTAGCAATGACATTTAATAGGGTGGACAAAAGCCATAGAATGTGAATGTGAAATATTTGGTCAGGATTGTTAGGTTAGGTTATACTCGCCTGAGCTTGACCAATGTGTCTTGTTTCTTTTATTTTTTTAAATGATAGACAGACCAGATATTCTGCGGTGAAACGACAGACTTCTCTATTGAAGTACACCAGATTCTACAATTATTTCGTCCCACCTTTTTCTTACAATCAACTGCATGCTCGTAGTCAGATCTGCTTCCATATGATAGAAACAAGTCCTGTACATCTCAACTTTAATATATTTGTGGAGTGGCAATGACCCCAATGCCACTGATATAATTGTGAAGTGCTATTTAGGACAATTTTAGAGTCATGGAAAGAGTATGGAACAGCTGACAGAGCAGGTATGGTTTTGCACTGTCAGTTGATTTCTCACAGGCCTTTCGCCAGGGACTCTGCGATATCTCTCACAGTAGGGCCATATGGTTCTCTCCACCTTCCATCCCAGCCAAACCTCTGCAACCTTCAAAATTCAGGAGCTGCCAAGCCTCCAAGTCCGTCCTCTGAGAGATCACTGTCTGGGTCACTGTCTCTCTCTCTCTCTCTCTCTCTTTTTGGACTGAGGAATACCTTGGTGGAGTTGTGTACCTGTTCTGATGTTATCATTGGTGTATATATCATTAGTCTCTTTCTCTCCTGGCAGTCATATCAAAAACTTTTTATTTATCATTTGTGACAGCTTGGTCTGGTTTTGAAATCAGTTTCCTATGTGGGTTAAAACAATGAGTGCATTTATGGGACTAGAGCCAGGCAGAGGACAGTTTAGGTAAATAACAGGCAGTTCTAAGCTTCTTTGAAGATCACATCCATAATCCCTCGGCTGTTGATTTATGAAGGGAGAGGTAAGTGTGCACGCGCGCATTTGGGTTCATGGTCAGGACACTGCACGGATATTGAGAGGTAGACACTTCGCCACGAGGTCAGCAGTGTTGATTTCATCAAAAGCATGGCTGAACCTCAGAAATTATTTCAGTTGAATGTGACCGGTCATAAAGCCAAATTCATATCTGTATATCAAACCATTCACAAGAGCCATTTTTTGGGGGGATTTTATCTCTAATTTTCGAATAAATGTACTTAAATAGTAAATAGAAATGAATATAGCTAGTAAGTAGTTACAAACAGATCCACAGCAGAACCATTCGCTCGGTGGTATTTAGTTCATGAATGAATTCGGTTTTAGAGATTATTGGCTGAGTGAATGATTCAGTGAACCACTTGCTTCGTTACTGAATGCATCAGTATTATTGAATAAATAGGTCTCGCTCATTAAAGGGAAAGTCCACCCAATATAGGCTATTCAAGTCTCCACCAGTGGAATTACCCATTATTACTGTTAGTGTTAGTTTCAAGTGTAAAATTTAAATTCAACTTTTTCCATCATTTCATATTTGTATGTTCAAAATGCATATTTGTGGTGGAAATACAGTTATGTCACCTGAGTTATGTAGATGCATCTAAATGCCTCTTCAGATTTTGTTGATACTTCCTTTGACTTGTAGAAACACTAGTGTCTTATTATTCTAATGGAATTGGTTGAACAATGGAACCAATTTACTGGAAATGGAAAAGTTAATTTATGTCACAGCAACACACCAAATGGTATTTTACTCAGAAAGTTAGGTTGAGTGTTATCATTTGAAGGAGGTCTTGAGGGCGATGTCACCCCTAATCACTGATTGGAGTGTGTGCCAGTGGCTTTTCCTCTGTTGCCATAGACTTTGTGATTGATTGGTTAGGGTTTGTTTATATGTGATTATGAGGGCTACATCATATTCTCAATTATACTCTAGTGAAATTGTGTTAGTTTTCCTACAGTTATGAATAAAGTGACATTCTGCTCATGGCTGCATTTCCCAAAAGCATGGTAAACACATCTTCGTTGTAGAGACCATTTGGTCCATTTTTTAAACATAAACGGTGATTCGTTGATGCAAGGAAACAACGCAAGAGTTGCAACTATGGCAGCTGAGAAGGACATTCTTTGTGAAGAATTTTCGGAGTCTGATGAAGTCGGTATAAATGTTTAATACTACAAAATACCCCCGGTGTTACAGTTACTGCACTTACCACCCAGAACACAAGAGAACATCCCAATCGAGTGAAGGGATTGCTGAAACTGTAATGGAAGCACACATCTTACCTAATTCAGACTAAAACACCTCACACCTAAATAGCCTCACATACTGACGTTATTTGCAGTTCATAATGTTTTAATACCCAGTATTTTCTTTTTCATTTTTGGGAAAATAACTTAATTACCATTGTTTATTTCTAAACCAATTATGATACACTTGCAATGAAGCTAAAAATATAAACAACATTTTTATATCCTATAGTTTTACAATACAACTTATGACAAATATGTCTTCTGATATCCTCAGTTGTTGTGTATACCGAGTTGCATTGAACACATTTGTAAATTGCTTTGCCTGAACACATTGTGCGAGTTCACTTTAATAACGGTTTATTTTTGGTCCTGGTCAAGACAATCTCCTGAACTCCAAACTGAATGTCAGGATGGGAAAGAAAGGTGGTTTAAGCAATTTTGAGCGTTTTGGTTGTTGGTGCCAGACGGGCCGGTCTGAGTATTTCACAATCTGCTCAGTTACTGGGATTTTCACACACAACCATTTCTAGGGTTTACAAAGAATGGTGTGAAAAGGGAAAAACATCCAGTATGCGGCAGTCCTGTGAGCGAAAATGCCTTGTTGATGCTAGAGGTCAGAGGAGAATGGGCCGACTGATTCAAGCTGATAGAAGAGCAACTTTGGCTGAAATAACCACTCGTTACAACCGAGGTATGCAGCAAAGCATTTGTGAAAGGTGAACATCTGCAAAATGAAAGGTGACACCTGAAAAAGTGTAATAGGGGGACTTTAAACAGTTTTTGTAATCTATGTTTTGAGTTCATACCCAAGGCCGGTCTCTTTTTAAAGAAGAAAAAAAATTAAAAAAATAAAAACACTTCAAATTGAAAGATTACAAAAGATTATAAAAGTCGTAGATGCAAATGCACTGAACTAAAAAAAGATATATATAGAAAATAAATATTTTATATTTTACAAAATAATTTGGACCCCCCCCCCAAAAAAAAAATTCAAATATCAAATTAAAAAATAATTCAAATATCCCCTCAAAATATCAAAGATGCATTTAAACAAGTTTTAAAGTCTGATTATTTTTTTATATGGTAACACAATGTCCAATTTCAAAAGGGTTTTTACAGGATACATTTTGAGAGTTAATGCTTTTGGAACATTATTAAAATATTTAACAGGGGAAAAGGCAACACAAAAGCGTCAGAGATACTGACTATATAAAAATGTACTAAAGCTACAAACTATATAAAAGTGTTATAGCCTTCAGATAATGTTTATTGTAAAAATAACAATACGGCTAGAGTATGACATATGACAGGAATGTGTTGTTGAATTGAAGTTTTTACACAAGCTTTGCTTTTATTGCTATGAGCTATGGTTTGAAGCACTGCCATCACAAAAAAATTTACATTTACATTTAGCTGATGCTTTTATTCAAAGCGACTTACAATTGCTATATATGTCAGGGGTCGCACGCCTCTGGAGCAACTAGGGGTTAAGTGTCTTGCTCAGGGACACATTGGTGTCTCACAGTGGATTCGAACCCGGGGTCTCTCACACCAAAGGTATGTGCCATCACCAACCCACCACCAAAAAATAAATAAAAATACATACATTATTTAGCACACATACATATCTTGTGAATCTTTTTAAATGTGTAATTCACATAAAATCCAATAGTCTGTTTTGTGGCCTCAATATAAAGATATAGAAGTGCTGCTACTGTGTCAGCTAGGAATAGCCATCGTTCTGTCATTGCAAAAAGATTCTGACATTGGCAACTCTGTTCACAACAGACTGTTTGTCATTTATTAATCATGAAAGCCTAGTTGTGCCTACAGCCATCCACTGAGCTAAAACACCAAAATATGATCTGCAGTAAAATCAGTGCCGAGGGTTCCTGGTGTCCCGTGTTTGTCTGGGCATGAATCCATCGTTGGAGCGGCTGGAGCTCTGGGCAGACGGTTGGCATCAACAGCCACTGTTTCAGCATAACTTTCTCACATTGTGTCCTCATGTCATCAAATCAGGCTATGATGCTATCAGAGAGGACAGAAGAAGTATAAGAGAGAAGATTAAGGAATATAAAAATCAGAGAAGAGATGTCACTGCAGATAAAATTTGCTCAGTTAATAAAACTGGTTGACCAATAAGTTAAGAACGGACTCTCTTGTCTCTGAACTCTTTTTATAATCACAATAGCCAGCAAATACACAAATATGTCCCAAAGCATAGTGTGTTGAAATGAGTAAGGATTTTCCCATTGGCTTTTTGGAAATAAACTAGGAGACCAACAATGATTCCTACACAGAAAATCTTCACAATTTAAGACAACTTTAGTATTTTGAAGCCGAAATACAACTGGCTGAAGTAAAAAGCTAAACGTATGCGATAAAGTCTTGACTTTAATATCGTCATCACTAAGTTTTCGACAACTCTTTTAGTCATTATTGAAAAAAAAAAACGATTTACCCGAAAGTTTGCGTTTGAATAGTTTGCGAGAGCGCGATAAAAGCGGACTACCGAGTGGATGAATTTTACCTGTTCGGCTGATGCCGTTTATTGTCACAAGACATCCCTGAAATGGAGTTCAAGGACTTAAAAGAGGTTTCAGAGACTTCGCTGTCGCTGAAAACCATTTATTTAAAGCCTTCATTCGATATCTTTTAGATGATCAATATATGTTCCTCTTTATTATCTAAGTAATCTTCTGAAGGCTAACAGCTAGAGAAGAACGGTGGATAGTTTATGAAGACTGATGGCGTCCAACAAAAGCAATGGCGTATTGGATGACGAAGCTCAGCTGTATTAACGTCAGCGCCCATCCCCCACTGACCCCAGAACAGTGATGACATCTCATTGTGTGAGCGTCTACACAAGGTCGACATAAAGGGGCATTGACGTCAGATCAGTTACTCGCTGCTGCTCAACCATATCGTTGTGACTTCCAGAGGTGAAGGTGTACAGCGTTTGCTCGATTGGTCAGCAGAGGTTACCAGGTTCACTGTAGTTTGTCAAAGCGTACAGAAGATTACGGGTGAAATAATTCTTGTACAGTTCCTGCCTGCTTTTATCTTCCTCATCCTCTGCTGTATAAATCCCTGGTTTAACCATCATGGCAGCTATTGATTTTTGTTGTCAAATCTTATTTCATCTGTTTATAGTATTTGTGGCATGGTTGTCAAAGTTTCTTAGGTTTCAAATGATAAAACAAAAATACTTTGTGGACAAAAAATGATAACCCTTCAACATGACATCATGACTTTTACGTAAACATACACGCCACTTTGAAGTCAAGTGGCATGTTATCTATACGTATTTTGAGCTATCCGCGTCTATCCACGTGTATGCGTGTATGTCTACGCCGTTACACGTCCGAGTGATTCCGCGTGTATGTATACGCTGTTAAATGTCCGAGCGAAACGAAGCAAAATTTAGATCTACATTTGGGGTGCGATTAGGGTTGAGTATCGTTTGAATTTGAACGATTCTGATTCCGATTCCGATTCCTTGTTTCAATTCCGGTTCCTAACGATTCTCGATTCTGATTCTTTTAAGAGGCAGATTCAAAAAAGTTTAGCTAACCTTGCTAACCAACGGTCTTTCTGAAGGAAATACTCCTTTTGTCACAAATACTCCTTTTGTCACAAATTTTGCATTTTGCCGAGATTTCGTTATTTTTAGAAAAGTGAAGCCACACTTTGGACCGCCGACGTAAGCTAGTCATGTTCGACTCTTGCAAGTTATGCCAACACTTCCGGTAGACGCTTCTTCGTTGGTGTTGTTCAGCGGTTTCGTCTTCCACTCGGCAGACTGTGAATATCGAAACTAGGAATCGAAATTTTAACTTTTGAACGATTCCGGGAAAAACGAAAAGTTAGTCCCGGTTCCAATCGATACTCGATTCTCAATACTCAACCCTAGGTGCGATATATATATATTTTTTCCAACTATGTATCACACGAAATACGTTCTGAGGAAACTATTTTGCAAATCGCAGTTACGTTACATGCCAACATATAAGCAGTGCTATTACGTTTTTTCCTGAACATAATACATCCAAAGTAGGTTTCTTGCTATTTATGCATAATCGTGGCATTAAAGTTTTGACTCTATTGCATTCAACTGTCATATCAATTAAGTTTTCATTCGCATTTATTAATATAATAGGCCAACGTTACTCATAAATATATTTACACAAAAAGCATTTTCTCCAATAAAACACAACATACTGATACATTCACAAAAAACATACATTTTATTAGCTTGATGTAAATCCTTGAATCCATACGTTGTTTGCAAGAAACAGATCCAAATTCAGCCTTTTATCCAGTGATCTTCATCTTCATTTCTCAGCAGCGACCGCAAACGTCAAATCCTCGCTGGTGATGAATTCAAATTCAAAAAATGCGCCATGTTTTACGGCAGTGATATCAAACGCTCATTGGCTCTCGCCTGCTTCGTCACAGATTGCGACATGCCGTGTTTCAGTCGGTGTAGTACATTTGAAATGGAGAAGAGCGCGCGCCTTCAGACAGAGAGCGAAGCGAAATCAGATTAACATTTTCATGGATTAACGTTAATAACTTTAATTCTGATCTGTACCTCATACACAACTACTATAATACTGCCAGAGAACTGCGACTGCAACGCATCATCATGTGAACGACTTTTGGTAATGTTAATAATAAATAAATATTTATTGTGAAATGTATGCTTGTCTGTCTGTAATGGTTTTTTTTCTTCATAATTGTGTTAGCCTACGTAGTTTTAAGGAATGGTTATGGTTAGGTTTTGGGGTAGGAGTAGGATTAGTGGCTCAAAATATATTTTAATGCTAAGACTCATTTACCTACACATCTCTCTGTCCATTAGGCCTACGTTTTATCCTTTTTATATTCTGTATAAAATAAATATGTTTAGGTTTTTGGAGTAGGATTAAGGGGTCTTGTTACATTTATCTTTAAAAGTGAAAGTATACAGATCGTTATGATATGAAATATACGTAAATAGTTAGCATTTTGTAGCTGTAAAAACGTAATAAGGTTACGTTTAAATGTTGCAAATACGTCCATATTATACGTTTTAGCATCTATCCAAACGTACAAAAACGTACGTTTCATATCTTTGAAAATAACGTATTAAACCTACGTATTAACAATGAGACATATTAGGCTAAGGACCAACGTAAAAGCACTGCTTATATGTTGGCATGTAACGTAATTGCAATTTGCAAAATAGTTTCCTCAGAACGTATTTCGTGTGATACAGGGTTGTTTTTTTCCTAGGATGGTAGAGGAAGACTCATAAATGCTATTAACCCCAGTGACTGGTAGGTTTAGGGATGGGGTTGGGGTAGGTCCTATATTTATATATATACAGTAATGTAACGTTAAGTCAACGGCGTTCATAAACATGCTGAAAAGCGATTATGCGTGTTGATAGCACTCCAAAAATGGAAATACGAATTGGCGTTTCATATACGCCATTTCATTAAATGCTTGAATGTTTCGCCAGTCATTATTCTGGCCTTTAGCGAACCAGATCTATATCTAACACGGATGGATCTCTAACTGACACAATTGTATAAAATTCTCCTGATACTTTTAATAAGAGTTACAAAAGAAAAAAAAGCATATTTCGTTACCTTTTGGAACTTGGAAAGTTTTCATTTGAGTTTTACCATCATCCCTGTCCTCGTCAGAGCTCATTTCCCAGTACATTCAGCATCTGGTTCATATGCATGATATTATCATAATCAATGTTTTGCAATCAATGACAGCTTCTTCACCACATCCACCATCAAGTGACAGTGACAGTGAGCCATTTCAAGTTATGCTGATGATACTTCCTATTCTTTTGTTTTCTGCCTGCAGTAACTATGAGTGAAACGTCACTTCATCAGTGTGTATCAGACATTGACACCTTGTGCAATAAAGTTGAATTGGACTTATTCAGTCATCAAAGATTCAAGTATTGTTGCACAGAAAAAAATATACTTACACTATTACACACCTCGGGTCATTGGCGACCCCACACACTTTTTACAAAAAATGTATAGATATTTGAAAACAGATATTCTTTTGTATTTTTTTCCTTATTGTTTATAATGAATAGATTGTGGAATAAAAGGAAGGTTGATGTTTAACTGATGTTAAAATTAGTGAAGTGAATGGGATGTTAGTGAGTGGGTCCTTGGTCGATAAAAAACAGAGGTTTGCATTAAAGAGTTAATCAAAGAGCCCTGAAAAAATATATATATTATGCTTTTTAGAAAAAAATGTTAAGCAGCACAGTTGTTTTCAACACTGACAATAGTTTGTAATAATGCTGAAAATTCAGATTTGCATCACAGGAATAAATTAAAACTGTTAGGAGGGGGTTTGTTAAAGTACAAGGGCTGAAAATGGCAAAAACTGCACACAAAAAAACGGAGGGGAAGATCAAAATGGCTGACTTCCTGTTGTGTTTAGGGACATGCTCCAAGAAACATTTTTGTAGGTATTGGGACATTACATGCATGTACCGAATTTCGTACACGTACGTGAAACGTAGCGGGAGGTGCACTCTGTTGAACCTTTATATTTGGCGCTATCAAGCTATTTTGCCCCGCCCAATTCTGAAACTCATATCAGATGTACATTTTCACCCGTTCTGATGTGTGTGCACATTTCCGTGAGTTTTCGTGCATGTTTAGACCCTCAAAAATGCAATTCACTTCGGAGAATAATAATTATAATGCAAAACAGAGCAATTCCAAGAGGGTCCTTACACCATCGGTGCTCGGGCCTTACTAAGGCTGGGTAATAAATATCGATTTCTCGATATTAATCGATTCTCATTTTTACGAACCGATATCGATTCTTAAATCTCAAGAATCGATTAGTCATCCTGTTTCATTTGAATGAACATTGTATCGCGGAGCGCGCATCCAAAAACTCACAATAATCTTTGTCCTTTGTTGCTATTGATATGAAACAAAGTCTCAATTTTCAAATTACGTCCCTTTTCTTTAGAAATTCAAAAACATAAATAACGTTTTGGCGCTGTGGCGTGAGATTGCTCTAGCGCAGCTCAAGAGAAGCAGCAGCGCTGATCTCTCTTCCGGGTTAATAATACCAGTCACAGCGCGAAATAAACATGAATGAGCATCTGAAAGTGTGTTAAAAGATAGAGTACAACTTGTCGAAATCTGTATCATGTCAGATTGATTTGCTCAATCAGCGTTTCAACCGTGGAAAGACGTCAGTTAAACAGCTTGTAATAAATGTATCGTCATATTTACCTCAGAAAACCCACATAAACTCGTTAGTCAGCTAGAAAAAATAACTCTAGAGAGGAGCATTTTGCTAAATATATACACCATATTACATATGCATTATAATCTTAATGTTCTTCAATATGTAATGCATATTTGAATAAATCTGGCAAGTTTTTGACAGCCACCATTTAAATGTTTATATTTCATATGATCTTCTTATTATAAAAATAAATAAAAGTGTAATTTAAGTGTTTGTATAGCTACAAAACAGTTAATTATTACCTTCATATTAGGCTAATGAAGCCTATAGGCTACAACTAGACTCCCATAGTTTACAGCATTAGTTAAGAGATTTGATTTCCTTGTGAAAATTTGCCATTTATTGTAACTGATATCCAATAATCAATATTGAATTGAATCGAATCGGAATAGAAATCGAATCGAATTGCAAGCTTGTTAATCGAAATCGAATCGAATTGTGAAATTTGTGTCAATACCCAGCCCTACTAGTTACATTTTAAAATGCATGAAAGTGAAAAAAAATATTTAGTAATCATTTAGTAAAATATATATTTCACATTATCAGAGCTATGGTGCTTATGCAAGCAACTTAAGCTTGAATCTGGCTTGCAATATTTCTCTGCAATGTTTCCTGTCATATATGGTATATGGTCTAAACGTGACTAAAGCCTGCATTCATACATGGAGGTTTGCTACTAAAATTAGAATTAATACTTGATACTGTAGCAGTCAATCAGGGTTACTCATCCCACTGAAAGCATGTTCTCCGTTTCTCGATACGCTCCTCTGTGTATCTAACTGGTCAGTATTTATTAATGTGAAGGGAGGCTGATGCTTGGATTATAGCATGTGTGACTAAATGTAATGGTTCTGTAATAAAGGCAGTGTCAGTCTTTCTGTCATTAAAGCAACTATTGGATATCTGCCTTGCGCAGAAATCAAACATCTGGCTAACAAAGAACCAGTGCAGTGCATAAAACACACACTCACACACACATGCACTCTGAACTCCATCATATGTCAGAGTGTATTGTACTTCCTCCCAGTCTATTTTTAGAAGCCAGTAATCCAGCACATATTAGTCTAAATCTCCATGCTCTGTGCTGCAGAAGGGCGCACCGCAGTCTGATTTATGTTTTCATTGACCCTTTGTATTATATTTTATGCATTAAACCTACTTTAACTGTAGCTGTACATCTGTTCAATCCTGAGTGCGGGTTTAAATTCCAGTGAAACTCCAGTAAAGGACGTGGATATGTGGAGACCACCCTAATCTCTGTTAAAATGGTCCAGTGGCTTAAACAACATTCCTGGAGTGCATTAGTGCGTGAACGATTGCATGTATGGCCGATGTTGTGCCCTGCATGTGGGCTTTTTGAAAATAAAACACTTTTCACACTCTCGCTAGTTTACGGCATTTCATTTGTCAGCCAACAATGTACAGCAGTGGATATACACGTCACAAGAGATTTCTGTCCTTTTTTCTGATCTAAAAGATGGAATCGCCATAGTATTCCACACTCATGTTTAAATATATTTAAATAGAAAACTGTTATTTTAAAATGGAATCATATTTTTGATCAAATTACTGCAATTTTGGTGAGCTTAAGATTCAAACACAGACCCCAGACTGTTAAACGGTACATTTTTAAAAATAACCGCAATTTTAACGGTAAAATACTGTAAAAATGCTACAGTGCAAAACTGTTAATTGGTAAACAGAAAGTTTCCGTACTTTATACGGTAAATAACTGTGCTGTAATTTCACAGTAAAATACCGTACAGTTTTTGAAAGTGAAAAAGAACAAATCATTGTATTATTTACAGTGAAAAACCGTAAATTGACAATCCCACAATTCCCTGTGTGACACTTCACATTTTATGTATTTTTGTTGAAATAACTATGGTTCCTCATTGTTTTTTTTTCTAGTTATGTACATTAGGGTTATATGTTACATTTAATGTTGTTAAATTAATGTTTATTGCATTTTTTTTTAATTTCATTAAAATGATGAAAATTTCGTTAGATGATCTCTAGGTAACTTACTGGATTAGTTCAACTCAAAATGAACATTTCCTGACAATTTACTCACCCCAATGCCATCCAAGATGTTCGTGTCTTTCTTTCTTCGGTGGAAAAGAAATTGTATGTTTTTGAGGAAAACGTTTAAGGATTTTTCTCCACATAATGGACTTCAAGCAACATGTTGAAGTCCAAATCAATGCAGTTTAAAAGGGTTTTGAAGAGCTTCAAAGGGCTGTGCATGCTCCCAGCTGAGGAATAGGGTCTTATATAGCGAAACGATCGTCCATATCCTAAAAAAAATAAACATTTATACTTTTTGTAACCACAATTGTTCGTCTTGTGCTGGTCTGCGACGCGCCAGGTATTACGTAATCACGTTGGAAACGTCACGAAATAAATATATATATATAAAATCTCAAATTTTAAATTAAAACAAAGATGTCGGACGATTTTGAAGTTGGGTGAGAAAATGAGATGGAATTTTTCGCTCTTTCCTGCCCTTTTGAACCGGAGTACACAGACAGATCACAGATGACGTGACGCGTGACGTTTCCACCGTGATGCCATAATGCCTGGCGCGTTCATTTGGACTGCATTCAACATGTTGCACAAAAATCCTGAAATATTTTCCTCAAAAAAAATAATTTATTTTCCGTTGAAGAAAGAAAGACATGAAAATCTCGGATTGCATTGGGGTGAGTAAATTCAGGAAATGTTCATTTTGATCTAATCCTTTAATTTTCGCCTTTTTATAATACAATTCTTATTTCTGTTTTAATTAAAATGTCACAAACTCTGTAGTATCAGAAACGAGAACATCCGAACAGCAGTTTTTGTTGTGTGCCGATCTGTTCTGTGTCGGGGGAAATTAACTATGGGGTAAGAAGACACCACTGTCTTACATAGCTTCATAATCATGAATAAATGAGGCGTAAAACTTAAACCCTTTGTCTAACTGAGTATTCAGGACTCTGGACGTCCGATTGGCAAGACTGATGTATGGATAGAATGGGTAGCTCCTGTAAACACCGACTATAAATGTCGCCATTACTACGCTGTGTTTACCTCAGTAGCTGACGACCGGAAGTAGTTATACCCGTTTTGTAGAACCCGGAAGAATGTTGCGCATAACCCCTATAAGTTGGTAAATCCACATTTTATCAGAAAATAAATTACGGTTTATTACTGTAAATTTTAAGTCTGTAAAACCATTAATGTTCCAACCGTATTTTTAACGGTAAAGTTCTGGCAACCACAGCTGCCGTTTTTTTACCGTAAAATTTACGGTTTATTTTTTACAGTGTAGTGCATATATAGAGACCTTATACAAGTAATGTTGTAAAATAGTCAGTTTGGTCAGTTTGCATAAAAAAAATAATAGTGCCTGTGGTTCAAGAAATACCCATATAAGGTGCATGTGTGTGTATGTCAGAGATCACTCAGTGTATTATAATGAAGAAGAGTCAGTTCAGACACCTTTGCATTTTTGATCACCTGACTGGACGGAGGTATCGGCTAGCAGCCAGTCAGCAGGATGGAGGGCTTTGTGTGTGTGTGTGTAGGTGTGTGTGTGTGTGTGTTTAAGCCAGAACTTGGAGTCATTGTGCTTACCGGATGCCTCTGAAATCCTGCCTGTATGACTTTTATTTCACCTTCCAAACTGTTGATATTATTCAGCTTTTTATGTCCTATCTCACTTATTGATTATCATAATTATGCCTGACAGAAATGTCCAAATTTCCTAATAATTTTGACTGCAAAGCGGTTAAGAGGTTAGCGAATCATGAAGGTCCTTTAAGGGTCTCGTAATGCTCTTTTAAGTTTTAGACTTTTGTTTAGTGTGTAATGTTGCGGTTTGAGCACGAAAAAATGTCTGCAAAGTTACACAGCACAAAGTCACTCCAAAGAGTTATTCTATATATCAGTTTCTGAACTCCCTGAAACGCCTCCATTGTAGTCTTGAGTTTTATTCTAGGAATCAACACTCCACAACATTCCTTATTTGAAGGGGTCCGTGATTATGAAATATCTTTAGTTAGTGTTTAATGTTGCTGTTTGAGCATAAACATCTGCAAAATCACAACGCTCAAAGTTCAATGCAAAGGGTTAGGGTTTTCTTTTACAGAAATTGCTTTTTAAGGACTACATCAAACGGCTAGGGACTACACGAGCTTGCTCCTGGGTTAGTGACATCACAATCCCTAAAATTTACATAAACACCGCCCCAGGGAACACACAACAAAGGGAGTGAGGCCATGTTTGGGCGCCTTTAGAGAAGAGGAAGAGTTGATGTCGCTGTTATTTACACCCCGGAAAAAGTTTGTCCGAACTTATTGGCTGTTTACACATGGCCACTTCATGCGTTTTCTATGATCGGATAGCTATTTGATTGTGAAAATACCAGGTGTAAATGCCCTCCGAAACGAAATTTGAATTCGATCGCTCGAACCACATCAGGAGGTGGTCTGGGACAAATTCCAGACGAAACTGGACAGGTGTAAATGCATCTGGTTGTTGAAACCACATAAGTAAATGTTACTCCTCCCAAAAATGCAATAAATAAATAAATAAATAAACGTGTGAGAGCGTGTCATATAGGCTATATGTCATGTTCTAGTCAGATATGACGACGCTACATCAACATGCATTACCGCAGATGAGCAGCTGAGCATCTATTCCTCAAGCCAACGTGCAAATTATCGCAAATCAAAGTGAAGGTAAGTTGCAGATGCTTAACACACAATCATCTTCATCTATTGATCATCTGATGATCAATAAAACGCATCTCATATCTGTTGCTTCCGGTGACGTGCACTCCATTATAGCGCGGGAATTGAAGATCGGATTTATATCCGTTTCGCAAAAACACATTTATGTGGCCACGTGTAAATGGAATCGTTTTGATAAATCAGATAGCTATCCGATCAGAGAAAAACCATGAAGTGGCCAGGAGTAAACAGCCCCTTACAGAGGTAAAAAATTAATAAAAAATTAACACTGTTTCCGAAGATTATATTCTCAATGTTTGTCTGTGCACTGGACATTTTACAGAGAACAGCTTCCAGAAGAGAGCACAATACAGGCCATACACACAAAAGCTTCTCCTGAAAGACGTTTTTGTCAGGACAACGTGTTGTTTATGGATCGCAATTTGTAATATGTCGTTTTAATGTAGTTGTGTTTTCCATTAACTATTCTATTCTATATAATTCTATTAGCTTGGTAACTAACATTACAATATTGATGTACTGTTTACTTTAGCTTTTGTAGCTAAAGTGACTGTTTACGCTGCCCTTTAGGAAAATTATCCATGATTTTGTGATCAATTACTGTTTGAATTACGATAGTTTTCTGACAAATATGATTAAATGGTGGATGGTTGTATCTATAAGAACATACCACTCTGAAACTCTTTCATCGAAAATGACACGTTCAACCAGACTTGAGAGAGAGGAGTTGTAATAATGAAAATATAGTGTTTTTGAACAATCAACCATGAAAGCTTATTCTAGTACTCCCCAAAACCAAAATCATAGACTTCATAAAAGGGCATAAAGGACCCCTTTAAATAATTCCAACCCAAGGCATTCACCTAAAAGGGTGCAGGCCTAATTACTATTGCGTTAAAACTAGCGGTTATTGTAAGGGCGTGCCATTTCAAAAACATGCTTGAAATGGTTAACCATTCACAACACACTGGTCTAGCTGACCAATCAGGGCACATTGCGTTATTCAGAAGGAGGTTTCAAAAACCCAGCTAGACTTGAATGTCTTTTCTGGGTGCTTTTCTTATTTCCGCTTCCTCGTTTTCTTTCCTCACATCTTAGCTCCACTTCGGATGTGAGGGAAAGGATACACCTGTGCATCCTCGCTCTTTGACTCCTCACGGTGCAATTAGAGCACTGAGATGTCCTTCAAGATTGCTGAGTTCAATCGGGCTGGAGGACACGAGGAAGCATCAACTTCAGTATTGAGAAGCTCACTCAGACTAAACTCTTCCTCATACGCATACAAAATGACCAATGAGAAAGCTTTTTACTGACCTTGAAGTACCATTTATCACAGGAGGGGCTTCAAGAGACAGCATTAAAACAGAGCGTTACTGAGAGACAGAGAAGGGAGGTGCTGCAACAATGCAAATTATGTGAAAAATAATGTGTTTTGAAAATTATAGCACCCAGATCTATTGTATTTTAGTTGACCACGTCAAAATCGAGACTTAATAGGCATAATAGGTCCTTTTTATAAACAGAAAACAGGCAGATTAATTCTAACAGTCAGTGAAAGACTCTCCAATAAACGATAAAAAGCTCATGCTCACATGAATGTGGAGGAAAGCAGAGCTGCTATTCAAACTCAGCTCTTTTCAACAGAGATATCCATGGCAACCATGCAGCAATCTGCAGCCTTGATCTACATGACGAGAACGAATTCCTGGCCGGAGCAGATGACTCGGTTCCGGTGTTTCGCTCCACAAGAGTTGAGCTTTCAGAGAATCATGCAAAACATACAGTATATTGTCCAAACGGTAATCTTGAAAGGATCCAAATGATCAAATGCAATAATACACACAAAAAAACACACAATAGACTCATAACATATATCATATATTACATTAATAATCAAATAAATATATATATATATCAGTTAAAAACATATATTTATTTGACCTTCCATGAATTCCTCAAAAAAAACTTGTTTCTTACCCCCATCACTATGTTTTTCATATTTTTTTGTCATTTTTGTGAAGAAAAGTCCAATACGGGGAACTTTGACCGCCTTTACGCATTAGTGTAGGTTTGTTGTGCATCTAGGGTTAAGTGTAAAGTGGCTTTATTTTTTACGACTCTCTCTCTCTCTCTCTCTATATATATATATATATATATAGATTTAAACTTTGAAGTACACTACACAATTCCAGTTCAATACAATTAAACACACTTCTTTGTTTTACTGTTTGACAATGTTAGTTTTTCATTTGAAGTTTTCAGTCGACACCATTGTCAAATTGATCCCCACACAAGCGGGTCCGTGAAAACGACTAAAAACGTTGTATTCTGCTGCCAAGCCATTAGATGGCGATGAAACACGGATACACTTTTCAGAAACGTGCACTTTGAAACTCGTTTTCAAAAGTTTGGGTTTTCAGGCAGCCAAAACCCAGTTGTTCCAAAACGCATAAAAGATATACTGTATGTTTTATGTTGAAAACGGTGACGTGTAAACAGCCCCTCATATTGTTGCATCGTGTGCTTTTTTTTTGAAACAGTACACCCTATACATTGTATATTGCACAGTATGCAGTTAGCAGTAAGCTATCTTATCATTCAAAACATAGTTACAGACTCAACCCCCGCCCCCACCCCTCACTACATTTCCAAAACTACGTTTTGTTTTTCTAACAAGGCATTCTGGGTAGTTGAGTTGATGTGAGGCTACATGGTGGTTGTTGGCCTACTTCACCTGACAACAATGGGGAGAGAGGGAAGAGGCCACAAATCTCATAATCCACCATGACTCTGAACCTGGGATGATTAAAAAACCAAGCCATAATGCACTCTGCTTTAAATATACAATCACAACCCAAATACTCCTAATGGGCTCACCAGAGAGGCGGCGAGAAAAAAAAAAAAAAAACATGACATGAAGACATGAAAGTGGAGCAAACATTTTGGCAGAGCTAAATCTGCTCAGGGTGGACATATAAGGACAGGCCCGAGCAGCTTTGTCTTTGAACATCACTTTAGTTATTCTCATATGCCGCAGCATATGAAAAACACGATGACTGCGAGAAGCGAGATAACATGATTATAAAAAGATGCATAGTACAATTTTTTTTGTCTATTCCTGTATAGACACACAAACACACAACTGCTTGCACAAACGTATAGGTCAATGACAAATTAGGATATCCAAAATTAATAAATAAAAAAAATATTTATACCACTTATTTTCATGACTATAAAAGGTCTTAAAAATGAAATAGACTTTCCACTGTATAGCAGAACTTTATATTTATAAAATACAAAAAATATAACTGTTTTCAACATTGAAACAAATAATAAATGCTTCTTGACCAGCAAATCAGCATATTAGAATGATTTCTAAAGGATCATGTGTCAGCTTTGCCATCACAGGAATAAATTACATTTAAAACATATTCAAATAGAAACACTTGTTTGAAATTTTAATACTATTTGACAATATTACTGTTTTTACTGTGTATTTGATCAATCATGTGCAGCTTTGGGAAGCATTAGTTCCCTTTCGTAGTCACTTTGAGTTACGACGAAATAACGACGAAATGGGGGTTTTGCTGTTTTTGTTTTGTCATTTTTAGTGTTAAAAAATGAGCCAATGGCAAAGAATGCCATGGGTCTGCGGAATTTGCATAGCGCAACTCTGCCCCACCTTGTGGGTATATAAGGAAAAATGCTGGCAGAATTCAGAGATGTTTCTGCTCCGGAGCCAAGAGATCCTCTTCACTCCTGCAAGCCTGATTTCTCTGACTGTCATTGAGTGTCTTCGAGACAAGCAGCTCTCCAGTCTGTATTGGTGCAAAGACCATTTTCCAGCGAGATTCACATTCCTGCCTGCTGATCTGTGCAGTGGTCTGCATCCAGTGTGTGTGTTTTTCCCTGGCCGCTTCAGCGCAGGCTGCTGAGCGTCCTCTCACAAAAGGGCTTGCACGGGCACATATTTTTCAAGATGTCTCGTCCGTGTGTTTCTGGGTGGGGTCGTGCCATTTCTCCCTCTGATAGGCTTGATCGGTGTCTTGCGTGTTTGCGCTAAGGCGGTTTTCATGGATGAATCATGTTCTCCCTGTGGGAACATGACCATTGCTGCGCTGAGATTGAGACTCCATGACCTTACTGAATGTAGAGTCCCCTCTGCGGACTCGTCTGCTCAACTCTCCCATATCCCAGGCAGGCCTCTCCCGCTCGGCTTCTTCAATTTGCTTTCGAGGGGAAGCCATATCAGTATGTGGTTCTCCTCTTCAGGCTAGCCCTGTCTCCTAGCGTCTTAACAAAAGTCCGCTTCAGCACTGGCTTCGTGATCGAGTCCCGAGGGGCTTCAGCTTCCTACGGGCCAGTGTGCCCCTAGATCGAGTTTCCAGGCATGTTGTTGTCTCAACAGACCCTCTACCACGGGTTGGGGTGCCATGTGCAATGGACACGCTGCCGCCGCCGCCGCAGGCTCCCGGACAGGACCCCAGCACCTTCTGCATGTAAATTGCCTCAAGTTGCTGGCAGCATGATTGGCTTTGCACTGCTTCCATGCATTGCTCAAAGACCAGCACGTACTAGTCTGTTCAGACAATACCGCGGTAGGTTTTGGCTACCATCTCTTCCGCTAGAGCATCATACACGAGACATGCCTATGCATTGAAGTGGAACCTCTTCGTCAACTGGTGCTCTTCTCACTAAGAAGACCCCACGATATGCCTGATCAGTGTCGTGCTTTCCCTCCTGCAGGAATGGGTTAGAGCAAAGGCTGTCTCCCTCCACCCTGAAAGTTTATGTTGCTGCTCATCATGTTGCTGCTCATCACCGCACATCATGTTGCAGTTGAGGGTAAGTCCATTGGGAATCACTACCTGGTCATCACGTTCCTGAGAGGAGTGAGGAGTCTGAATCCTCTTCGTCCTCTTGGGACCTCTCAGGTTAACTGTCCTGCGGAGTGCTCCCTACGAGCCCTTGCAATCAGCGGAGCTTAAGATCCTGTTGATGAAGACAGCGCTCCTGGTTGCATTGGCCTCCATCAAGAGGGTAGGGGACCTGCAGGCATTTTCTGTTGACGAAGCGTCCTGGAATTCGGGCCAGTCAACTCTCACGTGATCCTGAGACCCCGGCCTAGTTATGTGCCCAAGGTTCCGACCACTCCCTTTCAGGACCATATGGTGAACCTGCTACCACTGCCCTCGGAGGAGGCAAACCCAACCTTGGCACTGCTTTGTCCAGTATGCGCTCGCTGTGCCTACATAGACAGGACGCAGTGTTTCAGGACCTCAGATCAGCTCTTTGTCTGTCATGGTGGGAAGCTGAAGCAAAAGGAGAGGTTGTCTCACTGGATAGTGGACGCCATTGCTTTGGCATAACAGCAGCTAGGTCGACCATGCCCCTTGGTTCGAAGCCCACTCCACCCGGAGTGTGGCTTCCTCTTGGGCTCTAGCGCATGGTGCCTCGCTAACAGACATCTGCAGAGCTGCAGGCTGGGCGACACCTAACACATTCATGAGATTTTATAATCTCCGAGTGAAGCCAGTGTCCTCTCGTGTACTCGCTTCAACTAGTCAGTAACCAGGATCCACTTAAGAGTCTTCACTTGCTCACCATTCGACTCCACGGACTGGATACGTGCAATATTCTCCTCAGGTGTGTTTCCCCAAGAAGCCCTCCCGCACTGTTGACGTCAACAGCAAGGTAATGCTCCCGGCAGCTTTCGCAGTTGGCTAGGTGCCTCCATGTGCATGGTCCCCCCGCTGAGTGACCCCCCATGTGTGTATTTCCACTGTTAGCCTCCTTGAGCATGTGTCTTTCCCTCGGCAATCCACAATCTGCAGGGCTCTGGAAGACAGCCGAGAGGTGGCGTGATTAGGCTGGTGACTCGAAGTGACTACAAAAGGGAACGTCTCGGTTACGGATGTAACCCTCATTTCCTGAGTAGGGAACGGAGACGTTACGTCTTCCTGCCACTTCCGCTGGGCAGGGAAACATGTCTAGATTCTGCCAGCGTTCTTCCTTATATACCCACGAGGTGGGGCGGAGTTCCACACTATGCAAATTCCGCAGACCCAAGGAGTTATTTGCCATTGGCTCGTTTTTTAACACTCGAAGGTCATAGGCTTCTCAGCAAAACCCCCATTTCAACATAGCGTCTCTGTTCCCTACTCAGGGAACGAGGGTTACAAATGTAACCGAGAAAATACATATTTCATGAACATTGCAAAATCTTACTCCAAACTTTAAACCACTTGACTTTTGACTCAGACAGTGTTGGCCCAGATTTGGCCCACATCTGGACTGTGTGGAATCCATGTGTATCAGATCTCTGTGTTCCTGTCTGGGAACCTAGACTAACCCTCCAATGTCAAAGAGGTCAAATGATCCTATATTTGAAAGAGTCATCCTCTCTCTGTGTTCTCATTTTACTTTAAATCTCCCCCAAAATAAGACGTGATAGCATTCACTATTTTGGGAGCTAGTCTCTGAAGCGCAAGTGTCTGTGGCGCCTTATCTGTCATGTCAGGTGATATTTTTGAATTGGTAGCTCTGCACCCTTCATTCTTGAGGCTTAAAGACATGTTGGTGATAAGTCTTACTGCCCTTGAGAGTTATGATTACAAAGAATGCCTGGCATGTGACGCTCTGTGGAACAGAAATCAGCTTAACGCTGAATAACAGACCTATGCATTAATATGTGCCTCTCTGATCCCAGAGAGAGAGAGAGAGAGAGATGGTGAAGTAGGACATTTTTGGAGTTTAAATCATGTGCATATTTGGGACTTTAAGACAGCATTTGCCCAAAAACTGATGTCTAAACTGTAACCAAGTGACGATAGTTGGTTGAACATAGACATATTGTGCTTCCCTGGTAAAATATTGTATGTAAGCCAATTCATATTAGATATTAATCTAAATTCCACTGCTTTCTTTGAGTCATGGCAGTTATCTTTTTGGCCTTTTTACAGAAACAGGAAGAAGAATGGCCAGATCCCACAGTTAAATAAGAAATGCCTTTGAGCAAATAATTGATCCATCAAAAATAATTTCGTATAAAATGATGAATAGAAAGTAAAACAGCATTTATTTGAAATATAAATATTTTGTAACATTTTTAATTACTCTACTGTCACTTTTGATCAGTTTAACACATTCATTGCTGAAAAAAAGTACTCATTTATTTTATTTTCCACAGACGAAAGAAAGTCATACATGTGTGAAACAACACGGGGGTGAGTAATGAGGACAGCATTTTAATCTTTGGTTGAACTAACCCTTTAATACCCATTGAAAGTTAAAACCCATTAATCGTATGGCAATTTCAATGCAATTGCAGTATAAATGCAATAAACGCTCTATATATAATAAATTCCAATTCAGATGCAGCCACTGAAAAAAACCATCATGACCGTCGCCTAAACATTTGTTCAATAAGTTCTGTTGAATCAAATAAAATCTTTCTTTTTATTTGTAATGTCGACTTGATGCTTTTCTCATTTAACACAAGAATGACTTTAAATTATCTTTTATATTCCAGTACTTCGAGTCCCACATATTCTCCGTGTGACCTTTTCACAGAAATCTGGGCAAAACCGCAATGCCCAGATCATAATAAAAAAACATCCATGCCTTTGAACAAACAATCGAGGGACTGAATGGATTCACCCCCAATATAGTGACAGGGTTATCTCCCTCCAAGTGCATGCTGGGTAACAGTTTTGGGCACATTCAGGTGTCAGCAGATCTCTGTTGTTGGACGTCAGTGCCGATATTTCATGGCGTGACAGCGTGTCCCTTCACACAGCAAACCTCCAAAGGCTGACGTCAGCTGGACATGGCGAGATGTGTCACACCGCATGACCAGCGCAGTCTGGAGACGGGGACAAAGCCTGCATCATAATGTTTTCAGGGCTCGCAGAGACCATAAACCCCGTGGTCAGGCTGGAAGTCTACAGTGTGATTGTTTGATTGATGCGTCAGTCAAAGCCGAGGTTGGCGTGTGAGCATTTCAGCTCAGATGTCCTGTCGTCGGCAGGATCATTTCCATTGGGATGGAGTTGTTGGC
This sequence comes from Pimephales promelas, assembly GCF_988280905.1. Classification (NCBI taxonomy): domain Eukaryota; kingdom Metazoa; phylum Chordata; class Actinopteri; order Cypriniformes; family Leuciscidae; genus Pimephales; species Pimephales promelas. The sequence continues at coordinate 12,731,977 of NC_142781.1, forward strand.
TGCTGGTTGTTGAGGCTTTGGGCTGGTAGTTCAAATGTAGCAGCTTTAATCTGCATTAGGCATGTTGACTGAGAGTTAGTAAGAGGACGCCGTCATCGCCGTACCCTTGAGCGGGGCACTTAAAAGTGAGGTTGCTCCAGGAGAAGCGTTCTAGGAAGTGTACTGTAAATGGCTTTGGATTAAAAGCCTCTGCTAAATGACAAGAAATGTTCCTGCAGTTTCTGGGAGACTGTGAAATTTCAGCATCATTACTCCCATCTTTAGTGTCACATGATCCTTCAGAAAACACCGGTCACCAGTCAGAAATCACTTTTGACCAGTATTGTGTATGGACCTTTATACTGTATATATATGGGTGAATTCAGGCTGATTGAGACACTTTCTTCCAGTCATTTCAATGGAAAAAAAAATGTGTTCCGATCAATCTGAATTCACCCAATATATAACACTAAGACCACCATGCCTCTAGGGGTCTTTGGTAAACCCATTTACATGACTCTGGCCATTTAGGTTTGGAAACATAACAGCATTAGTAGCGAGTCCTTGTCACCCTGATGTCTCTGTTGTGCATCAATCAGACAAGCGGGGGAGGGTCTGGCATGTGTGTTAATGTATGGATCACCCTTGTGTCACTGTGCTAGTCTTCTGCCGTTGACTTTTTTAGCGGTTCTCTGTAACAAACCAGTGCTGGCCTTCTTCTCCTCTCACAGAACGAGATGATCGACACGGACAGAGATGGATACGGCACGCGCAAACACATTCACACACACGTGATGTGCATCGCTGACATTGATTGGCGTAAGTGTAGCCTTTGGGTGTTTGAGCACCATCAAAACCATTGCAGATTCATGGTCTACAGTAATATTTCAGACAGCAGATGAAAGTCTAAATCCAGATTAGCTATGCATTAGTGATTAGGTAACAATACTATTTGAAGGCATTATTTTTGCTTCAGCTGATTAATCTTGGCTAATGTTAAATTAATGACTATATTTCTGTTCGTTCTTAGTTTATGTTAGCAACTAACGTAACATATATAACTTTAAAAAATAAAAATGCAATATAAATTATCATTAGCCTAGATTAAAAGGATGTTTTGCCCCAAATGAAAATGCTGTCATCATTTACTCATCTTTCTTTTCTGCTATGAGAAGGAAGAAATGAATGCAGATTATGTGGGATGCACACATACTTTTAATAAGAACAAAAAACATATTAATGAGAGAAAAAAAACAGAAAACACTGTAACATTTTTCTTCTTTTGTCAAATCAACTTAAGATAATTTAATGTGGTTCAGAAAACATAATATTTAGAGTTTCTGTTGATTAAACCAATCGCCTTCATTGTATTGCCTAAAAAAATATTGCAATGAACTTAAAATTTTAAGGCAACCAAGGGAACTTACTTTTTTAGGTTAAACCAACTATATTTTTTTACAGTGACGGCTTACAGTAAATACATGGAAGATCATCAACAGATCAACAGAACAGGGAGCAGGTGAGAACTAAACTAAAACCACGACAACTGATGAATGAGTCTGATGAAAACTAGAGAGAAACTAAATGTGAAAATTGTATCGGAAAACCAAACCAAACAATACTGGACCTTACTGACTTTTATATGGACAAACAATACAAAAAAACCCCCAAAACTAAACTAAACAAAAACTGTTCCAAACCTGTAAAAATTTCTATGATGAACAGATAATTAAGATGTTTTGAATATTTGTTTTGTTTATGTTATGTTAGTGAATGGGGTCCAAATAAACAGTGGACCTTACCAACCCGATCTCACGGGAATTCGTACGAATTTTACGAGGTGGCTAATTCGTAACAATTCATATGACCTCACTAGTACAAATTAGTACGATTTTGCTAAATCATACATATTTTACGAATTGGCCAATTCGTATGAATTCGTACGAATGACCTACCTCTGACCTCGCCCCTAAACCTAACCATCACGTGGGTTTAGACAAATCGTATTAATTCGTACGAGTGAGGTCATACGAATTAGTACAAATTAGCCACTTTTGAATTCGTACGAATTGGTCGTGAGATATGGTAGACCTTACTGACTTTCATATAGTATGTGAAAAAGAAAAAGGAAACAGGACCTTACTGATTTTTAATTTATGGATAAACCAAAACAAAATAAAACAGATTTGGAATGACATAAAGTTGAGCAAATGCTAATAGATTTTTGATTTAATTTAAAGTGAACTATTAGCCTATTTTAATCGCTGTACAATGGGGTTTTCCTTAAAGAAACAGTAGCAATATACAGTCTGCTTATTTTTAAAGGTCAGAGATTGAGTGAAAAAAGGTAAGTAACATAAAAAAATAAATAGGCCTCAAAAAATAATAAAATAAAATCAATTTAAGTATAACTTGACTGAATTCTGTACTTGTATACTGTATTTCCTTTTCTAATGACATAAAAGTAATACTTCTGGATCTGTATTATTTTATCTTAAAGATAATTTTGCTCTGTTACTGCATCTCTCACTTCTCAGCATAAGTTACTGGTAATATGGAGCTGTCTCTCAAACACTCCTGTTTGGAGTGAGCTGTCACACAGAGACTCAAGAGTTACTGTGCCTTCATAAATCCAGTCTTGTGTGCTGGTTGGGGGCTATTATCTTATTGATTGCTTATTTTCATTAGCGCATGGTCAGGGAGGGGATCAAGAAATCACCCATAAATCCTTGCATAAGTTGTAATTCAAGCCTTCACACCCCTCCGAAAGGCCAGTTGTTATTGGTCAGTTTGGATATTTGGTCTGTTCTCTTGCTTGGGTTTAAGCTGCCATCACAAAATGTTTCTTGTTTAAGCTGAAAAAAGCTCAAAAATCTATTACCTTATTGAATCTCACCTTGGATTGGAAATATAACCCAATAAAATGTGATCTACTGCGGCTGCTTCAACCCCAACCATCCATCCTCAGAGATGGAGAGGCTCTGACAACTACATCACTGATATGTTCAACAGTTTTGCTTACTCCTTTTTAAGGTAGTGTATTTAAAATAGCATTTGGTATGAAAATAGCTAAATGTGACATCAACCAATCAATAAATCTTGCCTGAGAAGCTGGGATAGGCTCTCTACATAAGACAAGCAGTTTACCAATGTTTTATTTATTAGGCCTATTTAGTATTCAGTTTTGTTGTGATATCTGTAATTGAGTTATTTGCTATTGTCATGATGATTTTTTTTTTACACTTGAAGTTTGGTGATGATAATAATGAAGTATATTTAAATTCAAAAACCTTTATTGTTTGTTTACCATAACTATAACTGATTCAGCAGTTTTTTTATGAATAAACAAGATTTGTGTTATCAGCGTGCATCTTGTTTCTTATATGGTGAATTATGCAATATCCAGTGTGTAAAGTAAGTGCACTAGATATTGCATAACACCTACGAATTATGCAATGTCCAGTGTGTAAAATAAGTGCACTGTTTACATTGTTTTTTCTGTGAAAACATCAGCTAGATGAATGTCTTCGTTCGCCCAAAGTATACTTTGACCATCCATGAGGCGTAATTTTTGTCATCTCGAAGGTCCGCGGACGATGTGCGTGGACGTCAGGCCAATTTGGATTCAGCCCAATTTATGTTGGATTTAGCCCAACAGTCTTCATACAACAGCGCATGTGCAAGGTGAATGTTGTGACAGAAGAATCCTAGATGGCAATAATCTCAGTTGTGATGTGCAGGGGCAGTAGTCGAAAAAGGGTGCGTAAAGAAAAATGGTAAACAAAGCAGCAAATCCAAAATCATTGTTTTTGTTTTGGTTCTTGTTCTAAGCTATGCATGCAATGGCGGAGCCTCAACTTGCTTCAGAGTGAATGTCCTGTAAATGAAAAGGACTCAGTGCTGCCCTCTGAGGTCTGGTTTATAAAAAAAGCAGTTACACTGCGAATGTATTGAAATGAGTCCATGCACGCTCATGAGTAGCCTATACTTAAATGCTGTGAGCACACGACTGTACATGAGCGTAATACGGAAAATGCTACGCTATCTCACGACCAATTCGTACGAATTCGTACGAGTGATTCAAAAGTGGCTAATTCGTACTAATTCATACGACCTCACTCATACGAATTTGTACGATTTGTCCAAACCCACGTGACGGTTATGTTTAGAGGCGGGGTCAGGGGTAGGTCATTCGTACGAATTCATACGAATTGGCTAATTCGTAAAATATGTACGATTTAACAAAATCGTACTAATTCGTACGAGTGAGGTCGTACGAATTGTTACGAATTAGCCACCTCGTAAAATTCGTACGAATTCCTATGAGATCGGGTTGGAAAATGAAGTACAACCAGGCCTTCAGGGACCATTCACATAGAATTCATTTTCAGACAAAGTTCAAGTACTGAATTCGAGCACCAAATCTTCAACATGAGGCACAATCGTAACAGTCAAACACATGTTTACATAGAAAAAAACAACATTTGAAAAGCAAAGCAGTGGAATACAAAAGCACTTTCGCTGAGAACGAAATGTTCTTATGCCCAGCAATGACGCAAGTGTTTTTTTGCTAGTTTCAGCCCAACGCAGTTATCATTTTCAAGTCCCAAAACACACCCATTACTCATTAAGAGAATATGGATAACCCTCGTAGACTATGCGCCTGTTGTGCCGACCATTTTTACCGTCGTTGAACTAGAAAAGTCTATTCAGACATGCATTAGACCATGCGCTTCATTAAAATAGGATGTGTTTGACTTGTTCTTAAAGGGATGCTTCACCTCTGGAAAGATGAATGTGTATATAAAATGGGTAATTTATGTAGAAGAAATGCGAAATTATTTTTGAATTTGGAGCTTTCTAGACTGAGAAAAGCCAGAAAATGTAGTTTTGGCTTATGTGGATAAAAGACAACAACTCCCAGAATGCACTTGTTTCCACGCCTACCGGTAACAGCGCAGTAGTTAAACAACAAGTCTAGGCTACTAGTGAGTCTCCACAATGAGTCTGCCCGGAAATGTGTTTCAAAATCGCCCAAAATGTCCGGGATTCGGCTTTTGCGTTCTACAGTCGCCATTCATCATGTTTACTGTGGCGAGCGGGACGAGTGAGGGCCGCGGGAGAACAGCACGTGGCCGGAGGCGTGATTACCGATGAGCGACACCTGTGAGACACACCGGTCTCGTATCTCTCACAGAGGAGCGGGAATTTTCTTAGCAATGTTAAAACGCACATCAACCGGTCACTTGTTTAGCGTTCATGTAAACACTACATTCAGATTCACCAATCGGAATGAATTCAGTTAGATTGAAACAAAATGTATGCATGTAAACAATGAATGGCGACTGCAGAAAGGGCGACTGTCTGGGAAAAAGAGGATGGTAACACCTACTACTCGGCTTTCTCCACAGAACAAGAGCCTGCTAGCTTAGCTTCCAAAACAAGATGGCCGACACTATGTGTTCATTCTGTGAGTGAGATCCCACCCTCTATGGGCGGGTTGAAAGTTTTTAGCCTCTGGCCAAAAAATCGTCTGATGACGCAAAATGACGATTTTTACGTCATCTGAGTATTTTTTTTTTCCAGACAAAAAAAATACATACAACTCTCATCTCAGGGGGATATGAGGGTGGAAAGCATGGTAATTCAAAAATACTACAGGTTTCCTACTAATACAAAGCTTAATGCTAAATCCTGAAGTATCCCTTTAAGGCTTATGATAGTAAGGCGCTGAAAATCTCATACACACACACACAAACGAAAACACACACCTCCGTGCACCCAAACTTGCCTGAAAGGTAATCTGGGAAATCTTGTTGAGCGTGTAGTCTTACTTTAAGAAAGATAGAGCAAACCATGCGGGCGAGAACAAGTGAGTGGTTGTGAATCGTGACGTATCAAATTGTGACGTCTTAATTAATAATCCACTTAGAAGCGCGGCTCAGTCGGGATTAACCCGTGCTGAGTCTTTTCTTGGCACCGCAGATATTGACTACCTGTCCTTACATGCCCAGTTGGGGCAGTGATAGTAAAGTGTGCTTGTGCACGAGACAGCTCAAGGGATAATACGATTGGGTAACATAACATCAACAACACTGAGTAACTCATTAAGGTCTGTCTCTTTGTTGACTTCTTAATGGCTTTCTTTACAGTGGTTCTGCAAGGATTGTTTCTGAACCATGTAACCTCTCTTATCGTATGTACGGAGGTCAGAAAGGTCGTAGAGGATAACAATAGCGTACAGGAACATGGTAATCAGACACCAGTGTGGAAACCAAAGCAGACCTTTATCTGAGAGCTCCTGCCATACATATCAATCTAGAGTCAGGGGCAAGGCTGTACAAAATATCTTAAATTAGTTTAAGTTACTTGGAAGGAAGACTTTTGGAATGAGGTTGAGTAAATGAAGACAGAATTTCTATTTTCATTTCTAAGACATGCAGAAGAACAGATCAATTATGAATGTTTCAGTGCATGGTTACAGATATTTTGATTAAAGCAATTACAAATGAATGAGCGCCAAGAAACCTTTGATAGTATTAGGAGTGTGTGTGTTTTTTTTTTTAATGAGCGTATGATGTTCTAATGCAGAATTGCAGATGAGTCCATTTCAATTCCCTTTTATTGTAGATAAAGCCGACAGAGTGAGAGTGAGAGCGAATCATGTGACCAGCTGTATTATGACGGCATGTGCAGAGGATTAGAGCAGAAAGACAGGCTTGAACAGCTGCAGTAGGACTGAATGACGACCACTACTCCAGGTCTCCCTTTAGAGATGCTGGGAGATACAAAGCAAAAAGGAAGCTCTCGCTGCGCCGCACTTCCATTAGTGCAGTTGTTCATTTGTTCAGACACTCAGTCACTATGATATTCCAGCTATCCGCTGCAATGTAATTACAACAAAAACAGGAAGTCTCCGAGGAGAATTGCTGACACAAGGGACTTGCAGAAACTTGAGGGGATTTAATGTGTCAGGCTTTATGGAAATTAACCCGCCTTTCACAATGGCTTCTTGAGAGGGGTAATTCTGTTGTACGACGTGCATGTTGGGTGGAAAAGCAATATTTCGAGTAAAAATTACACAGGCTTCAAATGTGTCACAATAACGCACACATTTAATAAATAAGCTAGTTCAGTTTAGTCATTTCATGTCGACATAGAATTAAACTAATCACTATTTAAATGTCTTTTTAATAGTGTAGCTAATAGTTAATGCATTATTTCAGAGACAATTCATGTTAAGTTTAAAACAGTTTGGTTACAATTGCAAACAAGCATACTCTATGCGTATAGGATGGAACCATGTTCAAAAATCCACAGAACATGGTTTCATGTCCATAACACATTGAAGTACCCTAACCCTAGTGGTTCGTACATCACTTAGTAGGTTGTGGATTTGAAAAAGTTTAAAAAGAAACTACTTTAGCAGCCACCTAGTAACAGTATAGCTCCAACTAAAAGACCCAACTCTGATAGTATTAGGATTGTGATATATAGAGTCACTAATGATATGCTTCTCTCTCTATTAGGTTGTATCTGTCTATTAATCGACCACAACATTCTTTTGAATAGACAACGGAAATTATGTTGGCTTTAGTGGAATTGCATTGGCATGGTTCAAATCATACTCATCTGACCATTATCAATTTAGTAAATGGAGATGTGTTATATCAATCAGAAGTTCAATATGGAGTACCACAAGGCTCAGTAGGACTGTTGCTTTTCACATAGTAACTCAATAGCACCCATCAGAACACCCTTTAAATGTCCAAGAAAGCAATCAGATGTCTTTATCAACCACTTAGTAACATTGTAGTAACATATAGAACAAAATAGCAACACTCTAAAACCACTTAGAACACATTGACAACCACCTATCAACATTATAACAATGCCCTAGGAACCACTCTTTAGTCTTTAGCAATTATATAGTAAAAAAACAGCACCTCTGAATTTCCTAGCCACCAGCTGAACACCCTAGCAACATCCCAGAAACAATTTATATCATCTTAGTTACCACCTCACAACCCCAATACCTTGAACTTCCTAGAAACCACATAGCAAACACCAACACCCCTTAGTAATGCTTAAGAAACCACTACAACTATCTTAGCAAACACATCACAACATCAAATCATTCTGGAAACCAAAGCAGACCTTTATCTGGGAGCCCCTGTTATCCATCCTGTCATACACCAACCAGAACACTCTCCCAAAAAACAGGGAACTTCTGCAAGACCATATTCTACATCCCTTAATCCTACCCCATACCTAACATTAACCACTACAACTACACTGTAAATAGGTTTCTGTAAATTTGACAGTAACTTACTGGCAGCTGGATGCCAGTAAGTTACTGTAGAAGTGTTTACAGTATCAGAACTGTAATTTCATTTACAGTATACTATTAATATTTACAGTGAGAGTACTGTATTCTTCATTTACTGTACAAGTACCATATATTTTTTTACAGTAATAATACTGTATATTTTATTCATGAGTACAGCTACTGTATTTTTATTTACAGTAGAATTATTAGAATTAATTAGAATTAATTTCCTATTACATAATTTGATTTATTATTTTTATTTTTTTTTACAATTTACAGTAGAAAATAATAATACAGTAGTAAACACATATTTCCCCATAATCCTTGGCCATTTACAGTATTATACTGTTGGCACATTTAACAGTATTATACTGTACATATTACAAAAATAATAAAAATCACAAAAATATGTTACAGTGTACTGAATTAGCCTGCAAATCATCCTTTATTCAGAGTAGCCTTAGGTTTATCTAAACTTGATAACAGATTATTACAAGTAGCTCACTGGTCACCAACCAAAGTAACTGTTTGAGTTAAAGTCCAAACAGTAAAAAATCAAAACACATTTGCACACATACTGTAGTACGGCAGTAAACTGGATATGTTACTGAATGAAATTTTTTTTTTTTTGAAACATTTTAGTCATAATTATTCCTATTTTTGTTTTCTTTTCTTTTTTCATTAATGTATGTATATATATATATATATATATATATATATATATATATATATACAGTATATATATATTATTTTTTAAGATTGCACATCTTACTCTCTTGGTTTCTGTTAATTATTAAATGTGCCTGGCCTGCTGGATTATCCTTACCTTCAGCGGAAAGCTGACCAAATGCAATTTTGAAACATAGTAGGTGTCTTTAACTGGTTTACAGTTGTGCTGTAAATCCAGATTTGCTAGAGATCTTCAGCACTCTTAAGAGGCTCAGGTGCATGTTGTTTAATGAGCACAATCCTGAACAATATGTGGGATTTCCTTTTTGATTGGTTTGCCAAAACAACAACCACCAACCAATCGCGTCTTACACTACTGAGGTTTGAATGTCATCTCAAAGTCTTCTAAAAGAGGTAATTCCTTTGATCCCTACATCTTACACAGGGAGATTATGTTACCCTACTGTGAAAAGATGGAGTCTTTAAAGGATGTACTTTGAATGAAGGCCCTGAAGTTGGAGGATGGTGTGGGCTGGAAAAGTCCCACAAGCTTAAGCTTCTCCAAGACATCTAATCCCCTTGGGCTTGTACCAGTGTTTTGGAAAGTGACTTAAGGACCATTGTGCTTAGATTTGTGCCAACGAGATTTGTGCGATTCTAATGAGATTTCACTAGGAAGAGTTGGCAACTATCTGTTGGAACGAAAGCCAGTTGTCAAAGAAAATGATCTAAAACAGATGAAGCCACTCATTAGACTTTAGCAACTACCTAGTAACACTTCAGCTACAACCATGCAACCCTAGCAATATCATAACAATGTTACAGAACACCTAGTAACACTATAACAATGACCAAAACACTTAAGCAATATAACACATAGCAACCAACTAGCAATACCAAAACAACATTTCAGAAGATCTTGGTAAAAACCTATAGCACCGACCAGAACAATTTAGCAACATCCAAGAAACACCTTATAGACACACCAAAAGACACACTGTAAACCACTCAGAGCAACCATCTAGCAACATTAATGTCCAAAATACCCACTCACAACCACCTAGCAACACTACAGCCACCTCCAGAGTACCCTAGAAACATCATAGCAACCTCTCTAAAACACAGTTGCAGCCACCAAGTAACACCCACCAGAACACCATAGCAGTCAACTGGCAACACCAAAACAACCTTTCAGAAGACATTGGTAATCACCAACAATATAGCACCAACCAGAACAGCCTAGCAACACCCAAGAAACCACTCAGAACACCTGAGCAACCACCTAGCGAAACAAACCAAGTTAACAATCCCCTAAAACCACTCAGAGCCGCCACAGAATGAAAAATAACTTAGGTTATTACTTTTTTATCTCAGAATTGCGTGATGTAAAGTCGCAATTGCGAGTTGTAAAGTCAGAACTGTGTGATATAAAGTTGCAATCGTGTGTTACACGATTTGCGAGATATAAACTAGAAATTCTGACTTTTTTCTCCGATCTCATTTACCAACCCGATCTCACGGGAATTCGTACAAATTTTACGAGGTGGCTAATTCGTAACAATTCATACGACCTCACTCGAACAAATTAGTACGATTTTGCTAAAATCGTATATTTTACGAATTGGCCAATTCGTATGAATTCATACGAATGACCTACCCCTGACCCCGCCCCTAAACCTAACTATCACGTGGGTTTAGACAAATTGTATGAATTCGTATGAGTGTGGTCATACTAATTAGTATGAATTAGCCACTTTTTAATCACTCGTACGAATTGGTCGTGAGATAGGGTAGGAATTACATGTTTATATCTTGCAAGTCTTACTTTATTAAGTGCAATTGGGATATATAAAGTCAGAATTGTATGATATAAAGTCGGAATTATGTGTTTTAAAGCCACAATTCATCGTGATATAAACTCACTATTCATGAAAAAAAGTATTTTGTATGATTTTTATATCTCAAGTTTATATCAAGTTTATATCTCACAATTCTGAGAAAAGATGTCAGAATTGCGTGATATGTCACAATTGCGAGATCTGCTTTCGCAACTCACAATTCTCGCAACTCACAATTCTGACTGATTGTATAAAACACAATTGTGAATTCTGACTTTAGCATAGCATATATCTCGCAATTCTGACTATAACACGCTATTGCGACTTTATATCACGCAATTCTGACTTTATATCTCGCTATTCTGACTTTATAACATGCTATTGACTTTATATCACGCAATTCTGACTTTATATACTGTATCGCTATTCTGACTTTATAACACGCTATTGCGACATTATATCACGCAATTCTGACTTTATATCTTGCTGTTCTGACTTTATAACACTCTATTGCGACTTTATTTCACCCAATTTTGACTTTATATTTTTTTATTTATTTTTTTTTATTTATCCTTTATTTAACTCACTATTCTGACTTTGACACGCTATTGCGACATTATTTCAAGCAATTCTTACTTTATATCTCGCTATTCTGACTTTATAACAAGCTATTGCGACTTTATATCACACAATTCTGACTTTATATCACGCAATTCTGACTTTATATTTCGCAATTCTGACTTTATAACACGCTATTGCGACTTTATATCACACAATTCTGACTTTATATCACGCAATTCTGACTTTATATTTCGCAATTCTGACTTTATAATACGCTATTGCGACTTTATATCACAGAATTCTGACTTTATATCTCCCTATTCTGACTTTATAACACGCTATTGCGACTTCATATCACACAATTCTGACTTTATATCTCACTAATCTGACTTTATAACACGCTACTGCGACTTTGTCACACAATTCTGACTTTACGTATATCTCGCTATTCTGACTTTATAACACGCTATTGCGACATCATATCACACAATTCTGACTTTTATTTCTTGCAATTATGAGAAGTAAGAATTGCAAGATATAAACTTGAGAGATAAAAAGTTGCTTAATAATAAAAATGACCTTTTAAAGGTGCAGTGTGTGATTTTTAGTGACATCTAGCGGTTTGGTTGTGAGTTTGCACTGCCTACCCCTCCCCTTGAAGAAGCTACGGTGGCTAAAATGGGACAAACATATCGTTTGTATGAGACAGCAGAGAATAGCCAGAGTAAGCTAAGAGTGTGTAACATTGTCACTGTTTCTGAACCACAGTCCATTATAAACCACATCATGGATAAAATTTATAAAGCCATAATCAGGTGAGAATCATATGTAATATAATAATAGTAATCAGCTGATTGTCTGTCTCACAAACATAACCAGCACATTTCTCCCCACATAGCAAACCCATAATACAGCGAGAGAGAAGAACCACATGAAACAATGCTACTATATCTTTTTTTACAAGAGGGTAGTACAAGTTTAGCTGGCTAATATGAGCTGTAACTGTGGCTGAACTGGTTAAAGCTCAACGCCTTGACGCGTCCGCATTTGCGCAAAGGTGCGCGCGGCAAAAATGACATTATTGTAACAGCACACGCGCCTCCGCATCCGCTAGTCACCATTCACTACACACAATAGACTTTTTTTCTATGATTTTGAAAACTCTTCGCGATCGACTTAAAATGCTTCCAAGATCGACTTGTTTGACCGCGATCGACAGGTTGGTGATTCCTGTAACATGCTGTTTTACGGCCAATGACAAGAGTACTAATCAGCTGTTTCACGAACGTTTTATCACATTTATCCCCACATAGTTAGATAAAACAGTCCAACTACATATTTTACACCACTGACAAGAGAAAAGTCACTCACTGTGTTTATGGTTTGCTTCTAGCTTTCTGTGGCTTCTCTTTCAAGGTAGTGACGAAACGCACTGTTTGTTCGCGTTCGGCAACATGACGTCACAATATGTCGACCTTCATAGAAGGGGGTTATGTAGATATAAATGTCTCATTCTAAGGTAATAAAAACATTACAGGTTCTTAAGTAAGTTCTTTATACACCACTGAAAACATAGTTATGGATGTCATATGGCATTTCTGTTAATAGATACTAATTTTTACACATTGCACCTTTAAAATGTTTTATTCTGGAGGAATTAAGCTTCCATAGAATTCTGACTTGTGATGCTTCATGAATCATAATGACTCTGTGTTCGTTCGTTGACCAGAGAAGAACTGGCTCCCCGACTGAGCCTGGATTCTCCCAAGGTTTTTTTTTTTTTTTTCTCCATTCTGTCACATCACATGACGGAGATTGGGTTCCTTGCAACTGTCGCCTCTGGTTTGCTTAGTTGTGGATACTTAATATTCACCTATGACTTGACTGAACTGACACCATTGGATGAGAACTGAACTGAGCTTGACGATGACATCAATGTTTAACTGATTTATAGATGAAATGAACTCATTTCATAATTGATGTACTATACACAGTGAACCGAAATAATGACAGTTTATTATTGTCTTTTTAGAGCTGCTTTACAGCAGAATTGAATTCTGTTTGCATCACTGACTCATTATTTTCCTGTTTATCCCTGTAAAGCTGTTTTGAAACAATCTGTATTGTATAAAGAGCACAAAGGTGACTTAATTTGTTGAATTGGGGTTGGAGCTGAACTCTGCAGGATAGAAGGCCTCCAGGAGCAGGACTGGACACCCCACAGTAGGAAGAAAAAACAGAGCAGTCTGTCTTAGAAGGTTTCACCTGTGGCAACCTGGGATTAAGTGTCCTGTTCAAGGACACAATGGTGGGAGCTTATGATTTGCCCCGTCTAGCCTTAGAATCCACAACCTTTGGGTTTTTAGTCCAGCTCTCTAACCACTAAGCCACTTCAGAGCTATTTTTACCACATAGGAAAGAAAATTTAAGGAAAACGTCTGTTTCTAGTAAGTGTGTCGCCCGCAGCGTATACTTTTGAGCGTATTGTTTCTTGTGGGGACTCCATACATGGACAAAAATGCCTGTGTTGTTCTCGCTGTTGTGTTTCTTGCTGACTGTGACTTTGTGATTCCGATGACTTTGCCGGAAATCCCTGTGACTGGCGGCTGATGGCAGGATCTCAGACCAGACAAGCTTTTCGGATGCCTCAGTCAATTGTTTTGTTTTGGTTATAATATAATACTTGCATGGCCTCATGTCACCCTGATGGCCAGTCACGGCGCCTGGATCAAAAGTGGACGTCCGATTGGTTTGTTGCCTGAATCGCCTTATACAAAGAAACTTATAGACATATGACTGTGGGTTTTAACAATTACACAGCACTTTGCATGAGTTAGTAGAGTTTCTTTTTTTGCGAGAGTCTAGCAGTATTATAAACTGATATACAGTAATCATGTATCCCTCTGTACTGAAGCTCAAGGACGCTTCCATCAAGGTTTGCATTGGTGCACTTTTGCTTTAATCTTTTATTAAGCTTCATAGATGAGGGGTGGAGGGGTGTTCGGGGGTTCTTAGCATCAGCATTCCCTAACCTGCTTTAGAGAATTATAGCTCGTGCCAGTAAACTGAGCTTGAATTATTCGAAATGCTTTCTAAGCATCGCACAGTACTGAGTCCGACTGAGAGATAAAAATAAACCAACACGCAATCCTTTGAATTGCTTAAATGTTGCACATTTGAAATGTTAATATAGCTGATTCATTTGTTATGGGACTTGATATATGTAGTCTAACAGAGCAATACATAATGCAATTCATAAATTCTATACATTAATTTGGCACACTTAATTTTTGTTTTGTGTGTGTGTGTGTTAGATTCAAATGATAAAACCAAATGGCATCTGCAAAAATACATAAATAAATAAATAAATAAAAATGCTAGAGCTTTTCTACAATTTTTTTTATTATTAGCCATTTTGAAAGGACAATTTTGTTCTTTTCTTGGTAAGTTTAGTGAATCTTTACATCAACATACCCTATATTATATTATATTATATTATATTATATTATATTATATTATATTATATTATATTATATTATATTATATTATATTATATTATATTATATCCAAGTTTCAAGTTTGTATATTATTTAAATAATTTATTAAATAATTAACTATGACAAAGTTTGAAAGAAATTTGATAAAAAGTACATTTTAGGTATTTCAGAAAGATCTTAATGAACATGTCCACAAAATTATATATTATACCATATTACATTATAGTATATTATATGAATATTTGTAGTTAATATAATGTATATTAAAAACATAATTCATATATTATAATTACCTGCAACCCAATAAAGGGCAAGCGGTTTAAAATATACTTTATTTTATTCTTAAATTTTTTTTTTTCTAAAGATTTAAACATTATAATAACATATTTTTTGATATTTTTGACCCAGACAAACTTTTTTGTGTAAATGTTTTTGCTTAAAGTGTGCTATTGTTCTTTCAAAATGAATTCCACATGGTCAGATATTTTGTTATATATATATATATATATATATATATATTTTTTTTTTTTATTAAAATATATTATTATTTAGCTGAGCAAAGTTTTAAAAACAATGCAAATTAAGTTATTTTATCACGTTTTGATTTCTGCCTTACAGCAGGATAGATTCATCAAAGAAAAAAAAAGATTTGTTGGACTTTTTTTCAAACTTTTTCAGAGAGGGGAAGGAACTAATGACTAAATAACTAACACCCTCAAGGTAGGAAGGCGCAAAGTGAAATTGTACAAGACAAACACACACACACATAGACACACAGGCAGCAACAGCCTCCACTGATGTCCTGTCAGATTGGACCTTCGCGGTGTGTGTTGTGTCAAAGAGGAATCTCAGGTCCCTGTTGAATTCCAAATTGATCTGTCAGGATCTGTCAGGATGTTCGGGCCAAGATCCCCCCCCCCCCTCCCCCCTCCCCCCTCCTCCCTCCTCTGCTGGAGAGTTGGCACTTTTGTGAGTCTCAGTCCTCTCCCAGTCTGTCAACAGAGAGAAATCCCGGTGTGAGGCCACCGGCTGCAGTGTTCAGCAGTTTCTCTGTGACCTTGGCACAGGGGTCACCGTGACATCTGCAAGGGACCAGACCTCTGCTGTACAGTGATGTTGTGTTCAGGGCACCGGACCGGGAGGAAGCCTCTGTCAATGTGTCAGCATGACTGAAGCTGGACAGGTAGAATTATGGCGCCCGGATCAAATTTAAGCACTGTGTTGCTGAACCAGTCAAAAAAAAAAAAAAAAAAAAAAAAAAACAACTGACAGGAAGTTGAGTCATGGGGAAGATGACAGGGACGTCAATCCCTTAGGAAAATGGCACTTTTTGCTGATGCTTTAGAATAAAAATCCCCACCAAAATCAGAAAACAATGCAAATCACACAGCTTTTTTTCAGTCATGAATTTCATCATTTATTATTAGAATTGTTTTGATCTCACATTGTTGCCAACATCATTTTTGTCTTTTTGAGAAATAGAAGCACCAGGGGTGAATGAATCTCAACCCCTCATTCACCGATTTTCCATGTACTTCAAATGTAATATATTTTTAAGGAATGCAAAATATGTATGGATGGTTTCTTTCTTCCCCAACGTTAAAGGGATAGGACGTCCTTTTGAAAGCAGTCCACACAAAGAGTTTGTGGAATTCATATCTCACGAGAAGGATTACAATATACTATAATATGTATATATCTATGTACATATATGGCACTTGAATACAAAAAAGCAATATATCTTTTTCACACAAATGAAAGCAACGGGCGCTTTGGTGTCAAAAAAATAAATAAATACAAAAAGATAGACAGTTAAGCGTTCTGCAGCATTGGCCAGTTCACCGGCTACCGATCTGCAAGTCAGCTTAAATATAACGGAACGATAACTTACGTTAAGGTCAGTGGTGCAAGCACAGGCAACCAAATCATTAAAGATGCCAGTCTATCTAAGAGAGATATGATTTATATAGTATGGATAAACATATGAACTGCGGTCTATTTCAGCGCAGTCTCATCCCAAGACGTCATATAACTGACTGTATTTTGACCATACGTCAATATCCGCCTTTTTAGGGTACCCTTAAACGTCGGTAGATGACGTTATCGGATCCTAACTCTACCCCAGACCTAAACCTACCCCGTCACCTAACCGACGTTAAGGGTACCCTAAAAAGGCGGATATTGACGTATGGTCAAAAGACGTCCCAAGACGCCAGTTATATGACTTGTTGGAATGAGACTGTGTTATCTATCTAG
The DNA here is from genome assembly GCF_988280905.1 of Pimephales promelas. Lineage (NCBI taxonomy): Eukaryota > Metazoa > Chordata > Actinopteri > Cypriniformes > Leuciscidae > Pimephales > Pimephales promelas. Next base: position 12,749,106 of record NC_142781.1, read on the forward strand.
TTGCGGTGAGTAAACTGAATCATATGTGCAATCTAAAACCAGAATGGAAATACAGTATAATAAAACAAACAAACAAAAAAACAGACCTTCACAGCACGATTCGGGTTCGTTTTGGCTTCTTTAAAATCCATATTTAGTGCAAAACATATTTGGGGTTCAACTGATCATGTGAATGAAGAAAGAAATAAACAGTCAATCGCCGTAAGCGTTCCATTCTGACCGATAAAAAAGTTGCATCAGTGCCCTTGAGTAACTGATAAGGAACAAATTGGTCCATTTGTTCTGGTTGTCCATAACAGACAAATAATATCCATCTACCCCACCATGAAACAGGTGAGATGAACAGTTCACAATAACATCTCTTGTATATAGTCTTCAGTTTGTTTCGCACATTTTAGATGCCATTGGGTCATCGTTTAACTCACCCTGATGTCGTTCTGTGGAACACCAAAGAAGTCAAATATTATGAAAGAAAAAGAAAAAGAATGGGATCCAATGTTGTCGGCTTTATACAGAAGAAAAAAAAGTCCTTCTGGTTTGGAACGACATGAGGGTCAGTAAGCGATCAGGCTCAGAGAATTGAAATGGGAAACATCCAAGATTGAGCGCGGCATTAGACGTAGGCAGAGTCACTGGACTGGGTGCGGCCGAAATTAGGCATGCTCATCCGGGGCAAGTCCTTGTTTCGGATCTCATATATGGACTTCCTCCTGGCCTGCACCCCCCTCACCGCCGTTTTGATTTTCCTCCAGCCCAGGTGATTGAGTTCGGCCAGGTTGAGCACCACGCAAATCCCGCTGACCGCGAACATGAACACGAGGAACACGGTTTTCTCCGTGGGTCTGGAGACGTAGCACTCGACGTCTTTGATGCAAGGGTAGCGGTCGCACTCGTACACGGCGGGCACGTTGAACCCGTACAAGAAGTACTGCCCCACCAAGAAGCCGATCTCCAGCGCGTTCCTGAAAACCACCTGGATGATGTAAAACCTCGAGATGCCCTCTTGCCGCCTCATTTTGGATTTGGTAGTTCTCATGGCCGAATGAGGGATCTCTTTGACTTCCAAACAGTCGGGCTCGGATTCTTTGGTGGAGTTTTCGGTGTTCTGGAGCACTCCGTTCACGATGGTGTTTTTGATCTTTTTGCTGTCGTCGCGTCTCATCGTCTCCTCTTTGTCGAGGGACAGGTAGACCATGGAGTATCTGCGCTCCTTCTGTTTGGCCGACTGATGCACCGAGTATGTGATGAAGCACAGACTGGGAGTGCACACCATGATGATCTGGAACACCCAGTATCTGATGTGAGATATGGGGAACGCTTTGTCATAGCAAGCTTGGTTGCAGCCCGGCTGTAAAGTGTTACACACGAACATGGACTGCTCGTCGTCGTACACGGTCTCTCCAACTATCGCTACGATTAGAATCCGGAAGATCACCACCACTGTCAGTAGGATCCTTAAGAGACAAGGAAAGAGATATTTTAAGTCTGCTCCAGTAGTCAAGTCAAAAAAACGAGAAAACAAATCCTGTTAAATTTACTATTAAAAACTGGCAGTCCAAACCATATTACATGAATGCTACTGATGTGCTTGTTATCTGATAATGATCAAATATTTCAGTCAAATATTTTAGTAAACATTGTTAAACGCACACGAACATAGCGTTCAGCATATAGTGTACATTTAACCACACAAAACATTACCAAGGCACTGAAATAAGATATGTACAATAACCAAATAACATCACGTCACATAAAACACGCAACGTCCTTTTTTACTGCGAATATAACACAGATTGTCACTTTATTGTTTTTCACAGTAAAATGACATTTAATGTCTCTTAATTTTTTTTTTTTTTATTGTAATGGTAACTTACAGCTAACCAGTTAACAGGTTTTTACTGTATCATTGATTGGCTGTGCAGTTTGACGCGGGGAGCTGTCCAGTGCTGAAACTCTCTCCACAGGCAAATGCGCGCATCAAGTCAGGGCGCGCACATTTCTGTGAAAGCATATACGATTTGACACGGAACAGTAATCTTACCGATGGCACAAAAGCTTCGTTTTTCCAAATGTGCGGTAACAACAGCAACACAAAGCATTATCTCAATTATTCGAGCGCTTTTCTGTCATTGCCAGTGCAGGTTACACTAAGTTCCAGTGGCCAATCGCCCTTATTCCGAAGGGTCACTGCGTAATGACCTCAATGCTTTTATTTTATTTTATTTTTAATCTACTAGGCAATCAATAAAACATTTTCCACTTTTTTTCCCCTCACCTCCCGATCATAGTAGAGTGCTGTTGGACAGCCGCCTCCAGCAGACGCTCGAGAATTGTCCATTCCCCCATGTTCATTCGGAGACGGTAAAACACAGTGGAACCTGTGAAATCAAATGCGAGCTAGTGTTCCGCGTCTATCGCTCTAAAGGCGAGTGTGGTATCGGGTGAATGCATTGATTCGCTGCTGTCCAGTCCACCTTTGTCGTCCACGCCTCGCTCCGGAGCGCGCGCCCTCGTCTGAGGTCCTGATTAGTCTAAAGCCCTCATATTTTCTGTCTCGCGAGCAGGACGATAGGTCGCTCTGAGCCTAAACGGAGGGGAGTATAATGTTTGGCTCGTGCTAATCCCGCTTTAAGTAGACTTCCCACTCCTCCTCCCCCCTGCGTCACGCGCAGACAGGTTGCCGGAGAGAAATCAGAACAGCAGGATTTCTCCGTTTCATTATTCTCCGAATATGCCAGAGATGCACTGATTAATCCGTAATAAAATCAGCGGTGATAAACTCAAATCACTAGGGATGTCTGTCTCCGGCTCACACACACCCACAAGCGTGACAGGATGGGAGTCCGAAGCAGATTAGAGTTTAGTGTGTGTGCGCGCGCGCGCGCTCGATATTAAACAGGGCGCAAATTGTGGACGGTAATTATAAGGCTTGAAACCCCGCAGAGAAAGCAAGTCTAAATGTAAGTATAGGTTTCCGCACGCGCGCCCTTCACATTGCGATTTGTAAAGCATGACAAGCACTTTAATTATATTTATTTAGAGATCATATATCATTTATTGCATTTATGTATAATAGATTTACATAACTTTAACATGTGTTTTGACGCCATTTAGCCAGAAGCGTCAAATTGCAACGGGTGTTGCGCGAGATCGATTGCGCCCCGAAAAACTATCTCATTTTACGCACTTATGGCAAATATTTCAATTTAAGATAGTAGACCGCCCTTAATTCGTTGTATTTTTCGCACACACCGTTTAAAATTACAATGCTATACTTTTATTTTCTGCCAAACGCATGATATTTCAAGCGCATCTTTTCTAGCAGCTGATCGAGTTGGTTAATCTGAACTCTTCACATCAAGCACAGTTCCACAACCTGCAGGTGTCGAAGGGTAATCAAACATCTATTTGTGGTAAAGGCCTGTAGGTGAACTTACAGCGGTGAGTAATCGCTTTAGGACAACCCACTAGGATGATGGAGAGATAAAAACAATTCATGCCAAGCATGGGATATCCCTCCCAGAACTTAGCTAGGCGTTGAGACTGTAAAACTGACGGGCAAGCAATGTTTGCATATATTTATAGCGCAGGTAAGATAAAAATAAATATTCTCAAAAACCTGAAGAGGGCATGTTGACAATGCGCTGCGTTCTCCTCTGATCTCACTATTTCTCCTAGAGAGCGGCAGCTATTTTAAACCGGGTGCTAATTGAAGTCGCAAATATGAATCCATCACAGCTAGCCTTCATGCAGCCCTTTGCTGTTTTAACTTGTTATAAATTCAAAAATGCTTCTGGAGGAGAATTGTTTATTTAAAAACCAATAAATATTCACATACACATTTAGTTCTGAACCAGTAAATAAACTACAAACAAATTGCACTTTGGTGTAAACATACTGTACAAGGAAAAAATACAGGCAAAAATGCCTGCATGCATAACAGGCGGAGGTAATGTTGAGGATTTCAGTTTTTTTTTTTTTTGCATCCGTAATCAGTGTAATCAGGGTCCCCTGGCACTTAGAAGCACTTCCTGTGGACGATAGACGGGCCAGCCTCGTCGTATTCCTGCTTGCTGATCCACATTTGCTGAAAGGTGGACAGGGAAGCCAGAATGGACCCACCGATCCAGACGGAGTACTTGCGCTCAGGGGGAGCGATGATCTGTGAGAAGGAAGACATGTGATTATTACAAATCCAACAACAATAAAATAAGACCGGAAAGCTGAATTGACTGAATAAATATTCGACCTTGATCTTCATGGTGCTGGGGGCCAGAGCTGTGATCTCCTTCTGCATACGATCAGCAATACCTGGGTACATGGTGGTGCCACCAGACAGGACATTGTTGGCGTACAAGTCCTTACGGATGTCGATGTCGCACTTCATGATGCTGTTGTATGTGGTCTCATGGATGCCAGCAGACTCCATTCCTTTGGTAGGCAAAAGAAGCAGTGAAAACTTTGAAAAAATATGTGTGTGGCTTAATTTTTTTAATGTTAAATCTAATCAATAAAATTGAGGCAACAGATTATAATCAATATTATTAATTAAATTTAACAATTAGAATTGAGTAATAACTAACCATAGAAATTACTTGACTGTTAAGCATTTAAAATGAGTAGAATTTACACATTTTTAAACAAAAAAATATCGGAAAAACAAACTGACGTCAAAGATGAGTTAAGAACTCAAGAATTAAAAATTGGCCCAACTAAAAAACATACTGATCTCCATAATGGTGACTTAAAAATATGATTTTCTCCTTACGTGATTATGCTTGTTATCATCAGGTTGTTAAACCCAGATAGAAACACCCAGATAGAAACTAGATCCGGCCCACATCTGTTAAGCGTCAAATCCACATGTACCAGATGTGGCCCGGATCTGGGCCGACACTATGCGGTCTATGTAGGCCTACTATAAACGGAAAAGATTTTCCTTTGCGTTTTTTATACAGATGATAACATTGATCCCCGTTCACACAGATCCCTGTAAATTACTAATAACGCTGTATTATCATGCCAGACCAGTAGATGGCGATGTCACGATGTAAAGAAATACTACGCGCCTACAGACTGAACATGTGCACTTTGAAACGAGTTTTCAATAGTTTGCATGTTAAGGCCTCCAAAAAGATGTTGTCGTGTAAATGAACGACCAAAAAGCATAAAAAGTACAGTATGTGTTTTTAGCTGAAAACAATGTCGTGTGAACTGCCCCTTTGACACTGGTAAAATTTATATTATATCACCCACCAATGAAAGAAGGCTGGAAGAGGGTCTCGGGGCAACGGAAACGTTCATTTCCGATAGTGATGACTTGGCCATCAGGCAACTCGTAAGATTTCTCCAGAGAAGATGAGGAAGCAGCAGTGGCCATTTCATTCTCAAAGTCAAGAGCGACGTAGCACAGCTTCTCCTTGATGTCTCGCACAATCTCTCGCTCAGCTGTGATAATGAAATCCCAGTGTTAACATATGGTTTGATCTCATCAAAATAAGTTTTTGTATAAGTCATTCAGGATTCGACTAAAAGTCAGTTTAATGTAATTTAAGTTGAAATGACTTAATCATCCAAGTTGATTGGATTTAAAAACTTAAGGCTGCAACTTAAAGGGATAGTTCACTTTGAAATAAATTTTTGATGTGTTTTAGCTTACCTCAAGGGCATCCAAGATGTAGGTGTCTTTGTTTCCGCAGTAGTTTCAATTTTGATATTTTTAGGTCAAACCGTTCTTGTCTGTCAGTCATATAATGCAGGTCTATGGTCACCACCTCAAAGAGCATGCACAGAGAAGTCCAAATTAAACATGATTTAACGACTCATAAACGTAAGTACACATTGATGGCCTAAGACACGAAACGAGCGGTTTGTGTGAGAAAACGAACGGTATTTATATCGTTTTTACCTCTTGTAATCAAGGGCACTTCTGTCTGTGCAAGCGCCAGAAAGCCCAGGAAGTGATCTGACGTACACGTGCGAGAGGGCGCTTCCGGGGCTTTCCGGCGCTCACCGGTACACTTGCGCAGATAGAAGCGCCCACGCCCTCAGATCACTTGTACATGACTGTGGTTACAAGAGGTAAAAACGATATAAATACTATTCGTTTTCTCACACAAACCGCTCGTTTCGTGTCTTAGGCCATCAATGCGTACTTAAGTTTACGAGTCATTAAATCATGTTTAATTTGGACTTCTCTGTGCATCCTCTTTGAGGTGGTGACCATAGACCACCATTATATGACTGACAGACAAGAACGGTTTGACCTAAACATATCAATAGTGAAACTACTGTGGAAACAGAGACACCTACTGTACATCTTGGATGCCCTTGAGGTAAGCTAAAACATATCCACAATTAATTTCAAAGTGAACTATCCCTTTAATGAGACGGCATGGTTTATTCATACCAGTTGTCACAAAAGAGTAGCCACGCTCAGTCAGGATCTTCATCAGGTAATCGGTCAGGTCGCGACCGGCCAGATCCAGACGCATGATGGCGTGGGGAAGAGCGTAACCCTCGTAGATGGGGACATTGTGGGTCACACCATCTCCAGAGTCCAGCACAATACCTACAAGCAACAAAACATTTTTAAGGTTCCAGAGAAACCTAAAAGGAGCAATGCATGTATTCGCAAACAACACACTCACCAGTGGTACGACCAGAGGCGTACAGTGACAGCACAGCCTGGATAGCCACATACATGGCAGGAACGTTGAAGGTCTCAAACATGATCTGCAAACGAATGGAAGCCAGACATTTGTAATATTTGCGAAAACATGGTACTCATAAATGAGTTCATTTTTAGGGTGAACTGAGTTATTGAATGTGCAAATATTTGGGAATGTTCAAGCGAGTTTACCTGTGTCATCTTCTCTCTGTTGGCTTTGGGGTTAAGAGGAGCCTCAGTGAGAAGGGTGGGATGTTCCTCGGGGGCCACACGCAGCTCATTGTAAAAGGTGTGGTGCCAGATCTTCTCCATATCATCCCAGTTGGTGATTATACCGTGCTCGATTGGGTACTTCAAAGTTAGGATACCTCTTTTGCTTTGGGCCTCATCACCCACGTAGGAGTCTTTTTGTCCCATACCTACCATGACACCCTGTTAGAGAAGATAGCAACAGTTCAGTACTGTATTATATTTACATTTGTGCATTTGGCAGATCTTCTCTGGGAATTAAAGTGCTCTGTTAGAGCTAAATATTGTGATTGTACCTGGTGGCGAGGACGACCAACTATGGAGGGGAAGACAGCGCGAGGCGCATCATCTCCGGCAAAGCCAGCCTTCACCAGGCCGGAGCCATTATCACACACAAGAGCGGTGGTCTCATCGTCGTCACACATGGTGTCAGCTGGGGCTCTATATGAGGATCAGAAACATATCATCCTGCGAACATCAAAGTCATTTGCATTCCTGCCAGGCTCAAGCGTTCTCTTCAGAATAGACCACCATCCCATCTAAAACATTCTTTGTTGGCATATGTTTCCAAAATACATCCATTTAACCTTTCCATTGCACAAAATGTTCTTAATAGTAGAAAAAGGTTACTCTATGGCATTGCTATAAAAACTCCACTTTGCAACCTTTTTTTTTTTCAGTACCTCATAAGATGAGGACATGCTCATCTTTGATTGATTTATCCTCATGACAAAGTTTCAAAAACTAGAACATTAGGCCTAAGAACATTTCTGAAACTCAAAGTCAGCAAAGTATTCTTAACTGGCAACTCTTAAGCCTCGGAAATGTTTGTTTAGCTCAAGACTCAATTATTTTCATTAATTCCAGCGATAATGCAGCAGAACTGGCCTAGTTTTAATCCTGGTGTTCAGAAGATCATCCCATTAAATGAAGTCTGACATTTCTGAAAGCTTTAGCTGTAGGTTACTTACCAAATCAGCACCAGGAGCTGGTTCCCTTGGAGAGTGAATAGTCACCGCCTTGAGAAGCAGCCAATTTATACTCCACGAATCGCCCGGCGCCCGCTGGACTTCCCTCTCCTTATTTGGTCTGCCGAGCGCCATTGAGAGTGGAGTGGCCATGAATGGAAGGGCGCGGAGAGGAGAGACCCCCGTGAGGCATTCGGTCCCAAGCCCATGTATGGGAAGAGACGCGGGGAAAGGCGTCGCGAGAGGGGGGCTGGTGATGGTATTCCACGATTTTCAGCACGTCATTATTAATCACATTTGTTAAGATGGCATCCCTTAAATCTGCATATGACGTGCTAAATAAAAGTGATATGGCGATAAGAGTTTTTTTTCTTCCTTCTCTTTAAACGACAGATACGCTTCCGTTTGTACCCTTACCTAATGATTGAGGTTTCTGAGGAAAACGAGAGTTTGAAACAGGGAATAAACGAAAGAAACGACATTTGATTGGGAAAAAATACACGATGTTGTACTGACATTTTTGTGTGTAAATACTTTCATAATGTAGGCTATTTGAATTGTATAATACGCATTACATATCAGAAGAGGAATAGTAAAAAAGTGAATAAATCATCTATCTATCTATCTATCTATCTATCTATCTATCTATCTATCTATCTATCTATCTATCTATCTATCTATCTATCTATCTATCTATCTATCTATCTATGACTTGACTTCATTCATTTCATCATTTTTTAGTCTTTGAACAGAATTTGAAGAATAACAGTAAACCTATATAAATGGGACTGACAATAGAAATGTAATAGGGGAAAATGATCAATTTGAGCAAATTAAATTCGAGTGAAATCCTGAAAATCACAATTACAATACAGGATGGCCAAAATGCAATTGTCCTCTTTTGCCATCATCCCCCATTCAGGACAACCCTTTCATCTGACGTGTCCCTGCCTTTTGTCTCCATTTATATCATAGCTGAAGTGTTTGAGCTTTGGCAAGATAAAAGGCAGAGTGCAAAACTCATGTAGGGTTATCTGTCTGCTTTATTACGTGAATAGAACTGGCACTGTATATCAAAGACTCTTAATGAGACTTTATTTGGCTCGAGAGTCATCACCCTTTTAGAGGCCATGATTAAGATGCATGTGATTATAGGGAGCTTCTCTGTGATAGGCCGGTTTCATAGGAGAGGTTCAAAGAACATTTTACAAACCTGTCGTACCACATCAGCAACTTTGAAAATCCATGTTAAAGAACTTCAATCTTAGGTTAGCAGAGCTAAAATAATGAATATGGGATAGGGATTGTGGAAGTCACGTCAGCTACCATTGCCGGTGTTCACGTATTAAAGTATTTAACCCAAAATTGCTGAGTTGTGGCGTTATCTGAGTTCACCCCCTCTCTCCTGTATCAGAATTTCGCCCCATTTCTGGATTTCTAGGGGTCAAAAGAACGTATTGCTGTGTCTGGATTTCCATCATTCAATGTTCGTTTGCACCAAATCAGTAATGAACGTTCCCTCTCATAATGTGAAATTAAATTCATGTGAGTGATGCAACGTGCTGTTTTTTGCATAATCCCCAACATTCTCTGTCTGAGCATCTGTCAGCCGGCAGGGGCTTAATGTTTCCTCTATTTGAACTCGTGGTTGTGTTAAGGGTGATTTGGCTGCTAAAATAACCTTGATATTTGTTCGAGCCGCACGTGTGCGAATGTTTGCAACAAGCCCCCCAAAAAAGGTCCATAATCATCAAGAATATTCTTCATATTTTTGTTGCAATGTAAATGAAGTGCAACCAGAATATTCAGTCTTCACAGCTCGCTTTCCTCTGCAACACATACACAGAACTTACAGTAAACTTTAATCCCTTTTAGGAGCAAAACAGCCTGTGAGGGGCGAGCAGTTGTGCTTAATCTACTTGCTGTTTCTCTCGGTGCTCTTCCTTCCAGTAATCCACTCGCACTTCAAAAAGTGTGTTTAACATTCCCGTTGAGGGCATCTCCAAAATTACAGTAATCTTTTGTTCACAATGTTCCTCTGCTAATCATATGCAAATGACATCTCTCCTTTGAAATGTAGATGCATATTCTTTGCCCTTTAAGGACATCTTGTGCTTATTAGATGCGTAAAAAGGAAAGCTGAAGGTCGTAAGTCTTGAGATGAGCCGAGGTTTCCGTTGAGCGGAACATTGAAACATTATTATTTTAGGGTCACATTCTCTGGATGGTAACGCCGTCTGGTCCTGTCATGGGATATATGTTGCTTGTTGCCAGCTAGATCTTTCTGTGGACCTCTGAAACTCATCCTCTGATTTGTTGAATGCATTCATCGTACAGCACACTTATGATTTCAGAGAAGGCTTAAAGGATGCCCTTACCTCAAGGGCATCCAAGATGTAGGTGTCTTTGTTTCCGCAGTAGTTTCAATTTTGATATTTTTAGGTCAAACCGTTCTTGTCTGTCAGTCATATCATGGTGGTCTATGGTCACCACCTCAAAGAGCATGCACAGAGAAGTCCAGATTAAACATGATTTAATGACTCGTAAATGTAAGTACACATTGATGGCCTAAGACACGAAACGAGCGGTTTGTGTGAGAAAACGAACAGTATTTATATCGTTTTTACCTCTTCTACCTTTGATATGTGCAAGCGCCGGAAAGTTCCGGAAGTGATCTTTCGCGCTTGTACGTCATTAATTGTTTACATAGAGATTTCAGAAGTGTTACCCTTCACTGTGAAGATCTAAACATATTTAGATATACAGGAAATCGTAATGGAAGACTATTTTGATATATCAACAGACACCGTTGAATTTTTTCGCAACTGCGCAAAACAGTCAGAAGCGCCCGTGCCTTCAGATCACTTGGACGTGGCTGTGTTTACAAGAGATAAAAAACAATATAAATACTGTTAGTTTTCTCAAACAAACCGCTCGTTTCGTGTCTTAAGCCATCAATGCGTACTTACATTTACGAGTCATTAAATCATGTTTCATTTGGACTTCTATGTGAGGTGGTGACCATAGACCTGCATTATATGACTGATAGACAAGGACGGTTTGACCCTTAAAATTATCAAAACTGAAAATACTGTGGAAACAAAGACACCTACATCTTGGATGCCCTTGAGGTAAGCTAAAACATACCAAAAATTAATTTCAAAGTGAACTATCCCTTCAATCAGATATCTAATACTAAGCAATGTTTTGACACTGTCACTCACATTTTATAAATAGCTCATTACATAATTATGATGTGAGCCATGTTGTGTCCTACTATCTGCTCCAGTCGTTCATCATATGCTCTGAATGTCTTGCAGAACTGACATTCAGATATGTACTTCTACAAAGGAACCACTAAATAAAATACATGTGTTGCCAGTTAGTACTCACAATAAGACAGTCAAATAGTATTGGTTCTATCAGCAATCAATAACCAGTGACAATACATAAAGGCCATACATGTAATTTGATGAATGGGGGATTGAGCGGTCTGTGTCAAACACAATCACGAATAAAGTCTGGGTGAGAGCCAGACATTTCATAGTGGAGTCTGGAATGCTGGATCCACGCCGTCTCTGTGATCCCGTTCTATGTGCACAGAGCTGAACTCATGCCAGCTTCACAGGAATAACCTGTCACCACCCTCTCTCTCTCTTCTGCTGCTTCTCTCTTGTTTGGCATACTGTAGATACACTTACTGTGTTTTCCTCATGTAGACATGTGTCTAAATGTGTCTTTTCAGTTTGGAAAACAGACTACCCTATCTCACGACCAATTCGTACGAGTGATTAAAAAGTGGTTAATTCGTACTAATTCGTACGACCTCACTCGTACGAATTCATTCGATTTTGTCTAAACCCACGTGATGGTTAGGTTTAGGGGCGGGGTGAGGGGTAGGTTATTTGTAAGAATTCATATGAATTGGCCAATTCGTAAAATATGTACGATTTAGCAAAAGGTCGTATGAGGTCGTATGAATTGTTACGAATCAGCCACCTCGTAAAATTCGTACGAATTCCCGTGAGATCGGGTTGAAACAGAACATCACATTTATGAATTCTTCAGAACCTCGACCAATAAAGGCCTCGATATACTCATGGCATAATTATTTTCCCGTTCTGCGGTTAGAGGTCAAAATAAGTTACCGCAGCAGCGGTATATTGTTATCTCAACACTGCTGATGAACATGTAATCGTAAAGTTACAGTATGTAATCGCCACGGACCAGTGGTAGTTTGAAGGTGTTTACCAGTCAGAGCGAACCGGTCAAACTCCAAGAACAAACAACAAACAAACTTTGAATTCGACTGATTTTGTCCGAAAAGACGTCAAACAGATCATGCTTCGATTTCGCTTTGCGAGGGTGAAATGCAATCATTTCAAGAGGATTCCACGCGATCAGGAATTTTGCGTAAATCGTTTTAAAGATCAAACTCTGAATTTATCGATTCGATTTCTTATCACGTGAAGAATTGTGGTCAGTAGAAAATCGATATGCAACCTCTTAGCCAAATAAAAAGAACACAAACTTTTCGCAGACTTGTAGAAAAGTGGAGCGGATTGTATTTTTTTTTACATTTGGGATTTGCTATTAATTGTTAAAGCTACACTGTGTAACTCTTTTAGTTTATTCATAGCTAGCACTTAGTTCTTTCAAAAATATATGTGCTCATTAATGTATATTTACTTCGTTCAAGTAATAAAGTATTCTCGTGAGTGTATAATATGCCATTGAAAACATACGGGTAAGGGGTTCTAATGTCGGTCGCCATGTTGCCCCTCCATCTTGAAAATACATTAGCCAAAGAGGGACATACCCGTTAATTCGCGTTTACGTTTGAGTTAACACTCATGGACGAGGTCGAACTGGAAGCCATGTTAATCTTGGACTATATTGGCCACCGTAGGAGTTAAAACGAAATCGGAATTGAGAGGAACAGAAACTAATATTCACTGGATGGTTATATACCTTTTCACCACTAGATGGGTGTAAAAATCACACAGTGTAGCTTTAAAGGTTGAATTTGATGCTTCAGTGCAATCTTATCACTACTATTGCAATGTCTAAATCAATTTTGCGTGTTTAAAGTTTAGTGTGACCGTTCCTTGAAAGTGAAAGATTTCATCATGCAGATTTTGCAACGGGATCAACCCTGATAGCACACATACATCACAGAGACGTCTATTTGATGTGTGTGTTTACATCTGGAAGACGTATTTTTTACTCATTTGCAATACGTCTATAGGACGTTTCCTGTCAGATGTCAAAAAGACGTTTAGAAGATGTCTTTAAGATGTAATGATTTAGATTTTATGTTAAAGATGTCTATCAGATGTAATGATTGTATGTTGACATCTTAAAGATGTCTATCAGATGTTAGTAAACAGCAGATGCTTTCCAGATGAAGTGATCTGCTGACGTACGTGTGCAATCTGGGAAGTTGATCATGAAGATTCACTGTGTTCAGCATCAGAAAGCAGCTTGGGAACCACATTATTTTACAGTATGTGTACTCACACTGTACTTACACAATAAAGCACTGGGTAAATGTAAGATAACTACATGGGTTAAGGTTAGGTTGAGGGATACTTTAAGTTATCACCCAGTTATTGTAATTGCTATAATAAGTACACAGTATGCACATGGGGAACAGGACTGTAAAATAAAGTGCTACAGCTTCTTGATTTGAAAGTGGCGTCTGTGTGAGCTGTGGGGCTTTATGCCCATGACATTTTGCCAAAATGTCACTAATTATGAAAATCAACATAACAATGCTTGGAATATCTACACTATATTGTCCTTTTAGGTTTGGAGACTTCAGTTTTCTTTTGTGTGTGGTCCATTGGTCCTGAGATTGTTTTAAAAAAGAAACCCCTGTGAATAAAAATCTTTTTTTTTTCTTGTGTTGATTCATCTGCTGTCATTTGTGAAGGACTTAAAAAAGGATGGAACAACTGTTTTGTAGACATTGGCTCCCTGGTGCTTCCTGTTGCTTTCAGTTTGAGAAGGTTTGTATGTGTGTGTGTTTAGGGGGAGGGTTGCTTGTGGAACAGCTGCTGGGGTGTTTGACAGCTCACACTCCAATCCTTAACACACACACACACACACCTGTCTGCCCAGAGCAGAGAGTACCATGCACAGTACAACCTAAGACTTAAGAGGTGCCAAGATTACTGTGTGTACTGCGTACAGGTCAGCAAAATGGTGACAAATATTCCCTAGGAAGTGTTTAGACCACACTGACGATGGTTGTGTTGTGCCCACTTGAAAGGCAGTTAATTCACAACCATGCCAACCTTTCCATATGACTGAATATAACACCTTAAAGTAGATTTTTACATTTTCTGACGTAAATGTGAACAGTGTTTGATTCATCTAAAATGATCGCCGACTCAATAGGTTGTTGCAATGACTTTTGTTAGCACAGTTCTCGTTGAAGTAACTTGCTATCGGTTTGAGTGGTTATTAGTTGTTCCTAAAAATAAAGGTTTCAACGTTTTTTTTTTTTTTTTTTTTTTTGCAGTGATCCAGAGGAACAATTTTTGTTTTTTAAAAAAAACCTTTCAATAAACATGTTAAAATAAATAATTTAAAATAATATTTTAATTCTTAAAATAATATTTTGTTGTTAATGTGAAGACACTAGTGTTGTTAATGTTTTCTCAGTCGCTTTGGTACATTTTTCAGATCAGAATTGAAATTCTCAAAATTACCTGTTCAATCTTCACATCATTTTGTCACTTGTGCACAAAACAAACAAACAAAAAACGCTTTGGTACACCCATGCAAATGACTATATAGAATTTTCTGCTGTTTCCTACATTATCAATTGCTTATGTCATTGTTTAATGTTCTATTATTTTTGGAATTTAAAAGGTTTTCTTGGATGTGTGAGTTTTTGGGGTAACACATGTTTACTGTAAAGTAAATAATTAAAAAAATATATAAGAAACATATAACATTATTTATTTCGCGTATTTAGGTTGCAGTTTATACACATGCAGCACCATATCTAATCACATAAACATATATATATATATTATAAAATGTATTACTGAATCTAAAATAACATACATTATGATTTATTAGTAATTATATTGTATTACTGCCACATATTTTTCAATATACAAAAAGCGACAATTTCCTATGTATTTTCAATATATTGAAATGTTAACACAATACATTATCCTGTATATTTTGTTAAACCATTTAATATATTGATCATTAATACATTAAAGGGGTCATGAACTGGCTTTTTAAAGGTGCATTGCGCAACTTTTCATGTTAAAAATAGCCGTTTTCTAACCCATACATGCTTAAACAATCGCCTGATGGGCTGAATGAGCCCTTCTTTGATCACTGCGATCGCCTCTATAACCCTGTACAGTGAAATATATAAGAGGGATTCGGGCTCGAATCTGAGACTGGGCGTGACGTCATGCGCGTTCACGCTCGCCTGGCTATGTCTGGCAGGTTCGTGTAGCTATTCGCCGCCGTTCTCCGTATCAGAGAAGACAACTCGAGCGACACAACTCTAGTCAGCTTTCCACAAAAGTAGACGATGGATTCAAAGGGGCTGTTTACACCTGGTCACTTCATGTGTTTTCTGTGATCGGATAGCTATTCGATCGTGAAAAGACCAGGGTGTAAATGCCCTCCGAAACGCATTCGAGACGGATTTGAATTCGATCGCTCAAACCACTTGAGGACATGGTCTGTGCCGTATTCCAGACGAAACTGGACAAGTGTAAATGCATCTGGTTGTTGAAACCAAGCTATATGTCATGATATTTTAGTCATATATGACGACGCGCATCACCTGAGCAGCTGAGCTGAGCCCCTTCATCAAGCGCCGCAATCTATCGCAAATTAAAGTGAAAGTAAGTCGCAGACGCTTAACACTACCATCTTCATTAAAAGTAAAGAAATGAAATGATCTTACCAGTTCTGTTGCCGATCTCTCTTATTGCTGTCTTTGCTGATTTTGAAATTAGCCGATGATTAATAAAATCCAGCTCATATCTGTTGCTTTCGGTGACGTGCACTTCATTAAATCTGTATATGGCGCGGAAAGAGACCGGCTTGTAGCTCATTACAAACCCCAACGCAAACTCCACGTGAGACAGAAAATAAAACTTCTGTCTGTCCAGTGCCATGCGTCGGAATAAGACGAGAGTCAACATCGGGAAGCTTTCAACAAACGGAGAGATCTCCGGTCTGCTCTCGGGCTCAAACGGGTCATAGCCTATACAAAGTGATAACTGAACGTGTTTCCATAATAATTCAATCATAAGTGGATACAGTAAGCACATGGAGATAGATGGAAACAAAAACCGAAGTTTTCTACTACCCCCGTTTCCCCCTCTCACACAAGTGTGTAATTTACTCGAATGCCTTTCCTTTCATATATTTTAAATGACTTGCAGATTTATAACTGCATTACCTCATTATGACTGTAACAAAAGATGTGTGCCGCACAGTGTACGGCTGATGCTCCGTAGTTATGAACAGCTCGTGCAAACGTGCGTATGTGTGTGTGTGTGTTCCTCCATGAACGCGCACAGCTCTGGTTGCAGTTTCGCTTGTCGCCAGAGGGGGCGTAGTTCTGCAAAAACTCAGAGACTTGCGTTTAGCTCCTTTAAATTTTATTATATTGTTGTCTGAGGTCAACTTATGACGTTCCCTTGGTTTTTGCATTCAAAAACAACAAAATGATTAAGTAATAGGCTTATTTTGTACCCTAGTTTTGAGCCTAGCTGAAAAACGCTCGGTTTTTATGGGCGTCTCACACTGAAGACTTGGAAGTAAACGCCCACTGCTGTGAGTGGATAACAGTTTTGCACATTATAATGAGTTTCAACTCACCCATCAGTGCACTTGGGGGAAATTGTTTTGAAAACGTCCAATGTTGTAAAATGGCAACCGGAATGATTCGCCCATACATGTTCGACCCAGAGTCCGTGTGTTGCACCATTCCTGTGGGATCCGATATAGACGGCACAGCACCGTTCTTTACTCTTAATCGGTCTACAAATCCAGTCTTGTTTACAGGACAATCCTCAGTGAAATGAAGTGAACAGACAGGCGATGTTTTACCTCATCAGCTGGAACGTCATTAAAAATAAAGTTTATCCATGCAGTCCTATTGGAATCCAGAGGAAGCTTATGCAGCGACTGTCTTCTTCCACAACCAGGCACTGCACAATATTCTGTATTGCTCGGTAGCTCGATCCAGTTTGTCATCACGAGGTAGGGATCTATGTTATTTAACTATGCTTGTAATGGGTGAATCGGTGGGCGGGGCTAAACCATGTTGAAGTAGGCGGGGGTGGTGTTTTATCCTCTTTGACATCATAGTTCCCCACTTTTAAAAACGAGTTGTTTGCTGTGGCTGGTGTCAATAAAAGCACTAATAAGGATGTTTTTAGTTCTGAAACTTACAGGATATTCTTATAATATGATGACCTCTTAGATGCCAAAAGCTCAAGGAAAATTTGTCTCCAGCTAATTACTCTCCAACATTGATGCCATACTGTAGAAATATACAGAGCTACCACAAAAACAGATGTTCAAAGACAAAATTCTAAAGATGGCTGAGTGCTTGTTTCTCTGGCGTATAAGGTCTATAGATATACATATCTCCACCTACCATATTCTGGATGATTATTAGGTTGTTCTGGGTGGTTTCAAAGACTTTTCTGCTTTGTTCTGAGTGGTTGTACAGTAAGTACACTCATCTGTGGTCCTTAGGATGTTCTGGGTTCTTGCTATGGCATTGCTAAATGGCTTCAGAGCATTCTGTGTGGTTGTTATATATGAAGAGTTCAGATGCAAAAGCCTCTAAGTGCAATTTTAAATTTTCTTCTAGAATGATCATTTTTATCAAGCTTTCATATTTAAGTTCAGTGATTTCACTTAAATGGCAATGATAATTACCTATTAATTGTTATTTAAGTGAAATTACTGAACTTAAATAAACAAGTTTGACAAAAATCATCATTGAAGAAGAAAATTTCAAATGGCATTTAGAGGCTTTTGCATCTGAACTCTTCATATAATGATATACATATACATGTATATACATGTGTATGCATATACATATACATGTATGTATATTTAAACTGCAACGCCACAACAACATGACATTTGCCCGTAAGTAAGTCAATGGACATTTTTCACTCGTTTTGTCATCCACTAGGCAGAAAAAATTGGTCATTCAGGAAAAATAATAATAGCATACATCTCATCAAGCCTATTATTTGAAATAGGGCTTATTCATGTCCATAGCACAAGCAGTGTGGGCCAACATGTGCCAAATAGGTATTTATTTAGCTATGTGTATTAATTATTCATTCCATATAAACAATAGTAATAGTGATGCTTCCTTTAGCAAGCTGGAGTAATTATCAAATGCCTCAAGTACTAGTATCAAGTACTCAAGCACTATCTTAGGACCACCGCGAAAACAAGAGAGATCCATTAATGAAACATCCAACCTATCACCAACGCTCATAGCTCCAAACAACAGAATAACCTCCCAGTCTTGAATACCTGACCCACTATGGTCGTCCGTGAAGTTGAGGAGCTGAGTCACATTAAGTCAGTTCTTGTGGTGTAAGGTTTCGGTGCTTTGAGGAGGAGGAGGGGACGGCCTTGAAACCAGAACCTCTGCTTCTGAAGTGAAAGACCCTGGCCTGGCCTGTCCAAAATATCCTGGCTTCCTACCCTCAGAGATGCCTCTCATTCTCACCCCAGCTCCAAAGACCGGATCCCGCATCATCAGACACTTAACCTTCTATTATTACCACTAACACAAACACACAGCTGAGTGCCAGCAGACAGACCCTGTGGGGGCTACAGCTGAGAGAGACCCTTGTGGCTTCAGACCACAGGAATGCCTATGAGTGTAACTTCATCCCAGGCTTGGTTGACGGGGGAATCTTCGGGATAGAGACAAGGTCAAAGGATGTGGAGTGGGGTTACGGGAAGAACACCTTTATATGGTGCCAATCCAGAGCGGAGATAAGTCACTTTGGCTGGCAGCACAATGAAGTTATTATAACATGACTAATGGGATGCTTGTCACTCATTTCTTACTGGCTTGGTAATAACTGGATCAGGAATTGACAAATACAGATTTGCACCAATAGTGCCATGGACATGATTGATGCCTCAAATTGCCTGCGCTCTACATAATGCTGGGTTGTTTTAACCCAAATTTGGGTCAAATATGGGCAACCCCAAATGCTGGGTTAAAAATGTAATTTAAAATTTTAACCCGACTTCAATTTTCACTTTCAACTGTACATTTTTTAATTACATTTTAACCCATTTGTCCATATTTGACCCAAATTTGGGTTAAGACAACCCAGCACTTTTTAGAGTGTGGTTTGTTGAGTAGTAGTTTGTTATTACGTCTTCTCTAACGGTTTTCAAATGGCAGATAATAGAAGATCTGAGCTATTCTAGGGGTCATAAAATCATACATGAGGGGTGGGATTTTTCAAACCCAACCTCACCAATTCGTATAAATTCATACGAGAGAGTAAATGGTGGCTGATTCGTACAAATTCGTATGATTTGTCTAAGCCCCTTGTGATGGGTAGGTTTAGGGGCGGGTTCAGGGGTAGGTCATTCGTACAAATTTATACGATTTGGGCAACTCGTAAAATATGTACAATTTAGCAACAATCTTTTGAATTCATGCAACCTCACTCGTACGAATTTGTAAGAGTTGCCCAATTCGTATGAATTCGTATGAATGAGTAAATACGTATGAATTCGTATGAATGGCTAATTCGTACAAATTCGTACAATTTGTCTAAACCCCATGTGATGGGTAGATTTAGGGGCGGAGTCAGGGGTAGGTCATTCGTATGAATTCATACGAATTGGGCAACTTGTAAAATATGTACGATCGAATTGGTCGAATAAGTCGTTCACATACATACGACCTCACTCGTACGAATTTGTAAGAGTTGCCCAATTCGTATGAATTCGTATGAATGAGTAAATAGTGGCTAATTCGTACAAACTCGTGCAATTTGTCTAAACCCCATGTGATGGGTAGATTTTGGGGCGGGATCAGGGGTAGGTCATTCGTATGAATTCATACGAATTGGGCAACTCGTAAAATATATGATCGAATGAGTCGAATAAGTCGTTCGAATTCATACGACCTCACTCGTATGAATTTGTAAGAGTTGCCTAATTCGTATGAATTCGTACGAATGAGTAAATAGTGGCTAATTCGTACAAATTCGTACAATTAGTCTACACCCCGTGTGATGGGTAGATTTAGGGGCGGGATCAGAGGTAGGTCATTCGTATGAATTCATACGAATTGTGCAACTCATAAAATATGTACAATCGAATAAGTCGTTTGAATTCATACAACCTCACTCGTACGAATTTGTAAGAGTTGCCCAATTCGTATGAATTCGTATGAATGAGTAAATGGTGGCTAATTCGTACAAATTCGTACAATTTGTCTAAACCCCATGTGATGGGTAGATTTAGGGGCGGAGTCAGGGGTAGGTCATTCGTATGAATTAATACGAATTGGGCAACTTGTAAAATATGTACGATCGAATTAGTCGAATAAGTCGTTCAAATACATACGACCTCACTCGTACGAATTTGTAAGAGTAGCCCAATTCGTATGAATTCGTACAAATGAGTAAATGGTGGCTAATTCATACAAATTTGTACAATTTGTCTAAACCCCATGTGATGGGTAGATTTTGGGGCGGGATCAGAGGTAGGTCATTCGCATGAATTCATACGAATTGGGCAACTCGTAAAATATGTACGATCGAATAAGTCGAATAAGTCGTACGAATTTGTAAGAGTTGCCCAATTCGTATAAATTTGTTCGAATGACCTACCCCTGACCCCACCCATAAACCTATTTTAAGTTTAGAATTAGCCACCACGTAAAATTCGTACGAATTGCCATGAGATCGGGTTGGATTTTTTCACTTGGTCCAGTTGCTTACTACATTCTAAACACATATTTAGAACATATTTACACTGTAAATTTTACAGATCCATAGGGTATATCAATAACATCGAATATGCTAATAACATTCTAAAAAATCCCCTCAAAACTCAATATCTTAGCATTGTGGCAGCACATTTTACAGACACATTTGTATATGAATATCAAAGAAGGGCCTCTGATCTGTGAGCTGTCCTTACATGACTGGGCTTACTTAAAGAAAATTAAACCACTGGAATCCTGTCGCCTGCAGGGAGTTTGACATCGTCACTGCTTCTTAAACCGAGAGTGGCAGAGCCCCGCTGAGAGGTGTGCTCGGCTGACATCTTTTACAGGCTCATAATAAAAACACACAGCACTCATGCCTCACCGTCTGAGGTTATTTTGGAACAGCCTATTGACACTGAGCTGCCATTGTTGGAATGAAAAAAGGGATAGAGGGATTTGAAAGGAGATCCTCATATCACGGAGAGAGCGGTTGAACTTGCACGCACAAATGGGCAAACACTACAGGAAAACGAGAACGTCTGAGCTCAAGGGATTTTAGCTGAATGGAGAATTTAACAAAACTCAGATTTAACGTGAGGGATTTTTTTTCTTCTTCTTGAAATAAGAAGCTCTGAAGTTACTCAGCATTGAACCTTGTCTAAAAAGTTTCTGTGAAAAGCTTCAAAATGTACATCTTGTTCATCTTTCACTGCAGACATACTGTAGGGATCTGCATCAAAGCATCATACCTCTAGACATTGCCTGAAAAGGTCAATTTTTTAAGGTTTTAGACAGCCATTCCCCAGTGCTCAGATATAGTACTATGTGACACACATTACACATAGGGAATTTTTAGTTCAAACCGCTTATTAGAGTCCCAGTCCTAATGATTTGCTGTGGTACAGCTCTACTGACAAGAAATGTACATGGTAATTATCAGATCTAAACAATAGATGGTTTAGATCTAATAATTAATGTTTTTTTAGTCCATACTACAGGCAGTGCTTGGTCACATTAGCAGGGTACCAACTGCTCTCAACACTCTCAGCTGCAGACTTCAATCACAGAAGAGCACAAAAGACCCAGTTGGCTATCACTTGTTGTTTCGTCTTAAATGGATCCTAACCTTTCACTCATGACATGCACAAATGGTCAACTGAGACTAGACACCCAATACATGTCAACATGAATTGCAAAAATAACACCCGTTTGAATTCGACTGTGCCTCACGTTACTAATCGGCAAGATCTCAGCTATCAGGGAACGTTCCCAGAACGTTCTGGCAAGGTTCTCTCAAAATGATGAAGAAACATTCTTCAAGTAACATTAGTAGAATGTTTATTCAGTTATCTGGTATAATAATGTTCTCAAAAGCACTAGCACCAAAGACATCATTTATACATCAATCAAGAAACATTTTTATCTGAGACATTCTATTTGGATGTTTGTCTGCCATTTTTTAAAAGGTTACAACTTGTTTTAAAACTTTCAGAGAACATTTAAAAGTAGCATTCCCATTATGTTTATGAAAAAAAAAAAGAATTATTGGAATGTCCCCTTACTGTTTTAGTGTAACCAAGAAAAAATGTGAAAAACCGTAAATTTACCATGATGGTGTTTAATGTTTGCGTGAATGACACTGTGCAGCTTCTTTATATAAGTATAAATATTATTGTGGAAGAGCTGCTTGTGATGAGCTTTGATTGATCATGTGACTCAAAAATAATATAAGTAATCAAAAAGTAATCAATCACTGCTGTGATGATTATTGGTTGTCAGTGTAATACAATGGTACAAACCAGATATACTTCAATAGGTTAATAAATTAACATTATATCAGATAATGAAATTCGGTTTATTACTGTAAATTTTAAGTTAAGTCTGTAAAACCAAACACGTTGCTACCGTATTTTTGGCGATAAAGTTCTAGCAACCAGAGCTGCCGTTTTTTTACCGTAAAAATTAGGCTATAGTTTTATTTTTGTGTTGAACATTCATGGAACATTCGGAAATAACATTATTTGTACGCAAAATGGTCTTGGATTATTGTTTTGTTTACTGGGATTTGCCTCTTGCAGTTGGGGGACAAGGTAAAAAAGGGCTTATAAATGGGACACTTTCTGCTTCCCATTGTGTTTGATTTTTTTAGATGATGAGAGTGAAGATGTAATATTTGTCAGATAAACAGATGTATAGCAATATGAAACAGTTTTCACAGAATAGGTTATACAATACAATTTTTTTATCACTCTGTACTGTGGAGCATGAAGATGAACACACATACCAGACTGTTTCAAACAGGTTTCTTAAGCTCTCTCCTCATCTGCCATTGGTCAGACAAACAGACAGCCACACCACAAACTCTCACAATTGGTTAAGCTAGTCTTGCTCTGTTGGCAGAATCAACTAAAGTGATTAATTTATGTGAATAGTTTCTTTCAAACTGTTAATTTCTTACTTAAAGAAAAGTTTCAGAAATCGATACAATGACTCTTTCACCATCATGTTATTCCCTGGCTGCTGTTATGTTTATTATAAATAATAAAGGTGTTTATATGAGTCATATTGTTTTGTAATCACTGTTATTTCGTTGGCCATGAGAACTGGCCCCCGACTGAGCCTGGGTTCTCCGAAGTTTTTTTTTTTCTCCATTCAATCACCTGATGGAGTTTTGGTTCCTTGCACCTGTTGCCTTGCTTTTGGCTTGCTTAGTTGGGGACATTTAATATTCAACAATATTATTGATCTGTGTTGTATTATTTTCATGTTATCACTGTGAAGCTGCTTTGATACAATCTCTATTGTAAAAAGCGCTATATAAAGGTGACTTGACTTGAATTAACTTGAGTCCTAGTTCAGTTTGTTGTAGCTCACAAAATAAAAAGACTTTTAAAACCTACATAACCAAAATTTGTTTAATTTGCTGCAATAGTAGAGGAAGAATTTTGCAAACTCGTTAATTCATCTAAATCAACAACCTGTATGACCCTATTCTGACTAAGCTATTGAAAGAGATGCTTCCAGATGTCATAGATCCTCTTCTCAATATCATTAATTCATCTTTGTTGCTAGGATACGTACCAAAAACCTTTAAGCTGGCTATGATAAAACCGCTTGTTAAAAAAAAAAAAAAACGCAACTTGATCATACAAATAGTCAATTACAGGCCGATCTCGAATCTGACTTTTCTGTCAAAATACTGGAAAAAGCAGTATCCTCACAGCTGTTTTCCTTTCTTGAAAGAAATTATATCTGCGACGATTTTTAGTCTGGATTTAGACTGTACCATAGTACCGAGACAGCTCTCATCAGAGTCCCAAATGATCTGATCTTATCATCCGATCGTGGTTGTATCTCTCTGTTACTTTATCTTAGTGCTGCATTTGACACAATTGACCACAACATTATTTTAAATAGATTAGAAAACTATGTTGGCATTAGTGGAATTGGACTAGCAGCATGGTTTAAATCATACTTATCTGACCATTATCAGTTTGTAGCAGTAAATGAAGAGATCACAAGCTCAGTATGGCGTACCACAAGGCTCAGTACTAGGACCGTTGCTGTTTACTCTGTACATGCTACCCTTGGGAGATATCATTAGGAAACTTGGAATTAGTTTTCACTGTTATGCCGATGATACTCAGCTGTATATTTGTTCAAAACCTAATGAAATTTACCAATTCACAAAATTAACGGAATGCATAGCTAATATAAAAAAAAAAAATTGAATGACTAGTATTTTCCTACTACTAAATTCTGAAAAAAAACCCCCAAAACAAATCAAACAACAACAACAACAACAACAAAAAACAGCAATTCTAATTATTGGACAAAAAACTCCCACATGTAATAACCTACTGTCTAACACTTGATGACTGCTCTGTTAAGTCTTCGTCGTCGGTTAAGAACCTGCATGGATGTGCTCTTTGATACCACTCTCATTTGAAAGTCATGTATCGTATCTGTTAAACCGCATTTTTCCATCTTAAAAAAATATATCTAAACTATGCCATATGCTCAATATACAGATTATTCGTTACAATAATCTGTATTGTAAGAAGCGCTGTATAAATTAAGGTGACTTGACTTGACATAATTTGCATTTACATTAAAATGATAGTTGTTTACTCCAGAACTGCTTGGGTTCAGGCTGATTCCAGAACGGTTTTGAGCAAAATAATAATTCACGAATTGGACATTGCTACAATAAAACAGATAAATGGTTTACTTTTGGTTGTCTTCGCCTATTCAAGTGGGATCCAAAAAGATATTTTAGTTTAAACATTTTAGCTTTTAACATAAGGCTATATCAGACATGAACAAAACTGTTCAGACACTGTTAAAAGCAACACAGTCTCCTGAAAGTGCGTATCTATACCATGAATGTCATTTCTCGTGGCATTTTTACGCCAAAATTATTTTTGCGTGCATATGCTACACACTGAAAACCCCTTGGGAAGGTTTAGGGGGGAGGGGAGTGGGGACTTTGTGAGTATTATACGCCATAAAGTGCATATTATATGCACGCGAAAAGCGTGTACCATACACACGCTAAAACTATTTTGGGTGTATAAATTGCACGATAAATGATATTAGTGCTATAGACGGGCTCGTTAAAAGTGATTAGTGGACTTAATGTAACTTAAAAAAGTGAGGAAACCCATTGCCTTAAAATTAAGTAATAAACTTCATGCATAATTGAAAAAAATAAGCTATGTGAATTTGACAATTCCACATAACTGTTTATTTCAATTATGCATGGTTTATTTACTTAAAAAAAGTGAGGAAACCCATAAAAGTTTTATGAAGTAAATAAGCTTCATGCATAATAATAAAAAAAAAAAAAGTTATGTGGAATTGTCAAGTTTATTACATAATAATTTTAAGGCATCGGGTTTCCTCACTTTTTTTTTAAGTTAAGTCAACTCACTTTTTACGGAGGAGTTGAACATTAAAATTGTACAAGAATGACCTTTAGGATTAAAAACAAAAACACATGGAAAATACCAAATTCAGAATCAGCATAGTGGGTATTAGTGAAGCCATTTGTTGTTGCACTAATGACATGCCAGTTGGGAATTGCATGTTAAATGTTCATCTGCTTGGCAGGACAATATCCACTCGTTGGTCTGGGTCACGCATTAAAAAGCAGGAAAGCAATATAACTGAAATTATGTCGCTTGACTAGCATTTGTGGATATATTTGACGGTAACAAAATCCCTTTGTCTCACCACAAAACATCATTAGCCAACATTTAATAATGTATTTGACCTAACTGACTCAGTGATCCTATCAGTGGTCATGGCAGACATGACTTTTCATTGGATTATACTTTGTGTTAACCTCCTCAAGAGAAACGTAAATGATGAGAACAAAGCTTAATCTGAGGGTGACCTAGAATGTAACTTGAATGCTGATAAGTGTGAACTACCCCACAACAGATTTATGACATGTCATGTGCTATAGAAAGTATCTTGAGAAGGATTAGGTTGGTTGCTGCTTGAATGAAGAAACCAATGCCTCATGGGTGAGTGGGGAAAACAGAAAAAAAAAATAATCATTTTTTTTATTAGCAAAAACTGATCTAAGACCCTCATCTCAACCCTTACTGAAATACAATTAATTAATATTATTAAAAAAGCAGCAAAACCAATCAGAGATTTGTATAGGCCTACCATTAAACCGTGGCATTACAGAGAGGTCAGTCTGTCCAGTAAGGGGAAATTGTTCCCAGGTAAAGCAGACACTTATTAAACTTGAATAAAGCCAACCGGTACACGGAGTGATTTCCTGTAACCAAACAGAAATTATTTTTTTGATTGGACTTAGCGGAGGTAAAATAAATAAATAAACATCCCTCATTCCAGGAAATAATTGGTTAGATTGTGAAAATGAAATGAATGATGATTTTTTTTTTCCACCCAGTTTCCTACTTGGAATCTCTTAACTCATATGACCTGAAGGCTACTGAGGGAAACTATGGACTCAAGAATAGAAGTTTTCAAACAAAGTTATACATTATACGTCATGTATAAAATGTGATTGTAGGCCTATGTCTATTATAGGATATACATTCGTTTCAGCCATACTGTGCGAAGAAAGAAGCCATAAGGGCGTATGGTATCATCATTTCCCTGCTATAGGCAATTGCGGGCCACCATACATGCCAATTAGTTGTATGAATTGTTGTGAGAAAGCACACTACACCATCTAGTGGATAAAGATGGAACTACTGCAAATAACTGTAAACAACCTCACACTACGATCACCATTCTACAATTACTGAATACAAATAGATGGTGAAATGTCATAAAATGCTTTGGTTGTGTTGCGTTGATCTTTGATCTTTTTTTTTCACTGCGGCAAATGGCATTCACTCTATTTATTGTTGAATAAAAAAAGGCAAGTGGAACAGCCAAACCATGAGTTGGCACATAACCAATGTCAATGTTTTATTTGAAATTCTTCCTTATTTAAACTTTTTAACACATTAACTTATTATATAAATGATATGGTTTCATGACAAGCTGTAAAATGAAATCCAAAATTTAACAATGAACTAAAATAAAGAACATGTCATTGAACCTTGTTAACAATAATTATTGGTCTGTGTAAAGACAAATCAAGACAACGGTACTGCAAGAAACTAGGCAGAACACAAATGATTCACAGCGAAATCCCGCATGGGTCATATCTTGGGGCAACCCTTGAGGCAACCGTTCTACCTGTGGGACAGCATGTGTGTTTTCAGATTATGGGACAGCGTGAAGGTCTTCTGACACTGTGTGCATTGGAACAGCCTCTGGCCGGAGTGTGTAACACTGTGTCTCTTCAGTTTGGATGGCGCATTAAAGACTTTGAAGCATATGTCACACTGGTGGGATTTCTTTATTTTCTCTTCAGGGCATCTGTTTGCACAATCATGCTCATTTAATTTGGTTAACGTGGAGAAACACCGACTACAGCCTGGACAAATGGGTAAGTCACATGGAGGGTCGGTAAAGCGTTTACCTGGATCCTGAAAGTCTAAATGCCCCACAACAACTCTGGGAACATCGGCTTGCTGTCGATACTCATGGAGCACGAACGAATCAGGGACATATTTAACATCGTCCAAGTCCACAAAGGCACAATCTTCAAAATACCCCGAGTGACGTGTCCATTTTTCCTCAGTTCTTGATTCGGAAGCATAATGACAGAGAGGTGAGTCAGTTTTGGGTGGACAGTCCCTCACCCTGCCGAAAGGCACAATGTCAGATGCCTTTTTCTCAACAAGCACTGAGATGTCCGTTTTATGCGTCAGATCCCAAACGGATTTGTTGTTGAACTGGAAAACAAGCTCAGACTTAATCTGAACATCCTCTAGAAGACTAGTACCGTTTGAGAAAAACACACCTGAATCCCTCCAGTCACAATTCATTGTTTGAGTTTCTGTGACCATATTTTGATCTTCGCCTACTTGTGAGGAGATTTGAACATCTTGAGCTTTAGATATAGTAGTATTACCAAAAGAAAGCATTTGTTCTTGTTCCAAATGACCAGCAATTTTGTCCTGACCCTTTTTGTTGTGGATCTTCTGGTGGCCTTCCAAACAAGACAGCTCTCTAAATGATTTCGAGCACACGTGGCACTTAAACGGTCTGAAATCTGTGTGGCTCAACATGTGTCTGGAGAGCTTAGAAGGATACGGAAAGTTCTTCTGACAGATGCAGCACTGATGCACATCTTTATGTTGGCGCTTAAGGTACGTTGGGTTGGAGGATGCGGTCTGCGCTTCAGCATTTAGCAATGTGTCAGAACTCTCAATCTCTACAGTACTTGACTTTGACTCGGTCAAGGGGACGGTTTGGTTAAGCTTACTTTTGCATCCAAGCATTTCATTCTTTTTGGTGTCCACAGATTCTAATATCTGAGTTAAAGACACATTCGGACCATCTGGTGTTGAAGCTCCAGGTGTTGAAGAGTTGGGGCCGTGCTTCTGCAACCTAGATGGGTCGTTTCTTTTGTCCGCATGTGTCTTGAGGTGTTTATTGAGATCACAGGGCTGCTTGAATGACTTTCTGCAGATCGTGCAAGTGTAAGGCTTGGCGTCCAAATGAGCGTACAGATGTCGAGTTAGTTTAGAGGGGAAACTGAATATCTTCAAGCATATTTTACACTGATATCCACTTCTCTTTTTGAGTGGAATTGGAGACATGGGATCAGAAGACGTGGACACTGGAGGGCTCCTTTTTTCGGCTGGTGCGACTACATCTGGTGATGAAGATCTCAACTGTGGTTTAAAACCCCTACCTTGAATGTCACTCAAGGCATCAACCCTGGTAGTTACAGGTATGACACCCCCCTCAGCATTCTGCTGGACTGTTCTTACCTGCAGACCACTCAAAACAGAGTTGCTTTCCAGTCTAAACTCTTCCATACACTTGTGAACTTTCAAGTGGTCTTTTTGTTGGAAATCTTTAAAGCACACAGAGCATTTGAAATGCCTTTGCTTTGTATGAATCGGAATGTGACGCTTGAGCTTTGATGGGGCATTAAAGCATTTTAAACACACAGGGCACCAATGTCCCTTTCTACTTTCGGAAACATTTTTGCGAATCTCAACACCTGTGGTACCTGAATTTGTTTCGATTAAGTCTACTGTGGCTGACTTTTGTTTCTCTGTTGAACTGGTATTGCTTTGGGCAGTTAGATGTTGTGGAGAGTAAGATCTAACCGTTTCACTAAGGCCATTACACACTGAGTGATTTAACCTTGAATTAGAGGCTTGATTCCAGGACACACCATTGTTTCTCTGGCTCTGGAGGGATGGCGTCTTCCGCTTCACAGAGTTAGTGTGAGTTCTCATGTGTGCTTTGAGATGAGAGAGATGCCTGAAGGTACGGAGGCATATGGTGCACTGAAAAGGCCTCTGATCCGTGTGAATAATGCAATGCCTTTTTAGTTTGGATGGAGCACCAAATCGTTTATGACACACGGGGCAAACTCTTTTCTTTCCATTGCAATTCTCAGTGACACTTCTCAACACCTTCGCATTTATATCCTCGTCCTCACTTTGTGTTGTGACACTGGGTTCTTTTTTCTCCTCATATTCTTGGTTTTCCTCCATCCATTGACCCTCTGAAGTTTTGGAAGAGTACTCAAAACTCGTTGCAGTGTGAAGATCCATTCCTCGCTCATTTAGAAGTGAAGCTTGCATCGGAGATAGCATCTGGCTTGGAAAGTTAGGCATTCACTTCATGCACTGCAAAGACAGACAAATGTTATGCACCATGTCTTAAGAACAACAATTCTTCAAATACATTTGTTTTCAAAGGGACAAAGCCATTTGTAGTTTTTGTCAGCCTTGTATTTAGCAATTTTGATGTCCAGGGTGGGACATCTAGTTGTTTTAAATCACATACAAGTTTTGTTTTTCTCTGACAAGAAACATGGTGTGCATTTTTTTTCAAGGTTGCCTCAGAAATTAATTCTGTGAGTGCTCTCTGTATAAATTCATTTTAAATTCGTTATAGACATTACATCATGGGAACTAATGAATGTATCGGTAAGAAACTCGAAAAGACAAGTCTTATTCTTACTTGTATGAGATTAAAAGCTATAGCTTTGCATTTTATATAGCAAATACACTGATTACATTACAATGCAATTCTGTAAAGCAACAATTAACAAAATTTCACCGTAAGCTACCTGCAAGGGTATATCGTGATATTAAAACAAGGGAAAACCGCTCATCTTGCCATCTGTCACGTTTCTGTTTGAAATCATAACAATTGCTTCCGCTATATAAATACAGACGTCAGGAAACAATCCATTTGCAATGGTTCCGTAAACGCAATTGTTCCTATCGGCTCTTTTGTTCTTGTAAATACGTACATGCACACATTTAAAACTAAATATGAAAATCAAATTCACTATCCAATATCATAATAATAAACTTTCACATTTGCAGTTTTACACCACATTTTTGCTCGAGAAGGCATTGTTACTTACGGTGCACTGCTCTATGTGGTTTCGGGCTATTTTATTTGAAATAAAATGTGTTTACAATCTTGATATTACAGACAAATGTTTCGTACAAACAGAGCTTCAGCACTAGATGGCAGTGTTAAGCTGTATGGCAGAATGAAGGCGCAGACGTGAAAGCATGTGGTCAGTTCAACTGCTGTACCCCTGCATAAAGTGGGATTAGTTAAATAAATACAGTTGTATCCTACAGCCTATATACAATTTAAAGCATTATTTTTTTTAAGTAAAAATAATTATTTGTGGGCACAACAATTCATTGTGTAGCCTAATTTATGTGATTTGCCCTAAATCTATTCTAAAGGCATGTATTTTTTTTAAAGCTCATGATCTTGAAGAAATATTGCTTTAAAAATATAAAGGCCTATAATGTTTTTAAACCACCCCAAAATAACAGGAAGTAGGCCTACAGATTTCGTAAGAGGAGCACAGTTTGTGCAAGCACCCCATCACCGCGCGCTTGTCCATGCAATTAGCCCTTATCTGTAAGCAGTTTAATTTTCTGCGACATGGCGCGAGCGGCTCGGGCCTGATGGATGTGACATTAACGGGAGATGAAGCTGGGGAGATTGGACGCTGCAGTCACATAGTGGCATTTGTCACTGCCCCGGTCATGCAGATTGCGCCAGCACCGGCCACTGACTAAGATTAATGACGACGGCTCTCAGTCTTTGTTTCTCTCTGTGCTTGTGTCGAGCTCGAGACTAAATACTATTCAAACAAACCCGGACTTCATGGGAAGACGTTATACATACAGACAGACTGTACGAGAACCATTGAAACCCTGGTCATAAGGCCTATCTCCAGGTAATTACACTAAAATACAGTGTAACGTTACTTTAGGCCTATTTATCAATGCAAATTCCAGCCATGTCATTAGTGGTGTTCTCTAAGGAAACCAACACCATATTTACGTTTGGGGATTTTTCAAAATGTGTTACTTTAATAAGATGGACTCCAGGCAGCGATAACGCATTTCCGCAAAAATGTCCTTTTGTGATTTCTTTCTTTTTTATTGAATGTACATTTATAGAACTACTTTTGTGTTACAATCATTCTGCCATTACAGAAAACTAGCCAACACTGCTGCAATTCTACTTCTGTGACAGTCAATTGTCTCTCTTAATGTTTTCCTCTTTTGGAAAGTGGTTAAAACTCACGGAAATTAACCATGGTTTTTAATTTAGTAAGGTTTTTTTTTTTTTGTTGTTGGATTGGTTACCATTTGTATAACCACAGTTTTATTAAACTTTATGTATTAAAGCATGGTTAATTTGTGCTTCCCATGGTTTAGCTACAATATGCTATTTTTAATTTGTAATAAATTTTCATAATAGAGTATTTTTTCTGTTGTTGGAGCAAATATATATATATATATATAAGTAAGTTATAGCTACCTTTTTGCCTTAATTTTTTAGTTCATTGAAATTAAACAAATTGAGTTAATACAACAAAGGAAATTTCATGGAAATGTAAACTCAAAATATTGTGTTATTTGAACCACATAAATGATCTAATTTGATTTGACTAAAGCAAAAAATAAGCCAAAATGTGAAAATGGTCCATAATAAAATGAGTCAAATAATCCAAGGGATCCAAGATAAGGACCTGAATATCATAGACACATTGAAAAGGGTCAATAACCAAACTACAAACCATCAAGAACACCCTTAACCACACAGAGACGCACTGACAGCCATTCCAAGCACCACAACATTGTCAGATTTACTTCAAAAAATAGTTTCCACAGAGGTATCATTATTATTCATTTGCATAGCTTTTCCGCATTGTTTTGTCTCTAACCTGAACACGCATACACTAGTAGCACCTGCAGATTTTCGAAGTGGCAAAAGCAAACTGATAAATAGGGACCGAGGGATGTCTACCGATTAAACAAAAATGCAATTCTTGGAATCTCTTACAAAAACGCTGCGTCGAATCATGAAAGGAATTCCTAAGAAGTGTACGAGACCTCCACGTATCCCCTCGGTTGTAATAAGGGAGAGAGCGGTAACCCCAAACTGGCTGCTCGGCTGCACAGAAAATGGTTTTCCTTGACAAATGAGGTGATGCGGACCAGGTTCAGATGGATGGGGGTTTGGGCTGGTTGTATCAGGGCTCTTGGGATGCTGGGTATTTACTCAGTCATTCATCATCCTCTGGCACATCCACTTATACAGGATCTGCACCGCACACCCATACTGATGTAATTCTCCACATGGAGAGCTGAATTACCATAGCCTGTCCTCAGTATGTGTGTGTAAGGATGTGTTATTGTGAAGCGTGCCGTGGAACAATTTTCTGGATGTGTGCTTGTGCTCTTTTATGTATCTGTGAACAGGAAACAGTAGCAACACACTCTCTAATGGCAATTATTTAATGTTTTGGTCAAATGGGGGGTGATTTGTATGAATTCGTATGATCTCGTTTTGAGATGCACCGTTATGGCCGATAACAAAAATCGATAAGTCTTTATATTTGTAAGCCGATAACCGATATATTGCCCGATAAATCTAAATCCAAGTTATATATAAGGTTTAAGAGTCTGATTACAAAAACAAAAGTCTTACCATTAAAATCCATGTCCCAAGCACACAATTACAATGATTCTCATCAATGTTCTCATAATTGTATGTAGCCTACATGACAGACTTGATTGTTGCACTTTTATTTTTATTTTTTTTAAGTAATTCCAATCATACAGTACTTCAAATAATTCGAATCTAAAATGACGAACTGTAAATATCACAAGTGTCTCAGCAGAAGCAAAAAATCCATTATTTATCGGCTTTAATATATCTGCCATTTTTTTTATTATTATTATTGGGCCGATAATGATAACATTAAACATGAACATATGCATCCCTAATCTCATTCATACGTTTTTGCATTATCTCCATGATCTGCTTAAGATCAATTGATGTTTAGGTTTATGAGTGGAGCTGCACACTTGCTTTTTTTTTATATACAGTGTATATACGGTTCTCGCAACAAACAAGCAATCGCCACCTCAAACCCAGCTAATGAAACGTTCTCACAACTTTCACTAATGTTTTAAGATAAAACATTCATTAAATAACATTAATTGAACTAACACAGTCTCATCCCAAGACGTCATATAACTGACGTCTTGGGGCATATTTTGACCATACGTCAATATCCGCCTTTTTAGGGCCCCCTTAAACGTCGGTAGATGGCGATCCCGGGCCGTCATACAACTGACGC
Organism: Pimephales promelas; assembly: GCF_988280905.1. Classification (NCBI taxonomy): domain Eukaryota; kingdom Metazoa; phylum Chordata; class Actinopteri; order Cypriniformes; family Leuciscidae; genus Pimephales; species Pimephales promelas. The sequence goes on from NC_142781.1 coordinate 12,783,239, forward strand.
TTTACCTTTAACGTCAGTTAGGTGACGGGTTAGGTTTAGGGTTAGGTTTAGGTATGGGGTAGAGTTAGGATCCCATAACCTCATCTACCGACGTTTAAGGGGGCCCTAAAAAGGCGAATATTGACGTATGGTCAAAAGACGTCCCAAAACGTCTGTTATATGACGTCTTGGGATGAGACCGGGTTGATTGAACATACTTGTACATAATTAGAAATTCGATTTGATGTTGACGGATACGTTCTTGGTCTTTATGATGTTGTATTTACTTGAGAGAACACAATTTTTGGAACAAACATGACGTTATTTGTAACCGATGAATGCTAATGTTAATATTTGGAATATTACGTAAACGTTCAAAGAATGTTATATTGGGAGGAAAAATAACGATGTTGTACTGACATGATTAAAATAACGGACATTTCAATGTTTTAGAAACTGCAAATCCCAGTTCCCACACCATTTTTAGAGCATAAATTTGTTAGCTATAAGAAATACTTTTTTTTTTCTCACAAGATCAGCTTGTTCCATGTGTATCAAGTGTGTAAATTGATTCAATGGCCCTGATTTTATTTTCGTGTATATAAGCAACCACCGGAAACTCTAAGTGCAATTATTTTAACAATCTAAGCACATGGTCTAAAGCACATGGCGCAGGTGCACTTAGGGCGTGTCTGAATCCACTCTTGCTGTTTAACGACAGGAAAAATGGTCGGCGTGTCCGGTGCATGGTCTAAAAGGGTTGTCCTTATTCTCCTAATGAGTAATGGGTGTGTTTTGGGCATAATGTGCAATAAACCAACCAGGTTTCTCATCTCCCATTCCATTTAAAAGCCAGTTGCACTCGCGCCATTGGCAGATTGCTATTTACATGGCGGAATATGCAAACGGAAAACGTGCAAGGTTAAAGTGCGCAGGCAAACCATCTACGGGACAAGACGCAACACTATCTCACGACCAATTCGTACGAATTCATACGAGTGATTAAAAAGTGGCTAATTCGTACTAATTCATACGACCTCACTCGTACGAATTCGTACGATTTGTCTAAACCCACGTGATGGGCAGGTTTAGGGGCGGGGTCAGGGGTAGGTAATTCGTACGTAAATTCGTAAAATATGTACGATTTAGCAAAATTTGTTCTAATTCGTACGAGTGAGGTCGTGTGAATTGTTACGAATTAGCCACCTCATAAAATTCGTACGAATTCCTGTGAGATCGGGTTGTTCCACCATATCTTTATCTTCACAATATTAATTGTGTAATTAATTAATCTTTTACATTGTAATCCTTTTATTTTTAATATTTGGCTACTTTGAGTGCTTCTGCGCGTCCCTGTGTGTGTAAGAAGCAGAGTGTATACCCGCCTATAGACGCCCTTTCAATTTTCAGTTGATCAATGGCGCTGTCTATTTCAGTTGCCTCAAACAATTTGACACACCTCGCTTTCAAACCAGCACGCCATGGGTGTACAAATGGTGCAAATGCATTTGATATTTAAACAATATGGCGCAGAACGTGAAAATGAGAACTGCGTCAGGCTGAAACCGTTGCGTCGCACCGCATTGCGCCGGGTGCACGATAGGGCCCTAAGTTCTTAATGAGCACATCCCTTGGTGTTTATTCAAATTTGAACAGCTTTGAGCCTGGTCTCCTGTCATCTATGAACTAGCATTGTCATTCAATCCTCAGAGCTGTTCTATAATGACAGAAGCTCGCATCGCCCAAATGTTGGGGATCGACCTGCCCACGTCTGTCTGTATCGAGGGACAACAGCTCTAACCCCCTTCCCTGTTTGCTTATGCACCCCTCGCAACGCCGAACATCACTGCCCCGGACACCATATCCCATCATCCTCCTGATGCTAGCTCGTTCTCAGCATGGGCTCTGACCAAGGCGCTCATGCGTGAGTGACATTTTGCTGCAGCAGAACATTGGAGTTTCAATCAAACCACATGGGTCCTGGGTGTAGTTTGTTCCTCAATACAGTATGGAGTGAAAAGACAATATTTACCCCCACACGGAAATCCCATGTGGATTCACCCTCGGCCGGTTCGTGTGTGCCAACTGTCTGCCCCGGAATCCCAGGGTGCACCGGGAACAGGCTGGTAATGTGGCAGAGGGTGATGATGCAAGCAGCTCAGAGCTCCCTGGGGGACATGAATGTTGATTAAACATGTGCTCAGCCTTGGCTATTGAGCAATGGGACGTGGAACAAATGTCAAACGTTTGTTAATTTCTCTGCAGCAGAGGACTTATCAGTGGAGGGGGTGGAACCCACACCAATGAGGCATGACCCCAATGAGAAACCGATTGGCCAGCTAGACAAGATCAATCTTCTAGAATCAATTTTGAGGAAAGAACAATGTTTCTTGACGGCGTGTACGCATGTGCAGCGGGAGGTAAGTGTTTCTTTGTAGTAGTTGTTGGTAGATACATTCACCCAAATTGCAATACTTTTGTAATACTAGAGTAATACTTATGAGCTGTCCATACAATCTACTGCTATTCTCCAGAAAAGGAGAAATAGGAGATAAAGTGAAGGGGAAGTACTTATATATCACTTATGTACTTTTTTGAATTCTTGTTTTTTATATGGCAAATTTTCTCCATTTTTTTTTCATTACCATTTTTAATAAATGTTTATGTAATGACTTTAAAAATGTAAGGTGGTGTAACTATCAAGTAGAAAGTAAAACATATTTTCTGTGTGTACACATATTGTGCATTATTTTAAAAAAGTTTTAGACACAAATAATGAATTATTAATTCATAAATATCTTTAAGTGTTACAACCTGAACTAACCGTGCCCTATTATTAAAAGGTTGAATCTGTATATTTTAGACTTATTGACTTATTTTTGCGTACTTTTTCATGCCTGACAGTGATTTGGCAGACTTTGGGACATGAGTTATTTTAACGTCATCTCTCATGACGCTCTGCTCTGGCTGTGTGTGTTCATGTGTTTTGGAGGAGGCGTGGCTTTCGAGACCCTCTGATGTCAGGGTCCCGTCAAAGCTAGCTCGCTATTGCTAGCCTCCCCGATAATGCCTACCTTACCTTTTATATGAATTAATAAAGTAAACACATTTTCATCAGATTAAATAATTAATCATACATCAGACATAATCAGACATTAATATATGAATTTAGATCCCAAAAAAAGTCACTAAACCCTTGTTCATCACAAACTTACAGAAGAGTATCTGTATTAATATTAATCTGGCTTGTTGGATTTTTTGGCAGCTCAAACTAAGGGACCCACAAATGTGTGGGAATGTTGAATAACATGCAGTTTTTACTACCTCTATCCGTCATTCAAACTCATCGCAGCTTAAATTGTATCATCACTGTGTGTCGAGGCATTTGACGTTAGGTGTGAACTCACAGCGTTCCACAAACAGCTGACGGGCTTGCTGATGGTTCGACCTACATGGAGTACCCTCAAAATATCTCCCCTGATAAAAACAGTTTGAACTCTTTTGTTGAGAGCAGGATCTTAAGAGAGAGAGAGAGAGAGAGAGGGAATGCAGATGAATGAAAGTGAGAAATGTGAAACGGGAGGGTCTTACGTTTATACATTCTCACATCTGTGGATCGCCAGCCGTCAGTGTTCAGACCAGCCCTCCATTTGTCTTTCTGCACTGTGCTCTGACAATGAACCACCGGTTTCCTTTATTTCCCCCAGTCCAATCTAATGAGCATCTTCTGTGCGCAGGGATGGAGGTTCTCTCCTTTGTGAGGGCCGGACAGGTGTCTAACTGAATGATGAATGTCCTTGCATCCTTCCATAATTGGCTTCTCTCTGTTTGGCCTCAGTCTGGCTTGCCGTGTCTGCCGGGCGGCCACCTCCATCTGTCAATCAAGTTTGCCCGGTTGCCGACTGGCTGGCCCTCTGATAGCTATGCTAATGCGGCCGCTGGCTTCCGATTGGCTGCTGCTCGGCTGGCCTAGGCTAATCCATTATGGCCCTGACAGTAGTAATCTCCCCCCCCCCCAACACCGGGTCCCGTGTGCTAAACGTTATTTGACCGTTCCTGTCACGTTCCTGCTGGCAAACGGACAGCGAAGGTGATGGATGACCCTGCGCAGAACGTGCTCGTTCATCACCCCCTCTGACTTGTTTGTGTGGCACTGAAAAAATTAGGCAGTGGGATTTTTTTTTCAAGATTACTTTTTCATTAAGAAGTGTTTTACCAAGGCAAGGATGGAAAGCGGCGTGTGGGATCGGTCAGCTGATTTTCACCATTAACAAATATCACTAGCATCATTTCGGCTGACGATTCTGATTGGTCGACGGGCGCCGTGAACCCGTGACCGTGTTTATTCGTCGGAGTAATTGCGACAGATCGTCGTGATAGATGTAATCAGTGTCCAGTGTCTGAAGTTGACATAAGTAAATACACAGTCATGAGGACTGTGGCTCTCACCCATTAACTCCCAATGGTTTGTTTTCTTACCTCACTCAGCGACTGCGGAGGGTCTTCGCACACGCTCCGGCCTGAAAAAAGAGATTTGCCGAGAGGACCGTATTTGTTGTTGCTAACGCTAACATGGCCGCCGACAGCTTCGAGATGTGAGGTCCGATGAAATCACCGGCCTCAAAATCGTGTTGTCTTGACCAAGTAAACCATGGTTTTACAGAGATACCCATGGGAAAGGAAAATGATTACTCTTTTTTTTTTTTTTCACAGACTGTAATGAGATTAAATCGTGAACAAATTAGACTTTTTGCGTGGGTCTCTTGCTTATTAGATTTCCCCCCTGAGATAAAGATCCCATTCGTCTTGAGCTTAGTGGAGATCTTAATATCTCACACTGTGCTAAAATCTCAAGAATTGTGTTAGTTGAGTGGTACAAAAATATACAACCAACATCTAAACCTAACCATGAATTTTAATAGTAAAAAAACAGTCATAAAATACTTTTTGTATGAGCCAAATCTTACGATTTCACTTTATTGAGTTATTATTATGAGTTGTCATGGGTGTATGATGAATATTTCTAGTAGTCAGACTATTCCTAGACCAAAATATCCGTATCAACCCTAATCAAAAATGTGCGTTCTTGATTGTATTAAATATGCAGATGTAGTCTATATATCGTCCCTATATATCGTACACTTATCCTAGTGTACTTACAGATAATATTAATTATATAGAGAGTCAAATTTCATTTGAACATATGTGACTTTTAAAAAGTGCATATTGTAATAATGTCAAATTAAAGGGTTAATTCACCTAAAAATGAAAATTATGTCATTATTTACTCAACCCACATGTCCTTACTTACCCATATATGATCCATACTACCACTTCCAAGACCCAGAAAGGTAGTAAAGACATGAATGCAGTAATCCTATCTGACTCCAGTGGTTTAAAAAAACACATAATTTACCACTTTATTTACCAAATATTACAAATATCTCCAACGCACCACTGGAACCATTGGAGTCACATGAATTACTTTAATGATGTCTTTACTACATTTTGCGGCTGTTAATGGAGGGACAGAAAACTCTCAGATTTCATCAAAATCATCTTCATTTGTGTAACAAAGATGAATGAAACACTTAAGGGTTTGGATTGGAACCACATGATAACTGATAATTTTTTTGTAAACTACCCCTTTAAGTTTTACTTCTTCTGTCTGTCTGTCTTCATATGTCTGCCTGTGTGTCTATCTACATTTGTGTCTGTCTGTCTATCTATCTACATATGTCTGTCTGTGTATCTATCTATCTATCTATCTATCTATCTATCTATCTATCTATCTATCTATCTATCTATCTATCTATCTATCTATCTATCTATCTATCTACATTTGTGTAATGTTTTTCTTTTTCATTTATTTAATGACTTTATATATTTAATACATTTTAAGATTAGCATCCGAGAAAAAAATAATTGCTTAACTTTAAATTAAACAAAATCTTAGCAATAAAATCTTTGGATCTGTACTGTTATCTTAAAACCACTCATCACTGTAAAAACAAATCTATATATGTGTATATGACGAGTTCACTCTTCTTATTTCTCACTTTCAGAAGAACTCGTTTACATTAATACATCTAAAGTGTATCTCATAAATCTGTCTCAGCCTACTATGTAAACAATCAGAAGTGTTTTGTTTAAAATAACTTCACATAGCCACTGGCTGGTTTTAAACTTCATTTGATGACACTGTCACTTACATTTTTTTTTTTTTTTTTCACAATGTAACATTTTCAGCTTTCATTTCTCTAAAAAATGTCTTTACAAGTTTTCTGGGGAAACTCTCGAGATCTAAATCAACAGCCTCTCGTTTGACCAAAACCAAAGATGAAAAGAGCAATGATAAATTCGTGCAGAATAGTCAGAAGAGGATCCATGCCGTCTGAAAAAATGCCTGTTTTGTCATGGCAGGTTCTATAAAAGATCTCTCTTTTTCTTGCTTTTGTAGGGGTCAGCACGTGAGATTTATGTGATGAGACTGGTCTGTGTGCACTTCCTCCCTTCTCTGGCCTTGTCAGATCTGGTTGCAGACAGAGGGCAAAAACATTTGTCATCCGTGTGAGATTCTCACCACAGGCTTTCATCTTCTTTAACATAATATGGATGCATGGGCATACCATTTTTATTTTGGCTGATGTAAAAACATCATTTGCCATGATCCAGACACAAAAAATGATTTGGATGTTTTTACTTAGTATAAGTAATAATGGATGTGTAGGGTTGTCTTAGTTGACATAAAATTATATGCAATGTAATGTGGCAGACTATAGTTCATCTAAAGAGTTTTTAAACATTATTTTCTGTTGTGGATTTATTATAATGGCCTCTTTTTTTTGTGGATTGTGTTTGGGTGAGCTGTAGCCGTATTGGTTTTATAATCAAAGTCACATTTGAGTCATGCATCTCGGTTCACCCTTTCACCCACAATTCATCATCTCATTCCAACCGATATTTACAATATCTAATTTATTTATCATTTCTGCTAGTGTAATTATTATTATGACCTCATTTTTGAGGGTATTTTGAATATTTGGGCTTTTAAAACATGTATTTGTCACAGCGCTGGGCTGTATGGATAAACTATAAGAAAAGATAGAATTAAAATAGAATAAAATGTAACCAAATTGTGACCAGTTTAAGTACTTCCTGAATAAAATGAAATAAGATAAGTGAACAAGAAAGTAGAAAAAATAAACACACAATATATAAATAATAAGTGTTTACAGATGAAAATAAAAAAGTAAAATAAAACAAGATAGAAAAATGAAATAAAAAAAAATAAAATAAAATGCATTTGTCACAATGATTGGCTATTTAAGTGAACAAGAAAGCTAAAAAATGTAAAAAAAAAAAAAAAATATATATATAAATTTGTCACAATTCTGTGCTATTTAAGTTAACAATAATGCTAAACGAAAATAAATAATAACTCATTTATTTTTATTAAAATGGAATTGTATTTGTCAAAATGCTGGGGTATTTAAGTGAACAAGAAAGCTGACAGACAAACAATAAATAAATAATTAGTGACAAGTTAAAGTATTTACAGATGAAATACAATTCAATAAAAAATAAAATAAGATGGGAAAATAAAATGCATTTGTCAAGATTATGGGCAAGAAAGCTTAAATAAAACAAAAAAATAATATAGTTACAGTTACAGAACTTTAAATGTACACTTTTTAACTAAACCCTTATTATTTTTGAAAATTTACATATTGAATTTGTCAAATACCCCCTTCACAGCAATTAAATGTGTAATCTTAAAATGACATCCATTGCTACTGTTTCTACTCCAGTTTTCCACTGGGATTTCTGGGGTTAGTGTAAAGGGTGGGAACAGCAGAGTATTCCGGCGGGAAGACAATTCCTGGAGGACAGGTCCTTCTCACTAAGAAATCTGACTCAGGTGTCAACTGGAGTCATGTCCCCTGGCCAAACCATAGTCGTCCCCTCCACAACCCCCACCCAGGGCCCACTTTACCTCTGCCTGCCCCTCTGTCTGTCAGCTAAACCCGCTCCACTGAGGCCCGAATGCAGAACCAGATGTGCTGGCTGAGTCCTGAAACATTCTCTTCCCACTGACATCTTAACCTGAAAGGTGTGTGTGTGTGTTTGTGTGGGGGGAGAGAGAGGTCAAATTTAGCCTGGCCTCTAAGTGAGTGTAGATTACTTTTGAAGGTTTTGTTTATTGCTCCAGCACTGATTGTGTCTTTTGTTGCATGTTTTGATCCTGTACAAGAAGAACTTCGGAGTACCAAAAGTTTCGATTTTTGTTTAGTTCTCATTCCATTTAGTTTCAACAAGGCACTAATCACAACGCAAACGTCTCTAATATTCATTATGCTGATCGTGGCGCATGTTTTGACTGCATTGTGTTTGGGTGAGCTGTAGCCATATTGGTTTTATAATCAAAGTCACATTTGAGTCATGCATCTCGGTTCACCCTTTCACCCACAATTCATCATCTCATTCCGACCGATATACGATATCTAATTTATCAACACATGCCCAATCTAAGCAGCCCCACACATGTGCGAGCAATTAGGCTATAGAACAGTTGCTAACACAAACACCTTCTGATAGATGACACTCGAAATGTAAGGCCAAACCATGGCAAACATGAGTCAAGGAACCAGTGTATCAATCAGATGAGCAGTGGCCTTTACTGTCACCTCCATCGATTAAACGCGTTGTTTGGAGTTTCTGAAATGTGTTGCCAAACTGAAGTCTGTAGACCATTGTGGTGTTTACTGTATAGGTTCAGAGGGGTGACAATTCCTCTCACACATGATTACACTTTGTCACACAAAAAAAGAGTTTTAGGAACATATTTCAGTCCGAATAAGGAGTCGCAGTCAATGGATGTCTATACGTAAGCCATATGTAGAAATATTTTGTCTCTTATCAGTGATAGAATCCACAAGGGTTTGTCAGGAAAAAGATTGCAGAGCCCAGGAGTTCTTCCGTTGTGTTTTATGTGTGCATCAACTTTCCTGTCAACCTTAGGAGAAATTAAAAAAGACGCAGTACAGTAAGAATTATAGAGCTGTAAATATTTGGCATAGCTCAGACACATTTGTTTTCTCATGGAAGATATTTGAGTTATTTTGACGGCAGGCATCTGCACATTTGAGCACATTAAGATTTGAAGCTGTAGAGGAGACATGTAAGATTGGGAAGAAAACTTGACAAGCAGGAGACTTAAAACTAAAGGCTTAATTTGATCTCAGTTTAATCTCATTGTTATCTAGAAACAATTTAAAGATGCACTATGTGACTTTATTTTTTTCCTTCATCCAAGCCTTGTTATACCTTGATTCACTAAGGCTATGTTTACACGGAAACGATTCTGAAGAGAAAACACAAAAGTGGCGTTGTGTTATCACTTTTTATTCTTCGTTTAGACAAGCGTTTTGGGTGGGAAATCCCTACTCTATCTCACGACCAATTCGTACGAGTGATTAAAAAGTGGCTAATTCGTACTAATTCATACGACCTCACTCGTACGAACTCGTACGATTTGTCCAAACCCACGTGATGGGTAGGTTTAGGGGCGGGGTCAGGGGTAGGTCATTCGTACGAATTCATACGAATTGGCCAATTCGTAAAATATGTACGATTTAGCAAAATCGTATTAATTTGTACGAGTGAGGTTGTACGAATTGTTACGAATTAGCCACCTCGTAAAATTCGTACGAATTCTCGTGAGATCGGGTTGGAAATCCGCGTGCATATGGTGACGCAAAAGTGTGTGAAATTCAATGTAGTGTGCACTCCAGGTGGCGATGTGAAGCACTGCCACACAACAACACCAAGTCCGCGCGCCTGCGTACAACCTTCACTGTCTAGCAGACTTTAGCGTTTTTACCCTTTAACGGGAACGCGGCTGTGGAGCGTTTTTAAGATTTCTACTCTGGAAGGTGGTTTCACTTTTTTGCGTTTTTAAGCCCCAAAAACGCCGTCGCCGTGTAAACGAAAGCCACATCCGATTAAAATATTTTTAAGTTTTCACCCACGAGCGTTCTTGTGTAAACAGGGCCTAAGGTAAGCAACCTATGATAAGTGTTTATGTTTTAGACATGATGGTTTTTGTGGGAAATTGCACATTTGTATAACTCATCGTTGCATGTATCTTCAGATACGTAAATAGAGAAATGTTGCTCTGGATACTTTGACGTGTGTGTGGTGTGAGAGTGGCATTGGTTAGTAGTTACAATCAGTGAGAAAGTTTGAAACCTCCGGGGAATCACCCGTTTAAACACACGCTGAACAGCGGAGAGTCTGATGGCAAACCAGAACGCGACAGAGCTCGTAATAAAACAAGAATCAACATATGCTTGTCTTTGGGAGATGGAGAGAACTGAGGGATTTGAAATGTTGTAAAAGCGACAGAGATATTGCGTTTTGCCATAGATAGCTCTCTAACAGAGTTCATTGTAAGGCATTATCTAATTTCATTATGCGCGTTGCTGAAAAACGTATTGTGTATTGCGTATTGTGTCTATTAAGGCGAGACACGGCAGGCAAAAACAGTTTTTTTTTTCACTGGTCAATTTTGAGATTTTGGCCTATTTGTATTCAATAACAAGTCGTCTTTCAGACTTGTGCTGAAAAAAAGTCCAAAATACACATTTGGGTCTTTATTTTACTACATTTTGTCTGTTTGCGTGTGTAGATTTCACCTAAATTCCGTGATCGGCGATCCTCACCGTCATCACACACACCGTTAGAAAGCTTTCTTTCTCTCCTTTTCAATGCTGTCAGATCCAAATATGGTCATTCCCTGTTTGTCAGCTACCAATCATGAAAGTAAAATGGGCCATTTAACTAGAAATGCGCAATCCCATAAAAATCTTTAAAGGCCATTTTCTCAAAATGAGTTTTTTCTCACACTTCTAGTGACGATTTTCCACTTCTGTAGCACCTACATACACCAAACTTTACAGCCGTATTCCTAACTATATTGTGAAGGTTTGTTCTGAGGGATTTGTTGATATATCATTCTTGGCCTGATTTATATGACATTTCATGCCTAAAAATAGGGCGGAAATCTATTTTTTAAGGCTATTTGCATTTTTTTTTCTGATTTACAGGGTAACAAAAGGAGATATTCATAATCCCCTCTGAAAATGTCTTTTCATTGAATATATCAACAATATGCAAACAAGATTTTGAACCTTGTTTTTTTCACTGATTTGTCACTTCAAAATATATATTCAAATTAGCTCATATTTAATTAGATATAGCCTGATTAGCATATGTAAACATAACATTACAGAAAACTTGCAATACATTTTTTTCTTCTATTTATGCGAGTAATCAACTGGTAAAGTTTCATGGTGACATATGTAAGTTTAAATTTTTATCCTATTCAGCTGCAGTGTCTCGCCTTAATGGGCAAAGCTACAGTAACAGCTTCAGCTAGTCCGTTTCATCTAAACTGGTATCTCTGAAGACTACTAGTGAATGTTTTATTAACAGTTGGATAACCTCTTTGTTTTATTAACTGCTAGAGCCAAAAATAAAAAAAGATAAAAATATGGTAAAAAAAAAAAGGTATTGTGAAAGATGCTTACAATTTCAGATAGTTTAAAATGTTATTTATACCTGTGATCAAAGCTGTATTTTCAGCATCATTACTCCAGTCTTCAGTCACATGATCCTTCATAAGTCAGTCTAATATGATATGAATAATATGAAAAAAAAAAAAATCAGGATTATTTGATGAATAAAACAACATTTACTTGAAGCAGAAATGTTTTGCAAAATGATAAATGTCTTTACTGTCACATGTAATCAATTACATGCATCCTTGTTGAATAAAAGTATTAATTTCCTTACTGTAAAAAATCAAACCATAATTTTTACGGTAAAAAAAAACGCAGCTGTGGTTGCCAGAACATTACAGTTAAAAATACGGTAGGGACGTTAATGGTTTTACGGACTTAACTTAAAATTTACAGTAATATACCGTATTTTTAATGGTCAAGTTCTGGCAACGTTTTACCGTATACAGTACAGAACGTTTTGCAACGTTTCTGGCAATGTTTTTCAGAACGGTAAAGTTCAGAAATGTTTTGCAAAATTATAAATGTCTTTACTGTCACATGTGATCAGTTACACGCATCCTTGTTGAATAAAAGTATTAATTTCCTTACTGTAAAAAATCAAACCATAATTTTTACCGTAAAAAAAAAAAAAAACGCAGCTGTGGTTGCCAGAACTTTACCGTTACGGTAAGGACGTTAATGGTTTTACGGACTTAACTTAAAATTTACAGTAATATACCGTATTTCATTATCTGATAAAATGATGATTGATCTTTTTAAAAATTCGTATCTGTTTTGAACCATTGTACTACACTGACAACTAACAATCATCACCGCAGTGATGAGAGTCACATGATCAATCAAAGCTCATCACAAGTAGAATAAGTAGTCCATAAGAAAGTTAATACTTAATGAAGCTGCACATCATTCACACAAACATTAAACACCATGGTAACAGACATGAAATAAAAAAAATGCAATAAACATTAATTTAACAACATTAAATGTAACATAAAACCCTAATATACATTTATGATTAGAAAAAAAAAACCAAGAAAACTTTTTTATTTCAACAAAATACATAAAATGTGAAGTGTCACACAGGGAATTGTTTTTTCACTGTGAATTATACAATGAGTTGTTCTTTTTCACTTTCAAAACAGTAAAAAAAAATACAGTAAAATTATATCACAGTTATTTACCGTATATAGTACGGAAACTTTCTGTTAACCAATTAACAGCTTTGCACTGCAGCATTTTTACAGTCTTTTACCGTTAAAATCACAAATATTTTTTTATAAATATATGTCCCCACATTTTTGAATAGTGGTGTGTGTTTTTGAACGAAATCATCTGCACTATAACAAAACAAAGTTCAAAATAAACATCAAAATGGCTGAAATAAAAGCACAAGAGACACTAGCTGCAGTGTGCGAGGCTGTCAGATCCAAGAAGGAAAAGTGGAGATAAAGTTGTCAGGTGAAAAAACCTGGACCGACATGTGTCACTTTAATTCCCCCGCATCTGGCCGATGGTTGAGGTCCACTGTCCAGCATGACTGTCCAAATTGAGTTCCATCTGATCTTAATAAAAGTGAAAGTCCTTCAGCTCGCCACAGCTGGGGACCCTCTGTAGTGTACGATCCACAATCTGACATTTTTTTATTTATTTATTTATTTTTTTCCGGGGGACACTTCACTTTATGGCTTGTTCGCCTTGGTGCAATGAATTTAATGGGGTTTCTGATCGGCAGACGTCATCATTTTAATGGCACTGTGGTGTTATTTAGCCATTTGTCACCAGTTCGCATCCTTCAGCCAGTAAAAAGCCCAGTCTGTTTTTCTTCTTGAACGTAAGAAGACCTGGTTTTGCTCATCATATAGGGAGCGGTTTAACGTCGATCAGCTTCCCCGGGACTTGAAAGAGAGAATGCACAGAACTCCAGGCATGTGGAACAATCAGTGTTAGAAGCAAGATAGCTCTCCCGCTGGCCCCGTTCTCAACTTTGACCCCTGACCTCTTGGCACACGCGCCGCTGTAAATAAAGCTGAGGAGAGGCCTCCCCACCTAATTTCCTTTGGCCTCAAACTTAAACACCAATGCCTCTGACTGTTCTGTAACCAGGGGATAAACATCTCCTCACGTGGACCAGGTTCTCAACACGACCACTCTAAAAATCCAGAGAGAGGAGATATACACAATAGAAATTGTGTTTGACAAGTTGAATACAGTTGGTCTGGACGGGTCCCTGGCTAAGTGAGGTCGAAATGAGGAGGTGCTGTTGAGAATTGCTACTGCCATGACAGGATGATTCATAAAATCATAATTGCAATAATTCTGTAATAGATTGATTTCATGGTTTAAGAGGTTACTGCACCTAGTTGCACCAGTTGTGATTCATTTGTGTCATGGGGACACGCTTTTGTTTCAGTCATGAGATTCATTTCAGTTTAGCTTTTACAGCAAGACATGGATCCAAATCAGTGGGAAGACCACCATTTTTTTAATCTTAATTGATTTTTATTATTTCGCCTATTAATTAGGCCTATGATTGTAACTTTTTATTCGATTTCACAACAGACTATTCCCTCCCGCATATTATACATTTTATAATGGAACAGTGTCTATGGCAAGCTTTTGACTTTTATTTATTCCTTAATTAAATTAAGGAAATTATGTGGAAATTAAATCACCAGTTATTGATGTCAAACAGTATATTTTTTACTAGTAAGAATTTAATTTTGTGATGTGTGAAATTGGAATTTCAATTAATCAATTATTGATATCAACAATTAAATTTGAATGGCCTGTGGTGACATACAATTACAGACATCAAGAATTACTGTAAAAAATTGCTGCCTTAAATTTTTAAGAACAATCAACTAAGATGTTTAAGTGATTTTAACTTAAATTACATTAAACTGACTTAAAAACAACTAATTTAATCTTGCATAACTTATATAAAAGTTTAAAATTGCTTAACTTATTTTGATAAATTGAAGCTATTAAAAACACATGTTGTCATAACTTTTTTTTTACATTGTAGTTGAAATTTAATTCTTGATATCAAGCGTATGCTGTGAGTGATGGCATTGTTACAAAGATAAAAAAAAAAATGACTAGTGGATTATGTAGTTCCTGAAATCAAAAATCGCCATTGTTACTAGTAGAAATCTAATTCCTCATATCAAGAATTAGCATTTTAACTAATGAAAAGTAAACTGTTGAATCAAGAATTAATATCCTAGGAAATTAATACAAGTCAAAATGGCCTTCTCCTTTTACGCCGCATAGCAGTAAGTAAATAAATATTATTGGCCTAGCATGGCGTGGATATTTCATGTTGTAGCTTTCTTTTTACGGGATGTTGCTTAGTGTGGGAAGGATGACCCATATTTCATTAAGCTGTGCTCTTGTTTCCGGCAGCTTTCACAACGAATTTATCTCTGACCAAGATACACACACTCAGCATTTCAGTTATCTGTATTAACACTGGCTGTGCTCGAGATAATAATGCAGCTTTAAATTTGTTTTTATTTTGTAGATGTGTGGTTTTATGTTACAGTAACGCACAACTTAACATTCAATAATGTTTTTTTTTTCCCCGACTATGTTGGAATGCATTTGAAATGCAGCTAAATAGGCCTATGTTATTTAGCTATTTTTATATTTATGTATTATTATTATTATTTCATTTATATAGGCCTATTAAAAAAAATAACGTTGTGTTATTTTGGAAAGGTAAGATGCTTTATGTGGTAAAACTCATTTTATAGGCTAATACCTAGTCGCACAATATGAATAGTCAAAGCATGCATCCTTGTTTTGTAGGCTAACACAGAAATGCCTGTAGCCTATATTTTTTATGTGGTCTTGAACGAATTTTTCTGTTAAACTAGGCTTTTATTTCCAATATAGCTAGGGCGTAGCTTTTGTTGATATGTGTAGAACTCGAAATCAAATAAAAAGTAAAAAAAAATAAAATAAATGAAAGGAACGAGAAATAAAACGGACTGGAAGGTCTTATTAAAATAATTCCATTATCGAAAGGAATGGGATGAAACGCAAGGGTTATTGCAGGTATTGTTGTGCCTGTGGCTTCTCCTCCAGCCGCGCAATTCTCCTCATCAATACTGCAGTGAGATCGTTACGCGGCTGACATTGATAAATGACCACCAAACCACAGCATTTTCTCACAAGTACTGCAGGCTAGAGTAACACAAACTGGAGGTCGAAATAAGCGAAAGAAACGTCTGTGGGAGCAGTCTTAGCTAAGATATCAAACAGCATGAGAAAAAGCATTTGAAAATGTCACCAGCGAAATTGCGTTTAAAAGAAGCTGGAGATTGAAGAAGCGCGCGGGGTTTGTGTTTCTGAAAAATTACACGCCGTCCAGTCGCCTGCTTTGGAAATATTCAATTAATGTGATTTATTTTTTCGCAGATTGCCTCAAACATTTTACAAAAGACCTCTGCACACACTTAGATGATTTTAGGGAAACTAGACGTTTAGCAAATTATCATTTTACACTTTCTGATGCCCCTTTCAGTAGGCATTATTAATGCAGTTTTATATATATTAATGTTATATATATATATATATATATATATATATATATATATATATATATATATATAGCCTAAACGTTTAAAATATTTTTTTGGTTTATTTCAAAAAGTGTCCGTGTTACAGATAAATTAGGCTACTGAGTAATAATAATGAACTATATGCTTAGGGTTAGAATTGGGCTTTGTTGCATGCAATTCATTTATAGTTAAGTTACTACATGTAACATGACACTGCAACATAGTTAGCGATTTTTGTAACGGCCAGTTGCGTTTGCGTCTACTTTCTTTTGATCCATTTGATGATTACTTTAAAAAATGCAGCACAGTTGCATTTAATTAAAAATAAATGAATAAATAAATAAATAATTAATATAAAGATATTTGTAGGCCTATTTCTAGCCTAAATTAATTTTAACCGCAAGTCGCATCAATATCGATTCAATGCATGAAATAACACGACGACATTCAAAGCAAGTGATTTAGGTAACATTTTGAAAATGAAGCATTTATTACAAGAATTCGACTTTTGACTGTGTAGAAATACTGTACTGCTTTAAAAGACTCCTAAAAGGAACAAAAAAAAAATGGACAGAGCGACAGAATCGATCAAATTAGCAGTACATCAACAAACATATAATCGACTTTTTCCATAGAGAAAATCAAGAGCGAGAACGGACCCAAAATGTACAACAATGTCTCATGTCCAATTTTAAAGGATCTCGACTGAATGCCTATTTCACATTGATGTGTTTTACAAATAACATTTACATAATTATGTACAATGGAACATCTCTAGTGGTTTAAAAACTCCTCCAGGCATACTTAGCCTTACAAGAGCACCCAATTCAACAAATAAACGCACAACTCATTTCCTCAGTGATGCTTTCCAAAACACTTCATGTGGGGAAGACTTTGTGGTTTCAGATACTGGAATTCGTGTCAGATGTGTGATCCCCTTCGAGTGGTTTCATTTCCCTCAAACTTTGAGGAAGCAAAGGTCTAAATCTACAGTCAGTGACACAAACCCAAACATTGAACATTTCCCAAAAGAATGAAAAACAAACAAAAACTCATCATACACTCACATTTCAGTTCTTGAGGGCTTTTAGCATCTTTTACTATATTCCACATTTAATATGAACGTGTGCACTTGTGCGTCAGGAGGTATGGGATATTCGCGTCTGGGGGGGCGGCCACTCTACGGTTGAGCAAAAGTGCACAAAATGGTGTGGTCCCCGTGCTTCTTGACGGTATAACAAGAATAAATAAATAATTTAAAAAGAAAAGATCTCCCAGTTGTCTTTTCAGAAGTCTCTTTTGGCACAAATGCTTCAAGTCTGTTTTTGTTAAGGTGGTGCTCCTTTGGAAGGTCCTTTGGCTGGAGATCTGATGGCCAGATGATGAGGGAGGTCTGTGGGAGATTTGGGAGGGTCTCGTGAAAAGAGGATCAGGTGAGGACGAATGTGATGACGTGACTCCTCATGCCTCTGGCCAGCACTGGGACTATTCCTGAGGCCACCATCAAAACCTAAAACATAGAGGGGGAAACAACATTGAGAGATTTATTCACCCACATCTACACTGTGAAACAAAAACAAAAATACATTGCAGAAATATTCTGGGCACATGTTGATACCTGAAAAAAAAAAATGTTTAGTCTTAAAAAAAAAGCAAAATCTGGATCTCATCGAGGCATTTATAATGGAAGTGAAAGCACTTTAAAATATGCGATTGAGTTGCCACAAAATGTAAACGAATTTAGTGTGAAAAAAGCAAGTAAAGTGATATCCAATTTTACGACGCGTCGTCTAAAAGCCCCAAATTACCATCAAAACGACTCACTGTAAAACATTTCCCCCTAATTCAACTTAAAACAAACATTTTAATCGAATTGGCTGTATAAGTCATTTCAACTCATTAAAATTGTTGGTTTAACTTAAATTTTTAAGGCAGCTAGGTTACTTCATTTTTTAAGTTAATTGAAATGGAAAAATTGAGTTAATACAATAAAGGCGATTGATTAAATCATCAGAAACTTAAAATATTATGTTAAACCACATAAATTATTTAAGTTGATTTGACAAAAGAAATAATGTTGTGATTACAAATCATATAGTGTAATACTTTAGTTAACATTAAATATGAACAATCCATCTTTTACTAAACTTAGTTAATGTTATTTTTTTTATTTAAATTATTAAGTCAAATGTTGTATTTTTTAACTTTAGTTAGTGAGCTAACATGAACAAACAACAGATTTACTGTAAAAAATGATATGATCAATAAGTTATGACAACAAATGTTTTTCATGTTGCTTTAACTCATCAAAATAAGTTGAGCAATTTTCAACTTGTTTTTATGTTATACAAGATTCAACTCATTTTTAAGTAAATTTAAGTTGAAATGATTTAAATATCCAAGTTGATTGCACTTAAAAATTGTGTATGGATTTGTATTAACTAATATTAATAAATACTGTTACAATACAATACTAACGTTAAAAAAAATATAACATTGTAAAATGTTACCAACTTATTACACTGTAAAAAAGATTTTTTCAAGATTTGTTATCACAACATATTTTCTTTTGTCAAATCAACTTTATAATAATTTATTTAGTTCAGATAACTTATTATTTTGAGTTTCTGATGATTAAATTAATCTCCTTCATTGTATTAACTCACTTTTTCCAGTTCAATCAACTTAAAATTTTAAGGCAACCAGGCTACTTACTTTTTTTTTTAAGTTAAATCAACAATATTTTTTTACAGTGTAGTTAAACCAACTTAAAAAGTTAAATCAAAATTGGTTAAATTACTTTGAGTTACAGTAATGATAAAAATATGTTGATATGACTTATTGATCATATCATTTTTTTTTTTTTTACAGTGAATCAGCCTTACACCTCAAACAATACACAAGTTATAACAAAACAAATCAATATATAAGTGCTTTTATAAAATAATAAACTTCAAATTTCTGAGCAAATTCACTTGAATACATTCTTTTTTAAAAGAAATCTAAATATTTTTCATGGTAATGAACATTACACAACAAATGCTCTCAAAACTTAACCTGCACCCAACTCTGAATATTCTTTTAAATAAACATACACCTGCCTCAAAGATCATAAACGTGTCTCTATCCGCTTTATGCAGGAAAACAGATCTTCGTAATGATCCCAACGATCCGCCAGCATATGGTGTTTAACCAGAGCGAATTAAGGACGGGGAAAACATTCCTCTAAATGACGCAATTACAGTAACGACTCGATGATAATTCAATCAAAAAAAGGTAGGATTAAATAGTCTGGAAATTATTTAGCCGGCGTGTATCTGGCTCCTGCGAGCCGGAGCTAGTGATATCTCAATGTGTCTGTGGCTTCGGCGGGGGGGTGTTAACCTCCGCTCGCCTCCCCTCTCCTCTCCCTTCATTAGCGGAGGATGAGGTTGTTATTTGAGAGGAAAGGGCTGTGTTGGCACGATTGGAGAACTGGATGCGGTGCCTATTTACATATAAAGAGCTCTATTAATCAAGGTAAGTGTCATTATGGAGGGGCTCATTGGGCAGCACAGTGTGGGTATTAAATAAAATTCTCCATGCCAGGCCGCCCGCGGCGAGCGATACGTCTTGATTTGTGGACTGTCAGAGACAGGCAGCGAAGATGGAGCCGGGGAAGGAAGGTGCGCGCGAGTGTGTGCGCGTGAGGGGGGGGGGGGGGGGTGTGTGATGGGGGGAGTCGTCGTCGTTGGAGAGAGAATTGCCACCATAATCAGATTTCGCACGCCGACTGAAAGGAGAGGGGATGCTCTAAGTACCAAAGCGTTTCCTTACGTTTATGATTTGGGAAGCAGGGGAGGCGTTTACATGTAGTGCCACTGTCCATCCATGCCCATGTTCATACCCATACCTCCCATGGGACCTGTGAGACGAAGAAACAAAATTAAGAAAACAATAAAAACACATGCAGCACTAAACATGAGTTATGCGCAATTATTATCATATCGCTTTTACCGCCAGGCCGAAGACCCATGTGTTGTTGGCCGTCTAGCACAAAGCCACCCATTGGCTGACCGTCAGGGCTGTAAGCGGATCCTTGACTTACTAAACACACAGAGACACGGTATACATGTGATGTATATGCACACTGTGATAGTAAAGATTGTAGAAAATAAACCTGCACTTTACCTGCTCTGTTAGACTGATCAATCATGGGCTGCACGATTCTTCTTCGAGCATTGATAAACCTGTCAAAGAGAAGACATTTACTAAATCTATTTATATTACTGAGCGCACACAGTATATTTTACTCTTATTTAAACACTCAGGACTTTTACTACTGTGAGCTCTTTGCTATGATTTACTGCAAAATATTCCTTAATGCAGTGCGATTTCTCCTGGGCCTTTGGGTTAATGGACCTGTCAGGAGTCCACAAAGAAAAAAAAAAAAAAAGAAGAAGCTAATGCACTGTTTAAGCGCCAGACCAAAGAAATTGTCTAATTTATAATGTAAACAAGCTGAGGTTTTCTTAATAGAGAGATTTTAACACCTTTTACAAATTACGTTTTGAGAAACATTCCGTTTAATGGTGGATTTTATGGTTGAGGACAATAAAAACAAATAGATTTGTTTGATTTGCGGTCTGTTTTCCCTTTCCTCAGCACTCTAAAGTTAATCTCTTTTTTTAAGACTTGCTTTAATTGCGCTTCTTGCCGCAATATATTAGTGAATCAAGTAAAGGGGTCATTGCTCAATAAATATTCAATTGATATAGCATTGGCCTGGCAGCCTGAGGGTATGATTAGCCTAACTGCTTTTCAGACACTAATATGCTTCAGCAGCCCGTAACAGAGAGGTAGGAAATGCCCCTGACATGTAATGGGGGAAGGAATTACTCATAGACAATGAGTCTTAGCCAAATGTTTGTGAACACCTTATTTGGTCGTGGTAAACACATGTTAGTGTATGGTACAAATCTACATTGTCCATTTTCTATTAAAAAAAAAATTTAAAAGACTTTTTTATCAAACAAAAACTTGTCTGCTTTATGAATATATATGAGTAAAAAAAATGCTTTTGTTGACATTTTATTAAAAAATATTGTTGGTTTTAACTTAAAAAAATGAGTAATCTGGTTGCCTTAAAATTTTAAGTTGATTGAACTGGACAAAGTGAGTTAATACAATGAAGGAGATTAATTTAGTCATCAGAAACTTAAAATAATAAGTTATCTGAACTAAATAAATTATTTAAGTTGATTTGACAAAAGAAATAATGTTGTGATAACAAATCTTGAAAATATATTTTTTTTTTACAGTGTATGGTAAATAAAAGTAGAATCGAATTGAATTATCTACATTATATGATTTAAATATATCTAAATACACACACATTACAGACATTAAACACATTACACACTATACACACACAGATCTCATGGAAAATAAAAAAAATTAAATAAATCGAATCGAATCGAATAAAATGAAATAAATCTAAAATTAAAACTTAATTTTGTAAATAAAGTAAAAATATTAAACTTTCCAGCTCAAGAATAGTGCTGATTGAAGTAGTGTATGCTATCCAAACGATTAATCGCGATCGCGAAACTTGAATAAAAGTTTGCGTTTACATAATACATGTGTGTGTACTGCTGCATATAATTCTTATGTATATATCAATTTTAAAAACTATCGGTTGATTAATTGGTTATCGGCAAGTACAGCCCAACCTAGCTATCGTTATCGGTAAAATCCAATATCGGTCGACCTCTAATATATACATACACACACATGCTTGTATATATTTTAGAAATATGTGCTTGTATATAATGTATGTATATTTATACATAATTTATATTATATATAAATATTAATATTTTATATATAAATAACATTTTTTTCTAAAATATGTACATGCATGTGTGTGTGTATTTATATATACAAAAGAATTATACGCAGTACACACACATGTATTATGTAAACACAAACTTTTATTTTGGATGCGATTAATTGCGATTAATGGTTGCCCAGCACTAATTTTATTATGAGAGCATATGTGGTAAATTAAAAATAAATAAAGTAGTATCAAATAAGTATCACATTTGTACAGTTTAAAAGCGTGCAGACTAAAAAACAAATATGTAATGAAAAAAATCTCAGCTTAAAACTTTTTTTCGCTGTGCCTATTGGTAATCTATCATTTCATACTAATATCATACATACACTTCCTTTTCACATATTCAAACTGAGAATGAGTATCACATTTGTGTAATCCAATAACATCTATTAACATTCAGGGGAACTCTGGTGACCGAACAGCATTCCCGAATCCTAACATAACATTTGACAACTTTTCTAAAAGCCCCTCGGAGACCTTAGCAAACCTCATCATCGCTCCTATTCTAACTTTTAATTGTCTCATAGGGTCTTTGAACACCGTCTTATAATAGTGTGAGAAATCAGGATCACCGGACTTAAAATGGAAATGTTACAGAGATCCCCGACCCTGACTTCGAAGTGCTGGGAGGTCAATCTGGCGAGTCAAAAGTCAAAGGTCAAAGGTTACTCACCAGTTATTCACTTGTAAGATGGTGAGGCCTGTGTCCTGTGCTAGCTGCTTCTTCTGCTCTTCGGACGGGTAGGGGTGCTGCAAGACAAAAAAAAACAAGAAGAAAAATTAGATTAATGTGTAAGAAACCTCCGCAGTTAATAACATTGCTGTCCGATGATCCATAAAGCAATAATGAATGGAACATGTAAATGTCCTCATTTTTTAGAGTTGTGTATTTCTCCTCGCAGTCCCCATTAATAAAGCAAATCAAAATGGCCTTACTTTTTCTTAAAAACCAATCTGTTTAAATGACTAATGACTTCAGCCACCAAATGTGAGACTCCGGGCAAAAACGTGGATCCCATATGACTCTTTCAGGAAATTACATCATTATGTATGATAGACTTCCCACATGCAGCCCTGAGTTGGAGAATTTCCCCGCGTCCTATTGGCTGAGCGCTCGTGGTTTTGTTTGACATTATTTGACATTACTTGACAAATGATCGAGTGGGTGTGAAAGAGAGACAATGGAGAGTTTTGTTTAGGGTTGAATAGGGCTTGGCCCTTGGTGGCCCCGCGGTGGCCCCTGGCCCCTGATCTTCTTGCTCTCGCTGTGAGTGCAGAGGGAGGGCAGCAGATGGCAGGCAGGGGTGAATGTATAGACAGTCCCGGGTCGTGGGTGTGCACCAATTTTGGCACTGTCATGGCCTCACCTCCCGTGGTCACCGGTGAGGGATGAGTCCTGTTCCATGTCTCGCTCTCTCTCAAACACACTGACGGAGATTTCCCTGCTCACCTCCTGGCTTGCTAGCTGTCATTGTGGTGATGGATGACTGTAAGCCCTGCCCCCTTTCTACACAAGCCAGTGACGGCCGAATGCAAGCTGGGCTCTGGGATCCATCTTTAAACTCTTATCAAAAAGCTCTCTGGGCAGGTTGCGCAGTGATTGTCCGTTAAAGTTCAGCGAGGAACCTACTTTAAAGCTCACTTTCAAAGAATCGCTCATATTGCACTTACGTCTACTAGGAAGCCCCCTCCTCGTCCCCATTTGCATGCCAAAGGAGATCTCTCTATCTCGTTCCAGTTATAACTGTAATGTTCCACTGAATCTTAATGTTCCACCTTTCTTTAAGATTGTCAGCACAGGGGGTCTTTATCGTGGACCTCTGAATAGGTCACAAAAGATGGAGGCTTAGACCATATGTAAGAGTCCCCCCCCCCCCCCTCCCACCTCAAACGCCGCACACTGGCTCAAAGTAGAACCCGACAAAACGTAATCCAGCAGCTTTCATTCAGCCCCGACCCCAAATGAATGCATGATCGCCTGGGTGTTGCAATGGAGGCCATTCAGAGGCCAAAGTCCCCTCTAACACTTTTTTTTTTTTTTTTTTTGTCAGAGGACACATCCTGCAATGGGAAACACTTTTGCTTCACAAATTGCTCTGAAAAGGAGCTGGGAACAGAGAGAGGATAATTCAATTAGGCTCTCCTTTTTATCTCTAAACTCTAAAGGTGGGTAAAAGGGAAAGGATTACTATGTGTACAAGACCTGTGTAGCTCTTAGAAAGTGCAGGAATTCTGAAAGAGAATGGAAAACAGGAAGAATTGTGGGAATTTAAGGAGGTGGAGCGGTGAATATGTGCAGCGATTCAAGAGGGTTAAGAATGCCACAAATCAGCCCCAAACCAGCAAGTTTGGCTGGAACGTACTCACCCCGAGGCGAATACGACCCTCGGTTTTGACAAGCGAAATGGATGGGAGGGCCGAGAGAGACAGATAATAACACACCCTGCTAGTTTTAATGCGGTTTGGATGCAGGCCGCTGAGCTGAGAACAGCGGGATTGAACTAATTCGCCAAGAGACACGTCAAAACGATCCGGCCCGTTTTCACGCAGACTTCCGATTTCCGGAAAGGAGCGTTACCGTAAGATGCTGGAAGAGCCACGCCCGCATGATGTTGGTCGCCACTTTAGGAAAGATCCCTCTCTTCTTCTGCCGTTTCTTGTCCTGGTCGTCCTCGTCCCCAGTTCCCGGAGATGCCAAGCTGTTATCCAAGCCATCTCCTGATAAACAACAGTGTGAAAGCAGGGCGAGAGAGAAAAAGCAAAAAGAAGAAAGTCATTTTAATGAGATAAAACATCACCTTCAGTTGTTTATTCAGAGCGATCACCAGTGCCACTCACAAACGCGATGTGAAAGAGTCACGCAGGGGGGCTTGTTTTGATTAGCAACAGTAACACAAGGACCGCGGCGAGCAGAAGTATCCATGCAGCGAGAGGGAACGCTAATCAACAGAGCGAGATTTCTCTCTCGCTGTCTCAATGTCAGGGATCTCGAGGAAAGCTCTGCACCAACCCCAGTGCTATTAATTCAATGTGAGTTTTGTCTTTGACAAGGGGTAATGAATGTCCAGGCTCCATGCTTGAATGGGGAAGGGAGACTTGGCACTGCAAAGAGAATATCTGATCTGCATTAGCACTCAAAATAACGTCGAAAAACTCGGGAAAAACATAAATAAAGCAACGCCTGTTAGTGGTTGTTGGGAAGAGTCGTGTTCGACTTCAGAATTTATGTTGGTAATTGGTTTGTGGTGCAGCGCTAAACTCCTAATTGCCAGATGTGACTAAGTTTAGTTAGTGCACGTACACACACTTTAGCTATTGTAGTTTTTCTTGCATTGATTCTCTGGGAATTGAACCACAGCGGTCATACTGTAGCACCTTGAACTAGATTGATGTGAATGAGTGTGTATATGGATGTACATTATCCCACTTGTTATATGGATTCTTGCCACATAAGTAAATGATTAGACACAAAATATTGGCTTGAGTTGAAATATTTTATTAGAAAGTAGTTGCTAGCAAGCGGCAAACTAGACGGATATTTAAGGCATATGGTACAGTCATGCCGCTTATTACATGCCGTTTCGCCACATAAATAATTATGGGGTTAAGAGATATTGATTTGACATGCAACTGTTTTAAAATCTAACCTGCTTGTATCTTATAATCCATTACAGTGTACAGTACAATCATTGTAAAATGGCAGCAGCTGCGGTTGTATGACACAAGACAGCTATTTAATAATAAATAATTCAATAATTAAATAATTGTGCACAAAATATTGATTTGAGTTTTAATATTTTATTAGCTCACCAAACGCAAAACTTCCACGAAGAAAAAAAACGTTCCTAGCAAGTAAATAGCGATGGCTTTGGTTCCCAGGACGAGCCTTATCAGTTTTTACCAGTTGTTATCAGGGAATATCATACCGCTGGATGGTGTGATTGACCAATCAAACTCCACAGAGCCGTGTAATATATATATATATACGTATGTATTCACGACTAATAATAAATAATAGACATTTAATTACATAAATAATGTTGCATTAATAAATTTTTTATATAAAATAACTCACCTATTTACTCTTGCAAAATGTTTCAGAACAAAGAAAGAGCTTTTGAAAACTGGCTATGATAATGTGTTGAAATGACAACTCAGCTACTTTTAACTATTCAGATGGCTGCTATTTTTTATTTGTTTTACATAGTTGGAGCATTCATCTAACTTTTAATTGGGACTTTGATGATACATTTGATAATTTTTTTTACCGGTCGGAAGCTGGTAGCAATTCTTATTCCAGAATGCCGTGAATGATGCATATTGTAAGCTCAAGTGATGCTCAAGAAAACAATGCTTTTTGAACTGTGTGCTCTCTGATAACATCAAGCTTGCTTTCATTCCATTACCATCCAATCTAGTTTAAGATCAGAGCCAGGCAGGAGGCCGCTTTTAAACTAAGGTTTCCGTCTTGTCCTCCTCCCCACCCTCCTTTCTCTCTTTCTTTCCATCCCTCTTTCCCTCTTCCATTAACTGTGCATCAGGCAAGATGATTTACTTTTAACAGTCATGCTTATTTTTCTTGCCCTGAGGGTAGAGATGCCTTGAAAGCCTGCCCGGAGGGTGTGTGAATAATGTATCTGAGGGACTCCTCCCCGGAGGCGGGACAGGAACCCTACTTTTCTTAAGATTGGCCCTGCTGTGTCTCCTTGTTTTTTTGGATGCATCAATCAAAGGCGACTGTATGCGCCATATTCATGCATTAATATTTCAGATAATGAATAATGACATTTGAATATAAGAAGGGGGGTGGTGGATGGACTTCAGGCTGACTGATGCTGTAATCAAAATTCAAGTCAAGGGCAGGGCAGTGGTCTCACACACTGTCTGTCTACACAACACAGACTGCTGTTCCTTCTCATTATGCTTTCAGGAGTTTGATTGTCGACCACAGTCTTAACCGGCACAGATAGTTACGGGTTTCAATGTGAATATGAAGAAAAAGTATTTGAAAGTACTGTAATATGTTGTTAAAGGGTATGAAAGAAAAGAAAAAGTGAGAAAAGAGGGGGGAAACAGAAAAGAAAACATGAGGATGTGTGTGTGTGTGTGTGTGTGTGTGTGTGTGTGTGTGTGTGTGTGTGTGTCCATGAAAATCAAATATGAAAAAGGTTATATAAAAGTTATATTTTATATTTGGAAAAAATTTAAAAGAGAAGAAAAATGTTAACATGAAATGAAAAATGTATCAAATATCAAAAAGGTTAGAGAGAATATTTTTTTTGAAAGAGAAGAAAAAAAAGATTTTAAAATGGGACATTAAAAAAACAGATGCAGTCTTCATGAAAATTAAATATCTAAAAGGTGATAGAATGAACAAAGTAATATATGAAAGAAAATGAAAATAGTGAAATTAAATTATCTAAAATTAAATGTAGGAAAAAAAATCTGTGCTGTCAAATCTAACAAAATTATTGTTTATATATATATATATATATATATATATATATATTATATGAACACAAACTTTTGTTAGATGTGATTAATTGATATATATATATATATATATATATATATATATATATTCTATTTGTATAAAAACAAACTTTTTAGATGTGATTAATTGACATTAATACATTTTGCAGCAAAAAGGTGCTAGAAAAAAACTGATAATGAATAAAAA
Source organism: Pimephales promelas (assembly GCF_988280905.1). NCBI lineage: Eukaryota > Metazoa > Chordata > Actinopteri > Cypriniformes > Leuciscidae > Pimephales > Pimephales promelas. Next base: position 12,810,926 of record NC_142781.1, read on the forward strand.
AGTTAGTTATTCAGAAAATATAAGAAAGTATAAGAAAAAAGGCAAAATAGAATAAGATTATTAAAAAAAATACTGAAAAAGTGACATTTTCAGTGTTACAAAACATCTTCAGGTGCTATAAAGATTGAAAAGAAAAAGAAAATGAAGAAAAGTAAGATATTCTGAAAGTATAAAACAAAATTTGGGGAGGAACAATAGGTCATACTAGAAGAAGATAAACGAAAAGAAAAGAAAAGAAAAGGGGAAAACGATAGATAAAGAGAGCTGGGTGAGATCCTTACATCTAAGGAAGCCTCAAACACTCTCTCCCCCTCCTTCTCCTCGAGCCTCTCTCCTCCTGTTCCAGAAAACGAAGGCCGGAGGGCTGATCCAACCCGACGCTAATCGCTTCTGACTGTTCCCTGGCAACTTGGCCCATGCAGCCTGTGCGACTGCACTCTCTTTAAAGGCTGCAGCTCCCTGAGCCCTACCTCACTCCCCGGCCCCGGAGTCTGCACGCGCAGCGCAGAGGGGGGCCGGAGCAGCCTGGAGGAGGCTGGAGTAAGCCCTCGGGCTGTTTCGAGAAAAACAGCACCCTAAGACATGGAGAAGAGGCTTCTAGCTTCAATCTACAGCCCACCCCCCCCCCCCCCTACACACACACACACTTTCACTTGGACATATAAAGCAAAACTTCTGAAGGCAGATGAGCATATGCATATAAAACACGTCAAGTCGAAGTCGAATTTTTTTTAAACCGGTTTTCCCACATCCTTCAAGCCGACCCTCACGGCGGCCGCGTCACATCACGGTACCTTCAGCGTCCGAGAGATGACAAGGTCCAAAAGCTAAAAACGCTCCGCGTTGTTCTCATGCTGATAATTAGATGAACTGGAGATAGATGAATGTCCCCAAGACAAAGGGTGCCCGGCGCAAACTAGCCGGGTCTGATGACTGCCACCCCGCACGCATCACAGAATAAATCCAGTTTGCTTGCTTAATGAGCTCGCCATGACCTCAATCTATCACGAACTATACTTCTCCGAAGGGGCCATAATTCTGACTACTGGACGCAACAGACTGGATAATTACTGGACGGACGCAGATGATTTTGTTCTCGCTAATCGTTTCGCTTAAAGCATATTGATTAGATGCTCTTATCCTCTTGTCCCCCGTGGCCATGATATGATCTGGAGGAACATGGGATTGGACCGCAGTTGGGTGGTATCGACGACTGCAGAAACACGGAGGCATCGCCTCTTGACACTTGTTGTTGGTCCGCTACGCTTCATGCTGGGATTTCACCTCCATTGAGGGTTCAGATATAGATGTAAACATCCTGTCTCAGCCTGTGTCTTTCAGCGGCCTTAGAGGTAACCACTGGCCTGGAATGTCCTGCAGCTTCCCTTTGTTCCCTTTCGGCCTTTGTGATGGACATTCCTAGGCTCTGCATTCCCACCAACAAGGCACATGTTTAGGATAGCTGTGGAAAACCCCCTCGCTGCCATCCCGAAATCACCGAGGTGAGATGCCGGTTCTTAAAAACCACCCGGACTGAGGACCGAGGAGCGCCTCTTCGGGCCTTACTTGAAGGTTCCCCCGACAGGAGCGACTTCTACTGATGTGCAACACACAAAGGGAACCCCCTACAAGAGACAGGTGCTTTGAAGAGGCCCAGTAATCCTTTGGACTGGAGTTGGGTGACTGACGTAAGACCCCCCATTCACTTGTAATGGAAAAAGGTGTTTGCTTTACCGATCTCTTGAATGATAAAGGGAGGAACACTGATCCAAAGTGGCTCCTGGAGGAGCAGCAGGTAGATGTCCCTGATTCTAACCCAACCTCAGCCTCTGATCACCCCAGATATCACCCCTCCATTGTGACCAGTATTTGAAGTGCTCTGTCCTTCGGGCCGGCAGGGGTCATTCCTCTTCCCCTTCTTCAATGCGTGCTCTTTGGGGTCAAAAGGCCGTGGGTCTTGGATGTCCCCCCACTGTTGTTTAAAAAAAAAAAAGCCTTGTGTGGAGAAAAAATGCAGCCACCCAATGCTTTTCTCTCTTTTGCATTGCAGAAAGACTACCGGCATTGCTGCTATGCCAAACATTTTACATTTATTTTGTCACACTAAGGCCGATTTGTTAGAGAATTACAATCTGGCTACTGGCTTTTGATTCGGGTTTCTCTTGTCTTGTACAACATCTTGCTATTGTTCTGCATAATGGTCAGGCTATTGATGTCTGATGGTTAAAAGGAGGTGAGAAACCCTGAAGGCTATTTTCACTTAAGCAATTACACACACAAATAAATAAATAAGGGAGTATAAATATGAAGTGGCAGATCGCGATATAAATAAAGAAAAAAAAAAGAGTGGCATGCAAATGGAAGATCTGGTAAATTAAATTAGACCCTTAACCTTTCAAGAACATTAAGCACCTACTGTGTGCACAGTTAAATCGTAAAACCAGCTCAGTGAACCATCGCAACGATGACACGAACAATGACACGTGACTTTGATTAGTAAATGCCGTTTACAGCCACGCGCGTTAACAAATTATGAAATTCAACTCCACAAAGTAGCTTGTTGTAAACAAAGTACAATATACACTGGAAAAAAAGTGGTAACCTGTCTAAAAGAGCAATTTTTATAAAATAAGTTGGTATAAATTATTTAATTAAGCACTATTTTTTGACTGTTAGATGTTGCCATTTTTAGGTTGCGTTTTTTCAGTGTATGATGTAAAAACATTAAAATCCAACCTCAGTGAAAATGCTACTCGAAGCTTGAAATCTGAATTACACTTTGAAATTAATTTTTGGTATGTATTAGCTTACCTCAAGGGCATCCAAGATGTAGGTGTCTTTGTTTCCGCAGTACTTTCAATTTTGATATTTTTAGGTCAAACCGTTCGTGTCTATCAGTCATATAATGGAGGTCTATGGTCACCACCTCAAAGAGCATGTAAGTACACATTGATAGCCACGTCCAAGTGATCTGTGAGAACGTGGGCGCTTTGTGGCTGTGGTTACAAGAGGTAAAAACAATATAAATACTGTTTGTTTTCTCACACAAACCGCTCGTTTCTTGTCTTAGGCCATCAGTGTGTACTTACATTTACGAGTCATTAAATAATGATTAATTTGGTCTTCTCTGTGCATGCTCTTTGAGGTGGTGACTATAGACCTCCATTACATAGGATAGACACGAACAGTTCGACCTAAACATATCAAAATTGAAAATTCCGTGGAAACCGTATTAAAACATACCAAAAATTAATTTCAAAGCGAACTATCCCTTTAAGACGAGTCTTTCCAACAAAGCACATTATGATGTGATAGTAAAACTGACAGGTTTTCCTACCTAGCTCACTGCTGTTGTCTCCGCTCTGAGAGGCATGTCCCCCGCTGGAGGGTCCCGGGGTGCCGACTGAGGGAGTAGAGTGAGCGTCGTCCATGTCTCTCCAGGACGCTGGATTCTGAGGTTCCACATTAAAAAGAAGGCTACATTACTAACACTAGCAACACACACATGCTATTTTGAAAACCTAGCGCCTAGTTACCATATCTGCGCTGAAAAGTTAGTCCGACCAAATTAAAGACAACTGAAACGCGTGATCCAAACAAACACAAATACAAGTCCTATATGGAGCCCTGAATGGAGTAACTGCTTCTCCTGATGTCTGTCCGTAAATGCTCACAAGAAAACCAACGGCGTCCCCTTTTTATCCAAAACAGGGTATAAAGAACTTACACAGGCTCAACATGAAGGCAAACAGCAGCCGTTCCTCTTCAGGCCCTTAGCGTCAGCTGTTTGCCTGATGGTGATCAGCTAAAGAGCTCTAAGAAAAGGCCAGAATAAGCTCCTACAACAATAAAGCTGTGTGAATAAGACCCTTCACTGTTTTCTCATTAGGAAGTACAAAAGCAGTCTGTGGGTTTGTGTGTTTATGTGTGTGTGTAGGCCGTTAATAACGTTTCAGAAGGCCACTGTCTCCTTTCATCACGTAATTCAAATTGTTTTGTGTCACACTGCACACTTGTAAATCGATAAGGCATTACGGGAGCATCAATAAAAGATTACAGTTATCGTCAAGCGCACAAAGGTACATATTCGTCAAATGAATTTCAGCTGACCAAGTGAATGTATGACGGGTAGACCTCACCATCCACAGATCTATTTACAGGAGTCTGGTGGATGGGAAAAGTCATCAACCGTTTTACACGGAAGCCTGTCATAAAAGGTTATAGTTTTTCTCTGACTATAACCTCTCCTTCTCATTTTGACACGGAACAGAGCGAAGCAGATTGTAAAGTCCCGTTCTTCTTAATTCTGGGGTTTTGTTCCTGTGACAGGGGGTGGTGCGTTGATAATAGGAAGCACAACTGTAAAGAACACACTGTTGGTCTCTGAGTGAAAAAAAGACTCCCCTCCTGCTTGACAATAACAATCCAATCAGTTCAAAGACAATAGCGCATTCACGTGCAAATGTAACGTTGATCATTAGGGCTAACGGAGGGGTGGACAGTGGGGGGAAAACCCTGACCCTTAACAACACCTGCACCCAACATCACCATCTTCATCATCATCATCATACCTCTTCGGAAATAAGATATATCCTGGGGCAATGTCTTAATGATTCATATTAGAGCATAGAGAAATGGATTTGGATAATGTTGTTTAAATAAATTAGCATATACGTAATTACCTCTCTTGTTCTCTCTGTGTTTATGACTAAGATGCATTGTGGATATTAATAAAGGAGAAAAATAGATGCTTAGGCTCTACAAATTTTTTTTTTCTGGTAAACAAAAAAAAAAATATCAGAAAACAGATTTTTCACTCTCTTCAGCAGTTTACACCATACACAATAAATGGCACTTTCAGTTTTTCCTTTGTTGGAAACTTTAATAGCCTCTACTGTAAACATACAAACAGCTCTGCTATCTAATTGCCCTGTTTTATGATGTCATAGAAAGCGAATTAAAAACTCACGTGATCTGCGAGATTCGTCGAGGATCCCGAGAGGTCGTCGAAGTCGGACTTGCACCCATCCCGTTCATCAATTACCAGGTCAATGGGCATTTTGCCCTTCAAACAGCTAATATACCGATGACAAAAGTTGTCGCAAAGCTCGTGCACCTGATGAAAAAAAAAATCAATGTTTATTATCACTAGAACAATATAACAATTTTATAATAAAATAATAATAATAATAATTATAATTAACATACCTTTTCGAGTTCTAAAAGATGGAATCGTAATACTTGTATTGATTGAATCATCTGAGGAAAGAGTAAATTCATGCGTGAAATATTTAAATAAATAACAACTTTAAACAACAATAATAATAGGCTTGAGAATAATAAACTTTGGTTATTCTAATAAAAAAAACATTTATATTCTACATTATATTCTAATCGCGCGAGAAATCACACTCACATCAAAAACTTCACACGTCTGATATAGCTAGTGTTGGCTTTGTAATGTTATGACAATAGCAGGAGTGTAAATAGGTTCCTCTAGAGACGATGCTTTGAGGGAGCCCAGGGCAAAGACCCCCACGCCCTCTGATAACACGCGGCCTCATAAATCACTAAAGCTCCCTTTCTTTCCCTCAAAGAATCCTCGCATATAACGCTCTGAAGCGAATATACCTGAAACAAAAGCTGTGCCAAACGACATCTTACACTCACCAAATTGTCCAGCTCTGGATTAGAAGAAAATAACGGCTTCTCTGCCCGAATCTGTATAGAAAATTTTTTTACAAGTTTGTTAGAACTACAAAACAACACTATATATAAACAATATATATATATATATAGGCTATATATATATATATATATATATATATATATATATACATATAAAACAAAAGCAAATTATTTCAAATTTCCCCAGAAATGTCATTTAGTTACAATTACCGAAATCGTCAAATCCTAAAACAAAAGATGTGTATTTTTCGATCGAAAAGTTACCTGTTTGGCAAACACAGCGATGTCCTCGTTAAATGAATCGGACGAGCACACATCTCCTCCAGCGACTCCGGGCTCTCTCGGTGTGCATGTGGCCAGCTCGCACTTCTCAAACACCAGCGCCAGCAGCGGGAATAACGGGTGCCTTCAACATTCAATAAACATTCACATGCTTAGATCATAACTGCAATCGTGCTGATGACAGTAATGCGGCTTTGGAGTTTTTACTCGCATTGCTTAGATAGTGACACTCATTAAGTCAGATTCTAGCGTTCTGTAATGAAAAACAAACAGTTTAATTAATTCATTTAAAAGTTTAATTATGCAGCATACTTGCAGCATACTACAAAATGTCGATATGCAAAAGTCATTTACTGAGTGAAATTAATTTCACTGCCAAACGCGGGTATAGCCTAGCAAGTACTATGCCTTGCAAGAAATTAAATAATAAAGTACCCATAAATTTGGTCCTTGTCTCTTTTAAGTGCGTCGTTGACAGCCGAGCCCATGCTGCTGGGCATGATGCTGTGCGGTGCGTGGGCCCCGTAGTGTTGGTTGGCATGTGGCGGTGGCCCGTGACTCAAATGGTGAACCTGCGGCAGGGGCCGAGGCGCGTGCGGGTCCCCGTACATCGACGTCGGAACCCCAACTCCATCCATGCCGCCATAGTGGGCAAGGTCTTCGTACTGCATCAGATAGAAACCGTATCATAGGCAACTCAAATAACAAATGTGTGAGGCAAATATTAAACAGCAAACTTTACGACTTAGGCTAAGTTGTTTTACGCGGTGGATTTGTTAAGAGAACGTACCCGTTGAGCCATCAGCATATGCCGCTTCTATTGATGTTAAGTGCAAATTGTGATCTTATCCAACGAGGAAGCAATTTGAGTGATTTAATTCCTTTTGTGCATCCGGTTTAAGAGGACTGAGCTGTTGGTAATCCGTTGAGATGATAGAGCATGTCCTGTGAAGAGTTTTTGATCGCTCCTTTTTCAGCCGCTTTTTGGCTTTTAAGTAATTCGACCGTATTGCTACACTTTGATGAATGTAAACTTAACACATAAAAAAACGACACACTAGGGCTGCACAATATTGGCTTCCACTTCAACCCTCTGACAGTCTAATGCACTTTACCCTTCAAAGACTTCCTGAAGAATCTTTCCAAATTCTGGGATGTTCGTGTCTGGCATCGCAAACACTGCAAGAAAAAAAACTATCCGGATCTCATTGTCCAACGCTTTTTGCCTCGACTGGGATTGTGTTGGTGACTGGAGCAGGTTCCTCTTGACGAGACTGAACCCCTGATGACTGAGCCTGGGAAGCGTGGTGGGTGTTACCAGCTCGACACCTCTACATAAAGCAAGAGAAAAGAAGAGCGCAATGACCACGAGTAGCCAGCGAGTGTTCACATTGGATACGCTGGCGGATGACGCACCACCACCATCCTCTGCGTTTTGTTACTAGGGGTGGAGTGTCTTTATTTTTAAAAGTGCTAAAATCAGATCAGTGCACTGAGTCGAACTGGGAATGGACCTTGTTTCGACAAATTGCTGAGCATCACAGCATTTGAGCCTTTGAAAATATTTTTACCACAGACTATACATTTGGACTGCTTCGTTGTTCAATAGGCGACGTGTTCGTCATATATGAAGTTATTAGGTTACATTTATACTTATTTATATTTTTTCTTCCCGTCTTTCCTTCTGTAAATTATATCAAGCTGTCCTGTTCTCCAAAGAACTCAAAAGTTATATATATATTTTGCGTTCAGTTTAATGTTATATGTTGACGTTGTTTTCATTCTTTTTGTAAGAAACTATGGTTAATGCATGGAACTAGACATATATTTTAAATGTGGAGCTGTAAAAACCCGTGCAGTTACACCATTCTTTTATTCAAAGCGCTTTTGCGCATTGACGACACTGAGGGAATTCTGCGCGACTGTCTCTCTGCAATTCCATCATAATTATATTTAAACGCAATTTTATTAGAAACGAGATCGGATGGGAAGAAAACACAAACTCATTTGATTTAGAGAACAATTTAATTTACGTTGCAGTCGACATTTACATGTGGATTTTTAATGCTTTTTAACAATAATAATAATTAAAAATCGTATTTATAGTTTAAAATAAGCCTATATACTAAGAAAATTGCCAAAATATTTTTGAAACGATATTTATGTGTATTTAAATATAAAATTCTATCGAGCAATACATTGATAAACAATACAGCAAATTTTTGCCAAATTCTAAACAGCATTATTTTTTCATAATATTTAGCCAATTTTAATTGTATTTGATATGTTATATTGCTGTTAATTGTTCCCCGTTTTAATGAATCATTTTAAGAATGAATTCTGGCCTATAGACATTTATTTAAAATAATTGTGAAAGCGGTGCTGCGAGGGTCTTCAGTGAATTCTATTGAAAGTATAACGTCAGATTTAAATGCGGCATTTCTACAAACACACGCCAGGAGAAACATTCAAATTCTAATATCAACTTCTGCAATGCGACATCATAGCAATACATTATTTTATGTTATTTTAAATTAACGGCATTATGCTAAGCGTCATTGTAAGTGATTTCAAATATATTGACAATTAAACAAAATAACTAGCTGTTATAGCTACAACTATAATAATAACAATTATTTATTTGAATTATAATATTTTACTTTGAATTATATGTTATTAACAAAAATCCCAAATTGGGTATGACATTGTCACTGTTATTAAACTACCTTTAAAAGGTCAATGTTCTTCGCCCGTGTTGATAATCCACTCTATTTGCTAAAGTATTGACCTTTGCTTGACCCGTCAGGATGTGTGCCTGAGCCGCACGATGCGTCCCGGTCCAGGGAAAGTCCTGCAAACCTGCCGCTGAACGGGCTCCAGTTTCACATGTGCTTTCCAGCGCAACAATCAATTTCAAAATCATTTTACCTTATATCCCCACCTAGTGGTGCATCTGTCTTTGAAACCTACCGTGCAAAGACAACAACAAGAGAACGAGTTCATATTCGAATTATCTCACCAAGCCTCATTGTCCCAACCCCCCAAAAAAGCAATATGCGATATTGGTGATTAATATCACAACCGCAAATATGCCCATCAACAAGAACATTTAGATCACAACATAATAAATAAATATCACGCACATAAAAAGCTAAATAAACATTGCGCGTACTTAAAAAGGACTTGAAGATTTCCAAATAATTGCAAATATGCACTTAAATGTTCCAAGGCAACGGATGAGAGAGCATTGCATGATGAGGTCGTTTGTTTACTTTTCAGGAGATATGGGAAACTTCCTTCCTTTCATCAGTCTGTACACAATCTCGCGCGCCCCTCTTTTGAAAAGCAGCGCGCGTGAATTATTAAAGGCATACATTTGAATTATAAATACGCTAATGATACCGACACGGGCTCGGCGCGCCATGCCCGAGGCTAAATTCTTCCGATGCACATTATTTCTTGGCACTCAGACTTCATTTCCTCTCTCCTTTCTCTTTCACTTCTTCTCCTCCTCCTTTGTATTTTTTGCTCCCCGCTTTACAGTATGCATGGAAGATGCTGACTGATTCGTGCTGTCATCCAGCCTGCTTTAAAGTGTAATGAGTTACCATAGTCAGAGCCTGTGTGCATCCTCAAAAACCTGGTTGCACAATTCTCCTGCCAACAACAACAATCCCCCCTCAAAAAAAAAAAATAGAAGCACACATGCAACCAAGGCCTGGCAGAGAGTCAGACACCATCCTCTGCTGTCCTGAACCTCATTAGCGTTGTCAGGACAGGGTGAAGAGGATGGCCCAAACTCTCTCCCTCTATTGTGGCTGCTGATAAATATGTACATATTTGATATGTGTATGTATATATGCAGGGCATTCGAAATGGGTATCCGGAAGGGATGACAATGTAGTGACCTGCATCTCACACTACAGTGTATGTGGAAAGGAGATTTATTGAGCACTGTCAAATTGCAGTGTGTGTGTGTGTGCATCCAGTGTGTCTCCTGAAAGAGAGTACAGGAGCAGCCCTGTACAAACATAGCAATGTGTGGAGTGCTGTGGGAGTACAGCGAGTGCATTCCAGCCCAATGACTTACAGCGCATGTGCTGACAGCCTGACCTCACGAAAAAGAGATCCTCTCCAACCTCTCATAAAGAAGCCTTATCCTCCTTCCAAAAAAAAAAGGGGATGAGTGGGGAAAAAATAATACCTTGATGTTTTTTTTTTCTCTCCTTCCCTAATGCTTTAACATTTTCTTCACATTTTTTCCCCCGCCATAAATTTGAACCCCAATTGTTTTCATTATGACTGCAAGTGACCCAGAACACAGAAGTAATCTTGAAGGAATATGAATTCACCAAGAATGCAGAAGTCAGGTCACATGCGCGTATAATAAAGCATCCAGAAATGAGAACATCTGCGATTAAATGAACACCTTTTTACACTCCATCAAACGTGTTCATTAAAGTTCATCAACACTGTCTATTGTGTCATCCATGCGCTGGGGATCGCAGTAAATAGTTTCACCACCTGCACACTTAGTGTTCATGGTGTTGTGACAATAGTGATTTTTTGGATGTTGAAATAGTTTCTTCAACCCCAGCTAAATCTATGGTGAATCATGTGAGAGTGAAAAGTGTAAACACTGTTGGTCTGTTGTACTATAATGTGTTGGAGAGAACACATTAAAAGTAGCCGAACATGCATTATGTAATCAGATTACTTTTTTGATGTAATGAGTAAAGTAACTCATTACTTTATAAACGTGCGGAAATGCGTGAGAAGGTACGTGCGGAAATGCGTTGGAGGAAATGCGATGCTACCAAGCCGACCAATTACCGATCTTGCGGTCCGCGTCGTCGCGACGTGTAGTTACATTTTTGACGAGGTGCGCGTCAGGCAACGGCGAAGGGTATGCGTTATGGGACGGGTCTGTGCGTATGCTATGCCGTTACTACTGCGCGCACCCTACGCAGAAGTATAAATTTGCCTTTATACGCCACAAATGGTTTTTGCGTGCTTATGCTACGCACTAAAAAACCCTGGGGTAGGTTTAGGGGGGTGGGGATTTCGTGCGTATTACACGCCAAAAAGTGCGTATCATATGCACACGAAAAACGCGTACCATATACACGCAAAAAAAAAAAAACGTTTTTGGCGCATAAATGCCACGAGAAATGACATTTGTATAAATACGAACTTTCATGAGATCGGGCTCAACAGTGTACACTGTAAACCCGTATAAGTTGGCAAAGCTCAAAATAAATATGGCAATCAGTTAAAGTTTAAGTAAGGAGAACTTGCAGATTTTTATTCTGTACTTATTAATTGTAACCTTGAAATGTTTGAGTGCACCAATTCATACATTTAACTAATGTAATCTCAATGTGAACACTACACTGTAAAAAATGATCGTGATTTTAACAGTAAAAGACTGTAAAAATGCTACAGTGAAAAACTGTTAAATGGTTAACAGAACCTTTCCTTACTACATACGGTAAATAACTGTGATAGATCTTATGGTAAATTTCATGTCATTTTACTGTAAAATACTGTTAAATTTACAGTTTTTAAAGTGAAAATGAACAACTTATCGTATAATTCACAGTGAAAAAACGTAAATTGACATTCCCACAATTCCCTGCGTGACACTCCACACTTGATGTATTTTGTTGAAGTAACTTGTTTCTTCATAGTTTGCGTAATCTTTTTCTAATCAGTTAGGTACAATAGGGTTTTATGTTGTTAAATTAATGTTTATTGCCTTTTAAAAATTTCATGTGTGTTACCATGATGGTGTTTAATGTTTGAGTGGATGACATTTTGCCGCTTCTATATGTTAATATTAAGTTTCTTGTGAAAGAGCTACATGTGATGAGTTTCCATATATCATGTGACTCTCATTTCTGCTGTGATTGATGTATGTCAGTATATTACAATGGTATAAAACAGATATTGACACTTCACATGGTCGATAAATACCGTAAATTCTTGCTACCGTATTTTATATGGTAAATTTCTGGCAACCACAGCTGCCGGTATTTTACCGTAAATTGAACACATTTTTTTTTTTACAGTGTATAAGTATAAACCTTTAGCTTTAACAAGCTACTTTGCTTAGTAATTTGTTAATTTGTTAATAGTATATTACATAGGCTAGTATCACTTTCTGTATGAGAGCAGCAATATAAAGGTTGTTTGCTCTTAAATCCACTGCATACACACACATGATGGTAACTATCCTAAAACCAACATTGACAAAAATTCTTCTAAATTAGCATAACAAAACATTAATCGCTAGTACTAAATCTCCCACTTAACATTAATCTTGCACAAAAAACAACAACATTATATTACATTTAATTTTAGCATAAACTCTCCCTTTCAAAGCATGCTGGGAAATAGACATCCCATTTAAACTTAAGTTCGTCTAAATTAAAATAAATAATTTCATAAAACTCAAAACAATGAAACAGTTCAGTTTCCTTAAAATATGTTAGTTCTGTGCACTTGAAAGAAAAAGAGTGCGCTAAATACTCATATAAGTTCATTTGACTGAACTAATTTGTTTAATTTAAGTTTGTCCTACTCAAACCAATTAATTATTTTGAGGGTTAGGGTTTACATATTTTTGTGCACAACAATAATAGAATCTTTGATGACTGACTAAGTGCAAGTGCAAATCATTATTCCAGAAGGTGTCAATGTGTGATACACACTGATGAAGTGACGATTCACTCATAGTCACTGCAGGCAGAAAACAAAAGAATAGGAAGTATCATCAGCAAAACTTGAAATGGCTCAGTTATTTACTGAAGAGCAATACTGAACACAATCAAAAATTACTGTCACTGTCACTTGATGGTGGATGTTATAAATATTGATTATGAAGATGTTGAAAATGATAGTTTTGAGAATATGTTTGAGATGAGCCAGATGCTGAATGTGGTAAATGCGCTCTGAGGAGGACAGTGATGATGATATTAAACATCTGCTCAAACTGAGCCCTTACAAGCTCCAAAAGATAACAAAATATTCTTTATTTTATTCTTCTTTAATTGCTACTCTAATATCAGGAGTGTTTTATATTATCGGGATAGGTAGAAATCCATCCATGTTAGATATAGATACGGATCGCTAAAGACCCGAATATGTAATAATGATTGGCAAAATGGTCATGCATTTAAGGGATAAAGTAATGTACATATCTTTTCAGTTTAATTAATATGCTTAAAAAAATCAACCATTGAATTGAAATTCATTTTTTCTCCATTATGCAGTCACTGACAAAACAGACAAAGAGTGCAAAAGTAACGAAACACATTATTTTCAGATTTCAATAAAAAGAGTATAATATAGAGTGTATATAGAGAAAGAAAGAAAGAAAGAAAGAAAGAAAGAAAGAAAGAAAGAAAGAAAGAAAGAAAGAAAGAAAGATTAAAAAAAAATAAAAATGCAGTTCATGCAGTGAAAATATCAGGAAAAAAAGGAACCAGGGACGTTAAATGATTCCTTCCATCTGTAGAAATAAGGAAACGGGGAAACAAAGTAGTGAAAAAGGGCTGGATTTTCATCTGCTGAGAGAGATATGAGGGAGTGGAGACCATTACCATTATTCAGCCTTGTGATCTGTGATAAATCAAATTGTTAATGAAAACCATATACCCTATTAATCATCACTGTAATCAATCCAGTGCATGTGATTAGTCCTTTCCCTCCGTCTGCCCTGCACAAAGGAGCAGAGTTCATCTCTCTCTCCCTCTCTCGTTCTCTCTCTCTCTCTCAGAATTGTAAGCAGGCAGGCTGAACGCATGTGTGTGAACGAGAGGGAGAGATGTTGGAACAGATAAAAAGAGGACAGAGTAGATCATGCTACATTTTATGTCATAACAGTCTCAGGGTCATTCTAAAGTGATTCTGTATTTTGTACAGTAAATGGCTCACACAAGGAGGTGAAATACAATAAACCACCCTATAATTCTGCGTGGTAATTACCCTGTCATTGAGTGAGATCACAGACAAGTGTGTGTGTGTGCGTGTGGGTGGGTGGCAATAATGTGTGGAGATTTCATTTCTGAAGAGTGATTATTTGACTGTTCATTTCGCTGAGATTTATAGCGTGTTGACTATCTACAGCTTGCATCCCCTCTATGGTCTTTAAGGAAATTAAGATATTAATCACCCTTCGGTTCTCATTCACTGGAGGACATTAAACTATGCTGATGCTATATCACCAACAGACCATGATATATATATATATATATATATATATGAAGAGTTCAGATGCAAAAGCCTCTAAATGCCATTTGAAATGTTCTTCTTTAATGATGATTTTTATCAAGCTTGTATATTTAAGTTCAGTAATTTCACTTAAATGGCAATGATAATTACCTATTAATTGTTATTTAAGTGAAATTACTGAACATAAATATACAAGTTTGATAAAAATCATCATTAAAGAAGAAAATTTCAAATGGCATTTAGAGGCTTTTGCATCTGAACTCTTCATATATATATATATATATATATATATATATATATATATATATAATTTCGAATGTAATCATTTTAGCCCTAACCTAGTGTGTGTGGTTTAAGTTACATATACACTCACTATTTAGTAGGGCTACAATTATTACATTCGAAATGATTGATAGCATTGACCATAAGTAACTGTTAACAAATGTATATGACAGTTGTTTGATCTCAACACCGATTTTAAACACTTGCAATAACGTGGTTTGACCAGTGGGGCGCTGTAGCACAACTGTAATGCAGGATTAGGTCGATTCAAAATCGAAACTTGAAATTTGCATCCATACTCAGCCTTAATAAACACAATTGTCATTGTAACAGTCGGACTATTGCTGACTTCTGATCTGAGGACAGAAATCCTGAAGGAGATTAGTCAATTTAGTTGGCTTAAAGTTCATTAAGACATTTTTAAAAGCTGATATGATGCTTTGTTTTATTTATTTATTTGTTTTTTGTTTAAATAGATATACCACATGAATTGCAAAAGTCAGATATCTCATCTGACTATGGAGTTCTCTGTGAAATAATCAACGATTAGTCGATTAATCGCTTTAATGATCATTAGATTAACCGATTATCAAATTAATCCTTTGTTGCAGCCTTACTGTTCGGTCCAATTTACAAATGTAAATAATAATAATAAAAATGTAAATGATATATATATATATATATATATATATATATATATATATATATATTTTTTTTTCTATAAGACAAGTATAAACCTTAAAATATAAATAAAGCAACATAATGATAAGCATTTAAAATATAAGGATATTTATAAGTAGCTGCATGCATTAAATCAACAGATATTTCAGTTTTTACTCGTGGGGATCCACAAATCTTGACTTGAATGCAAAAATGAATGAAATAGGTCAAAAAACAACAACACTACTGTTTTTTAAAATGGCTTATATCACTACCTCTTCCTTTAAACTGAATATGTTCTCGTATTTGTCCTCCTTCTTCATCCCAGAAGATCAGATATTCAGATAATATTACAGTTTATTTAAGTCTCACATCAGTTTCGCAGTACAAGTTACAAGATCTTGTCAGTTATGTAGGCTATGTATCATAAAAAGCATCAGATGGTTGGCTGTGATTATTATTACTTCAGCCTGGAGGTAATAATGTAATATTGTGCTGTTCTGACAGACCCGAATGAAGTGCACAAAGATGGATTTTTGAAAAGTAAAAAAAAAACAACTGTGATTTAGAAAAGTCTGTGTATTCAACACATACGCTATCATTAAAAAACATAAAATGTTAAAATACAATGCTCTCACCCATAAGTGAGTTATTCATTAGACTGTATACGTACTGTCACGTCCCATGAGCTTCTGATTTGTCAATTCAAAGGTAGCATTGCTCGGTCATTTATGAAGATGAGGAGGCTGACTGGGTCATGGATGCTCTTGAGGACCATGCTAATCATCAACATGACACAAGTCTTCCTCAACAAAGCTGGTTTCAGCATCTGAATAATTCCTTGTCAATAACAGCGTTTTAATAACTCCTTGTTAGTG
Organism: Pimephales promelas; assembly: GCF_988280905.1. Taxonomy (NCBI): domain Eukaryota; kingdom Metazoa; phylum Chordata; class Actinopteri; order Cypriniformes; family Leuciscidae; genus Pimephales; species Pimephales promelas. The sequence continues at coordinate 12,826,951 of NC_142781.1, forward strand.
TTCTTTTCTCTCTGAAGAAAGTAGGCCATTCAAGGATTTGATCATTTTGCGAGTGTGTGAACACAGTAAAATAACAATGTGTGAGGCACAAGGGGCCGAAATGTGAAAATGTCAAGTTCTTTCAATATGTCCTTTGTAAACTTTCACTTAGATGAGGAATCACATAAGCGCAACACTAAAAAATATGACATCGTTTGCCTCAAGTGGGAAAATCCTTGGCCGACGGGTTAGACCATAAATGTCTTAAACAGTGAGGCAACATTCATATCTTTTGAAAATGACACTCTTAAAAAGGTTAATTGGGACATTTTGTCTCATTAAATGCTATGCCTTTGGGCAACGATTCATTTAATCCACTGACATGTGCATGGGCATAGCCACATGATCAGAAATGCCATGTTCTGGCAGAGTGTATAAGCCTTCTAATTATAGAAGCTATTGCGGGCTAAATCGTACATGTGCCACCATCTAGTGGCAGCTGGCCAACGGTGGAGCGTAGACACCTTTGTAGATCCAAAAAGTGTCTTCAAAAACCATGAATTTGCCATGCATTAAAATCTGATCTCTGCACTATTCAATCAAACAAACACATATTCATATTCACACATATTTGCTTATTTTTCCGATTTATTTGTACTTTCCTCATTCATACTGTCCTCTTTTGTTATTCATTGAATAGTTATGCTCATTTTCATCTGAACATCAGCACCCATGAGATTTATTCAATCTGAACACTTTTGAATTGGAATTATTATTATCATTGGAATGTAGTGACCTGTGAATTGTTTTACTGTTGGATATTATATATGCAGTTGTAAACTAAATTAATCAACCCCCATTGCAAATTTGATTTATTGGCAACATGTACAGACTTTCAGATGTTTGCAATGAACAAATCAATCAAAAGTAATTGAATGAGCCCAAGTGGTTTCCCCAAATACAACTGAAGATGCAACTTTTAATGACTTCTACAGTCTCAAAATTATTCAACCCCTCCATGGAAAGCACATTTAGTGCTCATTAGAACACCCTTTTGCTGTAAATGAGATGTATAACCAGACACCAGCTTCTGGCAGCATTTCTGAGGAATCTTAGCCCATTCCTCATGAGCAATGGCCTCCAGTTCAGGCCGAAAAGGTTTTTTTTACAGAATACTAACGATTCGGTGGCTTATTTATATGAGTTTGCCAAGAAACTTGATTTGCAATGGGGGTTGAATCATTTTGATTAAATGTAAGTACACATTGATGGCCTAAGACACGAAATGAGCAGTTTGTTTGAGAAAACGAACAGTATTTATATAGTTTTTACCTAAACTCATCGTTTACAACGTTTTTACCACCTATCGTTTATCACTAAACATATTTAGATATACAGGAAATAACAATGGAAGACGATTTCGATATATCTAATTATGTTTAGTAAAAGGTAAAACTTCCGAAATCTCTGTATAAACAGTGACGTAGGCGCGCAAGCGATCACTTCCGGCGCATGCGCAGAGCGAAGCGCCCGCGTCCTCAAATCAGTTGGACATGGCTGTGGTTACACAAGGTAAAAATGATATAAATACTGTTCGTTTTCTCACACAAACCGCTTGTTTCGTGTCTTAGGCCATCAATGTGTACTTACATTTACGAGTCATTAAATCATGTTTAATTTGGACTTCTCTGTGCATGCTCTTTGAGGTGAACCAGGACCCCATAAACCTCCATCATATGACTGACAGACAGCGACGGTTTGACCGAAAAATATCAAAATTGAAAATACTGTGGAAACAAAGACACCTACATCTTGGATGCCCTTGAGGTAAGCTAAAACATATCAACAATTAATTTCAAAGTGACCAAACGCCTCCACGTTTTCCCTATTTAAATACAGTTACTCGAGCAGTGTAACTCGACCTAGGAGGTGACACAAAATAAAACGTTGCACTTTTCTAAGCGTGTAGAGTGGATAATTATATTGTATGGCGGAATACCACAGCAAGTGATTGGGAGCACTTCGACTCGGCGTAGTAATATCATCACTCTGGACATAAAATCAATAATGTTCTGTGTAAAACTACCATGACCATGTTCATGCCACACCATTGTTATGATTCGTTCCCAAATACACCACCAGCCCTGTGTGAGTTTCTACATGATGATGTCACCAGACTAAGGGTAGTGGGATTCAGACAGATGCTTGACCTTCATGTCTGACCCCTGTAGTGTTGGGGTCGGGGGGTGGGGGGCATGCTTGGCTGGACACGGCAGTGGCATGAACACTAATTGGGTCAGTTGGCAGCACATGTTGACCATCCACATGCAGACAAGCGTGAATGATGGCGAAGTACATTCATAAAAATGAATCTCTTAATTCAGATAATTGGCTAGTTCTTGCAGTTTACGACCCTTTAAAATAAGATTTGCATGTGTGTGTGATTTGATCAAATATCTGCATCCTCAAAGCAGATCATTAGATTTTGTCATTTTTGTTGGGGACAAAAACACAATAAAAGCACACTGCAGAGAGTCAGAATATAAAATGGAAGAATATAATGGAAGTATTTCAGATCAGTGATATTTTCCGTAGTCAAGAAAACATTATTTAGGTGCTGCAATTTTAGTTAGTTACAATTTATATTGGTCAATCACACATACAGTATAAATTTATCATGTAACAATATCAAAAGTTTTTAAGACGGAGTGATTTTTTTTTTTTTTAGGAAATCTGCATTTATTTGATCAAAATGTAAGCGCTATAAATGCAGTCCAAAAAATACAAAAATACATTAAATTAATCATGTAATATTTAGGGCATAACATATCTTACATTTCTCTTCACAGGCGATGAGTCGTCTCAAAATGTAAAAAAAAAAAAGAAAAAGAAAAACTGCCATATTGTGATACAATATTACAATGTGTGTGCTGGTGTGTGAATTTTTTGCAATGTATAATGTAAAACTTCTTCTTCAAAAGAACAGCAGGTATTTGACATATCAGTCTTGATATATATATATATATATATATATGTGTGTGTGTGTGTGTGTGTGTGTGTGTGTGTGTTTATTTATTGTCACTTTTGATCAGTTTAATCTATGCTTGCTGAAAAAAAATATATATCTGAATATTGCTAAATATTTATATCAAACAAACAAACAAATAAACACAATCTCTGAGCCTATGGACTGTAAAATTAAATTTGATATAATCATCTATTGAGCATTGATACTAAAGTTTTTTAACCAAGGGTGACGTCTAAAGAATTACGATTCTACTGGTTAATAAAACAATTATGGAAATACTTGTGTTGTAATGTGTTTTAATGTCTTCTTTAGATGTTTTGTTGTGTGATAGGGTGTGAAAATATGTGTTAATATGTGATAAAAAGGTTTTTTTTGTTCATGCCAAAATTGACATGTATTTTTTTCATGCCAAAATTGAAAAATAGTATTGTTTTTTCCCACTGTTGCGATCATATTTTGCGGTTTACATTACATGAAATTTGCTTTCCCTTTCTAGAGATATATTAGCCACAAGATGGCGCCTAATCTTGTGGCTAATTTAACAATATCCAGCAGATGGCGTTAGAGATAATATACTGTAATTATAATATTGAGATGAATGATGCTAGTCTTTTTAAAGGTGGGTGAGTAGACTACAGCGCCATTGACCGATTACTTCGATTATTAATATTATTATTTTTTTGTCTAAGAAAAGTAATGTTTCACATGTTGAAGATTAGAACCTCATATTGTCAATCATCTGCAGTCAGAACTGTTGGTGTAACTGTCCAAGGTGCTGAAACACATAAGTGCCCACTGCCCAGACTCACACAAGTAACTTTTTTTCAGTTTTTCTGTTTGTGATGTAAAGAGATCTTTGATCTGAGAGCTTTATTTAACAGATTATGATATTCAAGGTTTACTTGTGTTACATTTTTATAGGCAGAAGTTTGGCGTGCAGTGATAGGTTGAGGCAAAGTCATGATGTTTTTTATTTTTTTATTATTTTTTTTAATGTGAAGTCATATTAAGTTACACGTAATGTTCACATTTTTCAGGTTAAACAAACAGGCACATTACCAATTATTATATTTTTCATCAAGAAAGTGCTTTTTGAGAATTTTGTACATTAATTATTCCAAAAGATAACTATACGAATCCAGTAAAAAGCATGTACATTTTATTTAATGTAGCCTACTATTAACTGAACTGATGTGCAGCTGTTTTTTTTTTTTTTTTTTTTTTTTTTTGGCGGGTGTTAATGTCAAGCCCTGCCTTCAATCTTAACAAACCTCAAGAATCAAGTTTATTAATGACCAACTTCTAAAAAAAAGAATGCTTCTTTGTAAAGAAATGCATGCACGCACACACACTACTTTTAAATAACAATATTGTTGTACCAGCAATATTTCCAAGTTTTGTTTTTCACCGTAGACATTTCAAATGTCACGATTTGCCAATGCAAGAGAGGTTAGGACCGAGATATTCTAATTTGCGCTGCTCTCCTTTCGGTAGCTGTTACATCCGCCTACAAATGCCCTGCACACCAGCAGAGGGCGCTCTTAATTACCACGGACACTACACACATCATGGACTCCGTTTCCCACAATGCTTCGTCTGTCATCTGTGTAATAATGTTCAGCTGATTTTAACCCTCTTCTGTTGTTTCTTGTCTCGTGTCCACAGCATTACTGCGCGTTTTCCTTATTTCTATGCTTCTGGTCTTTGATACCTGCCTGTATCCTGGTTTCCCGTTCCCTTTCTTGCCCTCTGAATTTGTTCGTGTGTTTAGGCTGATTTACTGTTCTCTGACCTTCTGGCTGCTTAGTGGACCACAACTTTGGATCGTGTTATAAATTGCGCTTGGATCTTCTCTCGTTGTCTCTTAGTGTTTGACACCATTTCAACGACCCTGAATCATAACAGTAGATCACGCTCAAAACTTTTCTAGTCTCTTCGGTGCATTTTAGAATTACACTCCTACTTCTTTTATGACAAACACTTGAGAGAGTTTTAATGACCACAGAGAGTCAGGACCGCAGTTTAATTATTAAAGTAATTTTTTTATAGTGTAGTGCCCACATCAGTCAGTATTGGTGTGAGAGACACGGGTTTGAATCCACTGTGTGTGACACCAAGTGTCCCTGAGCAAGACACTTACCCCCTAGTTGTTCCAGAGGCGTGCAACCTCTGACATATATAGCAATTGTAAGTCGCTTTGGATAAAAGCATCAGCTAAAATGAATAAATGTATATAAATTAGGCATTAGGACACAGAAAGCACAATGCATGCCTCACTAACACCTTCAGTCGGAGACCAAGTGAAACAAGGGGCTAGAGCGGCTGGTTGTATCTGAGCTCTTAAAGTCACCGTGAAATCAAAATTGACAATTTAAGTAAAAATTAGTATTCATTATAAATGACCTGTGGACATTTCATGCCGACTTTAAAGCAAGAAAAGCTTTTCAATAGCATTTGTGGGCTTTCATCTTTGCAATGTGGAAACTTGTGCCTTTTTCATCCAAAAAGACTACATTAGAGTTGTTCATTGGTGAGTAAAAAAAACAACAAAAAACATCTTTTAAAATGTGGCTAAAATAATATTACGTGTGTGTGCTCGAAATATAAATAGGCCTTTTTACAATAATCATTTTGTGACATGTACGCACATTAAAACAGGATTGTGTTTTGAAAAAAATGTCAAGCATATTTTATAGAGCAACATAGGTTCTTATACTGTGTAAAACAATAGTGATTTGTTTTTATTTCATTTAAAGGTCCATTTAATGGTTACAATTCAGTCTGTCACGACAACAACTTGATATAGACTATACAGTGCGCTCGTATCACTATGAATGGGATAAAGTTTAAAGTTCAAGTTTTTAGAAACAAAATTTACAAGACAGTTGTTGTCAGATTTCATTAGGGATTTCAAATATGAAATTTAATGGTAAGCTTGGTGAACAGTTTTGGAGAAATTAGTACGATTTTGCTAAATCGTACATATTTTACGAATTGGCCAATTCGTATGAATTCGTACGAATGACCTACCCCTGACCCCGCCCCTAAACCTAACCATCACGTGGGTTTAGACAAATCGTATGAATTCGTACGAGTGAGGTCGCAAGAATTAGCCACTTTTTAATCACTCGTACAAATTCGTACAAATTGGTCGTGAGATAGGGTAGGAGAATTTGATGTTTTCACCTAAAGAGATAGGAGCTGAATTTGCATGCCGAAATGCATTTCAAAGATGGCCACCGAGTGAAATGACTTGTCTTAAAGGGACTTTGGTCACGTTCAACTTAACGTCGATACTGACATATTGGGGTCTCGTCTCACCTTCAATTGGTAACTAAACAATGGATATTGGCCAGTGAGATTTGCATGCCGAGCCACTCTTACCCGGACATATAAGGCAGACTCTTACTTACTCATTCATACTCTGTTTCGGATCCAAGTGGTTGTGACAGCGGTCGCTCATTCTAATCTTCCATCAACTGAAGTGGATTCCTGCATGGGGGATGGCAGCAAAAAAAATAAAAAATGGTTGGGTCATCCGTTTTTGGAGTAGATTAGGAGTGTTCCCAAAGCCAAATACCTTAGCCTATCTAAAATTTCAACGCATTCTCATCCTAGGACGTCATCTAACTGACACTTTTGACCATGCGTCTAAATCCGACGCACATGGCAACCTTTAGCGCCAGTTAGATGACGCGGGGAGGTTTAGGTCTGGGGTAGTCTCACGAATCTGGGATGAGAACATGTTGACAAAGCGTTCTTGGATGGTTCATGCTCTCACTGTGAGAGCAGGAACATGTTGGCATTGCGGTCACGTCTATCCTTTTTTTGTAAAAGTACAAGTACTCTCTCCTGTCCTCTCTTCTCATAGCAGAGCTGCGGTTCTACTTAACACTTTTGCAGAACTGAGGATTATGAGCAGTCCCAAATGACTTCCTACTCCTCTAGCATGCAATGTGCCATCGAAATGCGCTCGGATAAGGACCAGATGTGAATTGTTGCATCGGAGTGAGGGCTATGTCCTCTGGAGAGGATAATGACAACACATTCTCACCCCAAGGCGTCACCTTTGACCATGCTTCAATATTTGGCGATCCTACGGCGTCATCTAACTGACGCTAAAGGAAAGCGTCAGTTAGATGACGCGGGTAGGTTTAGTTCTGGGGTAGGGGTAGGGTTACACGCGATCCTAGGGCGTTATCTAAATGACACTAAGGCCCCGTCCACACTACTGCGTTTTCGTTTAAAAACGGAGAATTAAAACGAATACGATCTCCGTCCACACCAGCGTTTTATCTGCGTATTAGAATTGATCTCCGTCCACATTAAAACGACTGAAAACGCAGATCACGTGACCATTCACCAACACTGGGCCTGCGCGCGCCGGTGTAAACAGTGACTGACGAATCAGGGAAGGAAACGTCATGACTGATAACACCCAATCATAGAGCCGAGCGTCAGCCTCTGCGTCAGCGTTTGTAAACTCCTCCGTTTCGTCTCGTCCACACTAAAACGCCCTCCGGAGATTCAAAACGCAAAACGCAGCTGCAGCGTTTCTAAACGTCTCCGTTTTAGGTCTTCGTTTTTCCCGTTTTAGTGTGGACGGGAGGTGCAAACGTAGCAAAAGGTCTCCGTTTTTAAACGAAAACGCAGTAGTGTGGACGGGGCCTAAAGGGCGCCTACAGCGTCAGATATTGAAGCATGGTCAAATGCTTCCCAAGGCAGTTGACGCCTTGGGGGTGAGAATAGGCTGATAATGAAGCCGAGTCTTCCCCCCTTGAGGGTGATGGCTCACACTGAATTGGGTTCAGAGTTGACGTCCATGCTTGCCAGGCCGCCACGGGCATTGGACTCGAGTGGAACCCTCCAGAGTGGAGCTCTCGCGTTTGGATGATTGGTTACTGGTTTACAGCCTTGTTCTCCCCCAGTGCCTTTCTTCCTCGAAGTGCATGAGGAGCATCAAAAGTCATGGAAGGCACTGTTTACTACCCGAAGCAGCTTTATAGCCTCCTCCACTGTCACTATACCCTTGACAAAGTTGCCTCTAAGGGTTAAGTGGAGATTCCACAGGTGGAGCATGCAGTTGCGAGGCATTTATGCACACAAAGTGCTTCTACCTGGTGGAATTGCACAAATCTCCCGTCCAGGCCTGTAAACGACAGCAGCCATAGCTGCTAAGGCTTACAGTGCCACTTGCCATCCTGCAGTTCCATCTGGCAAAAGCTCTCAAAGTCAAAGAGGGCATCTCCCTGTTATGTTTACAACAGCTCCAGCTGACCAGACTCGTCATCCTGGCTGCCCCGCCAAGACCCCCAGAGAAAGGCGTAAACAAAGTCAGAATTTGGCGTAAACAGAATGAGAACATGGATCCATCATGCCTTGTTACCACTGTGCAGGCTGGTGGTGGTGGTGTAATGGTGTGGCTGATGTTTGCTTTGCTTGGTTTAAATGCCAAAGCCTCCTGAGCATTGTTTCTGACCATGTCCATCCCTTTATGGCCACCATGTCCCCATCCTCTGATGGCTACTTCCAGCAGGTTAATGCACCATGTCATAAAGCTCGAATCATTTCATATTGGTTTCTTGAACATGACAATGAGTTCACTGTACTAAAATGACCCCCACAGTCACCAGATCTCAACCCAATAGAGCATCTTTGGGATGTGGTGGAACTGGATGTTCATCCCACAAATCTCCATCAACTGATGCTATTCTATCAATATGGGCCAACATTTCTAAAGAATGCTTTCAGCACCTTGTTGAATCAATGCCACGTAAAATTAAGGCAGTTCTGAAGGTGAAGGGGGGGTCAAACACAGTATTAGTATGGAGTTCTTAATAATCATTTAGGTGGGTGTAGAGTGCAAGGATTCTTTCTTACGTTTAGTGAAGCACAGCACGTCATGGCATTTCAGCATGGCGAAATACAAAAGGGAACTATTATGAGTGGGTTACAATCTTCATCTCATGTGAGTGTACACAATTCAGATGACATAAAACACAATTTATTCCTGAGTGCACCTTTAACAGTTCTTATTTTTTATAAACATTTTTAACTTTTAATTTCATCAGAAGAAATTACATGCAATTACATCTAGAATAAGTTTAATTTAGTTATCCTTTTCCATGTTTCAGGCCACTACAAGCACCTCAGCTCAAAACCCCTTGCAGTCAGAAGACTCCGGGACACTGGTTTCAGAAAATTGCTTCTTTGGCCTCACTTCTTCTGAGTCCTATGCAATTTTATTATAGATATTTTGAGGAATTACTTTAAGACCTCTGTTTCTCCATGGAATGGCAGCAAACAGCTAATATGGCATTAGAGGAAAAGAGATTTACAGAGATCTTGTGATCTATAAAACCATAAGAGCCAGCAAACCACTTACCAGGAACATTCATCAATCACTAGTCTATTGTGTTCATGTACATGACAGTCCCACACTTGAACATATCTCAGCATATCCCATCATTCAAACTATTCTTAGAGCTGCAGTATGAATATAAAAAATCACAGATGACACAAGATTAAAAAAAAAAAGTTTTAATTTATCATGGCAAAGATGCCATTAACATCTACAGTGTTAGAAATTGTGTCAAGAGGTAGTAAGGATGTCCCCTTGCCATATTCCTGCATATTCATCTGTCTTTTTTTCAGGTGTTTGCCATCAAGGTTTGATCTGGTAGAGATATATGATTAAGATTTACAATCTTTTTATTGTTGTTCTAATGTTTTTCACAGAATTTATTCATGTTAATGCATGTTACACCTTTTAAAGTGACGGTCAGATTGAACATATATTTTTCATTCAGTGTACTGTTTTTGAATAATTAATATATTTTTTATCTCTCAAAGTTACACTGTAAAAAATCCTAATTTTACAGAAAAACTTTTTTAATTTTTTTACAGCCATTTTCTTAAATTATCTTAACCATTATCTTAAATTGTATCCTCAACCTAAGTTTTTTGCACTTTATTTAAATTAGGATATTTTATTTTAATTTAATGTTGTTTGTTTGGTGGCTGCCAGTCATTTGACATTTTTTTGTTTGTTTGTTTGTTTTTAAAAAAAAAGTATCTCTTTTTTTTACAGTGAATGTGTTTGATCATTATAATTCAGAAAGTACGTGTGAAATTACACTGTTTTCCTGTAAATCATTTAATGAAAATGTATGCAAATGTTGTAATTGATTTAGATTATGATATTTTACTTTGAGTTGATTTTTTTTTTTTTTTTGGCTGCCAGTTATTTTAGGTTTTTTTTTTTGGATTATGTATTCATAAAACAAAATACTTTACACACAGGTTTCATCAATGTTTCATAAAATGAAATACTTCACACCTGTAAAATTCATTTATGTGAGGTTTTTGGCCTATATTTTGATGTGTGTGTATCTTCATTTTTCATTCTTCTATTGTCTATTTTTTGGAGAGTAATAACAGTTAATTATACATGAATGCAACTAACTATTTCCCTAAACCAAACCCTAACTGTAATTCTATAGTACATGTAGTTAATATTTAATATTACACAGTACTTTATAATGATTAACTATTTTAAAATTTTAAGATTTATTTAATATTTCAAAATAATATTTCAGAAATATTTAATATTTCAAAATATTCTTATATGTAAGAGGATGACTTAATTTGTGTGTTTTGTGTTATAATGCCAAATGAACAGATGTCAGTACTTTTCCTCTGCAAATCTAATATTTTACTGTTAAATTTCCAGGATAATCTAATGTTGTCATGGAAGCAGTTGCATTTCTACCTACATGGGAAAGAAGCTTGACTGTTCATCTACCAGGCTCTAAAAATGACACTCTTGGCTGAACTTCATGTGGCATACAGCATGATTATTATCTGGCCACACACCACCAGATTGCGCAACAGTGCAGTATATTGGGTGAGGTGAGAGGGGCATCAGGCTATAGCTGTAGTCTTATGTGTTGTGACTACATACTGCTATGGCAAGCTGTTTTAGCAGTTATTATTTATTATAAGCTAACTAGTATTTATTTTCGTGTTACTAGAACTTTTATTTTTTTTTTTATTTGAATTGAATTACTAAATTAATCCTTAAAACAGAGTCCACACATATGGGTTTATTCCTACTATTTTTATAGATCGAGTTTCTGGATTAATGGCCAAAATTCCTCTGAAAATAAACACACAACGTCCAATGTTTAAAAAAGCAGCAAATACTCATGAAACAATAAGTCAGAAATTCGAAACAAAATCAAACACATATAAATAAATAATAAATCAAACTTAAATAAATCAGCTAAATAAAAATCGCTTGTACTGCATGAAGCCGATATCCCATGGCTTTTGAGCCAACATTTTTAAATGATTGGTCAAAAAGCCCATAGTTAAATTCACCATTGTGTTGGTGTAATTCACTTAAGGTACCAAGTAGCCTACTTAGATTTCCTGTATAGGACTGACATTTTTTTTATTATTATTTAACCAAATTTTTCAACTAAATGCAAAATACAACAACAGTAATTTAACAAACAAAACATATTGTAATATGTAATATCCTACTTTACTGTAAAATTTGCAGCAATTATTTATCATGCTCATACAATTAATTCCATAAAATACAGCAATACTGTAAAAAAAAACAAATTAGGCTTTTTGAAAATATTTACTTTTACAGTATGTTATGGGAGACAGGGTGTCGATTAAAACATTTAGTTAAAAGGGTAAAAGTAGAATTATTTTTTTGTTAATTAAAAACAAGCACTGATAACATAAAAATGAAACAAGCCATATAAATGTTAAACCGGCTTGCCATATACTGCGGCTATAGAGAAAAACCTTCTCGATGTATAGTCCATTCGCCAAGCACTCACAGGATGCCCCCAACTGCGCGTGGACTTCTGCTCCACCTTCACCGTCCACCTCACACAAAAAAGAGCCTCTCTGACGCGAGGGAAATGGTGCAATTGTTGGCAAAAGGCGGAGTGATCCGGAACTCTTAAGTGCCATGAAGAGACAGAGGCATCCCAGTCAAGCAGCACATCCCTCTACACGCCTGAAGATGAAGATGATCTCATGCTTGCGCCCCTTTACCTCCCTGTCTCGTTTAAAAACAATGTCTTCAAGGAAATTCGCTGCATGATTCAACAATTACGGCGCGTATCTCCTGAATTACCGCCTTTCTTCATCAAACGAGACCATTTCATGAATTAAACTGCAATCCAAAATGAAATTTCCAACGGAAAACCCGAGGAAACCAGGGAACTGGAACCCTCCTCAAGGTAGGTACACCCAATGCATTTGTTCATGCCGCATTTTAGACAGAAGTTATAATGAGCACAATGAAGCATCACGCGTTCTGGCAGCCAGTTGTCATAGTGATTTAAGAACCCAGATTCAATCAAAAACACTTTAAATGATGATGGAGTACCAATGGGTGAGGTAGTTGACTGTGTTCAGTTTGTCTTGCGTTGTCAAAGGTTTAACGTCTCTAATAATGGATTTCATTCTGCCCATCTCAGCATTGGACACCTTCATTAATATTCACATCCACGCGTGTCAATCACAACATTGCTTCGTGCTCATCATGGTCTTCCCCACAAGATAAATCACAATCACGACCTGACCGAGAGGACTGTATATGGTTGATGTTTGCTGCGATAGTTTAGCAGGATAGAAGAGGAAGAAATCATAGAGACGTATAGGAAATGAAACAGATGCTCATCATTACGTGTCTAAGTCTGCGAGTACTATGCAGAGATACGAGCTATGCATAATGAAACGCGGGGGACACGCGCATTACCTAATCTTACTACACCGAAAAAACATCTCACATGTTTACGATAAGGCGTTTATTTAATTAACCACGTTTCAGATAAATGTTATACAAAGTTATAAACATACTTTAAGACCTTTCTGGAAAAAAAAATAAATAATAATCATTAGCCAATATTGATTTGTTTCCCCCCAATTGAAGTCCTTGTTGTCGATCTATATTTTAATCTAAAACCGAAATAGTAAGACTTATTAAAAGTGTTAATTTTCACATAATATATATATATATATATATATATATATATATATATATATATATATATATATATATATATATTATTATTATTATTATTATTATTATTATTAAAAAATTGTCAAAGGAGCTTGTAAACAACCGATCGGATTGTCACAGAGAATTATTGCGGACATGCTGCAGGGATAGTCCACATAAACAGCTGTGCTGTACTACATCATATTGCAGGCGAAAGCATAAGCATTGCCTGACTACAAGAAAGTTGAGGGGAAATTATTTTAGGCTTACTCTTCATATTGTGCGTTTAATGCATTTTTGGGTTTATTGATTCAATTTAATTTACATACAATACCACCTCCACAAGATGATTTTAGTTTTTATGCATATTAGCAGTGTTCTTATGTTTTTACCTGTTTAATAATGTGTTAATGAATGTAGTCGGTCAGAAACAGTATAGCTTTGTTGCTCCACCCTGGTGCAGCATCTGCTTTCCACTGTAATGGGTTTTCAGGAAGCCAACAGAAGTGTGTGTGTGTGTGCAGGCATGTGTCTATGTGTGGATATGCAGCACTGATAATGAACACAAGAGGAAAGCAAACCCTAAGCTCAAAAAGTAAATTATATTTGATTCTAATTTTTGGTTCTTGAATAAGCTATTTTTTCCAGTGGATAGATGACAATCTAATAAATCATTGGTCTGGTAAATCGCAGATCTGTTCGGATAGGGTGATGGGCAGCAGGAAAAAAACAAACAAAAATAAAAACAAATCATCATCAGTGCTTTTATGATAGCAAGTGACATCATTTACTAGCTTTTAAATTAATAACATTTCTGTCCTACGTAAGATTTTGTACTTGGCGTTCAATGGAAAATCTGTACAGCATGTTCCTGGATCACCGTCTATGTTGATCGTGGAACAACATTCCAATCAACCAATCAGATTTGCGGAACAAGTTTACAGTTTGTCAGGTTTAGGCTTGCAACCAGGATTAGCTGCTTCTACATCAGTGATATTTACCTATCATTTCCCTCTGATTTTATGTATAACTTAAGGGTAGGGTTAGGTATTAGGGTAGGGATAGGATGAGGACAAAAGTTCCGGACAGAAATGTTGGTTGAACCAGGCAAAATCACGATGACTGTAAAATCGGAGTCCTAAAGCAAAACGAGTTGAGAACCGGTGTTGTACATTACATAACAGTATCGTCTTTCTTTCCAACAGTGCCAGTGCAGACCAACCTGGTGCCGCCAAAGAAGGTCCAACCAGGGATGTTGCAGTCCAGTTTGGTGCAGGCCAGTGTGGCCACCATGCAGAACCCCATGGGGTGCTCATTACCCCGCCTTTCTGTCTCCCGGCCTTCTAGTATGGTGGCCAGCATGGAAGCGGTGGCGGACGGCTCAGCCCTCCTCACGGTCATGAAGTGGAAGACTGTCCTGGCCGTGTTTGTGGTGGTGGTAGCGTACCTGGTCGCTGGCGGTCTGGTGTTCAGAGCCCTGGAGCAACCCTTCGAGAGCAACCAAAAAGACACCATCACTTTGAAGAAATCCGCCTTCCTGCAGAAGCATCCCTGCGTGACCCCCAATGAGCTGGAAGAGCTCATCAAGGTAAAACTGTTGCTGGTCTGTAGTAGAGCTCAGGGATCCCTAGTGGGATCTCAGATCTAGTGTAACAATATAGCTTCATCGATCTGTCTGACATGTGAGCTTCACTCATGCGATAGACCGGGGCACAGCGGTTGGACAATGCTAGATGGAGCAACCGACAAAAATAAATGTCGAGCAGACTTTCATGGCAGATTTATGACAGCAAGGCGTTGAAGGCATTGAATAGTGCCCACGATGGCAGTAATCAATCTGTTTTGCAGGATTGAAGCAATGTGCAAAGTCCATTCTGGTCTTTAATGGTTCCCACTTACCGAGCCTACTTTAACACGACTTTTCAGGAATGTGCTCAGCAATAAAATAGCAGAGATTTATGGGGGAAACATTGCAAACCCTGCAACCCTTCAATCTCTGAATCCTGAGTAATATATTTTTGTCAGGTCTATGATGTGATGTCTAATGGTGTAGCAAAAAATATTCTTCAATCCTTCAAAGCTGATGTACGGTAGATTTATGGTCGACTTCCCCCTCTCATATCAAGGGTTCAAGGTTTTTAGCATGATCCCATTTGCTCTTGCTGGTAGATGATGTAACTGCATCCCCTTGGCTGCAAAGACCATCTTTCTCCTAAGTCCAAGTATTCTGACCCCCCTAAAAAATGTTTTCAAGTAGAATTTAAATTGCAAATCTTTATTAATATTTACCAGACTGTTTCTTTTTCAGAATCTCTTAAAATAATTTTCCCCGTTTGCGTATTTGACATCACAGCTTAGGATAGAGCGTTAGAGCGTTAACCTTAACATCCCCCTGTGGTGAAAATCAAGCTTTTAATGTTATTTATGTCTATGTGGTGTTTTTAATATGCTTTAAGTCAAACCATGTACAAATTCATGAGTCAACACCATTGCTGAGTATTTTCTCTTTAAAACTGCAGCGAACCAAAGACAGTCTCAAAAACACGCTGGTGTTTCTGACGTCACAAACTACCATGTGACCAATCAGGGGTGCGTTTCCCGTACAACTATGTAGTTCGCTGTTTCGCTACCATAGTACGATGCATCGTTGGAGATATCAAGCTAGTCACGACTGTTTCCCAAAACCCACTGTCGCAAAGTATCGTTCAACCATGTTGGTTTCGCACGTGGTGGAGTGATAACTACTTTTATTGAAACTATTTGAGATCCAATTAACGCTAGATTTTAATATAAATTACAGAATACTATAATACTAAATAAAAGGCACCGGTTGTACTGAATGTCAGCTTGCTTATTTTGCTCAAGATAACGATTTATTACGTCAAAATGTCATGCAATATAGAAACTATTGCCTCTAATCACAGGTCTTGAGCTGTCGTTAAAACCACACAACTTTGTGACGCTGTTTGCGAATGTTCGTAGGAACGATTGTTTCAGGAGACACTGACTTGTTGAACTAAGCTGATAACGACGGAACTTGCGACCATAGTTGGCTAACGATGCTTTCGGGAAACGCAACCCTAGTCAACGAGTGGATCTCTTAGCTGGTGTGAGCGAGTGGAGGCGTGGTTAATTTGCATATTCATAGAACTGCATATACTAAATGAGGCAAGGGTGTAGAGTTACATTCAAGCTATCTTAAGGCATAAACATTTTTTTCAAGGATAAAAAAAAAACATTTAAATATCTATTTTTGGTGATCAAAGATGACTTTTAAGGGATGAAATTATTGACTTACAGGGGGACTTTAAAAGTCCTGTGCCGTTTGTGACCATTTGATTGTGACCGTTGTCACTAAGAGACGTACAAAAACAAATACGTTGTTGTCATTGACGTCAAACCTTGCCAGTTTGAATATCCAAATAAAATTGGACAGTTCACCAAAAAAATTCTGTCATTGTTTACTCACTCTCATGTTGTGCCTCAGTAGGCAATTGTTGGGCCTGGTGCAAAACGGTCATCCCAGACTCCATGCGATCATGTTGAAATTACATTCCGGATCTGCAGTGAAATCATGATCACCCCATGGGGTGAACTGTCCAATTTTATTTGGATATTCAAATCTGGTCTCCCCAAACCATGGGCTCAGGACAAAAGGTCAAGATGTTTCAGCAGCGCAGTCTGTATGCATTTCTTTCTTCTGTGGAACACAAAAAATACATTTCGAAGAATGTTGTAAACCAAACATTGAAGCATTGAAGCCTATTGACTTCTATTATAGGGACAGAACAATTATACTTCTCAAACTATCTTCAATTCCACAGAAAAAAAAAGAAATGATGACAATCATTGCTGCAGTTGAAGCGCATGACTCGCTTACGACCAATGTCAAATAATCCAGAACAAGAATATTCAGGAGAACCTGGTTTACAATGATCAAATTTTTGCGCATGCTTGACAAAAGCAGTTTATTTGTCTTGCAATGCGTCACCTTTTGCTTGTCCTGAGGTTTTCAGGGACCAGTGCTCACACTGCTCCTCATAAAACAGGGAAAGTGGCGGCCAAGTGCAGAGACCTTCCAGATATCGACGCTGGTTCTGTTCCAATACCAAGTGAGCTGCCTACATACACAGCATTGTAAGGCATCATAGGCAGCCTTACAAAGGAAAGGATGTTCTACGTTTTACGGGTTCTACGTACCCAGGGTTCTATATAGAACCCAGAGGTACCCTTTTTTAAGAGTGTATAGAACCTTTTAGGGGTTCCAAATATATAGCACTGATAGAACCTTTTAAGGTTATATAGAACCTTTTCTTCTAAGAGTGTAGTCTACATGGTAAACATATTTCAAAAATAGCTCATCAAGTAAGCAATTTGGATTGTACAACCCCAAACACAAAAATCTTGATGATTTACTGGAATCCATTAACAAGATATTTTGGTCACACTTTAGATTAGGATCCAATTCCCACTATTAACTATGACTTTTCCCTCAATAAACTCTTAATAGCTACTTATTAATAGTTAGTAAGGCAGTTGTTGAGGTTAGGTATTGGTTAGGATTAATGGATGTAGAATATGATCACGCAGAATAAGGCATTAAAATGTGCTTTATAAGAACTAACAAACAGCCAGAAGGCTAGTAATATGTATGCTAATAACCAACTAGTTAATAGTGAGGATTGGACCCTAAACTAAAGTGTTTCTTTAAATGTTTTTTTTTTTTTAAATGTTAAGTGTAGGGTTACACTTTATTTTACAGTACAGTACGTGTACTTACAATGTAATTACCCAAGAAAATACTGGTAATATAAGGAAACGACATGGTTTAAAAGGGTAGTTGATTATGATTTCACTTTTTTAATTTTAGTTAGTGTGTAATGTTGCTTTTTGAGCATAAACTACATCTGCAAAGTTACAAAGCTCAGAGTTCAGTTGAAATTGTTTTTTTTTAAGGACTTAACAAACGTCTGGTAGGGACTACACGACATTCCTCGTGGGTTAATGACATCACCAACCCTAAAATTTACATAAACCCCTCCCCTGGGAATGATATTTATAGATTATTATGACAGAATATGCTAATCAATGACTAGAAGATAACTACACGTTAGCTACCTAAATTCATCAACTAACCATTCAGAAATGTCCTGTTGCATTGTATGTTGTCACTTCTTCTTGAGTCTCTCCATTATTGTCTGACTCTGGTTTGTACATAAACATTGACATTTTCAGATGTCTGTGTGAGGTAAAAGTGTTGACACAAACTGTTGTAGCTCCGCCCTCTGTGCTTGGAGCAACAGCTCATTTGCATTTAAAGGGACAGCACCCTTTTTTTGCATCCTCAAAAAGTGTCAATTTTAACTTGCTGTATAAAAATGTCTGTGGGATATTTTGAGCTAAAACTTCACATACACACACTGGGGACATCAAACACTTATTTTAAATCTTGTGAAAAGGGCATTATACCACCCTTTTAAGGCTAGGTTTGGGGGTAGGTTCTAAAGTTCTCCCACTGGAAGACCATTTGTTTAAGTGCACATTCTAAATTCAGGAATTCTGATTGTCTTGAGTAGTCATGTCACGCAGCTCTGGTCTGATTTTGGCTCTAAAACACTAAGGATTTTCTTTCTCTATATATCCTTGAGAGAGGAAGCCAAATCAAAGGACCAGAAGCTTATTTGCTAGATGAGTGATGGTAATCATCCAGCTGCGCAGATAAAGAACAATCAAGTCTTAAAAGCATCCATTGGGGAATCTCGAATCTTTTTACGCTAATGGGGCTCCATCAGGAGTATGGGCAGGGCGAAACGTGAAGCCCGCCCATCTCAATGCTCCCTGGAATGACTTAGGCGGGTAGGTTAAAAACCATAATTGAATCAATAACCTGAAACCCTAATTTAATCTAGAACCAGCAGCATTTGAAAGCTTTGTAACAAAGCACCATTTCAAAATAGCTCAGCCTCACTGACTCCAGAAGAGAACGAGAGAGGCGTACATGACAGCGGCTTCTGCTGTCGAATGTTGCTGGAATGCTGGACGATAAAGAAAATGGAAAACAGATCTGCAGCAAGAGATGTAACTTGTGGTTTTGCTGGTTATGAATGCCGCAAAGCGTCGATGATTCAGGCTAGCGGCGCGTGGATAAGCTGTTGCTTTCGGGCTGCGAGCTGTGCATATGTACTGCAATCTGGCTGTGATGTAACTCGAGGTGAAGAATTTGAAGAAATGCCAAAGCACTTATTCGAGCTGTGCATCAGACAGAGCATGAACACTGAAAAGGTGTTCTCAGCTGAAATGGCCAGGAAATGTTCAAGCATTAGCGTTCTCTGTCTGGTCTGAAGCTCCAGGGATTGCCTTTGGCGTTTGCTTTGCTTCACCTCCAGTTACATAACTCTACTTGCAAAGAAAATGAAAGAAAATATTTGATTACATTTGACTTTATATTGTTATTTATCGTATCTACTACACCTCTGATACAGACAAAAAAAAAAAAACAGGATTACATATTTTATCCAAATGGCTTGAAATTGTCCATGAGTAGAATTAAACAAACATAAAGTATCAGCCCGTTCTCATCCCAAGACGTCATATGCTGACACTTTTGCCAACACACATGGCACCCTTTAGCGTCAATATGAGACGCAGAAATATATGGACCAGAAGGTGCCTCCTAGTGGTCTAACCCTAAAACTACCCCAGACCTAAACCTACCCATACTCTGTGCGTGTTATATTGACGCTAAAGTGTGCCATGTGCGTTGGATGTCTACGCATTGGCAAAAGGATCAGTATATGACGCCTTGGGATGAGAATGCGTTGAAATTATATAACTATATATAAATATAGAAATGCTTTGTCTGTAACAGGGTACATTTCCCTCTAAAACCAAAAGACTAAAAAAAACAAATAAAATCAAACATAAATAAAAATACATATATTTTTTTAATGATGATGATGCATATAACACTATATAAATACTTGAGAATGAGACTTTATATTTTGTTTGTTTTTTCAATATTTTGAGACTTTATATTGAGTTATGAGACTTTTTTTTCTTTTTTTTTTTTTTACTTTTGGGGGTAAAATATCTTACGGATAAATAATATCCTTAGTGAACCTCATGATGTCCCAGTCATATTTTACCACAAAAATCAGAGTAAAGTGATATTCATATTTGAAAGAGATATTTTGAAAAACCATTTAAATCTGCCTAAAGTCGCTTTTTTTGTAACTATGTTTTACATATGGCACCCATATAAACTCTATTGACAATGAACATAGTTTGAATAGTATGTTTCAGCTGATTTGCTAATTAAATCACCAAAGGGTACAATAGATATCATTTAAAAATATATTCTCAATCAATTGCAAAATACCATGTACAGCATGTGGCAACTTAGAAGGCTATATAAAATTAAAGAAAGTGGGTATTGTGCCACTGTGTGACTAACTGGTTACCTTGAGGCTTGAGAGTGAGTAATTTTGTCATTTTGGAAACATTACTACAGTATATAGAATGACAAATCTGCATACAAAAAAAAAAAAACTTGCTTTCGGTATAAATTTCATTTAGAATCAGGGCACAGTGCCACGGTGATTAGTAAAGATGTAGTTGCCTGATACATTTGGCTCATGATTACTGATTGCTCATGATACTCAGGTCAGTATTTACAGCTTATATGGTTTACTTCTGTCACAATGACTCATGGTGAGATTGAAAGCTCCCAGGCACTGTCATCTGAGCACCTGCTGTCTGCTGGAAAGATGCATTTATGTTTCTTTGAAATCATGTTCTTACCACCATCAAAGTGGTATAACATCTCCATAGGGCACACGAAGTCACCCTTGCAGTCACATGCAATAAAATTATATTCAGATCAGTTCAGTGGCGAATTTAAAGAAGAGACAGATGGAATGCAAATTTGTGCTTTCTTGCAGTCTGTGTTGAGGTAAAACCCGGTCGACTTTATGAGAGAAAAGTGATCTCTTCGACGAGCGTACATCCAAAGGACAGCAGTTTGCATTTTTGGACTGAGGAAAAAAATCTTGAGCTGATTGATTGCTATTCTTTGTTATTTTATTCTCTTTCGCTCTGCTTTTGCCTCAAACTCGGCATCGCTCATCCAGTCTAGACCGAGAGATTGTGAATCTGCCCTTGTGTACCTGCCCTTCAGCTGCCCACATGCTCGTTTCTCACACCTGAGCCGCTTCCTGTTGATCTCAGTATAGTTCTTCCATCTGCTCTCCAGGTTTCCTGTTGGGCCGAGTGACCGTTTTCTGATCCGCCCTCTCAGTTTCTCTCTGTTAATGATACATCTGATCATCATAGGCTCATTAATGCTAGATGGCTCATTTGAATCATCTCCTCAGTAGGATGCCTTGTCCATGACTATGTGGAAAACTTCAGTTTGCATGACAAAGACAAATTTTCTGTGAAATTCTTCTAGACATCACTAGAATGTCTAAGGCAACATGTATTATGCATTGTGTACTATTTGATTTATGGGCTTTTTGGAAAAATACTACCTCTACCCATATATTACAATTCAAAAACTTATTTCCACACAATGTTGTGACCTGAAAACACTTTTAACATAGTGCATGATTTGTAAATTAACACATTTTGACAGTGTTGTAGTCGAGACCACCTCACTTGAGTCCGAGTCGACACCGAGACCAGAGAGAGTCGAGTCCGAGTCGAGTCCGAGACCAGAGACGGTCGAGTCCGAGTCGAGACCGAGACCAGTGAGGGTTGATTACCAAATTTACTTTTATTTACTTAGAGAAATCCTTTTTTTTTTTTTTACTGAATTTACTTAGAGTTTAAAAAATATGATCAGTTTAGGGTAAAAAGGCCACATAGTAGGTGGTGTTAAAAGTAATTTTATTCCAATTTGTCATGCGCAGTTGCGCGCTAGAAAATCACCAATCACTGGGCGTGTCAATCAATCAAAGAAATATTTTATTAACAGACATTAATAATCATGAAAAATATTTTTAATTGAACTCGAGTGGACTCGGGAATAATTCCGAGTCCTAAAAAAAAAAAATGTTCGAGTACGAGTCAATTCCGAGTCCAACTGGACAGGAGTCCATGACAAGACCAAGACCATTAAAATATGGTCTCGAGACCGAGTCCGAGACGAGTCCGAGTCTCGAGTACTACAACACTGCATTTTTATATTGCATCACATAAACAGCTCAATATCTTTGGCATTTTGGATGTATTGTAGTAAACTTTCTCAGTAGCTCAACTGATAAAAGTGTTGCACTTGAGAGTTGGAGCGCTATGGGTACAAGTCGTGAAAAAAAAGTCTCAATAAAAGAGTTGTAGAAGCAAGAAAAAAGGCATGGTTTTGGTCACATTTTTATCACTGCACGTGTAATTTCAGCCGTCATAAAGGCAGATTGGACCCAGATTTCTGCGTTTTTCACATCCGTAGCTAACTTTCAAAGCCACTGAATGGCGAATACGAAAATCAAGGACCTATTCTTTTTGACAACTGTGAAAGAGCTGTCTCTGTAAATGTATGGGTTATTCTTTTTGAGATATTGGTTTATAAATTGCACATAAGAGCTTAAAAGCCTTACAGTGTTTTGCCATTTTCAAGTAAATAACTTCATAATTCCTTAAAAATGCATTCAATATCATTATGGATTTTAGAGTTTCAGTCCATTTAGATGTTGAAAGTATTTGTTTATTCTGGCCTGATACCAATTCAGAATTTCATTACCACATTAAATGATTGTCACTGGAATGGACTATTAATCGTTTGAAAGACGTGCTGCTTGTGCAATGAACTTAACTCCAGTCTTATCTCTTCCCAGCACTCAGTAGATGCAGTGAACGCTGGAGTCAGTCCTATCGGAGACACGTCATACAACTCCAGTCACTGGGACTTGGGGAGTTCCTTTTTCTTCGCTGGAACTGTGATAACAACAATAGGTAACACTTAGACATAACAAATACATTTCAAACTGCGATAACACTTTATCTTGATGGTCTTTTTGAACATCCTGTTGACTAGAAGGAACTTTGCAACTACATGTCAACTAACTCTCATTAGAGTATTAGTAGACTGTTGCTAAATATCTGTTAACTCTTTATTGTGATTCTCCCCAACAAACATTCAACTGACTAGACGTAATTTTGCAAGCTGTAAAAAATCAAACCGTAATGTTTACGGTAAAAAAAAAAAAAAAAAAACGGCAGCTGTGGTTGCTAGAACTTTACCGTTACAAAATACGGTAGGAACGTTAATAGTTTTACAGACTTAACTTAAAATTTACAGTAATAAACCGTATTTCATTATCTGATAAAATGTTGATTTACGAGCCTTTTGATACATTGATATCTGTTTTGTACCATTGTAATACACTGACAATCATCACAGCAGTGATGAGAGTCACATGATCATTCAAAGCTCATCACAAGCAGTCTTTTATAAGAAGGCTAATAAAAAGAAGCTGCACAGTGTAACATAAAACCCTAACTGATAAAAAAAACAAGAAAACTATAAGAAACCATAGTTATTTCAACAAAAATACATCAAATGTGAAGTGTCACACAGGAAATTGTGGGAATGTCAATTTACGTCAATTTATGAGTTGTTCTTTTTCACTTTCAAAAACTGTAAATTTAATGGTATTTTACAGTAAAATTATATCACAGTTATTTACTGTATATAGTACCAATGCGTTTTTATCCCAAGGCGTCATATAGTGACGCTTTTGACAATGCATACAGTATACATCCAACGCACATGGCCCCCTTTAGCATCAATATAGCGCTTCGGTTATGGGTAGGTTTAGGTCTGGGGTAGGGTTAGACCACTAGGAGGCGCCTTCTGGCCCATATATATCTGCGTTTTATATTGACGCTAAAGGGTGCCATGTGCATTGGATGTATCAAAAGCGTCAAACTCAGTATTTGACGCCTTGGGATGAAAACGGGCTGATAGTACGGAAAGTTTTGCTCTGTAGCTTTTTTACCGTTAAAATCGCGATTATTTTTTACTACTAACATTTTAATGAGAGATTGTAGACATAGATACAACATAACTTATGGTGAACAGAATGTGTTAAAGGGACCATCAAAATAAAGTGAAACCCAAACGGCTACACGATAAGGAACATGACTTCTACAAACCACATTAATATGCTTAGCTCAAGCCAAATACAAGGCATTTGCTCATGTCATACATTTATAGTCTCACTTTCAATCATGCCAGACCCTATATCCACCAATCAATATTTGTTCATTTTTTTCATCTTATGTGCCATGTGTGAAACTGCACCAGCTTCAGCCATCAAACCAATTGAAACTACTCATGCTTTAGGAGCAATTCATTGATTTTAGCTACATATTATTAATGAGATCAAATAAATAGGTTGGAAATCTGTAAATAATTCATAGATGAAACACAGGCAGTGTTTCACCATTTTCACTCCATTGGAGGTCTAAAGTTATACACTTGAAGTCCATAAGCTGTTTGCTGTGTTACCTGCCAGAGCCTGTGATTGATAACTTAAAGAAGCTGTTGTGCAATGCAGGTGAGGATTTAAATGCTGACATGACTCTCAATGTCATTTCTCACTGGCTCAGCCATCCAGCGGGCAATGGACAAAGGCATAAACAAGATTAGTTTTTACACTTCAGTTGCTAAACCTTCAAACATGCTCTCTGTAGACACATTTTGATCCATGGGGACCATAGAAGGCAATTTCCTATAATGCACGTTAAACCTATAAAGTATTGAATTAACAGACTGGAATTAACAGACTGATTTGGAGTTCCATAATCTGCCATAATACAAACAAGTTTATGACTCTTATTTGATTTTATGTAGTTCGCAGAGGCTTGAACTAAATATCTAATTAGTCAATAAATTCTTCTTTCTGTGAGCCCCCTACCATTGTATGACATTTTTTTTTATTGGACTACATTCTTCATATGTTATATTGAATATACTTAACCTAACATCATAATACTGTCCTCTTCTGCTGAGACTTAATTTGCATTACTCTCTTGTCTTTTTAAGGTTATGGCAACATCGCTCCAAGCACAGAGGGTGGGAAGATTTTCTGCATCCTTTATGCAATATTTGGCATCCCACTCTTTGGCTTTCTGCTTGCGGGTGTTGGTGATCAACTTGGGACTATTTTTGTGAAGAGCATAGCTAAAGTGGAGAAAATGTTCAGGGTAAGTGAAGTGTTGTGCGCAAAACTATTTCTTTCCTAGGTTATTAAAAACAAAGTTAAAGGGACACTCCACCCATTTGCATTAAACTTTCCAATTGTTAGAAACCCAGTTATACTATTGAATGGTTGTGCAACACTCTTATTTTCCCCTGAGACGAGAGAAATCTGCTATTTACCTTTTTAACTTCCTCCTACAATGACGCAAAAATTTTAATTTTACGTCATTGTAGGAAGAAGTGTAAGAGGGGGGGGTTGGGATTCTGTAAATACTACAAGCACTAGTCCCCACCCTTTCAATCCCGCTCATAGGGGGTTGGAACTAATGTGCTAACAGACCAATCACAGATCAGTGCCAGTGCGTTTGATTTCACCGGCAGAAACTTTTTGAAAATATGGACGAAGGTACTGAATTCACAGACAGATGCATTAAAGAGGATTGGGATTACACATAGTGTCAGCCATCTTTTTTTGGAAGCTAAGCTAGCAGGCTCTTGTTCGGTGGAAAAAGCCGAGTAGTAAGCCGAGTAGTGATGGGTTGATGTGCGTTTTAACATTGCTAAGAAAATTCCCGCTCCTCCTTGAGAGGTACGAGACCGGTGCGTCTCACAGGTGTCGCTCATCAGTAATCACGCCACCGCCCTCGCGTCATTCTCCCGCGGCCCTCACTCATCCTGCTCGCCACAGTAAACATAATGAATGACGACTGTAGGACGCAAAAGCCAAATCCCGGACATTTTGGGCGATCTCGAAACACATTTTTGGGCAGACTCATCACGGAGACTAGCCTAGACTTGTTGTTTACCTAATGCGCGTGGTTACCGGTAGGCGTGGCCTCTTTGGGCAGCGAAGCAAGTGCATTCTGGGAGTTGTTGTTTTTCATCCCCATAAGCCAAAAATACATTGTCTGGCTTTTCTCAGTCTAGAAAAAATCAGCTCCAAATTCAAAAAAAAATTTCACATTTCTTCTACATAAACTACCCATTTTAAAACACACATTCATCTTTCCAGAGGTGGAGTGACCCTTTAAAACAAGACCAATCATATGTCTATATTCCAAAGCATTCTTGAATTACAACCATTTAAGTTCGAAATGTGCATTTTCATGTCTATTCAAAAAAGGGGGGGTGACAGTTAAGAGGTTAAGTTAAGGGGATAGACGTACAGTCTGTTCAGTGGATTGTGTGGTAAGGCACACGTCTGAAGACTGGAAAACAATACTCAAATTCTTTATTATTATTATTTATTCTTTTACTTTTTTTCAAATAAATGCAGTCTCGGAAAGTATAAGACTTCTTTCAAACCAACTTTTTGAACGATTCTTTGTTTGAACTATTCCCTACTATACTGTGATGATTTCAAGCAAATTAAACTAGCAATGTTATAAAATATATTTACCCTGACAATTAGCACATCAAGTGTTATGTTTATCATTTTAGAGTATGCAAGGTCACTCCTTGTCATCACTTCCTGGGAAGCATTAGTCAGGACTGTGTTTGTGTTAGGTTAGTCACAGCAGAGGTGAAGGCCTAGTAAATAAACAGAGAACTGTGGCTCCTGATGCCAGCAGGCTCCAGCATCTGCAGGACGGGTTGAGATCACACCTCATTACAGCTAATCAATCTCCTTCAGATCATCATTAGACCCTTCAGAGAGCTAATGAACACATGCCACCTTGACAGAGTCACGAAATGTCTTCTCATGCCGCGTGTGGTCGCCGTTGGCGATGAAGTCGTGCTGTTTGCGTGACTGAGAATGGCTCTTGTACTGTTGCTTCATGTTGATATTGCTTTTTGTCTGTTTCACCCCTCCCAGCGCAAACACAATCAAATAAGCCAGACCAAGATCCGAGTGGCCTCTACGCTGCTCTTCATCCTGGCGGGCTGCATCCTCTTCGTCACCATACCGGCCGTCATCTTCAAGCACATTGAAGGATGGACCGGGCTGGATGCGATCTATTTTGTGGTCATCACACTGACGACTGTCGGGATCGGAGATTACGTTGCAGGTAAAATTTACTAATGAATGTGAAAAAAAAAAATTATTGATTGCCCACCAAGTCTAACAAATGTAGATTTCTGTCATTTTTGTTTCTGAAAGCTTCCAGTACACCTGAGATTATGTATTATTCTAACGACATATTTTGGAGGAAAATATTTGTTTTCAAGATTTAAATTATAAAATGACAGATCACTTTGTCTTGGTAAAGCTAATTTCTTAGCTAGCATTTTAAGTGTCTTTGGAAATGACGCATCACGACAAGACGTGAAATAATTGGTCAACTTTTGAAAAGGTGTAGATGTCACGGTTTAAACCCCCTCAAACGTGAAACTTACACTTAAACTGAAACTTACCATCACGACCTATTGGTTTTCATTAAACCGAGAAAAATGGAATTTTGTTTTATTTACGATCACTGAGAAATGTTGTATTATTTAAAATGCAAAAAAAAAAAAAATATTATTTTTAAGGTGAAAAGGATTCATTTGCCTGGATCCACGCCAAAGAAAACGTCTAAATGTCACATTTTTAATGAAGCAGCCTAAATAGTCCACTTTGGAAAATGTGTAGATGTCAGATTTTCATTAAACCGAGAAAAATGGAATTTTGTTTTATTTACGATCACTGAGAAATGTTCTATTATTTAAAATGAAAAAAATAATAATAATTAAAAAAATATATTATTTTCAAGGTGAAAAGGATTCATTTGCCTGGATCCACGCCGAAGAAAACGTCTAAATGTCACGTTTTTAATGAAGCAGCCTAATGAGTAAAATGTCTATTTTTCTGGCGTCCCCAAGCTCCTCGTTTAAGCAAAAGATACGCTAAAACCATAGAAATATACACTAGACCTCACCTTGGGGTTCTAAGCAAGCGTCAAAACCGCCGTCATCATGGAACTGGGGTCTTGTCATAGGAAGTAGCTAGGTAACGCTGCTATCTCTGTCTTTACTTCGAATTCATTGATGGTGGGGCGGACTTTTGTGCAGTGTATGATGTTCACGGATGAAATCTGAACTAGGAAGAATGTTTTAAAAAATATATATATATTTTTTTTCTTTCTGGAATCAATGATAAATACATGTCTGACCGTTGGAACAAACCAAAAAAAAACAAGAAAAATCACATTCATTATGATTTATGGTGATTTTATTTCTGTTAGACCTGTGTCTACTACATTGACGCTGATGCATTAAAGTCATAGACAGTAAAAGAAATGGACAGAGCGATCTCATTGGAACTCCATTGAGACGATTGAAGCCCGTTTTTGGCGATTTTTTAGCACTTCCGTCCATGACGCGCAGACTCAAACAGAGCTTGACTACGTAGTGGGACGTGAGTGACCCGTCTGTCTTCTAGTGCTGGGGCATGAGAAATCGGAATCATTCCCTTCCGAAACATGCAAAGGCGGAGAGTGTGAATATGAGCTGTCCATGAGCTAAGAGAATGAGACAATTTTGCTAGGTATTCTGATTAATTATTTTGTCATTTTGCCTCCACGTTTCCCCGATTGCGCGCCAGCTTCTTCTCAGATGTACGCCTCAGATGTAAAGTTATTCACTGTCAAAGTGATGCCAAAATGAATAGGAGTCAATGGGAATGCTAACGCAAGTGAAGTTCTGCTACAAGATGTCAGCTCCTGCGAGGCTTCAACTTCCGGTCGATGGATTACCCCCTTGATTAAAGTGGAGGGGCTCCCCTGTTTCAAGATGGCAGCTCTATTGACGCATTTGTTCCAATGAACTGCCGTAGCCAAGGTGATGTCTAGTGTATGATACGGGTTGGGCACTGAAGTTACAGGAGTTTCTTCCCGTTGCTAAGCAATTGAAACTAGGTCGAGTATTTAAAAGGTTATGGTTAACACGGTTAACGTGGTTTAACGTCGATGTAATACGTTGTTTTAGCGTACCTTTTGCTTAAACGAGGAGCTGGGGGACGCCGGAAAAAGACATTTTACTCATTAGAACATTTCTCAGTGATCGTAAATAAAAACTAAATTCCATTTTCTCGGTTTAAATCGTTATGGCAGAGGCGAATAAACATCTGGATATCTCTCCACTGGAGCGTGTTAACGCAAACGTGTAAGTTTCACGTTTGAGGGGGTTAAACCGTGACATCTACACATTTTCCAAAGTGGACTATTTAGGCTGCTTCATTAAAAATGTGACATTTAGACGTTTTTTTCGACGTGGATCGAGGCAAATGAATCCTTTTCACCTTGAAAATAATAAATGGTTTTTGCATTTTTAATAATAGACCATTTCTCAGTGATCGTCAATAAAACAAAATTCCATTTTTCTCGGTTTAATGAAAACCAATAGGTCGTGATGGTAAGTTTCAGTTTAAGTGTAAGTTTCACGTTTGAGGGAGTTTAAACCGTGACATCTACACGTTTTCAAAAGTGGATCAACGTGATTATTTCACGTCTTGTCGTGATACCGGGTGTTGTTTTGGCCACTTTGTTTGATATAATCACAACAATTTAACGTAAGCAAGAATGGGATTAGAACTCAGGTCTTCTTGATTACAGGCCAACGCTTTATCAATTGAGTCACTGAGTCTGTTGAGTTCAAAGGTGTATTGAATGTGTCGAATTCGTACGAATTGGTCGTGACATAGTGTTGGTTTTTTTATTGCGGGTTTGGTTTTATTTGTTGGAAAAATAAATATAGAAATATAATTTGACACAAGAGGGCAGTATAGCCCTATTTATGGGTTTGAGTTTAAACTAAACCGTGACATCTACACGTTTTCCAAAGTGGACCAACATGATTATTTCGTCTTGTACTGATACGGGTTGGGCACTGAAGTTACAGGAGTTTCTTCCCGTTGCTAAGCAATGGAACTAGGTCGAGCATTTAAAAGGTTATGGTTAACATGGTTAACGTGGTTTAACGTCGATATAATAGGCCTACCTTGTTTTAGCGTACCTTTTGCTTAAACGAGGAGCTTGGGGACGCCGGAAAAATAGACATTTTACTCATTAGGCTGCTTCATTAAAAACATGACAAAAAAGACGTTTTCTTCGGCATGGATCCAGGCAAATTAATCATTTTCACCTTTCACATATATATATATATATATATATTTTTTTTTTTAAATAATAGAACATTTCTCAGTGATCGTAAATAAAACAAAATTCCATTTTTCTCGGTTTAATGAAATCCTGACTACACATTTTCCAAAGTGGACTATTTAGGCTGCTTCATTAAAAATGTGACATTTAGACGTTTTCTTCGGCGTGGATCCAGGCAAATGAATCCTTTTCACCTTGAAAATAATAAATGTTTTTTTTTTTTTTTTTTTTTTGCATTTTAAATAATAGACCATTTCTCAGTAATCGTAAATAAAACAAAATTTCATTTTTCTCGGTTTAATGAAAACCAATAGGTCGTGATGGTAAGTTTCAGTTTAAGTGTAAGTTTCACGTTTGAGGGGGTTTAAACCGTGACATCTACACCTTTTCAAAAGTTGACCAACGTGATTATTTCACGTCTTGTCGTGATACCGGGTGTTGTTTTGGCCACTTTGTTTGATATAATCACAACAATTTAACGTAAGCAAGAATGGGATTTGAACTCAGGTTTTGAGTCTGTTGAGTTCAAAGGTGTAGTGAATGTTTTTTTTTTATTGCGGGTTTGGTTTTATTTGTTGGAAAAATAAATATAGAAATATAATTTGACACAAGAGGGCAGTATAGCCCTATTTATGGTTTTGAGTTTAAACTAAACCATGACATCTACACGTTTTCAAAAGTGGACCAACGTGATTATTTCACGTTTTGTCGTGATACCGGGTTGAAGAAATGTTGTTTTGGCCACTTTGTTTGATATAATCACAACAATTTAACATAATGGGAATTGAACTCGGGTCCTCTTGATTTAAGCCTAACGCTTTATTAACTGAGTCACTGAATCCGTTGAGTTCAAGGGTGTATTGGATGGGGTTTTATTGCGGGTTTGGTTTTATTTGTTGGAAAAATAAATATAGAAATATAATTTGACACAAGAGGGCAGTATAGCCCTATTTATGGTTTTGGGTTTAAACTAAACCGTGACATACACGTTTTCCAAAGTGGACCAACGTGATTATTTCACGTCTTGTACTGATACGGGTTGGGCACTGAAGTTACAGGAGTTTCTTCCCGTTGCTAGGCAACGGAGTATTTAAATGACAACTTTATTAAAGGAAAACAAACAAGCAAAATGAACCTTCGGTCTAATTACACATTGTTACCTAGTCAACCGTTATCTGAGATTTGTTTTCATGATTGCCGAATGTAAATAGTTTTATCTCTAAAAACAGTTTAGCCTATAATGCTAGTATAATGCTAGTATATGGGGCATAGAGTAATGACAAATAATAATCGCTTGTTATTACCACTAACAAGGCTCAAAATAGCCCCACACTAACACAACAGCATAATAAGGGTCCCTACATTCAAATTTTAATCATCATTAGGCTACCGAGTAATATATAATAGAACACTATTTTGTTTCCATATCTGAGAATGAGGAGGTGACGTCACGCGTATAACTCCGTGGTGCATTGTGGGAGGGATCCGCCATTTTGGGAGGACACGCTATCCGTTGTCATGATTACTTCGACCGTGAGACTGAGAGAAATAACGACAGAGAAGGAGTGTAGCTTGATATTTATTAGCATTTTTGCGATAAGGCACACTTTCTTGGGAATAAATGAAGCAAAAGGAGAGGGTCTCTATCGGGAGAGACTACATAACAACGCGTTATTTAGAGAAACTACTTGACATCAACATACAGTAGGACCCGTACGACCTGCTACAGAATGGACGAAAGACCACTACCGTCTTTCACACACCCTGACATAGTCAAGCACCTGGTTTATGGTAACAGTGCTTAACGTTACTGCTACACAATGCAAGAGTTCAGAAGCTTTAAGTCATTAGAAGCTGAACAATTCTGCTGTGGCTGGGTGCAAGAGAAACACCCAAACCTGTAACGTTAAACTGCGAGAATTCAGTCAAACTTGATGTTTCAGGCTTCATTCATATATGGAAATAAATCTGATTTGAATCAGATAAATGCATTTGCACCTGCCATGCAACATCATTCCCCTGTCAATGCGAATCGTACGTCATTAAAATGTGTCTTTTTTAAATATTTCGCGGTACAGATATATCTAAAACAAATTAAACAACTCTAGTTGAATAACAGAGTAGTCATTTCGTTTGTTTGTGTTAAATAAAAGGCGAACTGTGCCGAGATGTATTGCTTTTGAAATCATGCTTTGCTCACTGTTGCTCATGCTGTTGCTGCTGTCAGTTTATCCACAAGCAGTTTCTCTAAATAAAGCTGGCTAGCATTGTTATAGAACCACTTTCATTTCTCTTCCTTCTCCATATCTTCCAAAGACACTGCCATGTATCGCTAAAATGTAAACAAATACTGCGCTGTGCTGTCTCTCTCTCGCTATTTCTGGCATATTTAGATAGATAGATAGATAGATAGATAGATAGATAGATAG
Source organism: Pimephales promelas (assembly GCF_988280905.1). Lineage (NCBI taxonomy): Eukaryota > Metazoa > Chordata > Actinopteri > Cypriniformes > Leuciscidae > Pimephales > Pimephales promelas. The sequence continues at coordinate 12,859,694 of NC_142781.1, forward strand.
ATAGATAGATAGATAGATAGATAGATAGATAGATAGATAGATAGATAGATAGATAGATAGATAGATAGATAGATAGATAGATAGATAGATAGATAGATGAAAAATAAGCCAAAAAATAAGCCAAAATTGACATGCCAATTTTGCAAATGACCCTTAGTTTAAGTTTTAGCGCCATGTCGCATAGATCAATACGTCATTTCATGTTGCATTTTTATTGGCTAGTCAGTAGACGTAGGTCGTAGAAGCAAACGCACTGTGAGATGATACATTTCTGATACAATCAGAAAATTAGGTTAAATTAAATCTCAGGTTATCTTTGGTCGCAAGACCGTGACAACGGCTATTTTTTAACCTCTCACTGTACGATGTAGGACCGCCATTTAGGAGTCACGGCCACAGAAATCGACACAATTGGTAATCTTTTGTCCGGGATCACCCAAAATCCTTAAACAAGATCTATACTGGCCATTCTGGGAACTAGCAAATGAGGAAAGCATGATAAAAAGTAACCCAGAAGTTAAATAAACACTTACATAAATCATTTTCTCATTTAGATCCATGTCATGGGACAATTGCAATGCAAAAAGCAATTGCAATTGCTTTTGGTTTGCTTTGGTAGGCAAAAATAACTTTACTTATTAAGTTGATTTCATTATAGACTTTGTTTCAGTTATACCTGAATAAAGCACACACACCATATAAAAGCATTTTATTGTCTTTTTGAAAGTGTTTGTAATTCCGGACACCATGAATTGTCAGCAAAAAATCTAAGCTTGCCTGATTGCTGTTGTCAGGAAAATAGCTTACATGAATTTGGCAGGAGGTTTTGATGCATGTCTCAAAAAGCATCCTTGTAAGTTTGAAAGACAATCAAATGATTGCATCTCTGAAACAAAAGTGTCATTTTTGCATCTCTTCCAGGAGGCAATAGAAGAATAGAGTACCGTAAATGGTACAGGCCGCTGGTGTGGTTCTGGATCCTAGTTGGACTGGCGTATTTTGCTGCAGTTCTAAGCATGATTGGAGATTGGCTGAGGGTGCTTTCTAAAAAGACAAAAATGGAGGTGAGACTTATAGTAGCATTGCATATACCTTAATTATTCCAGCTAAGCTTTTCTTATTAAAGTTCCATGTATGATGTAATGGTTAATGTTGTGATGCTTATAGCTTAAATTTACTCTAAAAAACATAATGAAAATTTATATATAGAATAACTTGAATATGACTCTTATATAATGAAAATGTTTTTAATTTCTGTATTATAATTAATTTAGGTATGTTTAGGAGCACAAAGGCAAACATATCAGGGTGATACAACTTTCCTGATATCATAATTCAATAAAAATAATCCATAATATGATTTTTTTTTTAATGAAAGCAAAAATATTTAACTTTTTGAATATATATTAAATAAAAAAATAAAACGTTTGATTTTTAGAGAAAAGTCTTGTGAAGCAAACATGTAGAAACATTGCGGAAGAGAAAAGTCTCTTAATATCCAATAATCGTATGTTTTTAAATCACAAGGCTGGCTGACAAAATGTCATGTGGTGCAACCCATCAAAGACGCTGATGCATATTAATAAAAAATCATGATATTTTTAAAAATGTATTTTTTTTCTTTTATACATATTTTTGAAAATATTTATTAAGATGTGTACACTCGGGTGATGTCATTAAGCCCACTCGCGAGGGCATCCAAGATGTAGGTGTCTTTGTTTCCGCAGTATTTTTAATTTTGATATTTTTATGTCAAACCGTTCTTGTCTGTCAGTCATATAATGGAGGTATATGGTCACCACCTCAAAGAGCATGCACAGAGAAGTCCAAATTAAACATGATTTAATGACTTGTAAATGTAAGTACACATTGATGGCCTAAGACACTAAACGAGCGGTTTGTGTGAGAAAACGAACAGTATTTATATAGTTTTTACCTCTTATAACCACAGCCACGTCCAAGAGATCTGAGGGCGCGGATGCTTTGGTCTGCGCAAGCGCTGGAAATCGCAGGAAGTGATCTCTCGCGCGGTTTGAAAAAAAAAAAATCTATATTGATATATCGAAATCGCCTTCTGAAATCTCTGTGTAAACAACGAGTGACATACACGCGCAAGAGATCACTTCCGGCACTTTCCGGCGCTTGTGCAGACCAAATGACCACATGAGATTTCTCGAATTCTCCGATTTTTTTCAAAACTATATGAAACCAACATGAATAGCCAGCCCGATCTCATGAAAGTTCGTGTCTATGGCACGAATGTCATTTCTCGTGGCATTTATACGCCAAAAACAGTTTTTGCGTGTATTTGGCACGCGATTTTCGCGTACATATGATACGCACTTTTTTGCGTATAATACGCACGAACTCCCCACCCCCCTCCCCCCTAAACCTAACCCAGGGTTTTTTAGTGCGTACCATATACACGAAAAAAACACTTTTGGCGTATAAATGCCACGAGAAATGACACTCGTGGTATAGATACGCATCTTCATGAGACTGTGTTGGAATAGCTAAGAATACATTTCTAAAAATTGGCATGTGTTTTTTTCTGTTTCTTTATCATATGTCATTGACATGTAAGAAAGTTCACTCAATTATTTGCATGGACATTTACCATTGTTATCTTGTTCAAGGTGGGTGAAATTAAAGCTCACGCCGCTGAGTGGAAAGCCAACGTTCGAGCAGAGCTCCGTGAAACCAGACGTCGACTCAGTGTGGAAGTTCACGACAAACTGCAGAGGGCCGCCACCATTCGCAGCATGGAGCGTAGACAGCTGGGTTTCGACCAGCGGGCCCATTCCCTAGACATGCTGTCCCCTGAACGTCGAGCTGCCTTCAATAGCCTGGATGCCACCAATTTCAAGACATCCTCCCAGGAGAGCATCGACACAAAACTCAACAACCTACGGCTACGAATTGAGCAGAATGAGCATCGACTGAGCGACCCAAGCCAAGCATACTCTGAAGATAACATTTTCAACCGCCTTGGTTCAGTCACGAAACTAGCCAAGAGGAGCAAGAACAAAGAGTTGAGGAAGAACATCCCAGACGACGGTCGGAAAGCTTTAGATTCCTTCAGTTGTAATACTCCCACAATGGATGAGGGGAAGAAAGAGGCAGAGGATGAGGAGCTTGAGAAAGAGGACAACACCAGTCTGACCAACTTACCTCTCTTTGTGGAGAGCCCCAATAAACAAAACGGATTCATGCCTCTACCGCCACAGACCAAAGAGGAAGAAAACGAGACAAAACTTGAAGACAAAGAGTTCCATTTGCAGATGGAGCCTTAGAAGGAACCGCTTTATTTTAAGGAATTGAAATAAATAACACATGCCTAAAGTGCCTTGTTTAGCCCTTACCCTGATCTGAGATGTGAGAATCTCAATTTCTGCTGTTCATTTAACTGTTCACTGTGTCCTGATAACTTGATAATGGAAATATGGCGAGTGTAGCACTGGAAGACGCTTAGTCCTCTTCTTCAGACCGATGATTTATGCTCGTATACGTTGGAAAGAATCTCTCCAAAAGTCCTGGACGACGAAATGAAAAATCTGTAGCAAGCTACAATGGCAGTTCTTTGAAGTGTAAGTAAAAGTGCTGCACTTCCAATGTTCTCTCTGCCAGACTGTAATTCATGGTCATTCATCCAGAAACATAATGTCAAGATTTCCCACCCATTCTAAATGGAGAGTCTCGAAATCCCCCAAGATCAAAGATGAGAAATCTCTTCGAAGATTAAAAAAAACGTTGTTGACATGTTGTATATGCACGGAGCTCTACTGTCCTGTAATAAGTGCACCAATATGTGATCCAGATTCATGAAGTTAACCTATAAAATCTCAGGGCTTGTAGTCCTACTGTAGTTGTTCAATTGTACGGTATGTCTGACATACAGTTTCCTGCTAATGCTGTTGCTACACAGTACTGTTTTAATATTTTGAAAGTTTAGGAAAATGCGACGTAAGAGAAGCCATATGGTAGACATGAAAACATTATATATAAAACAAGAATGTCTAGTAGAGTTTAATCACAAACCACTGAATTGTTTATCCACTTAATTTTATTTAATGTAATATTTTACCCCAAAAAATGCTCTAAACCTGCATGACTTTTTTTTTTTTTTTTTTTTGTGCACACAAGAAAGTCAATGGGATTCAAAACAACATTGGATATTGATAACAATTGATATTTTTGGTTGAACTATCCCTTCAAGCTGTTGTCTTAACACAGTCTCATCCCAAATCGTCATATAACTGACGTTTTGGGATGTCTTTTGACCATACGTCAATATCCGCCTTTTTAGGGCCCCCTTAAACGTCGGTAGATGGCGATCCCGGGCCGTCATACAACTGACGCTTTACCTTTAACGTCAGTTAGGTGACGGGTTAGGTTTAGGGTTAAGTTTAGGTATGGGGTAGAGTTAGGATCCCATAACCTCATCTACCGACGTTTAAGGGGGCCCTAAAAAGGCGAATATTGACGTATGGTCAAAAGACGTCCCAAAACGTCAGTTATATGACGATTTGGGATGAGACCGGGTTGGTTGTCTTGACACTTTATTAGTTGTCTGACAGTGGCGATTCCACAACATTTAGCATTTTGAATAACTTGAATTCGACTTGACTTTCAATATGTGGATGAAAGACATATAAGGCATACATATAGGGTTTGGGACGCCGTTCCATTGACAGGACAATATTATTATTGTCACCATTTATTTTAATTATTTTTTTCAAAGAAACCCTTTGTTGAAAATACTGACTGTACATGTTTCACAAGGTTTTTCAAATGTTGCACTTTTTGTAAGTTTCTTTCTATGGTTTACAATTACCGTCTCTTCTTTTCCAGAATATTTCTGGACTGGACTTTTTGATGCACCACTAAACAATTTTGTGCTAATCGCCTGGGAGCGTTTGCGTTTAAACCAAACATCGCTTCGTCTGATGTGATTGTTGTCTTGCTGACTGTATTAATGAAAACTCCCTTCGGCAGAGACACGTATCAGTACCTCATTCCCTGCAACTCGTAAACGCACACATACAAACACCGCTGCAGCAAAATGCTTGTCGTTAAGATGATGTTAATTACTCTTTTCATGTTTGCAATAGTCTAGAGCGAATGCAGCGACGGACTGAATATTTGTGATAAGAAAAAAGGGTAACACTTTAGAATACGGTTCCTTCGTTAATGAATAACTACACAAGAACTAATGAGTAACACAATATTAACAATCTAGTAACTATTATTAACTAACAAGAAACTCTGATTAACGAACTAGTAAGTAATATCGCACAGACGAAAGTGGTAGTTCACTATTAAGTAATCAATAACTACTATTTTTTCAATACTTCCCAGAGAACTACTGAAAAGTTTATTAACAATCTAGTAACTACTATTAACTAAAATAAATTCTTATTAACGAATTAGTAAGTAATAGCTCACAGATGAAAGTGTTACTAGATACTTCTGTGGGAGTTACTAATTATTTGGATTCGTATTATAAAGTGAAGATCATTGGAACTAACTAGTAATTACTCAAGTGTTACTAAAGACATTTTCTAAAAGTATACTAAAGTTCACCAAAAATCTCAAACGGTTGCACAAATCATGACTAGATCATGTAGTAACACTTGAGTAATTACTAGTTAGTTCCTATGATCTTCACTTTATAATACGGATCCAAATAATTAGTAACTCCCACAGAAGTATCTAGTAACACTTTCATCTGTGAGCTATTACTTACTAATTATTTGGATCCGTATTATAAAGTGAAGATCATTGGAACTAACTAGTAATTACTCAAGTGTTACTACATGATCTAGTCATGATTTGTGCAATCGTTTGAGATTTTTGGTGAACTTTAGTATACTTTTAGAAAATGTCTTTAGTAACACTTGAGTAATTACTAGTTAGTTCCAATGATCTTCACTTTATAATACGAATCCAAATAATTAGTAATTCCCACAGAAGTATCTAGTAACACTTTCATCTGTGAGCTATTACTTACTAATTCGTTAATAAGAATTTATTTTAGTTAATAGTAGTTACTAGATTGTTAATAAACTTTTTCAGTAGTTCTCTGGGAAGTATTAAAAAAATAGTAGTTATTGATTACTTAATAGTGAACTACCACTTTCGTCTGTGCGCTATTACTTACTAGTTCGTTAATCAGAGTTTCTTGTTAGTTAATAATAGTTACTAGATTGTTAATATTGTGTTACTCATTAGTTCTTGTGTAGTTATTCATTAACGAAGGAACCGTATTCTAAAGTGTTACCGAAAAAAGCTATGAAAATGTACAATATTTTAAAGCATTCAATACAAGACAAAGCATGCTACTGTGCTAATATGTTATCATGCTATGGTATTGATTGTACCACAAACATGCTTCTTGAGACTTTGAAATGTCCAAGTTTGAGCTCTACTTCAGGCTGCACATGCTAGTGAATGGCTGTTCGCAGTATCTGCAGTATCTTGTGCAACCATTACATTCAATGTAGTGAGTGCCTTTTGGAAATAAACACAGATGAACACAAATCAATGGTTTGTTTGCTGTTTTCTAAAAGTCCTGAGGCAGTGTTATTGTCAGATATATATAGTTTCCCTCACTCAAAGGTCATCTTGAAACATAAGAATTCACGCACACACACACACACACACAAAAAACCTCAACAAATGAAAGAACACTGAATGGGCTAAAAATCTTGAGGTGACATTCACTTTCAAATGTGTTTCCAGGTGTAAACTCATTCTGCATTACAATAGCAAATATTATGCAACCTAGATGGGGAATTGACGCCTCTTAGGTCTCTTGAATGAAAATTAGCCAGACTACTACAGACATTGATCTAAATGCTCAATAACAGGTTAAAAAAAAAAAACACTAAATATTTGATTGGCTAAATTGTTCGCACTGGCCTTAAGTGCCGCCCGTCACTGCAAGAGAAATTTCGATTTTATTGCAGACCACCGCTTACATTATTGAGCTATGGGAAGCAGCTCTTCTCAACATTACTGACCTTGACATCTGAGCCAATAATAGTGAAGAAGCTGTAAATAGAGGTAAATGTAGAAGTAATCTCCTTTGGGAACATCTTGTGTGTTTGGCTCCAGTAATGTGCATCGTATCAGGGCTGAGGTTCAAACATTATCTCATTTTTTCAGTTAATAGTAGTTCATAAAGCAACACTTAAACTATAAATTGCATATAGATTTTGGAACATTTTTCTTTATTTGTTCTATTTCAATCAATCAATCAATCAATCAAATGTAAAGAAACAATTTAAGATACTACACATTTTTTGACATCCCTCGGTTTGAAAAAAAGAAAAAAAACATGTATGGATACAATAATACACGTATAATGAGAGTATATGGGGAAACTGTACACCACCAGGATATGTATAAATATAAATAGTTATAGGAGTAGTTCACTTTTGAAAAAAAAACCTTTTGCTGATAATTTACTCACGCAACAAATCTTTTTCCGAGTCATTTGGTTCATTCAACAAACGAAACGGACGAATTGACTCGGAAAAAGATTTGTTCATTTTGATGAACGAGTTCGAAAAGGAGAGTCATGAACGCGTGTCACAGAAAAGAGCAAGGCGACCATTTGAGCTTATAAAACTTAAACTTTTTTTTTTTTTTTTTTTTTTTTTTGTAAATGAGTGATCGTTTCGCTTCATAAGACCCTTATTCATCATTGTCTGGAATCGTTTAAAGCCCTTTGAACATTTTGCAGTTTGTACTGAAAGTGTCTTTTAGACCTGGAACCATTTGGTTCCCACACTGAAGTCCATTATATGGAGAAAAATCCTGGAATGTTTTCATTTAAAACCTTATTTTTTTTTTTTTCAACTGAAGAAAGACATGGACATCTTGGATGACTTTGGGGGTGAGTAAATTCACCCCACCCCCAAGGGTCAGCAAATGTTTTTTGAAAAGTTTTTTGAAAAGTTTTTTGAAAAGTGAACTACTCCTAATCAAAAACTAATCAACCTTTTATGTATAAAATAATACCCAATTTCTGAATTTACATTATGAGCATGTCAACTATAACCATAAATTAATGCAAGTTGTTGCTCCTCAAATGGATGATTTAGACAATTTTAGATTGTGTGAAAAATAAAAATATGATCATCACCCTTAAGCTCACACACTTAAATCTTCCAGTACACTTGTCCCACTTAATTTAAGTGCATTCAACCTATTTTATTAACCTCCCTCTTAAGATTGCATTTTGTACAACACAGATTTAAACACCTTTACACCTCTCAACATCCTTTCCATTTTCTCTCAAGTAACAGTTTCACACACTCACAAGAACATCTCTACACCACAAAGCAATTAAAAAGTGTTCAAAACTTTCCAAATGATTCTGTACTGCAGTAACTCAACACTTGACAGTAGCGAGTTGAGTGCTTACTAGCGGCATGTCCTTACTTTTTGGCCAGTGCGGGGCAAAGGCTCATTCAAGGGTGACATCTGAGCCTAGCTCCTTGTATATGCAACAACAAAAAGAGAGTTTTGCAGTGTGAGTAGAAAGTCTTCACCAGGATGGCGTTCGTTATCTTCATGTAACACCGATTTGGCGGACCCGAGTATGGTTTTCAGACCATCAGCCCTCTTAGACGGTCTCCTGTAGGAGTTTCCAACCAGGATTGACCTTTAATCACAGAACAGGAGCATTGTACTGTACACCATCCCAGGCCAGAGATGTGGAAACCTCGAGTCTGTCCTTCTAGGGGGATCAGTTCCTAAATGCAGGTCTCTCCACTGACGTGAGACCATTCTCAATTCAAAAGATCCCTTCATGAGGGAACTGTTCACCTTAAATTCACTTTGTGATTCAGCGAACGCAGGTTGGAACCAGTTAACTGCCCAGTGGCTTCAGTGTTGGAGTTCCTTCAAGACTGTAGTTTTGTCTGCCAGTTTTTCCCCATCCACACTTTTGGATCCACAAACATTGTAGCTTGTGGTGGATCTCTGGGGAAGCACAACTTGGTAACACTTTTCGTTCATGGTACTCTGAGGATTAAGCCCGTGGCTCAAGTTAGACTCCCGACTTTGTATCTAGACGTGACATTGGAAGGGTTGTCCTTGGCACGCTTTGAGCCCTTGGACTTGGCATTTGATAAACGCATCGCTTTAAAGATGTCATTTCTATTAGCAATAACTTTACTCGAGAGATTAGGATATCTGCAGGCCCTGTCACTTGCCGCCTCCTGCTTAGAGTTTGCCCCGGGCAGATCAAAGTTATTCTCCATCCTTGGCTGGGTTAAGGTACTAAGGCCACTAAACAAATAATTGGCAGGTTGAGTTGTGGAGGCTATATCTATGGCTTATGAGGTGCACTAGTCTCCCCTCACCGCTTCAAGTCAGGGCACATTCCACTCAGAGTATTGCTTTCTTCAGAGAGTTATTGTTGGGGGTATCTCTCCAGGAAGTTTGTGATGCAGCAGGGTGGTCCTCTCCGCCCATTTATAAGGTTTTACAGCCTGGACCTTCCAGTCACTCCAGGGTCTCAAATTATTTTGTCCTGAGTTGTTGGGGGACAGCTTTACACCAGTACAGGAATTAATCAGCATGGCGAATTGGGTATTTTATTGCCCAAAGCATCATCTGGGGCGCAGCACAAGTTCCCTCGAAAGGGTACATCTCAGGTTAAGCACATAACCATAATTCTACCAGAAAGACACGGGAGAATAAATACTGTAACAATAAATACATTTATTGATAGCCCAGCAAGCAATTAAGTTCTTTGGCGTAGGCCCCATCCATAGCTTGCAATCCGAGGGTCCGGACTCTGCATTTCCTGCCTGAAGACGAAGGCAGGGGCGCAGCCGACCCCCTGGGAGGTATAGGAAGGGACCATCCTGGTGGTGGTGGGGAGGATGGAATTGAAGGAACCATCTTGGAAGTGGTAGGATGGGAGGGAAGGAACCATCTTGGAGGTGGTGGGGAGGATGGAGGTCAATGAAAGCGTCAGCATCTGCGAACTCAAACATGTGTAAATACCGGTCTTTTATACCGAAAGCATTAGACATGATTGGATAGATGAGAAGGTAATTAGTGATGCAACGATTGAGTCTTCCTGGCAGAACTTAACGCTAAAGCTTCCATTTCCCTGAAAGGTGAACAAGACGCGGCGTCCTCTTGCCATACTTCCTGCTTGCCTGGAAGTGGCTTTTTTCAACCAATCAAAAGCTAATGCTGTTGCATTGGCGGTTACCCTTTATAGCTTCTGCCTTACTGTGCCTTCACACCCGACGCGAATAGGTTTTTTATGTTGATCAAGCATTCATCGAGTGAGTCACCGCTCTGTATTTGCTCTGGAGAGCAGAACAGCGGCGTGGGGATCAACGTCGCCGTATTTGTGTCCACCGGACCCTTCGGAGGCGAACAATTTGGCGAGTTTCACCATTTACTCGCTCCAGGAGCTGCGCCTGGATGACAGCCGCTGTTAGCGGTACTTGTACTGATTGGTTAACACGGCGTGAATTGACGCCAAAGTTCAGGGTTATTAACTTGCACGGCAGGCGCAAATTCACGTAAAAACGCGTCAATGCACAAATAGCACTAACCTAAGCATTTGTGTTTAACGCGCCAGATGCTCAATGAACTTGATGCGCGAATGAGGGGTATTCGAGTGTATCCCGCCGCGCTCTACGCCTCCTTCACGCCACAGGATTTTTTTACGCACGTAACTCCTCTTTGAATTGACTTAACATTGAAATCACTCGCACCTTTCAGGGAACCATGGTAACATACGTATCTTAAGAAGTCTAATTGGGTGCATTTAAAAGTTTGCAGACATTATTTGATTTATCTAGGATTATATAAAAGCTTCTCTCACAGAGGTGCAAGACACTCGTCTCAACGGCATTTAAAGGTGAGCTATCACATTAGAGCAGGAATCAAACCTGTCATAGAATGGTACTGTATGGATGTGACCCTGAAGAACAGATGAGCTCTTGGCAAGGACAACAACTCTGGTGTCACACGCTGAATCTGGCTCGAATCAGTTGCATGATTTGCATCACAGCAGTATCTTTCCTCTCCAGACTGGAAGTCGAAAATTTTATGAGATTGATGATTGTAAGCTTAAACTACTCTTTAATGAATCTTAGATCAAAATAAATAAATAATTACTTCATTATTGCAGTTTATTTTGTTTACTTTAATATAAGCTGTACTCAAGGTGAGATAAATTAATGATTTTTTTTAAGTTCAAAAAGGACTACGCATAAATGGGGTTAAAGTTTCATTCCAATTTACGCTTTTTTTCACCATGCAATGATGTATGAGTAATTAATATATGTGAACTGATTTATTGACTGTATTTCAATGTACAGTATGCGATTTTTGGCCACCAGGGGTCACTCGTTTAAAATAATAACAAAAGACGTACTTTGATGACGTCGGGAAAGAGCGTGGGCTCACGGGAGTTGCTGTCGCTGTCAATGACAACCAGCTCAGCTCATGACATGACATCATCGTTTCACAAAATATACGGATATACGGCATCTCTCTGTAGATTTAGTTTGTCAAGAAGCTTTAAATGCAACGCCAATGTTTACCTGTGTCATGCTTCTCCTGTCCCAAACCCTTCTCGGGTTATATTTTTCACCCGTACGTTTGTGCTTTAGCTAATGAGCTGGCTGTAGCAGCAGAACGTGCAGGCAAAGCGTAATCGTGGTCCATAACAACAATACAGACGAATATAAATATTTATATTACGCTCCTTCAATGAATGACCTATTTTAGAACATTTTTCATATATAGGGCGCACCGGATTATAAAGCACATAAGATACTGCAGTCAAACGTTTGACTGGGTTTGCGTTATGCATCCACTATGTGCTAAAGGCTAAAGAGAATGTAGTGAGTGCGCGGCGCCGGAGGTGAGGCGTTTATTTGGTAAGCATGAGAGAGCTGAAGCGGGCACGTACATTCGCAGCCTGACTCATAATGAGTATTCAATGTGCGCGGCTCGCTAACAGCAACAGTTGGTTGTTTTGAATGAGACGACACGGTTACTGTGAACGGGGAGCGCTTTATGCGCGAGCAGCAGCACCGGGGACAGTGTGTCTGTTAAGAGTGAGCGCTCGTGAGCGGGCACGTGATTTACACACATAAACATACGTACTACTTTTTTTTCTTCGTCATTTTCTTTGCTTTATTGGCGGTAGTCCAGTGTTCCCCTTTGTGTTTGGCGGTTTCGCCGGGTTCCGCAAGGAAGTTAGAGAAAATAGAGGAGTCAAAGTTTATATGACGCCATACACGGGTGACGAAACGGAAATAAAGAAACGTCCCGTGTCTTCGAATTAAACTATAAGTTTCTCCATATTTGAAAGTTGGTGGAAACTGTCGGGATAATGTAAGTACACATCTAATAGAAATATATAACATAGATACAGTTATTTTTGCTATTTTTAAAGCAGAAAAATTACATATTGTGGCTTTCAGTTACATTGTTGATTTTGATTTTGCTGTCATGTTGAATAACTTATTGTGATGACAGGATGCGCTTGTTCCTCTAAAATAACTAAATAGTTTGAGTGTTACCACTGTTGTGCTTCATTTGGTCCTTGTTTTAGGGTGATGATGCATTTTATTGTTGTACCTCAGAAAACCTGGTATTAAGGGGTCATGAACTGACTTTTTAAATTGTATTATATTGTTGTCTGAGGTCAACTTGTGACATTCGCTTGGTTTTTGCATTCAAAAACATCAAAATGAATAAGTAATAGGCTATTGTGTACCCTAGTTTTGAGCTGAAAAACGCTGGGTTTTTATGGGCGTCTCGCACTGAAGACTTGGAAGTAAAAGCCTACTGCTGTGACTGGATAACACTTTTGCATATTATAATGAGTTTCAACTCACCTGTCGATGCACTTGGGGGGAATTGTTTTGAAAACGTCCAATGATGTAAAATGGCAACCGGAATGATTCGCCCATACATGTTTGACCCAGAATCCGTGTGTTGCACAATTCCTGTCAGATCCGGTATAAACGGCACAGCACTTAATCGGTCAGCAAATCCAGTCTTGTTTACGAAACAATCCTCTGTGAAATAAGGCGAACAGACCGACAATGTTTAACCTTATCAGCTGGAACGTCATTAAAAATAAAGTTTATCCATGCAGTCCTATTGGAATCCAGAGGAAGCAAATTAATGCAGACTGTCTTCTTCCACATCCAGGCACTGCACAATATTTTGTATTGCTCAGCCGGTTTGTCATCATGAAGTAGGCATCTATGTTATTTAGCTATGCGTGTAATGAGTGAGTCGGTGGGCGGGGCTACACCGACCATGTTGAAGTAGGTGTTGATCTTCTTCTGTGGGGGTGGTGTTTTATCCTCTTTGACGTCATAGTTCCCCACATTGAAAAACGAGTCGTTTGCTGAGGCTGGTGTCAATAAAAGCTTTTATTGGACTATCAAGGGCGTTTTCAGTTCTGAAACTTACAGGATATTCTAATAATATGATGACCTCTTAGATGTCAAAAGCTCAAGGAAAATTTGATTTCTCAGTTCATCACCCCTTTATAGAAATATGAAATTAAGAACATAATATTGAGCAGTTTACAGACATGTAAATGAAAATAACAATTTGCTATAATCTACATTAGGTTATTGCTGCATGGAAAAATCTGTTGTTGCAAGATTTTAAGTGTAACATTTTAAACTGACTCAAGAACATTGATGATTCATGTCAGGAAAGATTTTTCATTCTTACAGTGATTTTTTCTGTCTAACACATCAATTCTTCCAAAAAATAAATAACTGAACTAACAGTGCACATGTTTTTTGACAGATTAGGGTCAGAGCGGCAGGAAAAAAAAAATTATGTTTGAACGAGGCTGGTGGTCAGCTGAGGTTCATGTCGGTTTGTTTGTTCTTGTTGCTTTTATGCACGAATGCACTGTTCTGATTTTCCTTCATCTTTTGTAACAGTCATCTGGGATGTTGTTCATAGTCCCAGTTTATGACTGCAGCAGATCTGAAAGCAAACACTACAAGGCAAGCCCACCTGGATTTCACCAAGAATCACTAGCCTACAGGACTGTTGTATATTATATTAAATGTGCTATAATGCTGATACTTTCAGCTTTAAAAAAATAAATAAAAAAAATACATGAGCTTGTTAGACAAGCTATGACACTTAAAAGAAATGACATTTAAAATAATTGTTTATAATTATATGATTATATTAACTATTATTTATTATTTAACAAAAGAAGGGAAGTCATGCAGGTTTTAAAAGAGGATGAGAAAATCTGAAAAAATGAGAAATTCATTTTAGTGGGAACTAATCCTTTAACTCCTGTGCGAACCAATAAAATGCGGCACACAAAAACGAACACACAGCACATCAGTTGCTGAAGAATAAAGTGGTGTGATGTGATGTAGTTGGGTTGTCATAGTAACTGTTATCTCTTTGAAAATACCCTCATGTAAATTTCAGCCAACTGAGAGAAAGAGACAGAGGGAGACTTTGTGAGAGACACCACATCGTGCCGATAAACACCACCTGAAATGCTCCTCACACAAGATGCTTATTTTGAGGCGTCTCTTAAGTGATGCTGCTGCACCTTGAATGCTAATGTGGTAATACATCATAATGAGCTATGAATAGATTTAAACATGTTTGCACTGCCGTGAAATTTCACCAATTAGAGACAAATTAGTTTGATGTTATAAATAAACTTGTTGTACAAGATCATACATGGTTTAATGGAGCATAGTCTTATTTCAAATATCACACACATTTGCTTAAATCTTTACTTGTTGTCTGGCCACTTCTTTCTTTATTTAGTAAAGTTTTGTTGTACATTAGAATCATACACACATGACCGTAAAGTACATGATTTGCATCAATTAATTAAGTCAAGAGCAATCAAACATCCTCACCAATGTCAAAGTTATCCTATTTACAATTTACACACTTTTCATTTGCATTATAAAGGAGATTAAAACAGTTCTGTGAACGAGTCAATGTTTTATTGCATTTTCCCTTGGCTTTAATCAGACAAATAAACAGCATTTTACTGTACATAAATACAGTGTTTAATAACAAGGGAGAGCGAGTGTGTTTTAAGGAGATAATCTAGTAAAAAAAAAATAGACAAGAGACAAATCTTCAAAGGGGAGAGTGGCGTCATCAGCAGGATGAACAGACGGAGGTTGAGGACTTTGTTAATGAGCCAAGCGCCCGAACGCAATGGGGTGTATGACGGAGGATAGAGGGAAGGAGGGATGAAGAGTCAGCAGTAGTCTATGTGAGCAAGTTATTGCTGGAGAGATGTGGATAACTTCTCTGGACACATTAGATTGTTTAAAAGTGACAGAGCCCGAAAAATCATAAAAACATGCTAGTGGATAGTACATGAATGATTGAAAGCATTTTGTCAAATGCATAATAAATATTTTCACATTTTATCATAGGCTAATTATTGTGCAGTCCTACAAGGAAGTATATTAAACTTAAAACAATCATTTGTGACACGGAGTTCCATTGGAAATGGTGGAAAATCTAAAATAAATTGTGGCCAGTCATTGTTTCTAAAAACAGAGAAATATGTACATTTTAACATTTAATCATTCTTTTGGAAAATGTCCATATCAATTTCTCAACTAAAGAAAAACTATTCAGTATTTTCTGTGAAACTTGATATGATTGACATATGATGGATTTTAAACATCATATATGCATGTTGGAGAGTTATGTTTAGGGTAAAGAATAATTTTCATATACAATTGAAGTTCAAAGATTTGGTACATAATTAATGGAGTTTACCTAAAAAAATGTTTTTGATCATCTTCAAGTCGTTCTATCACATCTGTGCAACACAAAACGAGAGATTTAGCAGTATGTCCAGACAGCTCAAGGACTGCCAACCCCCAAAACAACATACAGTACAAAGCACCATAAAAGTAGTTTTATTGAAAGAAGATATTTTTTCATTACTTAAAAAAAAGGTAACACTTTATTTTGATAGTCCACTTTAGACATTCTACTATTTATAAGTAACTTTTCAACTACATGTCAACTATCTGTCATTAGAGTATTAGTAGACTGTCTGCTTAATATCTGCTAACACTTTATTTTGTTGGTCCCCCAACAGACATTCAACTGACTATAAGTAACTTGACGACTACAAGTAAACTTATTCTCCTAACCCAAAGCCTAACACCTAACCATAACCTACGAGTCTACTGACAGTCTACTATAATATACTAATACTCTAATGAGAGTTAGTTGATATGTTGTTGAAAAATTACTTATAATTAGTAGAATGTCTAATGTGACTATAGAAATAAAGTGTAACCAAAAAATGTTTTGAAATTGGGCGAGTTATCCAAAATATAAGGATCTGAAGTGGATTCACTACTGCATGTTTCAGGATTGATGGAACAATGCCTTGAGTTAGGATATTATTTATTATTTTTAAAACAAAAGGTTCAACTATATACTGCACAACTACACTGGGGTGTAAGCAGATTTTATAAAAACTTATGAATGAGATTGTAAAAACTCATATGAATTTGTCACCAATTCGCTACAACGTTATGAATTGTCATGGGAGTGTCAAAAATTCATACTTATTTAAAAGAGGCAGAGTAATGTCAGCGTGTGGGTGAAGGTAAAATCAAAAGGCTGGATTTAATTGCAGCAGTTCGTATTAATTTATTTAAAAAAAAGGCATATAATGCATAGAACACTGGAACAGAACAACCAACATAATCAGATGAAAATACAATAGATAAATAGACATAATCACAGAACATCTCTTACAAGTAAATTATGAAAGAAGTTTGATTTTGGGGTGAACAATTCGTTTAATTTATCGCATTTATGTATCCATGCACTGCATCCAAAATCGAAAACCTCCCTACTATATAGTATATGAAAAACATTATACCAACTAGTAGTATGTCCAAATAGGCCTATATAGTATTCAAAACAATAGGCGAAAGTATTCAGTCAAGTCACCTTTATTTATGTAGCGCTTTTCACAATACAAATTGTATCAAAGCACCTTCACAGTGATAACATGACAATCATACAACACAGATCAATAATATTGTTGAATATTAAATGCCCCCAACTAAGCAAGCCAAAAGCCAAGGCAAAAGTGGAGAGGAACCGAAACTCCATCAGTGACATAATGGAGAAAAAAAAAAAAACTGTGGGAGAAAACAGGCTCAGTCGGGGGCCAATTCTCTTTTGGCGAACGAAGGAACAGTGTGTGATTCGGGTAGCATAACAAGACAAATTGGATCGAAACATTAAGAGTATTTATCCATTTCCATCTGTTTGGAAGTCAAAGTAATCACGCCGGTATGGAGACAAGTTGTTGAGGATCAGTGCCGATGCCGGTGCACTTCAGGATGAGTCGGGATGGGTCCAGGTGCAGGTCCACCATAGAGGGTCCCTCGGTATAAACAGAGAAACTAATATTAGCGTAAACGCCATCCTTTTTATTAGGGCTGGGTATTGACACAAATTTCACAATTCGATTCGATTTCGATTCACAAGCTTGCAATTCGATTCGATTTCTATTCCGATTTGCTTCAATATTGATTATTGGATATCAGTTAAAATAAATGGAAAATTTTCACAAGGAAATCAAATCTCTTAACTAATGCTGTAAACTATGGGAGTCTAGTTGTAGCCTATAGGCTTCATTAGCCTAATATGAAGGTAATAATTAACTGTTTTGTAGCTATACAAACACTTAAATTACACTTTTATTTATTTTTATAATAAGAAGCTCATGTGAAATATAAACATTTAAATGGTGGCTGTCAAAAACGTACCAGATATATTCAAATATGCATTAAATATTGAAGAACATTAAGATTATAATGCATATGTAATATATTTAGCAAAATGCTCCTCTCGAGAGTTATTTTTTCTAGCTGACTAACGAGTTTATGTGGGTTTTCTGAGGTAAATATGTGACGATACATTGATTACAAGCTGTTTAACTGACGTCTTTCCACGTTTGAAACGCTGATTGAGCAAATCAATTTGACATGATACGGATTTCGATAAGTTGTACTCTATCTTTTAACACACTTTCAGATGCTCATTCATGTTTATTTCGCGCTGTGACTGGTATTATTAACCCGGAAGAGAGATCAGCGCTGCTGCTTCTCTTGAGCTGCACCAGAGCGATCTCACGCCACAGCGCCAAAACGTTATTTATGTTTTTGAATTTCTAAAGAAAATGGACGTAATTTGAAAATTGAGACTTTGTTTCATATCAATAGTAACAAAGGACAAAGATTATTGTGAGTTTTTGGATGCGCGCAGCCACGATACAATGTCCCATTCATTCAAATGAAACAGAATGACTAATCGATTCTTGAGATTTAAGAATCGATATCGGTTCGTAAAAATGAGAATCGATTAATATCGAGAAATCGATATTTATTACCCAGCCCTACTTCTTATGATGTACCAATCAGGATTTACTGGACGTGTTCCCGGCTGATCTAAACTATGCAGCCTAATTTTGAATTAAGGAAGTCTATAGTGTGTTATGTGTATGATAGGCCAAAGAGATGGGGTTTCATTCTAGATTTGAACTGACAGAGTGTGTCTGCTTCCCGTCAGATGCATCAATTTTTGTTCAAGATCTTGTATTGACAAAGCAAGAGTCCAGCACTCTTTAAAGTCTCCTCCAGCACATCCCAAAGACTTTCAATGAAATTGAGATCGCTGCATTATTGACACGTGATTCACTCTCCATTTATCTCTGAAAGTCTTCACGAAGCTAAGCTATAAGTTCTTTTTTTCATGCTAATTGCTAAAAGCTATCAGGGTATTGGCAACAACATGCTTGTTGCTAATGCTATCCGTGTTGCTTGGGCTTATCTAGTCGTTTTCAGTAAAATGCTCTTTATATAGCATATGTTTATTGAAACACTGCTTGATATAGTGGCTATTGTAACTGCTTGCTCTAAAAGATGTTATTTGCTATTGGTAACATGGTTGTTTGACTTTTAAGGTTATTTAGCCCAGTCGTTATTGTGAACATGGCTGTGTTTTAGGCTTATATCTGGTGTCATTGTCACATGCTGTGCTAAGCTAATCAGGTATCAGCAATATGCTGTCATTTTAGCAACATTGCTATTGCTCATTACTCAGGCTTCTAGTATCATTGCATACTGTCCTAAACAACATGCTGTAGTTATCAAGCACTGTTTTAGGCTTATCTGGTTGC
This sequence comes from Pimephales promelas, assembly GCF_988280905.1. Lineage (NCBI taxonomy): Eukaryota > Metazoa > Chordata > Actinopteri > Cypriniformes > Leuciscidae > Pimephales > Pimephales promelas. The sequence continues at coordinate 12,878,937 of NC_142781.1, forward strand.
ATTGGAAAATTATCGTTCTTTATTCCATCCGATTTGCAACATGCTGTGTTAAAGTTAGCACATGCTTGAAGCTAAAGCTATCTAGATTATTGGTAACATACTTGTGCAAAATACACAGTAGGTACACACACCGCAGAGGTCTGTTATTTAACAATAACAACATCGTAGCTTGAAGATCGCGTGATGGAGTGTGGAATCATGGGTGTCGTCATCTTCACCTCCACACCCAATGGAATCAGTACGACGGGAGCAAAAATCATGTTTATGAACATATGCTGCTAACATCAGGACATGTTAACCATTCTATCAGCCTTAGTCGTGTTGAGGGTAGCGTGTAAAAAAAAAATCTTATTTTCTCAGTTTCTACAAAAGTTTCATTTAATTTGTATGTTTATTTGGATGGGACAGTGTATATTTGATGAAAGTATATAATATAATATAATGCTAATAGAAGTTGACGTAAATACGCCGGATTTAGCACAATGCTAATTTAAATCCGTGAACTACAACCAAGTATAACCAGAGAATGTCTAATTGAAGAGAATTGGCACTGGCTGGTTACTTCCGGGTTCTGGACTGGCTGCAGTAACGCGTCTCTGTCCATGTGGGGGCGCTCGCGGTCGAGTGCAGAATGAACGGGAGTCAATGGGGTTTCACCCCCAGAAATCCACTTTTCTCAGGATGTAATTTTTTGTCAAGTAATTTGAAAGTGGCATTCAAAAGGGAGGGCTAAGATGATACACTCAGCTGAAAATTTGCATTTTTGAGTTCACTTATCTGTTCTAAAAATCCGTTCAAAATTGTGATGACGTCACACAATAGCAGAATGCTAGCGCCAACAACAGCCTGACTTGTAAGAAATCAAAAGGACATAAGTACTCGTTCATTCGACTTTTGGCCTATAATCTATATTGAACTTGTGGAATCAACAATAAATTCTATGTTAATTTAACGACAAGCAGGTGAAAGAGACACACCTTTAGCCGTTTAGCCCCATAGACTCCCATTCATTCTCCTCTCGCCCTCGATCACCCCCAGTGGAATTCTAATGGAACTGCAACCAAGGTGATGCACAATGGGGCTAATAGGAAGTGCCAAGGCTCTCCGTTAGACGGGCTCTGGTATAACAAGGTTATGACCTCAGGTGACAGTGTGCACGGTACACGTCAACAAATAACTTGTCTAGTGATTGGAATTTACGCAAAATATATCAAAGTATCAGCACTGTTGCATTGAACCATCCAGTTGTATTAATGACATGTTTTGCTTAATTCTGCGTGAAAAGTTCCCACCAACATTACTTCAGTATTGTGACGTATTTCAAAATGAAAAGGATGATTGTGAAGGAAATCTCCACTAGCAAGCTGCTGATTAATTTTCATAACTCAATATTCACTTCAGATGGCATGCCATTCATGGCATATATTGTATCGGGTATTGTCAACATCCTTGTTGCTATGGCTGACGCGGGTATTGGCAACATACTTGTTTAGATCATCCAAGTAAGGGCAACATACTTGTTGCTTAAGGCTTTCGGTATTTTTGGTAACATGCTGTTGCATGCTTGTTGCCACATTGAATGGCTCACATTCAGATAACTGAAAAAAAAAACAGCCTGATTTTCGCTGTCAGTTTGAGTTTGGGGGATATTGGCATATGGTTTTGTTTTGGGGAGTTATTGCTGCTCTCCCTGCTTTTATCCATACTAGGCTTTATGAATGCGTAGGGAGTTCTTGCTCAGAATGCATTACGCCAATCCAAACTGTATGCCAAATGGACAGAACTGAAACATAATAATCACTGAAAAAATTATCCAATCATAGACTCTTAAGCATTTGACAATTTAAATTTAAACAGCTACTTTTTTTGTTCTGGTCAGGCTAGAACATACTTTTTTTAAAATTAGTGAAGTAAGTCTCAAAGCAAATGTAAAGTTTGCGGTTTCAGATGCAGACTGTTTGACACATTGTTTGAATACATTGTTCAGGTTTCATTTAAACCCTCTCTTCAGATACAAGGTGTTGCTTTTGTCTTAAACATACATTCAATGTGTTACATCAACAATCTTGCACATTCCCTGCTTCCTCTGTAGAGGAACATTCACGGTGTTGATTAGGCTTTTGAAAAAAAAAAGGATGTTTCATTAGTGCTGCTGTTGTCACCCTGTTTGTGATGTATGATTCCTATTACTGGAAGATTAAGAGCCATTTACCCTGTGAGTGCCGTGAGGTTATGAGCCGTTCTGCTAGTTCTTGCTCCATCCAGAGGCTTAATATGTTCCCAGCTGCCTCTGTCGCTTGGGGGCTCCATGAGTTCCCAAATGTGACTCACGCTCAGCGACAGCGACAGTGACAGTGACAAACAAAAGCCAGAACTGAGAGCTGATTGGATGACTATTATTAACCTTGCATGAATCTAGATTTGCTGTACCTGGGGGAAAAATAAGAGTTCAGGGAACATCTACAACATCTTAGTCAAGTGGAGAGTAAAGAATGGAAGTGAAGAGAAAGGAAAGAGAAATCACGAACATTGTTTTTTCACGGTTTATCTGTGATTATGTTTGAGTAATTTCAGAGGTGCATACATTTTTTTACAAAATGTTCAGAGATGAAGGGATACATTATACAGTTCATCATCTTTGATTTAATAAAAGGCTGGTCTGTAGTTACCGTGGTAACGTAAGTCTAGATCAGTTCTGAACCTTGGCAGTTATGCTAAAAGTGAAATGTTTATTTGACACATGAGTCAAATAAACTTCACAGTAAACTTGTGTTCTGTAAACTGCAACATAATAACCATCATTATTGTTACGTGTGTGTGTGTGTGTGTGTGTGTGTGTGTGTGTGTGTGTATATATATATATATATATATATATGAAGAGTTCAGATGCAAAAGCCTCTAAATGCCATTTGAAATTTTCTTCTTTAATGATGATTTTTATCAAACTTGTATATTTAAGTTCAGTAATTTCACTTAAATAACAATTAATATGTAATTATCATTGCCATTTAAGTGAAATTACTGAACTTAAATATACAAGTTTGATAAAAATCATCATTAAAGAAGAACATTTCAAATGGCATTTAGAGGCTTTTGCATCTGATCTCTTCATATTTACGCATTTTAGAAACACCATACTAATACTGTGTTTGACCCCCTTTCGTCTTCAGAACTGCCTTAATTCTACGTGGCATTGATTCAACAAGGTGCTGAAAGCATTCTTTAGAAATATTGGCCCATTTTGATAGGATAGCATCTTGCAGTTGATGGAGATTTGTGGGATGCACATCCAGGGCACGAAGCTCCCGTTCCACCACATCCCAAAAAAACTCTATTGGGTTGAGATCTGGTGACTGTGGGGGCCATTTTAGTACAGTGAACTCATTGTCATGTTCAAGAAACTAATTTGAAATGATTCGAGCTTTATGACATGGTGCATTATCCTGCTGGAAGTAGCCATCAGAGGATGGGTACATGGTGGCCATAAAGGGATGGACATGGTCAGAAGCAATAGTCAGGTAGGCCGTGACATTTAAACGATGCCCAATTGGCACTAAAGTGAGCCAAGAAAACATCCCCCACACCATTACACCACCACCACCACCAGCCTGCACAGTGGTAACAAGGCTTGATGGATCCATGTTCTCATTCTGTTTGAGCCAAATTCTGACTCTACCATCTGAATGTCTCAACAGAAATCAAGACTCATCAGACCAGGCAACAGTTTTCCAGTCTTCGACTGTGCAATTTTGGTGAGCTCTTGCAAATTGTAGCCTCTTTTTCCTATTTGTAGTGGAGATGAGTGGCACCTGGTGGGGTCTTCTGCTATTGTAGCCCATCAAGGTTGTGGCTTCACAAATGCTTTGCTGCATACCTCGGTTGTAACGAGTGGTTATTTCAGTCACAGTTGCTCTTCTATCAGCTTGAATCAGTCGGCCCATTCTCCTCTGACCTCGAGCATCAACAAGGCATTTTCGCCCACAGGACTGCTGCATACTGGATGTTTTTCCCTTTTCACACCATTCTTTGTAAACCCTAGAAATGGTTGTGCGTGAAAATCCCAGTAACTGAGCAGATTGTGAAATACTCAGATCAGCCCATCTGGCACCAACAACCATGCCACGCTCAAAATTGCGAATAAGGAGATTGTCTTGACCAGGTCCACACCCCTAAATGCATTGAAGCAACTGCCATGTGATTGGTTGATTAGATAATTGCATTAATGATAAATTGAACAGGTGTTCCTAATAATCCTTTAGGTGAGTGTAATTAAACATTTTATTTGTGTTTGTTTGTTTTTAAGATGTGGTTATATAAAGGTGCATTTTTCAGCAGATATAAATGCAGAGCAGAGCTGGCATTTTCGGTTCATTGGCACATTGGCTTTGATGGAGAGTGGAGTGGAAAACGCAAAGATGCTTCGTTGTCATGTGCCGGTTTGTCATAACCATTTAAAAATATACTTGTGCCTGAGTTTCTGATGGGTTTAGTGGATTTAGCAGATCACATTGTTTAATGGATGCTTTGCAGTTACATTTATGGTAAATATTACTGCCTGGTTAATGAAAGTTTATTAAATGTACACATTTTCTTAGCCATTCAGAAACAAATCTTGCATCTTTCCAAGTGTAATATATGATGACGCACATACAGCCTTTTGTGTTAAGAGCTGTAAGCTCTGGAATTCGTTACAATCTGACATTAAGACCATGGAAAATTCACTTCCAGGCTTAGGTTATGGCTAAAGACAAACCAAAACGGTAGCCATTTTTAAATATTGTTATTTTCCTTTTTGTGTGAGTGAGTGAGTGTTTGGAGAAATGTGAATGATTTATATCTGTATATCTTTTTTTTATAATACACATAGACAAGCCAAACCAGGGACAGGAGACAATTAACACTATATAAACTCTATATGCTGCACATCAGTTGCAGGATTTGTATTGTTACTATGTTTGTCTGCATTGTCCCTATTAAAAAAAAAAAAAAAAAAAAAAACTACAGATACAGACGTGAGGTTTTGCAGTGAGATACTTTTGGTAAAAAGACATTTTCTTCAAAATTCAAAATTGACTGGATTTGCAAAACAAAATGTCTGATTTAATCTATTTTCTTCCTAATCTTTTCTATTAAACTTGCATAAATGTAAAATGTTCATTTTTAGTAGTTAAAATTGCAATAGGCCTAATTATAAAATGCAATTATCTACCAATAGCACTTATTTTACAGTCTTGTTTCACATGAACATACTATGTACTTATTTAAGTAATGACACTAACAAGGTACTAACCCTAAACCTTAACTTAACCCTGTAGTTACCTTCCTTTTGTAATAACTAAGTAAGTGCGTACTGTATTTGATTATCTAATTGTTATTTCTTGTGTTTCGTATTGCCACAATAACTGATAAATGCAGTAGTGTTAAAATTATGAATCCTTATGAGCACTATACCGTAAGTGTCAATATCTCAGGCTGTTTGATTACGAATATACAGGGAGAAGAGAATGAGTGCTAGGAAAATGGGATGACGTCAGTGTCTCTACTGGAGTCGGACAGATTATCTCACACCGTTTGGCTGATTCATGACGATAGATTCTCTGGGCCAACTGCGGTTCTTTTACTCACTTCCAAATTGGGTTACAATTGATTGCCCATGATGCATTTCTATGCGGTGTATTTCCTTTAACAAATACAGTGGACACACATTAATGAATGACTCATTTTAACCAGTGACTGGATGATAAATATGCTGTTGCGTAAATTCAAGTAATAAGCCTTCTGCTTGAGCTCTGTCCTCCCTTACCAGGATATCATTGATCATATCAAGTATTTGGTTTCTTGCAGCTGCCATTACAGATGTTTTGAAGTCAGATTGTCTTACCTGTTTACAGATACAACGGTAACTTGCCCATTAGAGGTCTTGAAAACTATTTAATGTATTTAGCTTTATGATGTAATCAGACTCTTGTTCTTGGGTAATCCAATAAGTAAAAGCTGAGAATAGTGTGATATTTGTTATTGTTTGGGGTGATATTTTCTTTTGTATTCCAGATCTCATATAAGATTTTGTAATGTTTTGTATGTCCTTTTGAATTATACAGTCGAGTTCAAAAGTCTGAAATGGCTATTTTCCAAATGCACAGATTTCATTAGAAATTTCATTATCATAATAACAATTTGAGGGCAAAGTTATTGATTTGCTTAAGTACTTATTCATCTGCATTTCATTTTAATTCTATGTGTGTGTGTGTGTGTGTGTGTGTGTGTGTGTGTGTGTGTGTGTGTGTGCGTGTGTGTGTGTGTGTGTGTGTGGTTTTAGATAGGCCACACTATAAACATTAACACAACTAAAACATTTTCAAGAGACAATATGATGGCATTTAAACGGATGTTTATGAACATTAAAGGATCAAAAGTTTATCTATTGCTAGAAGAAGAAGTCTCACAGAATGTGTTGTCTTGCACTGACCTCTAGTGGTCAACATCACACACCTCTTTTCCAGTGTTAAACCATTTAAATCAACAGACAATGTGAATATGATATCATACTCATAGCAGTATTCTAGACTCTAGAGTATACATCTGTGGGAAGTTCGTCTTTTAAATGTAACCCATTAATGCAATGTAATTAGCATCCAGTAAATGACAAACAACAGAATGAGGTTTCAACTTGATTACTGAAGCACCCAGATGTTATTTACCCCTCCAAATATAGTGTAACACGGTTGAAAATACATTATATAGCCAACTGATCAAGTATCTTCAGTGTCCTAAGGGATTTCAGACATAGGAAAAATCAGCAGGTCTAAAATGCTAACGGCTAATGAGGAAGTCTGAGATGCCTAATTTGTATAACACAGTTTAGATGGATTAGTCATCTGCATGTGTGTCATAGCCTATGCATTCATTTCATACAGAAGAAAGAAAGTCTATCTGCAGGTTTGTTTGCTGACCTTTTGGCCAGTTGATATAGTACAGATGGATATTTAGCATTAGCTTCTAGCCAAACGTTTATTTCTTAGTTTGTCTTTTAAATGTAACTATTAATGCAACCCGGTCTCATCCCAAATCGTCATATAACTGACGTTTTGGGACGTATTTTGACCATACGTCAATATCCGCCTTTTTAGGGCCCCCTTAAACGTCGGTAGATGAGGTTATGGGATCCTAACTCTACCCCATACCTAAACTTAACCCTAAACCTAACCCGTCACCTAACTGACGTTAAAGGTAAAGCGTCAGTTGTATGACGGCCCGGGATCGCCATCTACCGACGTTTAAGGGGGCCCTAAAAAGGCGGATATTGACGTATGGTCAAAATACGTCCCAAAACGTCAGTTATATGACGATTTGGGATGAGACTGTGTTAATTAATGCAATGTAATTAGCATCCAGTAAATGACAAACAACAGAATGAGGTTTCAACTTGATTACTGATGTCATTTACCCCTCCAAATAGTGTAACACAGTTGAAAATACATTATATAGCCAACTGATCAAGTATCTTCAGTGTCCTAAGGGATTTCAGACATGGGAAAAAGCAGCAGGTCTACATGCTAACGGCTAATGAGGAAGTCTGAGATGGCTAATTTGTGTAACACAGTTTAGATGGATTAATTATCTTCATGTGTGTCATATTCATTTTATACAGAAGAAAGAAAGTCTATCTGCAGGTTTGTTTGCTGACCTTTTGGCCAGTTGATATAGTAGGCTACAGATGGATATAGCATTAGCTAAGCTTCTATCCAAACATTTATTTCTCATCAAAACATACATCTCTAAAACTTTTAAAAGTAACTAACATAACTTGTATGAGTAAGCATACCAATACTTTAACAGTGGTTGTATTCTTGAATAGCTTGTTAATAAATAGGCGGGCACTATTGTTTTACTGAATAAAGCACTGCACTCTCTCTGGTTAAAGCAGAAGGACAGTGTTGCCCTTTCAGCTTAGAATTCAGAGGAGAAAGGACCTCTATAATTACTCAGTGACCTTTCCGTACTGGAGGCTAGATAGCTTTCATCACATTGGCTACTGTAATCAATGTACACAACTCACAGCACAAACTCAACTGGAAAAGGCTATAGACTCCCCAGTGGCTGTGACAGTCACACAAGACTGATCTCAGAGCTGCTCTGGAGAAAAATGATGTTTGCCTAATTGTATTGAATGTGCACTTGATATATTTATATATATATATATATATATATATATATATATATATATATATATATATATATATATATATATATATATCAAATCTTGTTAAAAGTATCTTTAAAAAATAAATAAAAATAAAAAAACTGCCCTTGCAGGTAATATATATTAGCCCAGTATACAGTAAATAAAAAGCCATTTAAGTGTATTTAAAGAGAGTTCCCTTCCATGACTGTTTCTTAACACACTTAAGTAGGTACACAAAGCACTTTGTAATAATGTCAAATTATTATATATATATATTTTTTTTGGTCATGCTTTAAAGTACACTTATTTTGAGTTGGCTAATTCATATACAAAATCAAATTTGCAGTGAATCATCATTACAGATGTGTAATTACAAGTTTCAATAGAAATGACATTAAATTATATTTTAGTTTACCATAAATGCTCTGTCAACATTAAATTATATTTTACTTTACCATAAATGCTTTGTCAGTACACCCGGCAGTATAAGTAAGACATTACACAGTACTTAAGTCCTACTTAAGTAAAAAAAAAGTTCATTTTCATTCTATAAAAATGTAAACTATAATACATTTTCCTTTAATTGATAATAACAAGTTTATTATAATAAATACTTATATTTATAAATAAATCATAATCAAGGTCTGAAAACATATTTAATTTGCGCCTAAGTATATTCTTTTAAAATGTATCTCATATTTTTTCTGTGAGTAGTCTTTATTTAAAAGTATGCTAAAGTATACTACTTTGTCAGACGCGAATAACTGTAGCATTCATAATAACTGCCTAATGTGGCTAGATAATGGAATATTTACATGTTGAGTCAGCTTAGTCAGACAAATGAGGAGATAGGAAACCTTGCGCTTCAGCTCATGTGATTCACTGAAAACAATTGACTCACGTCTGTAAAGACCACCAGTGATTCTCAACTGTTTATGTTTCAGGATCCAGATTTTATATTTATTTAAAACTGAGCCACAGTACCAAAAATGGGAAATAGTATTATAGTTTATTTATTTATTTTAAGAAAAAAAGGAATTAGATCTTCACACAGAGAAGTTAAGAAAAAGATTATTAGATCTTAACACAGATAAGTCTGTCTTATAGGGAACATGTTTACCAATAGACATAACCCATACTGACACATACACATACAGTATATGCTGCTCATACTGTATCTGTACTACATACAATTCGCTTCAACATCCAGAAGAAGAAATTAATGTTCCTATCAGAGAAATGTCTGAAAAAGGTATATGACAGGCACTTTTACCAAAGTGATGTGCTTCTAAATAGTCCCTGGTTACTCACTGCTCTGTCCTCCATGAGCCAGATATCGATCGAGCACCATCATGAAGCATATATCAATGTACTAAACCCACTATAATGCGAGGAAGCTTCCAGGGGAGACCTGGAGAACTTGGAAACATAGGTGTATCCTTCCCTGGAGTCTTTTGTTTTTAAGTGTCCAATATTTGTTTTTTACACTTCTGGATTACTGAACATAAAAGTTCTAATTTGAGTTTTTTAATCAACCATAAATCACATATCAGCAGTACATAACCCTTTATTCAAAATATCTTTTTTAACCAACTACATCAACATAACAGCAAAGTATTAAAGCAGTACAATGTTTTATTACCGTATTAAAATTCCGTATTTTAATCTTTTTTATTAATATAACACAAATACAGTGATATTATGAATATACATTGAATTTATACATTATATATTCAAATGCAGCTTTGGCTTTGCATATACTGCTTGGTTTTCTTTTAAAAAAAACAATAAATAAAGGTTTGTGGTTATTACATTCCATTTAGTGAACATAAAATGTTACTGTAAGGAACAATACATGATTAACAATAAAATACACTCTTTCAGATACTAATAATATTAAAACCAAACACGTCATGTTTTTCAAGGTATTTCAGTGCAAAATCATAGTTGACGTGACACTTGAATATTCCACCATCCTCACATGTCATTCTCTCCACACCTCAACTAAGTCGGAAAAAATGGATGTGAGGAAAGGTAAATGAGATTGCACAATCAAACAAATCAGAGGTATATATTTTTCTCCTGGGAATCGAACCTTAACATTGATGTTTCTTTCCCACTCCTCCATTTGAGCTTCTTTGTATCTTTAGTGACCTACACACTATATGAGGTGTGAGGGCACAGCTCTCAGTGCCAGCGGTGTTATTCTGTTGTCTTTGGGACTGTCACCGCACTTGCTGATAACAGTAATGTTTGTGAGCACGGATGATTTGCTCTTCCATCCAGGATGCAAAAGTCTCCCAAAAACTCCTTGAGCTCTCTTTCGGAAGTGACTCCCTACGATAACGTACAAGAAAGGGTTTATTGAGCTATTGCTATACCCTATATAAGAAGCCAGCTGGTTGCCTATTTGCAATATGTCCTCCCAGAGGCACCCAGGAAGGAGCTGAAAGTAGTCGAGAGTGTTTAGGAACCGCACCAGCTGAAAGGGAGTCCAGCACAGGAAAAATACCACTAGGACTATCAGAACCAGCTGAGCGGCCTTCCTCTCCGTCCGCACCCTCGGTTGAATCACCAGGCCGCGATTTTTAAGTGCCTTGACTATGTGAAAGGTGCAAAGCGAAATGATCGGCAGGGGAACCAGGAATCCAATCAAGTTGGTCGTAAAGTTCCGTTGGAGCACCCAGGCCGGATGAGGGTACGCTAGGTAGCAAGCTTCCACCCCTAAGAATGGAACGAAATTTACTCTTCGGAAAAGCAAGGCTGGGAGGCTGAGGGTGAATCCAACCGCCCAAATCATCGCACAGATACGCTTGGCCCATTTGGGGCATCTCAGCCTGCTAGGATTCATGGGTTTGACCAAGGCGAGGTAGCGGTCAACGCTGACCAGCACTAGGAAGAGCACGCTGCAGTAGTAGTTCATCGAGATGGCGGTGTTGACCACCTTGCAGAGCAGTTGACCAAAGTCCCACTGATATTCTTGGGCGATGGTGACTGCCCAGAAGGGCAAACAGAGGACCATTACGAGGTCTGCAGCTGCCAGGTTGCCCAGATACACATCAGCTACGCTGCATGACTTCCGCTGGAGGCAGAACACGCAGAGGACCAGACTGTTGCCCACCACTCCCAGGATACTGATAAGAGCCAAAAAGGGAGGCTGGAGAGAAGACAGCCATATCCAGGCAACTGTGTCGTTGCAGAGGAGGTTCGATGAGTTTAGTTCCATTGGGACACTGTGAAAAAGATGTTGCCTTTTTTACTTTTAAGTTTGACTTCGAAACCATTTTCACACAATAGTTATTACGAAGAAATGGCAAGTAACATTAAACTAATGGTATGAGATGGTATGAAAATGGATGACAATAATCTACAGTGTAAATTTAAGTTGATGATAATCACAAAAACCTGCTGGTTATTCCAGAATTGGTGAAGTTTAAAGTTTCCTTCCTGTTTGGCAAATAATAATAATAATTAAAAAAAACAAAAAAAACCGAACCCAATTCTAGGAATGAAGGGGAGTCATTTATTGGAACTGATTCATCTAACTGAGCCAAACCTGGAAATTCCAAGTACATTTCATCAGCAGGCGTTGTTAAATTCTAACATATTTTCAGAATTTTAGCAAAATGAGTTAAAATAGTTGATCTCAAGTTTGTACTCTGACTTATAATGTTTCATATCCATATATCAGATAAATAAATGTAATTATTCAATAACAAAGTCTCTTTCCAACATTAGCATAACCTGTTTTTGTGATCAGTGATGAATTTGCTTGAATATAACCATTATTATTAAAGTCCCATTGACTTGAATCTCACTTACCTTTCATGTTAAGTGACAGCTCCAGATTACAGATCCAGAGCCACTATCCGTTAACTTCCGATGTGTTGTCTGGCTGAATCTCCTCCAACAAGACAGTGAGGAGATCAGACAGGCGCTCTTATAAACGCATAATGAGGCTGTCGTCACTGGAAGCCTGGATCTGTTCTCACTTTCCATTTGTCATACTCGGGCTGTCTTTCGTGTGAGTAAAACACTTGCACACATAACTGTTATGAAGCTGATATGAAGATAAACATTGTGACTCAAGCGTGATGCTGCCTTTATAGCAAATCTTCAGCTCATGACACAGCAAGTGTAGATAAACCAGATATTATGGTGGTATATTTCAGAACGATTTCACAATATGTGCAAATGTCTTCCAGATGCATATCCATTTTTCCAACATTTTATGGAATTTTTTCTCGTAAACTAAATGAAAATGTTAAGTTGGCAACACATTCATCTTGTAAAACCCAACAGGCCAAACAATATAAAGTGTTTCTCCTTGACCCATGGAAATGGTTATTAGATTTTGAGCATTGAAAAATCCAAAATTCAGAAACAGAAATTCCCTTCTGTTAACCCTTAAACACATACCTCATGTCTTTAGTGATCCTGAATATCATTCACCACCCTCCTCCACACTCATTTTTTAAGGTTAGACATAAACCATTTTATTATTCCACAGTTAATTCATTATATGATTTTTTATTTATTTATTTTTTAATATGTCTGAATGTCTGGGGACGGCAGTGGCTCAGTGGTTCATGTAGGTTGTCTACAGACCAGGAGGTTGATGGTTTAATCCTCGGTGACCTGACCAAGTGTCGAGGTGTCCATGAGCAAGTCTCCAAACCCGACAAGCTGAATGGCGCCTTGTATGGCTGTGTGAGATCCGCCACATAAATTACAGACATGGCTACGCTATCTCACGGCCAATTCGTACGAATTCGACGAATGATTAAAAAGTGTCTAAATCGTACTAATTCGTACGACCTCACTCGTACGATTTGTCTAAACCCACGTGATGGGTAGGTTTAGGGGCGGGGTAAGGGGTAGGTCATTCGTACGAATTCATACGGATTGGCCAATTCGTAAAATATGTAGAGTGAGTTAGGTCGTATGAATTAGCCACTTTTTAATCATTCGTCGAATTCGTACGATTTGTTCGTGAGATCAGGTTGGACATGGATGAAGCGGCATTGTTGTCTTTTGCAGACTGGTAAATTAAAGCTGTTGCACACTTGTCTGCCTGAAACAGAGGTAAAAATCTGGTAATGGTCATTTTTTGATTGAGTGAAATGGATTTTTCTTGTAAAGGAACTGGATGTGTTGGAAGATCTGAACTGGTTTGGGGACATTCTGAAGTAGAATGAATGATAGACCTGCAGATGGTGCAGGAAAGGCTTCGAATGCCTAAGAAGACTCTATTATATAGTTTGAGGTCCAAGGCTCCCCAGTAAGGACACAGGTTCCAGTGGGTGACGCGGACAGTGCATTTTGCTGAAAAAAAGCTTATGGTATGTATAAAAATGATACTTCTGAACGAGAGACTATGATAGAGAGGTAATTATGTAATTTCTTCTGTCTGGATGGAAATGAAGTGCAAATTACTTCTGTGTATTTGGCAAAAGCAATGCAGAATTCTGCAAGTGTGAGAACCCGTTTTGAAGGTTCTATGGAATTTTTTAGATTGATGGTTAATGGGCCGCAGTCAAAAGATTGCTGGGATTCATCGAGAGGGACGGAAGTCAATAGAGAAGGAAGATCAATATCTGCACCTGATAGAATTCGGGAACGGGGGCTGGCATGCAGATAACACCTGAAAGTGTTAGTGTTGAGAAAAGTTGATGAATGTTGAGAGGGTCCCATTGCTGAGTGGTGTCCAAGATGGCTGACATGGGCTGGAGAAGAAGCGGAACTGTTTTTTTGGCCAGGTGGAAATCCCGGCGGACAAGGAAGTGTGAGCCGTGGCGGAGCAGAACGCGGGACCGGAAAAGAAACGGAGGTAGAAGAGGGGTGAGTCTTGCTTTTGTTAGATGTTGAAGTGTTTGATGAAATGCTGGAAATGTTAGAACCGATGAAAAGATCGTAGAGTTAAGCTTTTGATGATCTGCGGGAGAAATGGATTCCGGAGTTGGAGAGGACTTGAGGTAGGCTGTTGACTGAAAATTTTGAAATGGGTGGAATCGGTATAATAGCGGTGGCAGAATGGAGAGATGAAGTCTGAGAAGAAGATGGATGTGACCTTGAAGGTGGAGGAGAGCATTGCCCTTTGGAACTTCGTGAGATAGAATTATAAGGTTCTATCTCCGTTTAGGGTAGTTCTTGATATTGAGCATCAAAGTTTACATCCCAGCTGGCAAAACTGTTACTGTATGTAGTATAATCTTCTATTATAGCTTTATCTATTAATCTTTTTTTACAAAAATAACACCACACTGGCATTAATAAACACCTAATGGATCAGATTATGTCAAAAACTCAATTTCGACCAAAAGTGGAGATAGAACCTTATAATTCTAAGCTCACGACTTGCTTTGTATGAGTGCTGGATTTTCTGGCCAGAACGCTCATGAAGATTATCCATACTTGGATTTGTAATATCCGATCTTACGTGGGGTGTGACTGTGGGTGTTTCATTCATTCACATTGTTGGGACATTATTCCGTGCGGCAATACCGCATACTGGAACAGCTGATGCTAGGGAGAGATAAGCGGCTGCTTATATACTCAGGCTGTTGATTGAAAGATTAGATTGTCTCACTCCTCCCTAACTTATGTTTAGAACTTCATTTAAAAAAAAAGAAAAAAAAAAGGAATTACTGTTAACTGTACGGTATGCCTTAAGTACACTGCTGTCTAATTATTCATAATAATTATTATTAGGTTTTTAAACAAATTTAACTTTTTAATCTGTACATAGTTTTTTTCTGATCTGTACATGTTTTTTTTAATTATTCTTCTAATTATTATCCATAACAACCATCATCCTTATTATTTATTATCATAATATTATTATTATTTATTGTTGGGGGGGAATCAATGCACTGCAAAATGGCAGGCTTACTTTATTCATAAAAGCAGGTCACGCAGACAGTCCGTGCCGTGATCAGCACTTCCCGCTCTCACCTGAGATGGATTGCTTAATTAAAGCCGGTGGCAGCAAGACTTTCTTGGGAGGCTCAGAGGAGGTCATGGGTGTGGGTGGGCTGGAAGCCATCTGTATCTGTTATCTGGATCCCTCATCAAGGCAGTCTCCACTTTTTATATTTCCAAACAGAAGAAGGTTCTTGTGAAACTATGCTTTTCTGTCTCAATTCTTCCATGCACTCGAACAGTGAATAAGCAGAGTTTATTAAGTTAAATATTTTTTCTTCAAGAATCTAGATGACATTTCATGACCTAAACAGAGCTGGTCCATTAAGAGGAAATTATGAAGAAGAGACTTTGATCATGAAATGTCAAACTCTTAAAGAAAAAATTATATTTCACTTCATAAATAGAAGAGAGAGAATGGGAGTGCCAAAAGCTGCACTAAAACTGATTTCTTGCCATGAACAAGCTAGTTCATAGCTATTACTGACAAGAGTAAAATTATACAGCTGTTTAAATTTTCCTACTGCTTTCAACAATCTTCTGAGAGTTACTGGATAGTGTCATGGCAGATTGTCAAATGTCTGGTATGTGGATAACACAGCAGCGTCAGAAAGCAAGAAATGGTAAACCTAAATATCTTGAGGCCCACAGAAGGGCTATTTTGCAAATCAATATTACTATGGAAACGTGACATAGTATTACATGACTGCTCCGGTCTATGACTGGCCCGAAATGTTCCAGACGACTGATGTGTAACTGAGATGCTTTCCTTTTACTTCAATGGCCATTTGAATTGCTTGCTCTGCCTACATATAAGTAATGGTGGAGTTAATTTTTCTTACATTATAGACAATTGATTGTCGAGACAAATACTATAAATATCAAATCAAAAATGCTGTATATAACATGTTTTTTTTTTCTATTTTGGCTTATTTTCATTATATTTTAGGGGCTGTTTACACAACACCATTTTCAAAAACGTAAAACTTTGTTCATGTTTTGGCCGTCCATTCACGCGACAACAGCATTTTTGGTGCCGTAAAACGCAAACTTTTGAAAACGGATTTCAAAGTGCAAGTTTTTGAAAATGGTATCCAACAACAAACACGATGTAAACAACAACAACAACAACGCGAATCCCTGAAGACGATGCACATGTGTATTACGTGTTCAATCTATAGTGTTTCGTCATTTCAGTCGTTTTCACGGATCCGTGTGAATGGGGATCATTTTGTCAATGGTCGAAAAATGGTCGTCTGTACCCAGAAACCTCGAAATGAAAAACTTTTAAGCATTTCGTTGTCTGTGTTACCTGCCATTTGACCTTGTTTCCAGTTGGTTCCTTTGATTATTGTTCAGTCGTTCAATTAATTATCTCATTCAGTCTGTGTATTTATACTCCCAGTTTTGTTCAGTTCTTGGTACTGTCTTGTCCAACACAGTCTCATCTGTACTACGATTGTCATTTCTCGTGGCATTTATACGCCAAAAATGTTTTTGCGTGCATATGCTACGCACTGAAAACCCCCTGGGTAGGTTTAAGGGGAAGGGGGGTGGGGATTTCGTACTTATTATACGCCAAAAAGTGCCTATCATATGCACGCGAAAAACGCGTACCATATACACGCAAAAACTATTTTTGGCGTATAAATGCCACGAGAAATGGCATTCGTGCTATAGATACAAACTTTCATGAGATCGGGCTCTCTTGTATGTGTTATGTGGTTGTGTTTTCCTGTTCTCCTGTATAGACATTCTGACAATAGGTAACTTTGCCAACTAACATGTCAACTAACTCAACATGTCAACTAACTCGGGTTTGGGTAAGTTGAATTAGTGACATGTAGTAAAATATCTGTTGGGCAACCATGAAAATAAAGTGTGTGCCCGTTTTAAAACATTTATATTCTGGGCATCATCTGTTTGAATTAGAGAAACAGAAGACTTGTATGTTAGTTATTAGCTATTTAACAAAGCGACAAACTAAACAGAGCTGATCAGCATGACATATATAAGCAATGTAAATTGATGTGCCATTATATTACACACAGACCAGCAATATCCGTTCAGCATAATCTGTCCACAAGATGCCCGAGTTATTGCTCAAGAGACCAATCAGTAGAGTTAACAGACTCCTAATCATCAAATCTTACTGTCCAGAACATGGAAAACATGAGACAGGAGCGTATAAGATGATATTTCATACATCTGCAACATTGGACATTTCTCTAAAACAAATAGAGCAGATCCAGGCTTGGTGTGGCAGATCTAATTATATGGGCTTGAGTCCCAATTTCATCATAATTTCTTGGGGAAACAAGGAGTGAACACCGTCCTGGGAAACAACATATGAAGATCGATTGTGTTTCCATTTTGCATTTCATTTTTGTTATTTAATTGTTTTAAACAAGGCAATAAGAGGCTATCAACTACATTTTTTTTTCATTTTAACTATACCAATGTCGAATTAAAACGTCTACAAATGTCAGGTAAAAACCATAGAGACTTGTTCAATGGTTAGCTGTTGGGGGGCAATCTTAGATCGGTGTGCTTTTTGAGTACAGCACTGTACTGTATCATTTAATTTAGAAAAAAAAATAAAAAATAGACACCTTACCCCCAGGCTAACTCAGGTCTAAGACTCTATGTTACCTTGGTAATCAGCAGTAACAATCAGTACATTACAAAAATCCAAAAGAAAAGGGAAAATTGCTCTTACCATATATATTCATCACCATTTCAGTGGTGTCCTTAAGTTTCTCTTAGGGTCCTCCAACCATTTTTTTTTTTTTTTTTTTGTGTGTGTGTGTGTGGATATTTCCTCTTATATATTTCTTTTTTTTTTGGCATCTTGTTCTATGTTTTTGTATATTTTCTGTATGTCTTTAACGCTCCGCTCAACGGCCAGATTAACACTGTTAACTGTCGTAGCAATCTTTTTCCAACATGTTAAAATGTCCTTGTAACTGTTATACTCCTCCAACAAACACATATTTTTAATTGCGCTTACTCGATCCGCCATCTTTTTTGTTTTGAGAAAAGTGTCTTATTTTACCCAGAATGCATTGCAGTGTCATAGTAGTAGTCCTACTTAAGATAGTGAGAGTCTTAAGTGGTTAGTGCAACGGTCTGATTTAAATGTCTTTCTGAAGTCTGACTATCTACTATATCTAAGCTATAGTCAAAGTCTGTCTTTGTGAAACCGACCCCTGATGCTAATAAAGGCTACACCACCCATGAGACTCATGCATCCAAAAGCTTATGCAGAGGACTTGTTGCCTTACAAGGCAATTACTTTACAGGCATTTTTTTTTTACATTTTCACATGAAGGTACCCCACAAAACTGATTTCGGACAGACTTTTGAGACAGCATCACAGTTTAATTATCTACCTGTACAACAAATTAGAGTGAGCTTTGGTGATAACTAAGTGGATAATTAAGTTGATATAATAGTAATTTCTCGCCATAAATAGCATGGAATAACATAAAGTGGAAAACATTGGTCAAATAAGTTCATTTACGCACAAACTGACCACCAACAGCAACTTTTAGAAGCAATGTTTATTTTTCAGCTCAGCTTTATTTATCGATCAGAGAGAGGAAGTGAAGCTAACGCTGGATTCAAACTTGCCTTGATGCCATCTTACCTTGGAATGCATCCTCTGAAGGCAACATTTTGAAGCTTTCGAAACTATAGCCATCGATCTGATGAAGGTACCAAGGGAGGCAGGAAGTTAAGCTAACATTGGATTCTGTCATACCTTGATGCCTTCCTACCTTGGCATGCATCCTCCAATTGCAGGTTTTTTTAAGCTTTCACACTCAGCCAGGGTCAGTGTTTCCCAACCCTGTTCCTGGAGGCACACACCCACTACATGCTTTCCAACTCTGCCAAATCAAATAAACCTGATTCAACTCATCAGCTCATTAGTAGAGTCTCCAAGACCAGAAATTGATGGGTCCGATAAACTAGACAAAGGAGACATCAACAATGTGCACTGTTGTTGTGCCTCTAGGAATAGGGTTCTGCTCACCATCAATCCACACAATCCAATCCTCATATCACTATCAGGGGGAAGACAGCATGTCCTGCTTCACTTCTTTCCTTGCACACATGAAGTTGGCATGAAACAGAGGTTGCGAGAGAAAAAAAAAAAGAGTGTGGTGGGATTTGGTTTTGTCCATTGTAAATTGATTGGATGGTTGAAATTGGTAAAAACTGTCAATTTTAATTTCATGGCGACTTAAAGACCCTTTCAAACGAACAACATCTCCAAGGTGATCTAAATCCTGCAAATATAAACCTGAGGTTAAAATCCAACAAGTTTTTTGATCCTACCACAGTCATTCCCCTGGGGACAAACAAAGATGGCGCTGATGTTGTTGGCATGCCGTCCGCAGTCTGTTACTATCTTTTGCACTTGCTATGTTTTTATATATGCCTCATTTTGTTTTATACTGTATTGCTGTATTGGTTTATGACCGTCTACTACTTTTAAACATTCGTAGTACAGTCTCCACCTTGCCTAACGCTAGGTGCGAAGTCTGCGGACCGCGTTTCGAGATTCCTCCCTGCCCAACTCTCCCCTTGCATACTCATGCCAGATCCAAGTCGATCTACCACGGCGGACACACACTGCCTTGGCACACTGACACTACACGTACCCTTAGACGGGAATGTAGACAGAAGGAGCGCAAATGGAAAAAGGACCATCTGCAGGTTTTGTCCTTTTTCAGAAAGGTGTTTCAGAAAGCTGCAAAGTCTGCAAATAGTGAGGTGTGGAATCAGTTTTTTTTTCTTTTTCCTCCTTGGTAGGGGATGAAATCGTCTTCGCTGAAGTGAGCACTGCACACACGGAAATCCTTGATTCTGGATATTTTAGCCGATAGCAACCAGCCAAAGCTGTCTCGTAGCTATATCCGAAACAGGAAAACGATGGAATCTGAACGGTGATCCCGGCACATTCTTGTGATCACAACCTGGGAATTTAAAAGTTCGCATTGTTCATTTTATACTTTTTACGTCGTTGTCAATCGAATGTGTAAACACTATGGAACAGATGATCGGAACGTGCGCACTGTTGACGTTGACAGCAGCGCGGTTTGATAGAAATGGATGGAAAATAGTACTCACCCCCATGTCATCCAAGATGTCCATGTCTTTCTTTGAGAAAACATTGCAAACATTCCAGGATTTTCTCCATATAATGGAGTATATAACCATTATATAATATAACCACAACTGATGACACTGTACTGCATGGCACAAAGATCGTTATCCCCCGTTCTTTACAAGTCAGGGCAAAAACAAAGAAACTGATAAGGGAGAAAGTTTGGTACCCTGGAATTGACAGACAGGTAGAAACCATGATAGCTGAGTGCATCCCATGTCAGGCTGTTGTGCCCAATCACATACAAGAACCTCTCTGCGTGTCTGAGCTGCCTTCATCACCATGGGAAAAAGTTGGTGTAGACTTTTGTGGTGCATTCCCCGCTGTTGACTACCTTTTGGTAGTCAATGATGCATACTCGAGGTATCCAGAGGTGGAGATTATTCAGTTCACGTCAGGCAGAGCCACAATTCCTAAACTAGACAAAATATTCTCGACACTGGGATTCCCGCTGGAGGTCAAAACGGATAATGGTCCACCCTTCCAAAGCTCAGAATTTGCAGATTTCAGCAAACGTGAAGTGCGTCAGAAACAGAGTGTTGTTGTTGGTAATGTATTGTGTAGCTTCGTCCCTCGCCGCATCCAATGTAGACTGCATTGCTTTTTTTTGAGGGTGCTCAATACTCTCAAGCATAGAGCCGGGGCGGGCAGCTCACGCCAGCTCGAGATGTGAAAATATACTGATTACTGAGTTTGGTAGGGGCTACATTCTTGCAAGTAAAT